>NC_140935.1:128789597-129389597 GCF_014529385.1 Adiantum capillus-veneris
GCCCTTTCAGAGGTTGGTGAGGTCCATATGTGAAGAAGCTACTTGGGGCACTAAAAGGTGGAAAGTGGTGGCATTGATGGCTCTACAAGAAGCAGAAGAGGACTTCCTGCTTGAGTACTTTAGTGACATGACCATTGTAGCAGCCCATGCTCACAGGGTGACTATAATGGACAAAGATAGTGAGACACTAAAAAGGATAAGGTGGAGGTATGACAAAGTGCTGGTCCCCAATGTCTGCATGGATAAGAAAATGAGGGAAATTTTGCTATGCCTCCCTGAGCTCTTGCCACAACTCACAGTTGTAGATGTCACACATGATGTGAATACAAGGGCAAGGGCAGAGACGCTTGCTCGCCAAACAGAGGACATGAGGGAAGTAGAGCTTAAGGAGAAAGCAAAAGTAGAAGTGGAGTCCCAGAGGCAAACAGAATGCAATGTGACCCTGTCCATAGAGGCAAGCAATAAAGAAACTCTACTTTCAATGAAGGATGGTTTGCTTGCAGAGATACCATTTATAGATGGAGCCAGAAAGCTGGCTCTAGAAAAAGTGGACATTAACTTATTGCGGAATCCAGATGCTCAGATCTCAGACACAATTATCTATACTTGTCTTAAGTAAGTGTTACTATCTTGCTAACTTTGAAAACTCAGATCATAGGTGTACTAACTCAGGTACACTCAGATCATATGTGTACTAACTCAGATCATAGGTGTACTAACTCAGGTACACTCTTCCACCGCACACCCACACGAAGGTGTTTCTTCTTGATCCACAAATGTCAGTGATTATTAGACAAAAGAATAGTCCATCTGGCACATTTGAGAGTTGTTTTCTTCATTGTGCTATGCTAGAAGTAAGTGTCATCATATTTCCATATGAGAACAACCATCACTGGAGTCTCATATGCCTTGATGTTGACCAACTAGTAGTGTGGGTGTTCAATTCAATAAAAGGAACCCACCCTGAAATTAGGTTGTAAGTGTTATGTATCAGAAAGTGTTTCTTTTAGATATCCATGTAAATTTGAAGCCTTAAGCTAACATCTTGATACTACTTTGTGCAGTTGTATAAAGAGGTTGTTGCTTGCTTATGGAAAGCTATGTGGAAGGTATGAACTATACAAGGCCCCAATCAAAGATGTACCTGTCCCAAATCAAACCGATGGAAATTCTTGCGGCTGGAGATGTCTTCTCCATGCAGAATGTGTCCTGCAAAGCTACTTTGCATTAAAACCTTTCATGACTATGGTAACCATTTGGCAATGCATTCAGTTAGTTTTGGTTTTCTTTATACAAGATTTCTCACCATGTGGTCTTTCAATTTTTTCGAGTGCTTTAAAAAACTACACATATGATTATTTGCAAAGATATCGGGTAAGTCTAATACAACACCTGCTTACTATGTCGAGCCCCAAAGAACCTAAAGATAGCCGCTTGGACGACAGCACAATTGATATGACAATACATGACGTGCCACCATGACAAACCCCTGCATCAGATACAGTGGAATCATAACGGGCCGAGGGGGTCATACCAGCCGAAGATGAGAGAGCCGAGGATGAAGAAAGGTCAAATGATCATAAGGAAGGTGATAGTGTACAACCAGAGGGGCTTATGGAGGAGACAATGAAAGAGCCAAGTAAGCCAGTGGAGGAGCCAAAAGAACCCATGGATGAAACCCTGGATGAGAAAAGTAGTCCTACGGATGAGCAAAAGGATATGGATGAGGAAAGCAAGCCTAGGCATGAGCAAAGTGATATGGATGAGGCAAGGATGGATGAGGAAAGCAGGCATACGGATGAGCAAAAGGATATGGATGATGCAAGCCGGACAACAGAGGCAGAGGAAAAGACCTTGAAGGAAACCCTGAATGAGGCAGAAAGAGCCATGGGGGAGTGTGAATGATGACTATGAATATGTGAATGATGAAGCTAAAGAAGAGGATAGCAACAAGGACAACAACACTAGAGACCCAGTATGGACCCTTGCTACCTGTAGATACGGTTGTTCCGGTAATATCTATTCAAGTATGTCAAAATATGTTCAACTTCTAACTACTTATATGTACTTGTCAACTTTTACAGAGGTTGATTATTGGACCTCAATGGATTTCTGATGCTGATGCGCGTGCCTTTGAATATAGCAAACCCCTTCGAGGATTTGCAAACATTTCGGATGGGAACTTGTCGAGTCGTGGTTCGTCCAGGAACCAAAGAATTTATTCAGTTTCTTCTTCCGCGCTTCAGAGTTGTCGTATGGTCTTCAATGCAAAGGCAAAACTTGTCGCCACTAGTTACAATAGTTTGTGGTGTATGCGGCGCTCACACGTCAGATTTTGCCTTTTTGTATGATCAAAGAAAATGTGCTACCGTCGAGGGCCACTACCACCCTAAAAAACCACATGTACCTCTTTTGTAAAAACCATTTAGCCAAATCGATGTACCCTTTGATGCAAATAATACACTACTGATTGATGATACTCCTGAAAAGGGAGAACTAAATCCACCAGGAACAACTATCTCACCACCCTCTTTTGAGGGGCATTCCTTTGATTTTTACCTTGAAGACATTTTGATTCCATACTTACAGAAATTGTATCTCAGTCCATTGTTCACGGACGAGTTTGTACTTTCTAATGAATTAAGATGACTCTTCTATCATGTCTTTGTCTTGCCTAACATTGAGAGAGAGAGAGAGAGAGAGAGAGAGAGAGAGAGAGAGAGAGAGAGAGAGAGAGATTTGACATGCTAAAGAAATGTATTTCAAGAACACTTATATTCACAGAGCACAATTGACAAATGAGCTCAAAAAACTTCATGTATTGAAAGTCATTCGTATACACTTGGGTTCACAAGAATATCTGTTACATTGATACTATTTCAACCCGACCATCCAACTCTTTGCACAAAATATCTTTTTCCCTACGCTGCATCAGCTTATGGCCAGCTAGGAAAAAGAAAAAATCTGAAAGCTCCCTGTCCAGTGACTCTTCAATTATGCCGTGCCACAAGTGCAGAAGACTGCATAGCTCCCTTATTGTAACCACCAACATTAGTCCATGCTCTTTATCAATCACTTCCACATCCACGCAGGATTATCTTCCAAACCTGCAGAAACCTGGTCCATAGGAATGTACTTACCTCTGAGCGTTTGTGATCGCATATACCAAAAGGACACTAACAGTGATTGGCTTGCAATCATGTACTTGACAACTAGAGTGTCAAGTGCGACCTCGCACCGTATGCCAATCTCTTCCTTTATATACCATCCTCTGTCAAGAAGTTTGTCACAGGATGACTGCTGAAATGACTTGCACATGAACATAGTTTTCGTAACACGTATGAAACAACTCTATGAACAGTGTAGCACGACAAAAGTTTGCAATTCTAACCAGTTTCGTGGGAATAGAGCTACGTAGAGACCTCTGTATATCCTTGTAGAGCTTACTTCGCATTGCCTCCACCATTGTTTCCTTAGGAACTAGCCAGTCCACAGTGTTCCAATCGGTTGGTAGAGGCACTTTCACCAACATGCCATTCTTATTCCCCGGGCTGAGTTGGTATAAGTGATCATAGAAAAATATTCCTTCATCAGCCACGCTTTTGCTGCTTCTCTCTGAATACTGTAGAGAACCAATGTGGGCATGAACAACAAGGAAGAGGCCTATTATGCACTCCACAGGCTCCCATTGCTCATAAGAAGAGGGATAAACATCTCCAAAATATATAACAAGAGTTAAACTAAGAGTATCAATAATTCAAAATGACAAATCTAATGTAGTTGAGATGTGAAGAATAGAGACATTGCTCATAAGAAGAGGGATAAACGTTGCAAAATATATAAGAAAAGTTATAATGAGAGTATCAATAAGTGAAATGACAAATCAAATGCAGTTCACATGTCAAGAATACTTACAATTACAACATGGTTGATGTATATCTGAGACATTTCCACCGTTTGCTATCACGTCTGGATGGGTAAACACATGCTGAACAAGAACTTCCTTTACAGATCTTTTGCCGATTTCAACTTTGAAATCCAACACTCTGGCCTTCCATGCTGGCGGTCAACATTGATAGCACTATACCTCTTGGGTCTTCTTGGTTGCATGAGGACCCATGAACCTTTGTTTATCCTTTGTCCAACCCATTGGTTTTCTGCACTTATTGAAGTTGATATTGTAGTTGAGGATATGCTACTACTTGGCCTTATAGGCAAAGTGCAGCTCTTGGTAGTTGGTGTGAGAGACCATAAACATCTAGAGCTTCTTGGGCGAGAAGACGTGGAAGCCATAGCTGTCAGAGAAAAGCTTTAGTGGAGGGAGATTCACTTTGAAAGCATTCTAACGGAGGGAAAGTGTTTTAGAATTCCAATATCTTGTGCACGCTTAATCGTCACCCTCCAGTACGTTAATGACCATAAGAGAATATCAGCAGTGGGACCACACACGCACCTAACAGCTCTGTAAAAGCAAGGAAGTTACAATGCCACAATCCTAGATTCGTGAAATTTTTTAGGGTATTTTCCTATTTTTTGAGTCTTTCCACGTACTTTCCTACGTAACGTAGCCCTATTGCTCATTGGATGCGCTCTATTTTTCTCTCTCCTTCATATGGCCCTCCAAATGACCTCCGAAATTTCCTATGTAATTTTAGCCAGCACAAAAGAAGGATTTTTGTACCATTGTCTGCTTTTTGAGCCGCAATTTATGGAGATTTTGTACGGATGCACGGTTGCCACGTCAGCCTCGTAGCGGGTTTTGCGCTCGAATTTTTGAGACTGCCGTACTGTTTGCCATGTGTACTGCCCGCAGTCAGGGTGTGTCCGAGTCTGTTGTCACTTTGTCCAAGGGCATGCCACATCACCCATTTGTGATGACATACCCCCCTCTTGAAAGCATTGTTATCGCGCTCGATTACGCCTCCAAAACAGACAGAGTCCATAAACTATCTTAGTAGACATTGACTGTTAGTACCGATGCACTAGGAACAACACATCTAACACATGTACCAATAGACAATCACATCACAGGACATCACTTGACATCATAGGACATGACAAATCACATTCATAATTCATTCCAAATCTCAGACCATGATTAATTGGCAACGTATTTAGCAATCGCATCTAGATCCAATTGGGACCTCACAGATGCTCGATTAACTAATCCATATTGCAATCATGTCTATAGAGATTTATGAGACCAAAATGCTGTAGTCATTTTGTCTATCAGTTCCTGCACTTAAAGAAGTCAAGTAAAAATCAATCAGTATCATATTCATTATCGAGAATTCCAGTTCATAAAAGTCATACAGCAGAATACTGTCAGCCTAGTAGTATCCCTGAAACCCAAAGGGAGATCAGTGACTCTATATCAAAATATCACGGCAATCTGTTGACAACGGAGCAGAGTGACTCCCCTCTTGTGCATACCCGCTGCACTAGATTCACCCATGCTGAAATCGGGGTTCTATCGAAGTAGACTATGCTAAACCAAATGCTTCAAGGTAAAGTTCCACAATCTAAGAAGTATCTGCTAGGTCCTCCTCTATCCACTTTGCATCAAATGTGGGATAGTTCTTGACTTTAACCAAGAACCACCTCATCACTTTACCTTTTATTTTTCTATCTTTATGTCAATACCTGTTCTGCAATGAGTATCTCCTTGCTTTCCTCCACTTTGGGTTGCTCATCTGGCTCCCCATCATCGGGACACCTCGCCTTTAAAAGGCTTCAAGAGACTCACATGAAAATCATTATGAATTCTCCAAGTATTTGGTAGCTTCAATCTAAAGGAGACATCATTTATCTTTTCTTTTATCTAGAAAGGTCCATAGTATCTCATGCTAAGCTTTGTAAAAAGCTGCTCCTTTCCCTTTTCTTTCTCAAGCGTGCCTTCTCAAAACGTAAGAGCACCCAATTGCCTTCCTTTAATTTCAAATTGTGACGGTGTCGATCTGTTGCCTTCTTGTGTCTTTCTTGAGATTTCTCTAAACCCTCCCAAACCTTGGCAAAAGCAATGTCCAAGTCCCTCGTGTACTGGTCGGCTTCAAAAATCTTATTTTTCGTGCTTAAGAAGGGCGGAACCTTCGTAGCACCTTCGATAATCTCAAATGGCGCTTTCCTCGGTGAAGACTGAATTGTGTTATTGTAGGCAAATTCCACCAAAGGTAAAAACCCTTCCCAGTGAGTCTTTGGATTTGAATGTAAGACTTCAAGAAATCCAATACGATTGAATTTGCAATCTTAGATTGCCCATCTGTCTATGGGTGGAAAGATGACAAGAACTACAACCATGTGCCAATGTTCTCTCAAATAGCCTTCCTAAAACAAACTCGTGAATTGGGAATCTCTGTCAGAGACAGTTGTCTTAGGCATGCCATGTAATCTGAATATCCGGGCAATTGACAATCTCGCTAAATGATCCAGCTTGACTATTTTCTTCATTGGAATGAAATGAGTTTGCTTGCTAAATTTTCCAATAACAGTCCAAATACCATCGTGTCCACTCTGTGTCTTTGGGAGATCAAAAATGAGATTTATAGAAATACTTTCCCAAGGGCGGGTGGCAATAGGTAAAGGCTGTAACAATCCCTATGCTTTATGCCTGTCAAACTTGATCTTCTGGCATACCAAGCAACTGCGTACAAAATCGTCCACGTCCTTCTTGAGTCTTGGCCAAAAGAAGTATCATGTCACACCTTTCAAGGTGGTGTCAATGCCGTGGTGACCCGTAAATGGTGGACAGTGGCATTCGATTAGAGCCTTTTCCCTTAGAGGTTGTGTAATGCACAACATTGTTTCCTTCATCAAGTAGCTGTCCCGAATGGAATATCCCACTACTACCTCTCCATTCTGTACTCGATCAAATACATCTGAAAAATATAGATTTGTGGCGTGCTAATCGATCATGCTCTCGAAACTTCAATGATGAATCATGAAAATAGGCAAGACCAATGGCTTCCAAAACAAAGCATTTTCCACCAAGTTTTCTGTCCCTGCACATGGACAATCTGGAAGTGAAACTGTGACAAAATGTTAGCCCACCACATCTACTTTTTCGATAGTTACTTTTGTGACAAGAAGTAAAGTAAACTCTAATGATCAATTTAGACCGTAAAATCGGCTTCAAGTAGGTAATTTTTCCACTGAGTAAGAGCATGGATAACCGCCCCAAAAACTCTTTCTCATATATATGTGCTGTCAATTCCGACCTTGAAAACAATCGGCTCTCATAGGCAATGACATGGACTTCTTGCATTAAGACCGCACCCAGACTACGACCACAAGCATCACAATATACTTCGAATGAGTTTTGCAAATCCGGCAAAGTCAAAATTGGTCCCGTAGTTAATTTCTCTTTCAAAGTCTGAAAGGTAGTCACCTTTGTGGGTCCCCACGAGAAAGGGACTCCTTTTTGTGTCAAGATATGCAAAGGGGAAGCAACCTCTGCAAACTTTCTAATGAACTGTTGGTCGTAGAAACATAAGCCCAAAAACCTTATAGCTTCATGAACATTCTTCAAATCGGACCAATCACGTATAGTCTCAATCTTGGCCAGGTCCATCTGCACTCCAGTTTTGCTGCAGAGACAATGTGTCCCAAAAAGTGTATCTTTGATACAAAAAATTCACTCTTCTTTGCATTGATCACCAACTTGTGATCTCGCAATGCCTAAAAGACATGTAGTAGATGTTCTCTATGCTCTACCTTATCATTGGAGAAGACTATAATGTCATCAAATAAAGTGCCAACAAAAGATCTATACTCTCTGAAATCCTATCCATCATTCGGATAAAAGTCGTTGGAGCATTGGTAAGGCCAAAAGGCATCACCAAAAATTCATATAAATCGAAGCTCGTCAAAAAATTTCTCCCGGCGATTCGGATCTGATGATATCTGCTCTTCATCAAATTGATCCTACTGAAACAAGAGGATCCTTGTAGTCGGTCAAGAATATCATCGATCCTTGGAATCAAAAATCTGTTCTTGATGGTGATTTTATTGAGAGCTCTATAATCAATGCACATTCCAAGATCCATCTTTCTTCAAAACCAACAACACCGGAGAACAATAAGATGAAGTACTCGGCTCGATAAGACCCTTTTCCAAGAGGTCTTTCACTTGGTTCATAATCTCTTTATTCTGGGCTCCACTCACACAATAAGGTCGTTGGTTTGGTGGTGTGATTCCAGGTATCAGATCAATGGTATGATCCTCAGGACGACTGGTGGCAGCTCACGTGGTAGGCCCTCAGAAAAGCAATCGGCATGAGTGTGGAGAAAATCTTGGCGTTCTTTATCAAGTTCAGATACATTTGTCCTATGTTCAACATTCAAATATTTCAAAAGATCAAGTAAACAAACAAACTCGATGTCATTAATTTTGAAACGGTCGAAGCTGATAGAATAGGGACAAACTTTCCCTTTACTTTCACATCAAGTACAATGTTTTGGCCCTTTTCAGTAGTCAATGTCACTTTCTTTGCCCGAGAATCGACCATGGCGTTGTTCTTATGGCACCAAGGGACTCCCAGGAGGACATCACAACTTTCCAAGGGCATTATGTAGAAGTCCTCATGCCCCAAATACCCTTGACAATGCAACCAAAGTTTGCCAATGACAGGTGTAATGGCCACGTCCCAGCCGGGTGCCACTAGAGCTGCCTCTACTTGTGGTCCCATCCAATCGGGTGTAATCTTGAGCCGTGCCATCAAGTGAAATGAAGTCGGCCTTGGATCCTCGATCAAATAAAATCAGGGCTTCTTGATCTTTCACTTTGCCCCAAGCTCGGCAAAGTTCTGTACTCTCATCAACCGTGCTTCGGTCATTACCCCTGCAATCTGGAACCAATCCTACTTTCATCTTGCCTTTTTGTCCACGTTCCTCAGCTGCTCTTGAACTCTTTGGCATGCATTCATTTTGTTCTTGTTATGCATTTTTAGGGCACTTCGCGGAGACGTGCCCATGTTCCTCGCATCCAAAACATTTCCCCTCTTTGATGTAATTGGCCCTCTCTTGAAGAGTGAGCCGGGGTCATGAATCCTTGTCTTTCTTTTCTTGGGGGACTCTTTTTCTTTCTACTTTAATTATTAGAAGTCTGTTGTGTTCTCTTAGTCAAGATCTCATCAGTGGGGTAAGTCAAATTGCCTGAATGTATGGCAAAACCCCGTTTCGCATGACCCATCAATTCTTGAATAGAATTTGACTAAGCAGTGATCTCGGATTTATGTAGGAAGGCCGCAACAAAACCGCTTAATCTGTTCTTTAAACAAGATTTTCTTAAATGAAGAAGTTGGTAGAAAAGAGCTCCAAAATCTCTCGCAATACGCGTTCAAAGAATCTCCCTTGTTCATCCGAAGATAATTCCAAGCAGTTCGTATATCTTTTTCGCACTCTCAAGTCAGCCAAGAAGAAATAAAAAGCCTTTTGAATTTCAACCATTTAACCGGAGCTTCCTTGTTCAGTAGAGAGATGGACCACCATGTTCGAGCATTTCCCTTGAAGAAAGAGGTAGGCCTTCGAACCTTGGAGTGCTCTGAGTAACACCCTCCAGAGAAAGCTATGTCAAACTGTTGTATGAAGGCCAAAGCCCTCGAAGCATCTCGGAATCCAGAAAAAGTGTCAAACTTAATTGACTATCTACCTTCTTTAAATTCTCTAACTTTATTGATTTTATCTTCGAGGAAGTCATACTGGTTGGCTTTATAAAAATGCTTCTTATTTGCATAGAACTTGTGATCGGAGTCCAAACTATCTAAGAATGAGTCCTCTGTAGAACTGTCATAGAACTGTCAGAAACTGGGCAAAACTTAGGCTTCTTTGCCTTTTTCTTGCCCTTTTTGAAGCTTTGCTTTTGCTTTTGGTTTTCCCTTTTCCGTCTTCTTTGCTTGAGTCAGAAGAGCTAGAAAAACTATAAGAAGAAGAAGAAGAAGAACTGGGTAGTCCTTCAAATCGGACACGCTTCTTCTGCTTTCTTGCCAATGAAAAAGTAGATGGATGACCCAAATAACCCGAGAAGTCAGTTCCTTTCTTCTGCTTTTTGTCGTGCTTTTTGAATTTAGTATTTGCATCCAAAAGGCGACTGATTTGTGTATCAACCACCTCTTCCAATTTTTCTCTGTAAACATCCTCGGAGAAGAAGGTTTCTTGAGTGCTGGTTTGATGGGTGGCTATGTGGCCTCAGAGCCTAACCACTTATTTATTGGTTACAAGGGATGCCCAAAAGTAGAGCCCCAAATCAAAAGCTTAAAGGATTTTCTAAAATAAAGCAACAATCCCCAAACATTGTTGATTCAGCCATCGTAATTTTAGCCAGCACAAAAGCAATATTTTTGTACTACTGTCTGCTTTTTGCGTCACAATTCATGAAGATTCCGTACGGGTGCCACGTCAGCCTGGTAGCAGGTTTTGCGTCAAAATTGTCGGGACTGTCGTACTGTCTTCCACGTGTATTGTCCGTAGTTAGGGTGTGTTTGGGTCTGCTGCCACTCTGTCCAGAGGAATGTCATGTCACCCATTTGTGACAACATCCCAATGAGGAGGGCATATGGTAATTATAAAGAAGTTGGAAGCTCAAGAAGCAGGTAGTATGCTAGCAATATGAGTCAACAAAGCAATGCAAAGAGAGAGAGAGAGAGAGAGAGAGAGAGAGAGAGAGAGAGAGAGAGAGAGAGAGAGAGAGAGAGAGAACCCATCAATATATGTAATTTGAAACCTAAGTAAAAATTCAAGAGACTACTAGCTTGAGAGATCTCAACATCTAATTATGATCTATAATAACACTTTTTTATTTCGACACACCAGAGGGCCCACATGGGGGAGGTGCTTATCCCTTCCAAAAAAATTTCATGTTACATGGTCGAGCAAGGGCTATGTATCATCGGGCAAGAGCCATGCGTAGGCATCACCATGGCCACCTAATTGATGCACCATGTGCCGGGAACAATGGAGAGAATTCGTAGCAACCAGCTAAGAACCTCCTCCTTGGGTGACCACTCCAAGAGGAGCATGCACTCGAGTGTCCAAGGGCAAGAGCCCTAGCAATGTGAACACCAGGTGGACACAAGCTGTCCCTCTAGAGTGTGACCCAACAGGGGATTTGAACCCACAACCCGTAGGTTGAGAGGCCAAAGCCTTACCGTTAGACTAACTCTTAGGGGACATAATAACACTTGTTTATGTTTACATTGATATATTATTGCATTGTATCGTAATATATCTTGTTTCCCACCAGTGAGCATAGCCAATATATGAAATACAAAATGGATTTCACGGCATAAAAACAAATGATATTTCTTACAAACAACAAAATAAAATACAGAAATCTGTTGTTTGATCTCTAGTTTACTTGGACTTCTTCTTTTTCTTCCGTGCTTGTTTTGGCTGCTCAAAAAAAAAAGTTACTTCATGTATGTAGAGCCAAACTTACACTATATCATCGAGCATCTTACATGTCCTCAAACATAGTCTCATCCTATAGTAAGGAGTGACAAAATTTTGAAGATTAAAAAGAAGAATGCCAAGTAAATTAGAGATCAAATGGCAGAGTTGTGGATTTTACTCCGCCGTTTGGAAGAACTGCCATTTGCTTTTAGGTAATAGACCGTGAAAATTGTTTTATATTTCATACATTGGCATTGTTCATTAGTGGAAAGCAAGATATATTATGATACCATGAAATTATAAATCAAGGTAGACATAAACAAGTATTATAATAGATCATAACTAGATATTGGGATCTTTTAGGCTAGTATTTTTGCTTAGGTTTGAACCTACATATATTGATAGTATCTCTCTCTCTCTCTCTCTCTCTCTCTCTCTCTCTCTCTCTCTCTCAACCCCCTCTCCCTCGTGCTCAGCCGCTAGCCCCCATTAGGAAAAATATGAACCCCAAAGGGGCCTTGTAAGAGAAACCAATTAGATTTTAGTCAACAATAGGATATAAAAAGGGGGGGGGGGGGGGCATGGATAGCCCATATCTACATACCTCAAAACTATATCATGTAACATATCTATGGAAAGAGCTCAACAATGCGCTCCAAATGCACTATTGTCTGATAAAATTTGAAGTTAAAATTCTCACGTTATGGCCATTCAAAAGAATGCAAAAATTGGTAGAACCGTGGCCACAAGCCCATTCTCATTGGTGTAGAGAGTATATTCCAAAACCATCTTTGACCCTAAAGGGCCCTTTTGGGGTTCATATTTTTCCTAATGCCTCTTCCCTAGATTTACTTCAGTATTGTGAGGGCTCGTCTGAGGCAGGAAAAGAATCGTTTCGACCAAGCTTGAGTTCTCTGAGGATTTGGAGTAATGCTCTTAGTGTAAAGCAAGGGAGTATTCACGTCAGTTTTAGAAGGTCTGTTTCTGAGGTTCAACAGTAAGGACGTCCCCCTTTTCTTGGGCACTTCTTTTAGGGTGTTACCACTCAAGGAGAGAGGTACACGTACTTTATGCAAAGCCTCACACGAGGTGCCTGAGAATGTAACCACACCTAAATCGAAAGCGAAATTTAGGCGGAGGTTTCGAGAGAGCACACTCTTGCCAAGTTCTGTGAGGGCAGAGAAACTTTCTAGAGTCAAAGATGACTTGATGTGTGAGAAAGTACAATTGATGATTAAGGCGGAGCTGAGCCTTTTGAGGGGTGACATTGAAAAGGAGATATATGTAAATGTAGAGACTTACAAAAAAGCATTGTATGCAGATATGAGAAAATAGTTGGACAAAAAGATGCTTGAGAGAGAGAGAGAGAATCCATCAATACATGTAATGTCAAACCTAAGTAAAAATACAAGAGACTATTAGCTTGAAAGATCCCAACCTCTACTTATAATCTATAATAACACTTGCTTATGTTTACCTTGACTCATAATTGCATGGTATCGTAATATATCTTGCTTTTCACTAGTGAATAGAGGCTGTATATATACAAAATACAAAAACGGTTGTCATGGCCAAACTACAAATGACAATTCTTTCAAACAGTAAAATAAAATCCACAACTTTACCATTTGATCTCTGATTTACCTGGCCTTCTTCTTTTTCTTTTGTGCTCCTTGTTTTAGCAACTCAAACAAAAGGTTAATTCATCTATGTAAGGAGTCTATGCAAACTTAACACGTGTACTCTAAAACACTGTTCTTGCAACTGTTTGACAAAAATGAAAACATAAAAAGAAAAAGGTCAAGTAAATCAAAGATGAAACATGTGAATTTTATTCTACTGTTTGGAAGAGCTGACATCTCTTGTTAAGCAGTGAAACTCATCTTGTATTTCATATACTGGCTCTATTCACTCATGGAAAGCAGGATATGTTACGATACTGTGCAGTTATAAATCAAGGTAAATATAGACACGTGTTATTAAAGATCATGACTAGATATTGGAATCTTTCCGACTATAGTAGTTTCTTATACTTTCACTTAGGTTTGAACTTACATATATTAATGGGTTCTCTCTCTCTCTCTCTCTCTCTCTCTCTCTCTCTCTCTCTCTCTCTCTCTCTCAGCCCCCTCTCTCGCGCCTAGCTCTTAGCACCCTCTCCCCTAGATTTGTGTCAAGATTGTGAGGGCTCGTCACGGCCAACAAAGGAAATGTTTTTTAGCAGGCTTTACTTCTCTGAGGATTTTGCATATTTCTCTTATTGTACAACAAGAAAAATATTCACGTCGATTCTGGAAGGGTTGTTCCTAAGTTTCAGCAGTGAGGGAATTCCCTTTTCTTGGGCACTTCTTTTAGGGCGCTACCACTCAAGGAGAGGGGTACAACTAAATGTGAAGCCTCATAAGAGGTGCCTGAGGATGGACCAATCAATTGACCTCGGGGATGAAAATATTTATAAAACCCCGCCTAAATTGAAAGTGACATTTAGGTGGAGGTTTAGAGAGAGTCAGGTTCATTGAAAGCAGAGAAACGTTTGAGAGTCAAAGATTTCTTAATGTATGAGAAGGTACATGTGATGATTAAGGCCGAGTTGAGCCTTTTGAGAGATGACATTCATAAAGAGATGTATGGAAATGCGGAGACTTGCAGTTCCCCTCCATGGAAGCAAAGGACTTTTTAAAGAAGAGACCAATTCTTAAGAAGACAGGTATCTTTCTTGGACTTGACCTCACGCTTTAGCAAATTGTTCACATGCAGGAGGTAATGCCGAATATTAGAGCGACAAGGAAAAAAGGTAAGATTTCTTTTTATTGAAATGGAAGGGTGGTGATATTGGAGCAACTCTCTATATGACAGTGCGAGACCTATGGGACCACTCTAAAGATGGTAGCATGTAATTGTAATAGGTCACTTCCTCTTCATGTAGGGGCATTTGAGGATAGCTTTACGGAGAAAGACATCGTCTTTTACTCAGAGACACAGGGATAGCTTATGCCATAGGTGACTAGATATAGGTGGGAGACATCTTGCCGAGCAGAGACAAAATCAGAGCACAAGGATAGACCATCAAGAGTAGGCATCCTATTTAGAGAGGAGCTACAACCATTTGTGCACATTGTTTGAAGAGATGCTCCAGCCAAATACATATGGGTGAGATTTGTGAGAGTGCACGTGTGCGGAAACGTGAGGAGGGGGGGGGGTGGGGAGGGAGAGAGAGAGAGAGAGAGAGAGAGAGAGAGAGAAAGAGAGTAACATTTAATGGCCTAGAAACTTGTGTGTAGCGGAAAATAGCATGAACATAGTGAGCATTCCATTAGAATAGATTCCTAATGAGCATAACAAGAGTGCTTGCATGGAGAGAGCAACAAAAATCATAACACCTAGTTAGATAGGCATGAACAATACTTCAAAAGCGAGAGAAATTAAGCTATTGACAACAGTTGAGGCCGGATTTTAATGGATCCAGTTCCCCCTCCAAAAGGTTTTGTATTATAGAGCTCCCCCATCAAGGGAGACATTTTACAATACAATTCTTTGTGTTCCTTCAATAACTAGCTAGTGCAATGAAGATGGAAACTTCAAGCACTAAGCAAACACTTATAATAAAACACAACACCAATTCTCTCATGGTCTCAGACCCAAGACCTCACACACCTTCGAAGATGGTGAGAGCTAGTGGGGTATGAGAGTAGATTGAGAGGAAAAAGGAGTAGTCTTACCAGAAAGATGGACATCTGATCACATAATCACTCATATTAGCATTGAATATTATATTAATTAGCATGGTAGAGGAGATGAGCATGCATTTGAAGCTTGGCTCTTGGTTGGATTTGCATCACAAAGCCAAGAGTTGTTAGTGTAGGCCTCCCTTCTCACAAGCTTGGAGTAGGTGATGAGCTTTCCACATTAAAGCTTGATAAGGAGAGAGAGATTATTCTTGCTTCACGCATGAGCTACTGTGAGTGTGTGTGGAAAAATGGCTTTGAAAAATCAGTCCTCTTCTCTCTCTCTCTTGGTCGACCCCCCTTGCTAAATCCTCTTGTTGGCACCTCATTGGACCTCTCCAAGCTTAGCGATTAGAATTTAAGAAGCATAAGTGATAGCCTTCTGACATGTGTTCCCACTTCCCCTTTTGTGAGAGCTTTTAGTAGTTAATTAATGCAACTAAACTCTCATTGAACCCCTTTGTCTCCTGGCCAACAGGAATCAGGCAAGCCATTGGGCTACTGAATGCTCATTGAACCGCTTGGGAGACTGTCCAATAGTCTTCTAGAGAGATTAATTCTTATTGGTTCTTTTATTAAGTTCTTTCAAATAAATTAAACTAAATTTACTCTAGCCTAATTCTCATTGGTCCAGCTACATGGCCATCCAATAAGATTTGAGTGTACCTTGTGGGAATTTGGGCTACGGAGTTGACATGTGTCCCTCATTCCCTTTGTGTAAAGGAAGGTTGTGAGTGAGTGTGTGTGTGTGTGTGTGTCTCTCTCTCTCTCATCCCCTACTTACAGGGATCACCCCCTCCAATTTAGGAATCATGAAGACTTTTTTGTACACACACAAAGCATTCAATTTTTCTAAGCTTGACCATTGGACACAACCTTTGATTTTTGGAACCTTAGCATTTTGGAAGTCTTAATGGGCTGAACCTTAGGGTCTTTAAATCCCATTGTTGCGCATTGCTCTTTTGAAGATGGCCCCCCCTTTGGATCCCTATTGTCCTTCCTTTGGATCTCTATTGTGGCCGGTCTGCCAGCTTAACCAATATTCTAGTTTTTTCTCCCCTGGCACTTTTCCCATATTAAATGATCAATTTAACATGAGAAAATCATTAAGGAGAATTAGATATTAGTTATGATGACATTACCTCTCTCTTGAAATCATAGTCGTCCTCAACTATGGGGTGGAGAAGATAAAGCCTATTCAATAGTCCTTTTTCTAGCGGGAAGAGGATCCCTATCTTACCCTACGACATCGTTCTAGAATGGATGACTAATACACATGGTGCTTGAGAGCCTAAGCTGTCGCAAGCATGTCTACACATTAGTCCTATTAATCTTTCGTAGTAGAGTGACAAGCTCTACTCGGTGTTTGGGAGACGCCGTCTCCGCAAACTTGACTCTAAGCATGCATACTAAACATTTGTGCACAATAAAGAGAAAGAGAGTCTTATTAAACAAAACATTTATTCAATTTAAACATTTGTACATTGGCTTATGCTAGGGAAGCATTGTAAGCATTGACAAGGTTTAGGTTATCCTTTAATTGTATGCCTTGCATCCATCTAGCATTTTCAAAAGGATAAACTTAATAAGATATTGTCGGATAGTCTTACCACCTCTTAATACCTTGTATTCATGTCGAAGATTGGACTCGGGCTGCAAGACCTCTTCTTGGCCTTTGATCTCCAATGGGTCTTCAATAGTTGGTTCTTGAGGTGGCTCTCCTTTGTAAGGCTTTAGTAGGCTCACATGAAATGCGTTGTGTATGAGCCAATGCCTGAGAAACTTGAGTTGATAGGCCATCTCATTGATTGGTCTAAGAATCTGGAAGGGACCATAGTACCTTTTTGCTAACTTAGCATAGTACTTTTGGTGTCCCATAGGATTCTTGCCCGTGGTGTAACTTAATCGAGCCTTGGTAAATTTAAGTAATACCCAATCATTTTCTTTAAAGGCTTGGGCTCTTCTGTGCTTATCAGCAGCAGCCTTTTTCCTTTGCTGTGAGATAGAGATAGCATCCTTAATCTTTTGGAAAGATTCTTGTAGGTCTTGGCTATACTCATCTGCAGCAAAGATCTTCCCATGTACCTTAAGTAGCAGGGGACTTTTTGATCTTCCCTCAATTACCTTGAAAGGTGATTTTCCCGTGAAAGTATGTTTAGTGTTATTGTAGGCATACTCGACTAATGGTAAGTACTTCTCCCATTGGGACCTTTGATCTACTTCCGTTACATAGACTTTAGTAGATCAAGAATTGCTAGGTTAGCTATTTCACTTTGGCCTTGCCCCTAAATTCTCAAAGAGACCCTTCCAAAAATTACTAGTCATTCTAGGATCTCTATCCAACACTATGGACATTGGCAAGCCATGCTACTTGAAGATTTGTGAAATGAAGAGGGTTGCCATTTGATGGGATTTGATATTCTTTTTGAAAGGTATAAAATGAGCTTGTTTACTAAACCTGTCTACTATCGTCCATATTCTCGTATTCCCATGGATAGACTTAGACAATCCAAAGATAAAATCCATGGATATGCTCTCCCATGGTGAATTAGATATTGGCAAAGGTTGAAGCAATCCAGGTTGCTGCCCTCTATCAAACTTCATCTTTTGTCATACCACACATTTAGAAACATACTCTTGTATGTTTGATTTCATGGTAGGCCAATAGAAATATGTTTCAATCCCTTTTAGGGTAGACTGAATTCCTCTATGCCCCACATAAGGAGGAGCATGAGATTCATAGATTAATATCTCACGTAGTGAGTTAGTAACGCATAGTGTACTGCCATAAAGAAGATAAAGATCTTATAAAGTAAATGGTTCCTCTTTCTTCCCTAGTGCAAGGGCTGAAATCACATCTCTAAAATAGGAATCAATAGCATACTCATCTATCATAGAAGATAGATCATTGTGAGTTGCTATAACCGCATTCACTCTCAGCCATCTTGAGAGTGCATCGGATACTTGATTATGCGCCAGCAATGTGAGCAATATGAAAATGAAATTGCGAAAGAAAATTTGCCCACCTCATTTGTTTGTCGGAGAGCTTGCTTTGTGTCATGAAGCACTTGAGGCTTTGGTGATCCGTTCGCAGAATGAAAGGAGTCCCCAATAAGTAGTGCTTCCATGAGTCTAAGGCATGTAGAACGGCGAGGAGTTCCTTTTCATATATGCCTAGAGCTTGCTCAATAGGGTCGAGCCTTCGACTTTCATAGGCTATGGCGTGCCCTACTTGGAGAAAAACAGCTCCAAGGCAAGCACCACAAGCGTCACATTGGACCTCAAATGGCTTTGAGAGATCCGGCAGTGTAAGCACATGTTGAGGGATAAGATTTTCTTTAAGCTTTTCGGAAGCATTGTTCTCCTTGACAGTCCATGTATACCTAACGTTCTTCTTTGTTAGGTCATGTAATGGTCCTGCTATTAGTGAGAACTTTTCTATGAAGCGTCTATAGTATGCACACTTACCTATAAAGCTTCTTAGTTCAAGAAGATTCCTTGGATTAGGCCATCCTTTTATCACCTCTTACTTTGATGTATCCATTTGGATGCCATCTTGAGAGATAATGTGACCTAAATACTGAATCTCTTGTAAGAAAAACTCACTTTTCTTTCAATTAATATAAAGTTTATTCTCCCGTAGAAATTGAAATATTACATGGAGGTGTTGCGTGTGTTCGTCTAGTGAATTAGTGTAGATGATGATATCATCAAGGAACACTCCAGTAAAGGTTTGGTGAGGCCTGAATAGCTTCTCTATCAAGCGGTTGAATGTGGTTGGTGCATTGGTCAAGCCAAAAGGCATGACAATGTATTCATAAGACCAAACATAGTGTGAAATGCAATCTTTACAATGTCTTGATCAACTATCCTTATTTGATGATAGCCACTTTTTAGGTCAATTCTACTAAAGTAGGTCGACCCTTGTAGCTTATCAAATAGGTCTTCTATCCGTGGAACGGGAAACCTATTTTTTATAGTGATCCTATTTAGTGCTCTATAGTTGACATTCATGCGAAATGTGTCGTCTTTATTTTGCACTAATCATTAGGAAAAATGTGGACTCTCCTTGGGCCATATAGGATTAAGGTTAATTAGGCTCCAGCCAATAGGAAGAGAGCAATGTGTATAAGTATAGAACCTAAGAAATTAGAGAGACTAATAGGGTTTTCCACTCATTTATTGCTTTGTATCCTAGAGGGAGGTGGATGGGTAAAAGAGGGAGGGGGGAAAAGGGGGGAAGGGGGGAGTGGTGGGTCCACAGATACGTTTTTGCAAAAACCCTAAAATTTTAAAATTTTCAAAAAAAAAAAATTCAAAATATTCCATCCAAAACTCCCCCCAAACCTACCCTATGATCAAAAAGTCATTTTCTCACTTTAGAACCTTTTTCCCAAGACTCCATTCCTCCATAGCCCCTTTCCATAACACAGAGCTCGCACTCTCTCTCTAAACTCTTACACCTTCCTCCTTCTTCAAGCTCTCCATTGCAACTTTAAGCTCCCACTCTCTCTCTAAACTATCTCCCTCCTCCTTCCTCAAGCTCTCCATTGAAACTTTAAGCTCCCACTCTCTCTCTAAACTCTGTCTCCCTCCTTCCTCAAGCTCTCCATTGCAACTTTAAGCTCCCACTCTCTCTCTAAATTTTGTCTCCCTCCTCCTTCCCCAAGCTCTCCATTGCAATTTCAAGCTCCCACTTAAGCATCCATGGCAAACAATGGTCAAAATAGACACCCCAAACCCATTATTCAAAGTATGGTTCTCCACAAGTCCAAGAATGAGGAGCAGCAATGGGAACCTCAGGTTTTTCAAGAAGGTGCGTGGGTTTACATGCAACCTTCCGCAATCGGTCCCCTTCGTGTTCGTGAAAGAACAAACGTTGATTTCCATTGGAAGGGAAGACTAATAGGCTTCAAGCAAGTAAGAGACAAGGGTACGGTGGCAATCGTTCAACTTGTTTTCATGTTTGGACACATGCGTCAACGAGGGATCACCAACCCAAGGGATTTTCCTTGTAATTGTATGTCCCTTGCACTTCAATGGTTTTGGTGGTAACAAAAAAATGGACTTTTTACATCTCACGGACTGTTTTGTTTCTATGTAGATGTTTTCCCTTCTAGTCTTGTGGAGGAGCAACCACTCTCGTGCCTTTCAGGCACATTTACGGCCATGCATGCAAGTCTTGGGGATATGCTCTTCTCCAATACAACTTCATCAAACCTTGCACGACAAAGGGTGTTCTTCTATACCCACAAGTACAATGTACCTACAGATGAGGAAGGCTACAGAGAGCTACAACCTTTGGAGGCTACAACCTTGCGTAGCATGGAGTGGCCAAAGCCAGATGCATTCACTGTAATGTCTTTGAAATCCAAGATTGTAGCTGATGTGAGAGCATCATTAAAATTTGGAAAAGCCTCACATTCCATTGGGCTTGGATGGTGTTGTCCTGCTCATGTCTTCGCTAGCATCTTTAGATCTTTGCCTTTCCATCATGCAAATACTATGTATGTTTGGAAAGATCTACAATACGATACATTGAAAGCCATCCTTGGGGAGAAGTGGGGTATCTTGAAGGACTTCACAACAGAGATCGCTTTCATTGTCAGGTTGGAAGTTTCGGCATTGCTATCCGTTTCATCAAGGTGCGCTCCACCCTTTACGTGCGGTACTTCTATGAAAGATGGATGTGCAAGGTTGGTGAATGGATTCCATTGAAATCCACCAATGCTACAATTGAGGTATTTGATATTGCAATCAAATTGTCGAGTGGTGTCGTTGAACCGTCCAAGTGAACAAGCATTGGACATTGGCCAATGTGCGGGAGCACTTAGTGATAATGGGTTTAGAGCATGGAGAAGATACAAAATTTTGCATCGGACGATATAAGATGAATGATTTTTCTCTCTTAATTATTTTATATTTATGTTCTTTGGATTATTCCCTGCTCTAAGGTGGGTATGCTATTTCGTTTTCTTTTTGCTAGATTCGTAGCCGCATGGAGAGCACAATTCAAATTGAAAAGGCGTGGACTACGGAAGAGAATTTGATTTTATCATTAGAGTAGTTCTGTTTAGTACTTAAATTTCTTATAATATCACAATTTTAAGTTCAAGCAGATGGTTGTATCAAATTTTGGCAATGCACATTATCTTAAAGTCGTAGTGATGTGTTTTTAGAGTTAAATGATTGTAATTTAATTTGAAAGTTTTTTATAACTTCTTGTTATTTGTGTTACTTTATGAAAATTGTTTAATATTTTAATTATTGTTATTAATTTTTTGTGGGGAGGGGGGGGGGGGGGGGGGACGCGTGCTATATAAAGCCTCCTAAACCCTTCCATTTTCACAATTCACCTACATAGCCTATTCACACTCTCATTTGAGCTCTAGCACTCTTTACATTCCTACCTTAAAAGCTAGCATTATGGCATCCTCCTCCACCCCTCTCGAAGCCATGGCGTTACAACGCTTCCAAGCGTTTTTACAAACAACCGAGTGGCAAGATCGTGACAATCTTCACAATTTCTTTACCCAATTCCCTGATGTGAACGCAACTATTCACCTAAACAGCCAATCTTTTCAGCCTATCTTGGAATTTTTTGAATTCTACATCGACAAGTATGCTGTACCAATTGTCGGACAAGGGGAATTGTGGATTCCATGCGATTTGCTTCGCTACATACACAAAAGCGATCGGCCTTTCACCCAGCGGCTTGAGTGATTTTGTGTAATTGCGGGTGAGGTAGGTTAGTACATTGAAGATTCACGTTTGAAAAAGAAGAAGGTCGGCACCCAGTTTCTAAGTCGCTTGGCAACTTTTGTGTTTCTTCTTGCGGAGGAGCCTGAAATATCTGAGGTGAGTTTGCCTCATTTGCGCCTTGGGGGTGTCGTCAAGGACACAAAGGATCCCATTACAGCGACCTGGGATGCAAGCAAAGAGGGCAATATTCTTGCCCTAACCTACCCAGGAGGTGTCATGGATGCCGCCAAATCCATGGGTGATGAGGGCGCCGGAGGAGACATTAACTCTAGAGGTTTTTTTTGAACACCTCTCCCCAATTGTGATAAATGGGGAGGAATATTTGTTTTTACGTGATCTTGAAAAGACTTTTGAAATCCTCATGGATGAGTGTCTGTCCATCCTCTGTGCCACTGTAGAGTCCTCTGCCATTGACCCCTCCTCCAATCCTTTGGATCGAAGCCTCCTTCCCCTTGGAGAGAGTGTGTTAGATACAGTGGAGTTGGCAATGGTGTGGTGACAGATGCACCGCACTCATCTGTGTCGGAGGATGAGTTTGTAGCTACACGTGCATTGCTTGAAGCCCAACGCACTCCTATGCCTGTTCATATAGATGAACTTGAGAGTGTTGCTATGGCTCCTAATTCATCTATTTCTCTTGACAGCAAAGGCATAAACGATGAGGACGACAAAAAACAAGAGGTATTAATTAATTTTTGTTTTGTGATTACGTTAATTTTCATTGTTGCATTCTGAAATCTTATTTACCTATTGATTTCTTTGTAGAATGTTGTGGAGCTGGATGACCATGATGGTCGGGCAGGAGATGGTAGGCGCCAAGCTTTTGGATGGCAGTCGTCTCTTGCGCATTACCTTGGCAAGCTCCCCCAGGACGGCTTTGCGATAATCCACAAGGAGTACACTCCTTGTGGTCAATTTTGGGTGTCAATGATGAAAGCAATGAGCCGCATCCTATGCCTGTCAACCATATCTCAAGCCTCCCAAGTTATATATCTTGTAAATAAATCTCTGGCCAGTGCTGCATTTGCGACACACATTCGTGGTCGTGTGCTTTGTAACTTGGCCTTAAGCCCAGCTGTAAGTCTAAGCAATGTGGAACAAATTGCTTGGGATGTGCTGCACAAATATCTTCCTTGCGCCCAAGAGCGCCGTGAAAACATTGCTCGCCATATCTTAGATGGCTCAAGCACTCAATAGTTGCATAAATCTTGTAATTAACTCCTTCAAATTTGTAATGAGATATATCACATCTTTGTACTTTGTTATTTCAAATTTCGAATGGGAACTGATTTTAACTGGTACTTTACATCTTCTGTATTGAGTTTATGGTACGATAGACAGTACGTGATTGGTTCTATCTTGTGATACGATTCTGCAATTCTTTGAATCAAAATATAGAGTTTTTTCATATAAATAACACCAAAAAAGGCATAATATCATTGTAATCTTATAAATTTAGCCTAAAAAAGGTTTAAAAAGGTTGTCTAGGGGCCTACTGCAGAGGCGTGAGAAGGCAAAAGTAAAAGTTACTTTTGCCTTCTCGCGCGCCTTTGCGGCAGGCCCCTAGATAGCCTTTTAAAACCTTTTTTAGGCTAAATTTATAAGAATACAATGATATTATTCCTTTTTTGGTTATTCAATCAACCACACTTGGTTGACAGCTCTTCTATCCACATCGCTCTCTCTCTCTCTCTCTCTCTCTCTCTCTCTCTCTCTCTCTCTCTCTCTCTCTCTCTCTCTCTACTTAGTTTTACTTATATCACTTAAAACACAAATGTACACGACTCGTTATATTTGAAAAAACCATGACTCGTTATATTTCAAAAAGATATCTTTACATTGCCAAAATTGCATAAAAGTCAAATTCAACCTCTCTCTCCTCTAATTCGACGCGCAAGAGCTAAATCCTTGGGCATTATTGTCACCCGTTTTGCATGAATAGCACACAAGTTGGTGTCTTCAAAAATAGAAATTAGATGATATTCTGCCGCTTCTTGCAGAGCTTCTATGGTGATACCTTGAACTCGAAACGCCATTCGATAACTTTGCATGATCTCTTTCACCAAATGTGCGAATGGTGCCTTGCGGATGAGAAGGTATGAAGTTTTTTGATAGTGACGAATCTCTTGCAACGCCTTTGGAATGCGTCGCTTTACAGCAAGAGCCCGTTTTTGAGGGATGGTAGGATCTCGGACATAGGCCTTGCGAGGGCGAACCTTGAAATTTTTTTTCTTTCTACGAGAGGGCTTGCGAGGAGGAGCTTGCGCATCTTCAAGGCCACCATGTGCTCCGACTGGCTCTTCAACTCCACCCTGCGCTCCAACTGGCTCGTCTTCTACATCCTCAAAATCCTCTTCATTTAGTAACCCATGATCACCTCTAGGCTGTCTGACGGCAAAGCGCCGAAGCCACGTGGCAATGTCTTCCCAGCCGGAACTCGATGATTGCTTGGGATCTCCTGTTCGCTCCATGGTGGGCTTTGTGCTTCATTGTCCATTTCAGTTTCTGTGTCTGATGTCACTACCCGTTTATTCTTGCGTGAAGGTTGTCCATCTTGTTGCTCTTCACCTGACCATTCCCTCTCCATCTCTTCTAAGAGCTCTTGTTCGTGTATCCAAGGTGGTTTTTGAGCACCTTGGACGGTTGAGTGAGGGTGAGCAAAAAAAGGTTGATCTTTTCTTGCTGTTTGCTTTGTGCGTGCCATGGTGTAAGAAGGGGAAAGATTGAAAATGAGACTCCCTCTTCTCTAAAAGCCCTATCTTTTTAAAAAAAAAAGGTCTCTTCACACTTGACCATGCCACTTAAAAAAACTCTTAATATCATCAAAATATAAAAAACAAAAAATGGATAAATGGATAAATGGAGAAGTATTATATGCAACTCAACAAAGACATCTACAAACATAAACATTACATTGCATAGCATCATTTGTTTTACATGTTGGGTAACCAACGTTTGCCCACTCTATGGCGATTTTCACGCCACCTAGCATGATTGTCTCCTAACCTCCTTGGCAAGACTTGACTTTTGCGCTCGCTCTATGGCATGACATCTCCCCAAAGAACAACGAAAGAACCAATCAAACATCTCCTTCATGTAGTTGGATCTCGTAGTTCCACCACCGTGACGTGTATTTTTAAAGTAAACACCTTTGGCTCGATAATGTGATTTTTCCATTCCTTGAGTGCTCCACATGTCTAATGAACCATATTTTGACATAAAGAATGCTCCATGCGCATACAAAATATGTTGCATCAAGAAAAAATTCTTAGATCAAATAAATATTTATGTATAGCATCAAAATTTGAACTGAACAAAGTAACTTACCATGTAGTGTGTGATATTGCTCTCTCCCCACGCTTACACAAATGCTTTAGTGAAATTCGAAATGTGATCTTTGAACAAATTTTGTTGCTCGCTCGTGGTTTGGGGTTTCCACATGATTTGAAGCACTAACTCCAAGTGGTGCCACACTTGCCTACGCAGATTTACAAGCACGGGATTTGAATCTTGATCGGTCGTACACTTGCAAAGCGCTTTTCATAGCTCCCATGGAGCATCCTCCTCACTCCTCTCCTTTCGCATCTCTGGTTTCTTGAAAAACCTACGTGCTTTCACACCATTCATAGATACTTTTTGTGGCACTTCATTCATATTTTCCACCTCACCAATGATAGAAACATTGCCACCATGACATCCAATTGAATTTAGAACTGTTTCAACTATTCCAATGGCTTCCACGGATCTGGAAAGCGGTTTCATTGTGAAATGTGAAGCTTTAACAAGCGATCAAATATACACATAAAGGCATGCAAAGTGCAAAAGTGTACATTTGTAAGTGGAAAATTGATAATGGGATGCCATGTTTTATCTTTTGTTGACCGATTGGGGACCTCCATGATAGGACACTTCAACACCGAGCACACGCAATCCCTTGCATCATCATCCATTGACCCTGTTGCCTGACTTCCCTTGACATTTTTCTTTGAAGACGTGGAGCCACGAGTACTCTCCTTGTATCCTCGTACACAATATGGACAAGGAAGAAGTGATGAAGCACCTTGTTTACACCCAGGTATACATTTGATTGTTTTTAGATCACCTCCTAAGTGCCACTCAACATCAAATGTACCTCCTCCATCTACTTCTAGCTTTTCTCCCTCTAGTTGTGCCTTAATAACCTCTGTGATCCACGGGATCATAGAGAAGACCCATGCCAACACCTCACGAGTCTCTTTCGAAACTTCAAAAGCTCCTAACCACCATATTTCTTTTTCCGATTGTACACTAAATGATGATTTCTGAGAATGATCACCGATAGCATCGACTTTTGCAAAAAACATTGCCTCATTCATGAGTGTCACACTCATACGTTCCAATCTCCGTCCCTTGACAATTTGACATTCATCTAGCTTAAGAATAAATATGAGCTTCTCTCCAAGTACTGAAACAACACAGGAATTGAATTGTTATACTAAATGATATTCAATACAAATAAAAAATGACATTACAATTTGTATTACCTTGTGGAGACAAAGCATAAAATTTAACCATAGCTCGTTGTAGTCGTTTCAAGTCAACAAAAATATTGTTGAATTGATGATAACTAAAAGACTTTGCCCCATTAGGAATAGTATTGCCTCCCTTTATATTACCACGTGACTTGGCACTCGTGGAAGAGTACACCATGGATCCTTCAATGTGTTTGTATTCACCAAGGGATTCCCGAACAAGATCATTGTTTGCTTTTTTTGCAAGTTGGACCCTATGTGGAATAGGAAATAAATTCTATGTGATGCCTTGCTCTCGTAATGCATCTTTCATCAATCCATGAAGTGCATGGTATGCATTTGTCATGATCCCAACCTCATCACAAGCTCTCAAGACATCATCCTCAGACACAAGGTTAGAGATCTTTTTTAGGATCTCCTTTGTGATGGAATATTTCATGTGTTTGGCCTTTTCACAACCTATGATGTAAAGTATAGCTTCCTTTGAGATGCATCCTAGGAGAAGATTGCAACAGTCCTCTTGTCTAAAACTTCCACACACATCTTGTATATATGTCCTATTTCAAAAGGTGAACTGAGTTACAAATTGATGGAAATTATTTGAGAGTTATGAACACTGTGAATTAAAAAAATACCTGGTTTCCGTTATCCACTTCTTACATGCCCCTCCATTAGAGACTAAGTTTTCAATGGAAGAGAACTCCCTCTTACGCTCACGCATGCCAAATGGAGTGGCTTTTAGGTGCATCATTGCAATCTGTAGCTTAGTTACCTCTGTTTCTGTAGCTTTCATCTCCTCTTTAAGATCTTTGAGTTGTTTCTCTGTGGAATGTAGTTGTTGTTGGAGATTTGTGGAATGAATGTGTAACACTTGACATTGTTGTCGGAAATATGCCGACGCACCTGCGTGATTGGAGTCCAATCTCTTACAATACCCAAGAATACCACGTTCTCCTTCTCCCACATATTTGATTAAGCTTGGGAGTGTATGGAATGTCAGATGACAGCCCACGAGCGGATCTTTTGGATACAACCCTCCATCAAGCCACAAGTCAACATTGGTTTCTCCTCGAAACCGTCGTACGGATGCCGGTTGAAATGCTTTCTCGTCATTTTTTTTTGTGGGAGAAAATTCGATCGGTAGACGCAGACTAACATTAGTTGACCTAGTAGATGACGGCGCATGTGATTCATTGGTTATGTCGCGAAGAGACATGGTGAAAAGTTATGATGGGGGAAAAATTTGATAAGATATACTTTTTGGGATAAACAGACAATTTTTGGGATAAAAAGACTTAAAAATATATTTTTTCATATATAGGTTCAATTTTGTAGCTCAAAGGAGGGAAATTTTTAAATTTTAAAAATTTCAATTTTTAGGCTTTATTAGATGGACGTTTTGATGATGTGGCATTATCTATTTATTCTTGGAGTTAATGTAGAGAGGGACCCAAGGAATTTTAGGTTTGGAGCTTATAAAAGCTAGATTCTTCTAAAAAAATACTGTTATATATATATATATATATATATAGAGGGACCTTTTGAAAGCTTAAAAGATCCATTTTGAAGATTTTATAAAAAAATCATTTTTTTGGGGTGAATTGATGCACGAACTGAAAAGTGGATTTTGTCATAACTACTTACTCTTTTTGTTTGGTGATAGGTAGAGAGAGAATGGTTCTTCTCTCTACTTTTACTCCTCTCTCTCTTTTTACTCCCCTCTCTCTCCTACTTTATCCCCCCTCTTCCTCCTACTTTACCACCCTCATTCCCTGCTTTCCCCCCCTCTCCTATCTAGAGAGAAGTTAGAGAGAGAGCTACAAAAGTAGCCCTATTTATTGTCTTTGTTCCCTCCATCCCCTACAAAATTAGCTTTAATCCCTTAAAATTAGGAATCCTTACATGGCCCCAAGGGGGTCCAATTTTTTCCTAATGTAGCACGGGTGAACAAAATGGAGATGAGCTAGGCCTAACCATGCCCTTCTCAACTAACTCATGCACTTGCCGCATACTCTCCTCTTGAGAAACTCTATAAGGAGGTTTATTAGGAGGTGAATTCCTGAAAGGAGTTCAATTGCATGGTCATCATTAGGAAGAGAATGGAGTTTAGGGGCCCTCTTTACTTGGCAATTTAAGGGAGTCAAACCTTTAGTATCAAGAAAGAGATCGAAGGACAACTTTTGAATTCAAACAGGTAAAACGGTTAGTTTATTTAAATTCAAAGTTTTTCCCAAAATAAAATTTAAAATCTAACAGGCAAAAGTATATCATGTAGCATATCTATGAAAAGAGCTCAGCGTGTAGATTCTAGATCTATAATCTCCGCTCAAATCGGAGATCACATGTAGGAGTTAAGGAAGGCCCAAAATCATAAATTTATCCTCACCCTTTTTAGGGGGAAAAGTGGATCCTTTGACCACTCTTACACCTCTCTTACACACCCACCATTCTTGCACACATGGCATGTATCTATTCGTCCAAATTTTAATCACCTCCATAATCTCATGGCAAATAAAGGGGCCCTCCTAGACCCCATCCTCTTCCTAATGCATTGCCTCGTTTAGTAGGTAGTTCACAAGGGATGTCGTTAATAAAACATCTTGAAATCCGTTGAGAAAATTGGATAACTATAATTCTTTTTGGTAGTTTATATTTTCTTTTGCTAAAGCATTAGGTTCATTTTGAGAGTCTTTAACAAAAATCTGTACACGGTGATGGAGCAAACGACGCCATGCGCACACTCACACCCAGACAACTCAACACCACACAAGGAATTTACTTGAATTTCTCACCTCACTCACCACCACTCAAGAGATCTCTTAAAAATCTACCCACAAGCTCAATTCAAACTCCAAACGCCTCGACCTACAAGCCCTTGCCTGCCCGCAGACACTACAAGGTGAGTCGAGTTGATCACCACTTGAAATCACACTCGATGGTGACCAAAATATACAAGAAAAACCATCAAAAAATCAAAAACTCCAGCCACAAAATTCCTCTCTCAAACCATTGCAAAAGCTTCACCAAACTCCACTCTGTTGGACTCTTTGGAGCAGCACCAACCCTAATGGCACCGATACAGAGTCACATAGTCTTGTAGAAAGCCGCACCTTCTTCCCTCAATTACTTGCACACACACATCCATGGAAGCCTCAGAACTTCAATAGACTCTCCCAAGTGCAAAATTGAAGAGAGAAAGCTCTCATTCACTCCTCTACACACTCGAAAACAGGACGCGAACCCAACGGGACTGCACTAGACCACCTATACGAACCCTGCTTCCTCCCACACACACACAGATGAAAGTGTTGATATTGCTCTTCAAAATTTCTCCCTCAGACTTAACCATCACGACACCGTGAGTGATGTGGCAATTTGAAGCCATTTCACACCTTTTTTGACCTTTTTTGGCCCAATTTTGATCAGTTTTGACCCTCGGCAGGCATTTTTTGCGAGAAAAATCCCACGGACTCCAAAATTCACAAAATTTTGGATGCTTGATCCTTAATAACGAAATCACTTTTCCACATCCCCACATTCTATTTTTGACCACTTCTAGGATGGTGCACGCCTCACCGCAGATCAGGCAGCACCATAAATAGATAATTACTGCATGTCCCAGAATTCTCGAGTGGGATGAGAGTACCCATACTTGTTGCTTGCATTATTTACATTATATAAAGCTCAAAAACATTCTCTAGAGCCAAAATAATCCACCTAGAACCATATCCAAGGCCCCGATACCCTATCCGGGCATGTACATATGTTCGACTACTTGCATGTGAACCTGTCTATTCACAATGTGTACACGTTGCATCTTTTTTTTAACTTGACACCACTTTGAAAAGCTCCCAAATGAATGTACTTTTACATATTTTTGTACATATGACCATTCATATAAATGCTACTTTGTACACGCCACAAGCGGTTTATCATCATTGCCCACCCTCTAGGTAGAGCATTTATGCTCAACCAAGAGAATATTTGCATCTGGAACCACATCCCTCGCAAAGTATTTCTTCAATTTATAACCATTTATTTTGTAGCACAAATGTTGACCAGACAATTTTTTCAACTCATATGTGCCATTAGAAATTACATACTTCATTCTATATGGACCCAACCATTTGTCCCTCAACTTCTTCTGAAAAGTAATATCCAAGCGAGAATCATACTTCATCACCAGATCTCCCTCTTTGATCTCTTTCTCTGGCAGCATCTTATTCATTTTCTCCATCCTTGTCTCTGCTTGTTGAAGATAATAATCAATGGCTTTCTCTCTATTCATTCGCAACAACTCTAGAGAAAGAATTGTTTCTTGCAGCTTGTCATTATGCTCACCTTGCATTCTGCATAACAACTTCATGGCATCCATCTACATCTGTATGGTCATAAGAGCTTCCTTTCCATAAACAAGTTCATATGGTGTAAACTGTGTTGACACTCTATACGCAATTCTATAAGCCCACAAACACTTTTCCAAGTCCAAGTCCCACTCTTTAGGATGCTCTCTAGCATACTTTGATAGCATCTTCACAATTTGACCATTGCAATTCTCAACCAACCCATTGCATTGTGGGTAGTAAGGAGAAGAATTCCTATGCTGAATTTTCAATTTCTCCAGGTTAAACCCTGGTCCACGATCAGAAATAATAACCATAGGAGCTCCAAACCTACAACACACCTGTTCATATAAAAAAGAGGCCACTCTTCTTGCTGTTATATCTTTTAGTGCTCTTGCCTCCACCCATTTTGTCAAATAGTCCACAGCCACAAGGATATACCTTTTGCCATTGTTGGTCCTCCGCATTGGACCTACAACATTTACTCCCCCTTTTGCAAATGCATCAAAAGACATTATAGCCTTTTGAGGCTCAGCCAAAAGCTTTCAATTTGCAAACATTTGGCATTCGTGGCATGACTTGCACCAAAAATAAGCATCTCTCATCATAGAGGGCCAACAGTAACCTGCTCTCAAAACACGAAAGACAACCTGATCCTTGCCTTGATGGCCTGTTTCTTCATGGCAGTGCTCCAAAATCAAGCCTATCTCTTCTTTGTACGGCACTTTTCTCAAAATGCTATCCTTTCCATAAAGCATGAGATCCTCACCTAGCAATGTGTAGTTTCTTGCTTTTGCAACTATTCTCTTACACCGAACCTTTGACATGCCCTCTGGACATTGCCCTTTACCAAGAAATAATTCTACATCTTGCAATGATTCCCTTCCTGCATACAAGGCTTCCTTGACCTTTAAAGGAGCTACCAAGGCATCCAACTTGTCCCTAGCCAACTCATCAGCTTGTTTATTCTGCTCACGAGGAACACGCTTAAATTGTATCTGCTCAAACTCATGCAAAAGCTTCTTGATGCCATAGAACCACTTCTTCAAATTGTCTTTCTTCACATTCCACAAACCAAGCAACTGATTCATGACTAGCAACGCATCCCCCTTTGCAATGACCCTCTTCAATCGAAACTCAACACACTGCTTCAACCCAATGAAAAAGCGTGAGATACTCGGCCTCATTGTTACTTTCAGCTTCATCAAGATCGTAAGCTCTAGAAAATATTACATCACATTTTGGGTTCTTAACGACTACCCCACCACTTGCCTTTTGAAGAACTTTCTTGTATGCACCATCAAACATCATTGTATACGCAACTGTAATATCTACTTCCTCTTCATGATCGTCTTTGTCAACCCTTGGGTAAGATGGAAGCTCCCCTCCCTTATGTACCAGTATGTCTACCAAGTAAGCTTTAACAAAATGATCCACTTTAAACTCAAGCTCATACTCTTGAAGCTCCAAAGTCCACTTTAAGATGTGTTTGCTAGGCTTCAAATGTTGTATTACATCCGACAAAAGATTCGATGTGGTGAGCACATAGAACTTTTGGGGCAATAGATAGGTAAGTTGAACCTTCGACAAGCAAGAATCAAGGCAAATACCCACTGTTCTATTTCCGTGTAGGAGAACTCACTTACATTCTTCATCTTGCTCTGAAAATAAACTCGCTTGAAGTTCCTTCCTTGCTTTTGTAAGAGAACCGACCCAAAAGCTACCGACGCACACTAATAGATACATAAAAAATTGACAGCAAGTTGGGAGGACTCACTGTTGGTAAAGCACACAATACCTCCTTGATACCATCAAAATCCTATTGCATGTCTTCATTCCACTCAAACCCTTGAACTCTTTGACTCAATTTTTGGAGAGGATACACATACTGACATAGCATCCAAAAAAAACGTGACAAGTACCTGAGCTTATGCACAAATGATGCCAGATCCTTTGTGTTGCTGGGCGGATCCATAATCAATAAAGCCTTAACTTTCTCTGGGTCAGTTTCTATTCCATTTTGGGAAACCACATGTCCTAGCAAATGGACTTTGGCATGAGCAAATTTTTACTTCTTGGGGTTGAGTTGCCCACCCTCTTGTTGAAGCCTTTCAAAACTCAACCTCAGCTTCTCCAAATGTGTGATCCTTGAGCTATAACACCCAATGTCATCCATGAAAACACGAATGAACTTACCCAAGTAGGGACCAAACACTCTATTCATCCATCCTTGGAAGGTAGCATATGCATTAAACAGCCCAAAAGGCATTCTTTTGTAGGCGAAACAACCCCAAGAAGTAATGAAGGTTGTCTTCAATAGATCTTCAATTGCGATCAAGATCTGAAAGTAGACAGAAAATCCATATATGATTGAGTAACGTTCATGACCTGCAACCTGATTGAGGATTTCATCTAACAATGAAGCTGAGTATGCAGCACTAACCAAGGGTCTACAATGGTGCGTCTCGCAAGGTGTACAACGCCTTAATGTATTTGAGGATGCTCTACTTCTGGTAAGGCAAGTAAATGGAGCATGGACATGCAAGAATCCTAGTTTAAGGACTCACTTAAGTGGTGTAAAAACCTTGTTGGGTAAGTTTGAAGAAGTTCAAATACACCATATCCCAAGGGCTCAAAACCAAGAAGCAGATGCCCTAGTAAGTGAAAGACTACAAGAAGTGGTGGTTGGAGCAATAAAACTAAAGCTCCCTCTATTTCAAGGAAGTGATGCCTTGCCTGACATCATGCATTTTTTGGAAACAGGGGAATGCCCATCAGATTTAACAAAGGGACAGAAGCAATGGCTAACGCGGAAGGCCACAAGGTATCGACTCATCAATGACAGTTTGTACTGTAAGGGTAAGGACCAAATACTCAGGAAGGTCCCTCTCTCTCAGGAAATCACGGGAGTAATTGCTAGCTGTCACGATGGGGTTTGTGGTGGTCACTTTGCCCTAGACATAACAAGTAGGAAAATCTTGCAGGCAGGCTTCATATGGCCTAGCCTCAACCGTGATGTACACCACTGGTGCAAAACATGTAAGTTGTGTCAAAAGGCCGGCACTAGGTCACTTATGCCTGAACCACAGACACCTATTCTCTCATATGGCCCATTTGAAAAATGGGGTATCGATGCCATTGGGCCATTACCTAGGGCCAACTCAGGAAAATTCTACATTATCATGGGGGTCGACTACATGACTAGATGGGCAGAGGCTACAGCCACCACTAGAATCACAGCGGTAGAGGTAGCTAAATTTATCTATAAGAACATATGTTGTAGGTTTGCCACACCTTTAGAGATCATCTCTGATAGAGGGCCAGGTTTCAGAGCAGACTTGGTAGGAGAATTAATGCAGAAACTGGGCATTACAAGGAGGCACTCTTCACCATATTACCCTCAATGTAATTGCCTAGTTGAAAAGGTAAATGGAATGGTTTCTAAATTATTACCAAGCAGGTAAACAATCATCCCGGAGACTCGGATAAGTATCTACTACCAGCTTTATGGGCCTACAGAACTTCATTTCGTACATCCTTGGGATTCACACCGTATCATCTAGTATTTGGTAAGGAAGCAATCTTGCCCATTGAAGTGCAACTACAAAGTCTCAGAGTAATGGCAAGCCAACTTCAACAACCCAACATGCATTTGAGAGATCACATCATCAACTTGGAAAGACTGCAGCTAGACAAAGAAGAAGCAATAAATTATTATGCAGCACAAGCAGAGCATAGACGGCTTAGCTTTAATGAGCATCTCTGGAAAAAAGAATTGAAGAAAGGATTGTTGGTGCTCCGCTATGACAATCGCTTCGACACGCGCAAGGATAAGAAACTCCTACTCCGATGGGAAGGTCCTTTCATCATCAGCAAAATGTATGCCAATGGAAGCTAGCAGCTTATGGAGGCTGATGGAAAACTTCATAAAACCAGGGTAAATGGTTGGCGACTTAAACCTTATTTTCTTCGATTTGACCAGGCTCCACCAATTGACATTCCAGATGAGGACACACCATCAGCCGCCACCTCCGACGATAATGATCAAACAGATGAGCTAGAGACATGAATGCCTCTAGCCAAAAGGGGAGGGCTAATGATGGGGGCTTTTCACAAGCCAAGCTCCCTTACCCCTCTTCTCTTGTCCCCACCCCATGAAAACCCCCTCTTAGGGAGGGAGTGATAAAAGACATTGGAAAAAAGTAAGAAAAAATAAAGTATGATTATGTAAATATATGAGAAATGTAAAATAGGCCACCTCATGCCTGCAGGGCAGCCCATCCCCACCTTGCCTCCTTTTTCTTCACTGTTGCCCCGCCATGTGTCCCTTTTCCTCTCCTCCACTCAAAAGGTCAACCCCCTCTCTCTTCCCCTTGTCCTTTCTCCTTTCTCTCTCCCCTCAAGCTACCCCACCTCTCACCAATAATGCATTCTAACTCACCAATAATGCACCCTAACTCACATGCAACTTACCCTATCTTCCAAAATAGTATACCCCACCCCCCCTTTCTCTCTCCTATCATATCGCATGACCCAAATACCCCCCCCCTCTCTCTAAAGGGCTCCATGTCTCTTGTCTTGTAGCTAAATAACCTCCCTCACACTCACACACACTCAGTTTCACTAAAAAAGGTGCCCACAGACCCATCCCCACCCGGTGGTTACCTGATTTTTCTTGTGTTCACACATATCTGCCCACAGATTCACCTCTGAACTCACTCCTCTCTCTCCCCTGTTGTAATTAGTTTATTCTCCATGTCATCTCTCACTTTTTTGTCATCAACCCATCTCTCTCTCATGAGACTGCTGTTCTGACACATATACACACAGCCAGACAAGTGGGGCCCACAGTCACATGGCCTATGTAGATAATGATTTCTTCATTTCTAAATCCTAGAATATCTCCCCCCTCCTCCCCTATATAAAGAGGGGTCACCATCACACAAAAAAACACAACATCACCAAAGAACACACTATGCACTGTGTGTGCCTAGTGCACACACACACACACACACCCACACCATCACCATCACCATCACCGCAATCACCATGCTTGTCTTGAGCATGACCTCTACACCCTTGGCTATGCAAGATGAAGGGCAACTAAAGGAAGGATGATGGCCATAATCCTCGTGCGAGTCTTCTCCATCAACTCCCACCTATCCGCCATGTGCTCTACCACTCTCTCCCTTCTCATTCCCCTACCCTATGCTCCCCATTTCATCGCCTAATTCTCTAAATAAAGCTTGAGGTTTTGTGAGTATGTTTTCTTGCAATGTTTTTCCCATGTGAGGTGTGCGGAATCGCCACCTAGTCTTGTGTTTGGAGTGAGCTTGTGTATGTGTGAAGGGTGTGTGGATTCGCCATCCTTTTGTGGTGCCTAAGTACTAAGCCGCTATACCCCCTCCCTCTCTCTCTCTCTCTCTCTCTCTCTCTCCAAGTACTTACCCAAGTAGGAACCAAACACTCTATTCATCCATCCTTGGAAGGTAGCATATGCATTAAACAGCCCAAAAGGCATTCTTTTGTAGGCGAAACAACCCCAAGAAGTAATGAAGGTTGTCTTCAATAGATCTTCAATTGCGATCAAGATCTGAAAGTAGACAGAAAATCCATATATGATTGAGTAACGTTCATGACCTGCAACCTGATTGAGGATTTCATCTAACAATGAAGCTGAGTATGCAGCACTAACCAAGGGTCTACAATGGTGCGTCTCGCAAGGTGTACAACGCCTTAATGTATTTGAGGATGCTCTACTTCTGGTAAGGCAAGTAAATGGAGCATGGACATGCAAGAATCCTAGTTTAAGGACTCACTGAAGTGGTGTAAAAACCTTGTTGGGTAAGTTTGAAGAAGTTCAAATACACCATATCCCAAGGGCTCAAAACCAAGAAGCAGATGCCCTAGAAGTGAAAGACTACAGGAAGTGGTGGTTGGAGCAATAAAACTAAAGCTCCCTCTATTTCAAGGGAGTGATGCCTTGCCTGACATCATGCATTTTTTGGAAACAGGGATATGCCCATCAGATTTAACAAAAGGACAGAAGCAATGGCTAACGCGGAAGGCCACAAGGTATCGACTCATCAATGACGGTTTGTACTTTAAGGGTAAGGACCAAATACTCAGGAAGGTCCCTCTCTCTCAAGAAATCACGGGAGTAATTGCTAGCTATCACGACGGGGTTTGTGGTGGTCACTTTGCCCTAGACATAACAAGTAGGAAAATCTTGCAGGCAGGCTTCATATGGCCTAGCCTCAACCGTGATGTACACCATTGGTGCAAAACATGTAAGTTGTGTCAAAAGGCCGGCACTAGGTCACTTATGCCTGAACCACAGACACCTATTCTCTCATATGGCCCATTTGAAAAATGGGGTATCGATGCCATTGGGCCATTACCTAGGGCCAACTAAGGAAAATTCTACATTATCATGGGGGTCGACTACATGACTAGATGGGCAGAGGCTAAAGCCACCACTAGAATCACAGCGGTAGAGGTAGCTAAATTTATCTACGAGCACATATGCTGTAGGTTTGGCACACCTTTAGAGATCATCTCTGATAGAGGGCCAGGTTTCAGAGCAGACTTGGTAGGAGAATTAATGCAGAAACTGGGCATTACAAGGAGGCACTCTTCACCATATTACCCTCAATGTGATGGCCTAGTTGAAAAGGTAAATGGAATGGTTTCTAAAATTATTACCAAGCAGGTAAACAATCATCTCGGAGACTGGGATAAGTATCTACTACCAGCTTTATGGGCCTAGAAAACTTCATTTCGTACATCCTTGGGATTCACACAGTATCATCTAGTATTTGGTAAGGAAGCAATCTTGCCCATTGAAGTGCAACTACAAAGTCTCAGAGTAATGGCAAGCCAACTTCAACAACCCAACATGCATTTGAGAGATCACATCATCAACTTGAAAAGACTGCAGCTAGACAGAGAAGAAGCAATAAATTATTATGCAGCACAAGTAGAGCATAGACGGCTTAGCTTTAACGAGCATCTCCGGAAAAAAGAATTGAAGAAAGGAATGTTGGTGCTCCGCTACGACAATCGCTTCGACACGCGCAAGGATAAGAAACTCCTACTCCGATGGGAAGGTCCTTTCATCATCAGCAAAAAGTATGCCAATGGAAGCTACCAGCCTATGGAGGCTGATAGAAAACTTCATACAACCAGGGTAAATGGTTGGCGACTTAAAACTTATTTTCTTTGATTTGACCAGGGTCCACCAATTGACATTCCCGATGAGGACACACCATCAGCCGCCACCTCCGACGATAATGATCAAACAGATGAGCTAGAGACATGAATGCCTCTAGCCAAAAGGGGAGGGCTAATGATGGGGGCTTTTCACAAGCCAAGCTCCCATACCCCTCTTCTCTCGTCCCCACCCCATGAAAACCCCTCTTAGGGAGGGAGTGATAAAAGACATTGGAAAAAAGTAAGAATAAATAAAGTATGATTATGTAAATATATGAGAAAGGTAAAATAGGCCACCTCGTGCCTGCGGGGCAGCCCATCCCCACCTTGCCTCCTTTTTCTTCACTGTTGCCCCGCCATGTGTCCCTTTTCCTCTCCTCCACTCAAAAGGTCAACCCCCTCTCTCTTCCCCTTGTCCTTTCTCCTTTCTCTCTCCCCTCAAGCTACCCCACCTCTCACCAATAATGCATTCTAACTCACCAATAATGCACCCTAACTCACATGCAACTTACCCTATCTTCCAAAATAGTATACCCCACCCCCCCTTTCTCTCTCCTATCATATCTCATGACCCAAATACCCCCCCCCTCTCTCTAAAGGGCGCCATGTCTCTTGTCTTGTAGCTAAATAACCTCCCTCACACTCACACACACTCAGTTTCACTAAAAAAGGTGCCCACAGACCCATCCCCACCCGGTGGTTACCTGATTTTTCTTGTGCTCACACACATCTACCCACAGATTCACCTCTGAACACACTCATCTCTCTCCCCTGTTGTAATTACTTTATTCTCCATGTCACCTCTCACTTTTTTTTCATCAGCCCATCTCTCTCTCTTAGTCTCTTTCTCATGAGACTGCTGTTTTGGCACATATACACACAGCCAGACAAGTGGGGCCCACAGTCACATGGCCTATGTAGATAATGATTTCTTCATTTCTAAATTCTAGAATTTCTCCCCCCTCCTCCCCTATATAAAGAGGGGTCACCATCACACAAAAAAACACAACATCACCAAAGAACACACTATGCACTGTGTGTGCCTAGTGCACACACACACACACACCCACACCATCACCATCACCATCACCGTAATCACCATGATTGTCTTGAGCATGAACTCTACACCCTTGGCTATGGAAGATGAAGGGCAACTAAAGGAAGGATGATGGCCATAATCCTCGTGCGAGTCTTCGCCATCAACTCCCACCTATCCACCATGTGCTCTACCACTCTCTCCCTTCTCATTCCCCTACCCTATGCTCCCCATTTCATCGCCTAATTCTCTAAATAAAGCTTGAGGTTTTGTGAGTATGTTTTCTTCCCATGTGAGGTGTGCGGAATCGCCACCTAGTCTTGTGTTTGGAGTGAGCTTGTGTATGTGTGAAGGGTGTGCGGATTCGCCATCCTTTTGTGGTGCCTAAGTACTAAGCCGCTATACCCCCTCCCTCACTCTCTCTCTCTCTCTCTCTCTCTCTCTCTCTCTCTCTCTCTCTCTCTCACACACACACACACACTTGGTCTCATTCCCTTTCCTCTTCATCATTACTCCCAAGCATCCATCTCTCTTGGATGAAAACTTTGTTATTGTGGTGTGTTGTTTGCGTCCTAGCCGCTGAAGCTAGGTGGTGCCCCCTGTTTGCTTTACCATGACAGGCTCGAGGCGCGCCACTCAGTCCCCGGTGTTTTAGAGGCCATCGGGGGTTCGGGGTTCGCTTTGCTCCCGTCAACAATGTGCATACCAAGTGTATGCCACTCGAAGTCCGCAATCCAATCCTTCACATCCTCCTTCCCTGTGAACACTAGCCGACTATAAGCCATCTCTTCAAAGTCTCTTCTCCCTTGCGCGAGTCACTCCACAAAACTTGAAGTCTTGCACCTCAACCAAACCACCACTTTTCTTCAATGAAGCTCGAAATTCACAGTAAAACCGCTTTACTTGGGTGCACAACCGGTAAATTTCCACTCCCCAGCGGGATCGCCAACGGATGATGGAGCAAAAGTCGCCATGCGCACACTCACACACCCAAACAACTCCACACCACACAAGGACTTTACTTGAATTTCTCACCTCACTCACCACCACTCAAGAGCTCTCTAAAAAATCTACCCACAAGCTCAATTCAAACTCCAAACGCCTCGACCTACAAGCCCTTGCCTGCCCACAGACACTACAAGGTGAGTTGAGTTGATCAACACTTGAAATCACACTAGATGGTGACCAAAATATACAAGAAAAACCATCAAAAACTCAAAAACTCCAGCCACAAAAGGCCTCTCTCAAACCATTGCAAAAGCTTCACCAACCTCCTCTCTGTTGGACTCTTTGGAGTAGCGCCAACCCTAATGGCACCGATACAGGGTCACATAGTCTTGCAGAAAGCCGCACCTTCTGCCCTCAATTCCTTGCACACACACATCCATGGAAACCTCAGAACTTCCATATGTCTCCCAAGTGCAAACCTCATTCACTAATCTAAACACTCGAAAACAGGACACGAACGCAACGGCACTGCACTAGACCACCTATAGGAACCCTGCTTCCTCCCACACACAAAGAGGTGAAAGTGTTGATATTGATCTTCAAAAGTTCTCCCTCAGCCTGGACCATCATGGCACCATGAGTGATGTGGCAATTTGAAGCCATTTCACACCTTTTTTGACCATTTTTTGACCTTTTTTGGCCCAGTTTTGAGGGCATTTTTCGCGGGAAAAACCCCAAACGGTGTCCAAAATTCACCAAATTTTGTATGATTGATCATCGATACCCAAATCACTTTTCCACATCCCCACATTTTATTTTTGACCACTTCTAGGGTGGTGCACGCATCACCCAAGATCAGGCATCGTAAATAGACAGTTACCACATGTCCCAAACTTCTCGAGCAGGATGAGAGTACCCATACTTGTCTCTTGCATTATTTACATTATAGAAAGATTAAACACATTCTCTAGAGCTAAAATAAGCCACCTAGAACCATATCCAAGGCCCCGATACCCTATCCGGGCATGTACATATGTCCGACTGCTAGCATGCGAACCTGTCTATTCACAATGTGTACACGTTGCATCTTTTTTCGAACTTGAAACCACTTTGCAAAGCTCCCAAATGCATGTATTTACATCTTTTTGTACATATGAACATGCATATAAATGCTACTTTGTACAGGCCAAAAGCGGTCTATCAACGAAAATAGAGCTCTTTTTTGACTTATTGAAAGCCTGTGTATATACAATGGGTACGGTGTTACACAATTCCTTGGCATCTATGTACATATCTTTTTTCTTGTACTTAAAGTAGATTTTTCTTCCAAGGAATTTAACATTGGCAGCCATGCAATCAAACCATGGTGCCCCTAGGATTACATCATCGTGCTTGAGAGGAGAGATAAAGAAGTCCTCTTTGTCTAGATAGGTTTGGACATGGAACCTCAATTTCCCAATTAAGGGAGTGATTGAAGCTTCTTGTTCCTTGAAAGCACCATCTCTGGATAGGAAATCTCCCATCTCATAGGCTTGGATGCCTAGCTTGGTGTCCAACTCATGGATATGAAATTGTGAGTAGAACCTTTTTCCAAGCATGGCATAGAGGAGATCCTTTGTGGTGAGCTTCCTCTTCTTGGATTTCGACCAAGGTAGCTCTAGGAGGCTCATGGCGCTTGTTCTTTTGGGGGCAAGCACAATATGCATGCCCTTGCTCGCCGCATTTGAAACAACGGTTATCTTTGCGATAATGCTCAAGCTCTTCAGGAGAGATTTTGTTTTTGCCTTTGTAAACTCCCTTCTCCTTAGCTTTGTTGTTATTGGAATTGCCCTTAGGAGACTTTTGGACATTGTTCTTCCCCTTAGGATCCTTGGAACCCTTGTTTTCCATGGGCTTAAGATTTTTCTTAGCCCCTGTTTGGAAATTGATTTGAGAGGCCACCATAGTATGGTGTATGACCGCAGATATGGTGCGTGGCCTTGGGAGTTAACAAACTCCGCCATTTCTTCAGTTAAGCACACACAAAATTGTTGTTTTTTCTCTCCAAAATCTATCTTTTTGAAGACAGTGGCTTTGAGATGTAAGTCCCAAAAATTGTTTGCATATTTGTGAATGGATTTGTAGGGAGAGAGCTTCAAGATTTTCCGTTTGGTGAGTACTTTGTCTTTGGCATCGGTGGCCAAAAATTGCTTCATAATGGAAGCTATTGAAGCTTTCCATGTTCGTGGAGCTTCACCATTTGCCCGTAGGCTAGACCACCATTGCTTGGTGGAATTTTGAAAGTGCATAGCTACATGGCGTGACTTAGAGGACTCCGTGAAGCCCTTATCTCCAAACGCCGCATCGAATTGTTGGATGAAAGCCAAGACTTTGTCCGCAGCACCAAAGGTGCCATCGTAGGTAAGGAAAGATATGCTCTTTCCTCCCTCTTTGAACTTCTTGAGCTTGGATGATCTCTTCCACACGGCATAGGATTTCCTATGGCCTCTTCTTTTTGATGGTTCAAAAGTTGCGCCATCGCTTTCTTCAAAAATGTGAGGAAGATGGAGAAGAGGGTGACCTCTTTCCCACCTTTTTCTTGCCTTGGTTCTCGTTGTCCGCACCATCACTTTCTTCATAAGAGGAAGAGGATGAAGAAGATGGAGAAGATGATGAACTCTTTCTTGCTTTTTTCTTCTCTTGCTTTTTGTCATCCGTCTTTGAACTATGGTGTGGAGAAGTGTGCAATGTTCTCCAATTTGGAGGTGATGGAGAGCGTTTTGCCCGCCGTCTTTGTGGAGCTATCTCCGCCGAGGTGACAGGAGACTCACTTCTTTCTCATTCCTTTGGTGGGGGCTCTTGAGTTCTCCTTTTGGAAGGAGATGCGTCATCAAGGAGTAAATTCCTAAACCCTTCGTATGGATTCTCTTCTTCTTCCCGAATCGGAGAGAGGCCTCTTTTGGGAGTCTCACAAGGAGGCTTCCTAGGTACTCTCTCGTCATGGTGGGCAACTTGGAGAATCCCATGAGCACAAAGCTGTCGTTGCACTTCACTTTGGAGGGATGGATTTCCCATGGCTTGTTGAAGCCTAGAAACAAGGTAGTTAGCAAGCACAGGGGCATCATTAGTAGCCTGCTTATTAGCAAAATCAAATCTATCAACATTAATTTCACTCTCTTTACTATTGTCAGCCGTTCTAACAACTTTTAGGTGTAAACTTTTTTAGGTGTACTTTGGCACTTCAAGCCCTAGCTGCTACTCCTCTTTACCCCTTTAGAAAAGCACTCAAGCTACTTTACTCGTGGCTCGAATGTCATTAATTGCAAGGAATAGAACAGAGGGTCTTTCAACACCAAAACAGCACCGGCTCCTATCAAGCTTCTAATAGCTCAATAGTGGTTACGCCGTAGGCAAGCCCCGTAGGACTCCACTATTAAGACCATCGCTCTCGACAGTGATGCCCCATTATCAGCACGAAGGCAGGCGCACTGCAAGGTTGAAAAATCCCTATTCTACTTACTCAATTGCAATTAATAACAACTACCATTTATAGGTAGCTTGAGGACCTCACTTCTTGAGCAAGAAAAGAGAAACCTTGTGCTCTGATACCAATGTAGCATCTAATGGCCTAGTAACTTATACATAGTGGAAAATAGCATGAACATAGTGAGCATTTCATTAGAATAGATTCCTAATGAGCATAACAAGAGTACTTGGGTGGAGAGAGTAGCAAAAAGCATAACACCTAGTTATATAGGCATGAACAATACTTCAAAAGAGAGAGAAATTAAGCTATTGACAGGACCGGATTTTCATGGAGCCGGTCCCCCCTCCAAAAGGCTTTGTATTATAGATTTCTCCTATCAAGGGAGACATTTTACAATACAATTCTTTGTGTTCCTTTAATAACTAGCTAGTGCAATGAAGATGGAAACTTCAAGCACTAAGCAAAACACTTAGAAAACACAACATCAATTCTCCAGGAGCCATAAGTAATGTAGGAAACTTCAACTACTTCTATAAATGCTCTACAGTCGGCGGCTCGAGCGGTGGGCTGTATTACCAATTCATGTCGTGGCTACACGGTCGGGAACTCACCCCCACACAGATTTTAATTTGCAACAGATGTGCCAGCCTTCATTGATATGTATAGTCAATATGTGCTACCTTCTTTACCTCCAAGGGATAATAGTTACTGGTGGGTGGATTATAGTTACCTTCTTTACCTCCAAGGGATAATATTAACCAGAGTTACTCGCAATGGCATGTGGCTTGCCCTTGTCAAGTGGCGTACATAACTAACTAGACTAAAAAAATAGGTTTGTTGACAATGACATTACATCCATTCAAGAATAAACATGTGCACATGTAAAGACACTTGCAAGACAAAGAGCAAGAGAGAGCTATAACAGAGAAATGAAGACAGCAATGAGACAATGAAAGTTTTTTTGCAAGAAAAAAGATCCTTTCATAAGTTAATAATAACTACCCAAAGGCTACAAACCACCTCAACGAGAGAGGGATACATCAGAAACATGAGTAGACTCTCCTAGTGGAAAAAAGTATGTACGATGAGGGCTAGATCACGAGATGGGAGGAGGAAAAAGCCACTTTGGTGGCCAACAATGCCATCTAGACGCACCCTGAACCATGGTGAAGAAAGGCCCTGGGTGTCAAAGTCGCAAGAAAGCCTCTCGGCGCTCTCGCATGCAATCGAAGCTACCCTGGAGTATCTCAAACTGACCCGTGAGTGTATGTACAACTCCGGCCACATGTCACAAATAGTCTTTGCTAGTGGAACAGGGCAAGCCTCAAAGATGCAAAAGCAACGGGCCTGCCAGAGGAACCAGAGTGTCACGCCGCAGATGAGCTCCCAACACCACTGTCTATCACTGCACCACTCCTAGGGGATGAGCTCAGTGGTAAGTTGAAGTGTAGGTCAACCCTCCTAAATCACTATCATCGTGCTGGTGGAAGCAAACTCAAAGTGGAGGGTTGGGCCCGTGAGAGTGGACCAAGTTGCAACACCCCAAGTGTACTATCGGGCTGTAGAGAGGGTTGGCATCAGCTGGAGAACCGAAAGCCTAACCTGTTGTGCCATGAGATAGTGCCACGAACAATGATGCTGACTCGCGAAAAGATGGACACTAGTTGCACATGCTGCGAAGAAGTGGTTGTGTACCAACCAACTCCCAATTGTTGTAGGCCTGTGCGCTACAAGCCACTAAAACCTAGTGGCTCTCCTCGGCTGCCAGATGTCACACAACCATTCCCAAAATCTTCACAAGAACTCGGCTGTGAGACCCTTCTTCTGCCAGTGAAGTGCTGCAGCTGGGTGAGCCTCTCTCCGTGCTGTCAGTATGTGTCGCCCCGAGCGAGCTTTGTAGTGGAAAAAAGGATTCCCTGGGTGATCGAGTGAAGAGAAAGGATCCCGCTAGAACCACTCTCCCGGGTCCCACTGCACTCATACCAGTGGGGGGCTCTCCCAAGCCCAAAGCCACATGTAAGGTCTCTGACCCAGATCAAAAGAGCACCATTGTACCTTGAAATGAATATAATGGAAAAAGTTACTATTTTTAGCAGTTTTCCAAATTCTGTCAGTGCCATGATGTTTAGAATGTTTTAAAGCTTCGAAATGTGAATCAAAATATTTTTTGTAAAAAAAATCCAAAAGTAGTAAGTTTTTGGACACCCGACCCGTCTAGTTTTGATCGTCTCGACAAACTGCACCCGTACCCCGAATTTGAAAAAAATGCTTTTTCGAACCCCGAGGGCTGCTAAATATGGTAGGTACTCGGGCGAGTACGTCTTACTTAGAGCTCCGTATTGCAATTTACGGCATCAAAATCCGACTAGTATGGGCCGTTTTAGCCTAAAATCAATTTTTCCAAAAATTGAGCGAGGAGGCACCGGAGCCCGGGACTATGTGGGAACAGGTTCCAGGCCACTCCAGACCAACTTTAGCAGCTAGGGGGCGCCCCCTTGCCTTGTGGGAGTCCTTGGGAAGTTTCCAATCTTGCAACTAAGTGTGAGAACCAGTTAACTAAACCAACTAGACACTTGGTGGGTAGGCAACTAGACTTGCCATGCAAGGACTGAGTGCTCACTCAGATGCTTATAGCAGCACAAATCGATTTTCAGCATGTAGGAGCCTATTTAAAGGCCTGGTCACACACACATACATGCTCACACACTCACTCAGTACACACACACACACCTACACACACCTTGGGGAGGTGTTGCCGGTACACACACCTTTTGAAGAAGAAGCAACAAGGGAGGTGTTGTCGAATTCTCAAGAAGCTCGATTAGATCAGAGAATCAAGAAGATTATCAGCCCTTAATCACGGTAACCACGATTTAATTAGTGCTTTCTGTAAATTCTTTTCAGTACCATCTAAATTCCTCATCTATTATGTTTATTCCTAATCGTAATTCTCTTTAATTACTCTCTAATTTCTCCTTAACCATATTCTGTTATGTAATCATCATCCCATAGCTGAATTATCAGCCCTTCATCACTCTTGATTAATGATTAGTGCATGATTATTAGAATTTTCTCTCTCTAGGTAGCATAATAATTAATCGGTAATCTGGTAGTTGTGTAGATTGATGAGAATCACTCTTTCTATCACGCATTAATATTGTAGCTGCTTTAGATTCATTTCTGCTATGCATTAATCTGTCATTAAGTCTCTAAGAGGTGGTTTTTCTCACACCTATGCATGTGGTGATTCTGCACCCTCTAATTTCTAGGAAAGAGATTAATCGTGCTTAATTCATCTCTCTGGTAATTCCATTAGTGAAATCCTATTATTCTTAAGCCGAGTAATTATCTTTAGAGCCGGTTCCCATAGGATTATGTGTCATCCATAATGATTGCTATATGAAAAATCTAGACCTCTCATATAGGAGGAATTAATTGATGTTACTAATCTATCTATTGGGTTGTTGTGACACTGGCGAACCTTAGCTTTTTCTCCAAGCTAACTATTTAAAGTAGTGAGTAAAATGGCCCCGGTTAAGAGAACTCGCTTCGGTGGTGCCCACGACCACGAGGCAGGAACGAGCAAGGTGAACGGAAAGGGAAAAGCTCCCATGGAGGAACAAATACCGGCCATCTCACGGGCCATTGACGAAGAAATGGAAGAGGTAGGTCATAATTTTATTTAAGTCGTTTGAATTAACATTGCACACGTTTAGTTAGGAATGAACATATCTCCAAACATGTTGGAGAAATCCGACGGAAACCTCAGCATTGAATTCATTGTACATTAAGTTCTAAAAGTAGGAAGGAAATGATTGATGGGTATGCTGTTTGCAAGAGAAAAGAATGTCTGCTAGGAAAAATTTAGCTCGACATGTTTATTTTACTTCCAATGTTGAATCAGTCATGACCCCCCTACTGATCAGAGGGGGCAGAGTTCTTCGTTAAGGGCTCTTGAATCCACGACTTGCTTTTTATGCGGTGGATACCCACGACTTGCTTTCTATGCGGTGGGAACCCACGACTTGCTTTCTATGCGGTGGGAGTGTCCATGACGTGATTTCTATGCGGTTGACATACCTAGTTGTATGGGCAGCTAGGCGACAACGGGAGGAGTGAACTCTCGCTGGAGGGGGGATGTTGTACCTCCAGAACATTGGAATTTTAATGAATAAGTTTGAGTAGAATTTTTACTAGAATACTGTCTTGGTGTTGTTTGCAATACTAGTTGAAGGGATGTCTTAAGGAAGAATGTGCTTCGGAATTAAAATAAGGAATGTTTATGTTGAACGACCTTTGTGGTAGTAATTAGGTCACACAAAGAAGTGTGAGTTTGGGGGTGGAAAGTGGGGGCTTGGCTCAGGTTGCCAATTCCTACGAGATGGGTGGTCCCGATTGGTCGGGAACTCTCTGTCCCAATAGTGCTTACTTCGATATTAGTAATACTCATTGCCCCTAGAGAGGTGAAATCTTGAAGGTACGTGCCTCTGAAACATGGGAAAAAAGGCGCTCGGGGTTTCTCTCCTCTTGGAAGGTGGGTCTTAAAATCACTAGATAGTTTAAGTACGCTTCCCCTACGAGGTGGAGCTAGATCTCCTTGCTAGTAGGCTCGAACTCGACTCACTTGTGATGAGAGATCGTCCGCTAGTCGAACCCTGAACCATTTTGTTTGCTTCCGCAGTAGATCTAGTGGCCACCAGGTTCACCATCAAATCCGTTGGTTGATACGGCGGGGTGGGGACCTCACACCTGGTATCAGAGCCTAGGTTAGGCTGGGAAATAAAGTCGTACTGTTTGAATATTTAAATAAGGAACTGAAAGTATATAGGTAGTTGATCTGTATTCCTTGCATTGGTGTTGCAGGAAGACCCCGTGCTCGAATATTAGAAGTTCCAAGTGTTTGAGCTTATTTATGAGCAAGCTCGAAGATCCCCAGTTTACCAGTTCAGGCGAGATGTCATGGAGATATTGATGAAGGCTCATATGCCACACTCCACTCGCATTGATAGAGGATGGGAACTTGATTGGACATTTCCAGGAGGGGTTTACTACATCAACGCTCGGAAGCGACGATGCCTGGCTACCGATTTGAAGAAGATACGTTGGGGAGAAGAGTTGAGGGTAGTAGAGATATTCTACTTGGTGACTACACAATTGGACCAGACTGTCTCAGACGACACCAATCAAACCCTCAACGACTGGCTCTTGGAGAAGGTCACCAATGTGATCCCAGCAAACAGAGTCAAAACCTTTGGAGTACCAAAAGAGGAATTCCGGCTTGATATCTTAGTGTATTATCCACTCAAGAATGAGTACAATAACTATTTCACGAACAAAGTAGTACGTCATGTGAATACCATCTCCTAGGCGTATGTCATACGCAATCCATGAAGCCATGTAATAAGCTGATCATCAGTTATCCTAAACCTTGAGGGGTTTCAATTGTAATAAATTTTCATCAATAAAGTGCTTTTTGTCTCTGAATCTTTGTCTCTTGATAAAGTGGAATTTTGAAATTTTATTAAAGTCTTGTGTCTATTTTTTTAAAAATCCAAGTAATGGTATCAAGAATTTCGTATAGCACATGTAGACACTGCCTGTTGCTCTGTACTCGGCAGCGCAAGAGAAGAATCTCCTCCTTAAGCAAGCCCAACCTCCGATATTTAAGGGCGAGGGGGCAAATGTGGAGAGAGATGCAGAAGTGTGGATGGAAGCCATGGATGACTACTTTGAAGCTGCAGGAACCCAACCTCTAAATCAGACCATGCTTGCGATGTTCCGCTTGACTGGCGATGCCAAGATATGGTGGAAGCAACATTGCAGGGACATGGATATTAAGGGATCTTCCCAGTCTTGGGAAGACATCAAAGCTGCAATAATGGGACGTTATTTACCACCTGACTATAGAACCTTGAGGATGAATGAATTCTTTTTACTTCGGCAGCTGAATTCATCTGTCGAATAATATTACGCAAAGTTTGTCACTCTTCGAAGATACACTCCTAAGATGAACTTGGAACAGCAAGTGGCGAGGTTCTGCCAAGGACTAATCGATCCCTTGAATACTCGGTTGGAAGCTCTCAGGCCGACAACACTACAGGATGCCTTGTTGAGGGCCAAACCTCTAGCTCTCGAAGTACAAAAGGTTAATCAAAACAAGAGGAATCATTGGTCAAAGAGGGCAAGGACAACTGCTTGGAATAACAGACCGGCCAACCAAGCATATGACCAGCGCCCTATTGTGGCTACCACCACAACCATTGAGTTCCCTGATGTTCGATGCTATGGTTGCGGCGAGCATGGACATTACAGATCCAATTGCCCCAGGAACATTCAGGCGACCAACGCCAATGCCATACCCTTGAATACCCGTGGGCGTGGCCAAGCTAATGGAAGAGGAGGACGAGGAAGGATGAACAGAGGGCGAGGGCGTGGAGCTACCACCAGAGTGAATTCCGTAGTGGTACAACCAACTATGGGCAAGGAAGCAGTGGAGAGAGCAACCCTACATGTTGCAATTGACAATCCCAATGGTTGGGAGAAATATGCAGTCATCATACGCCAGGATCTCTCAGAGGTGAACAAGTTAACTTCCTTATAGATTGTGGCAGTACTCTTTCATTTCTTTCACCCAGATGCATGAGGAAGCTAAAGCTAGATAAGTATCCAACAAGCAAGCTAGTTGTAGAACTAGCAAACGGCAAGGAAGTAGTATCTCAACATTATGCAGGAAAAATCGATTTTGATTTAGGAGGACACCTAACTTCTGCCCAATTTCGAACCCTACCCTTAGGATTCTTTGATGGGATACTAGGGATGGACTGGCTAAAGCAAAATAGGGCCCACATACATTGCGCGCAAGGAAACTTTACCTTTACAAATAGCTTGGGTAATGAAGCCTTAATCCAGGGGGAAAATGGGAGACCTAGGGCTACTCTAGTTAAGGCCAACAGACTTTTGAAGGGATTAAGAAAGGGACAGAAAATTTATGCGGTAAAGCTCAACAAAGTAGACCAAGCAAATACCTCACTTCGACCAAACTGGTTGAGAGAGTACGATGATGTATTCCCAGAAGACCTTACGAATCTTCCACCACAGAGAGAGGTAGATCATGAGATTGAAACTATCCCTGGATGTGAACCTATCTCAAAAATACCTTATAAAATGTCACTTCCAGAGGCCATCTAACTCAAGGAACAACTTAGGCAACTCATTGAGCAAGGATTCATTCGACCCAGTACTTCTCCTTGGGGTGCACCAGTTCTTTTTCAGAAGAAGAAGGATGGAACCTTAAGGCTATGCATAGACTACCGTGCACTGAACCAAGTATGTCAAGAACAAGTATCCAATTCCAAGGATTGACGAACTCTTGGACAGGCTCCACGGCGCCAAAATGTTTACAAAGATTGATCTAAGGTCAGGATATTACCAAATCAGCATCAAGCAATCAGATATTCCAAAGACAGCTTTCAATACTAGATATGGACACTACGAATTCACAGTAATGTCTTTTGGTCTAACAAATGCTCCTGCAAGCTTCAATCGACTTATGCAGGATATTTTCAGACCTTACCTGTATGATTTTGTCTTGGTTTTCTTTGATGACATTCTTATCTATTCTAAGAACGAGGCAGACCACGAAGATCATGTTCGCAAAGTACTTTATCTTCTTCGAGAACACCAACTTTACGCTAAAGAGAGCAAGTGCACTTTTTGCTCGCCAAAGGTCAACTATCTTGGATTTGTCATATCGGCTGAAGGGATTTCAGTGGACCCAGACAAAGTCAAGGATATAGTTGATTGGCCTCAACCATCCACTGTCAGCGAAGTAAGAGGATTTCTCAAAATAACAGGATGGTATAGGATTTTTGTCAAGGACTATGCACGTATTGCTGCACCTTTGACGGAACTCCTGAAGAAAGGAATGAGGATCGAATGGAAGGCCGAGCACGAATCTAGATTTGCTAAGCTAAAAGAGCTCTTGGTCTCAGCTCCTATTTTAAAGCTTCCAGATTTCAGTAAGGAATTTGAAGTAGCGACCGACGCTGGCAAATTTGTTCTAGGCGGGGTTCTTACTCAAGAAAGAAGACCAGTGGCGTATACTTCACGAAAGCTGAGAGATCATGAGAAGAATTATCCTACTCATGATTTGGAACTTTTAGCAGTTATTCATGCGCTGAAGTTATGGAGACATTATCTTCTTGGGCGCAAGTTTCAGCTGGTTACAGACCACAAGAGCTTAAAATGGATTTTTACTCAACCTATTCTCAATATGCGACAACGACGATGGATAGAGCTATTACAAGAATATGACCTTGACGTAAAGTATAGACCAGGAAAGGAAAATGCAGTTGCAGATGGTCTTAGCCGAAAATCCTTTCTCGGAGCTATCTCTATTCCAAATAACCCTATCTGGGATAGAATCAAAGAAGCATCCTTGGTAGATCCAGAGTACCAATGTATAGTATCATTACTTCAGCAGAATAAGATGCTTGAAGCTAAAGATTACTCTCTTATGGGAGGATGTCTTTACTACAGACATAGACTTTGTGTACCCAGAGACCCAGCCTTAAAGAAGGCCATTTTGTATGAAGCACACGATAGCCCTACATCCGGACATCCAGGCTATGCTAAGACCCTTCATGCTGTCAGGAGGAGTTATTTTTGGACTGGAATGAAAGGAGACATACTTCGCTATGTGAGGCAATGTCTTTCTTGTCAATGGATAAAAGCCGAAAGGATCAAGTTACCAGGGCAACTTCAACCTCTTGACATACCCCAGATGAAATGGGAATACATCAGTATGGATTTTGTTACAGGATTACCTTCTACAGGAGGTTATGATTCTGTTTTCGTGGTTGTTGATATGCTCATAAAAGTGGATCATCTAATACCCGTAAAGACAACCTTTACTGCTTCAGATGTTAGTCGGGTATTCATCAAGGAGATTTTTAGGTTACATGGTCTACCCAAGCATATCGTCAGTGATAGAGATGCCAGGTTTACATCAAAATTTTGGACTTCTCTTTTCCAATCTATTGGGTCACAATTAGCTTTCAGTACAGCATATCATCCCCAGACATATGGGCAAACTGAAAGAGTTAATCAAGTCATCGAGGACATTCTCATAGCCTATTGTTCGCAAGAGCCAAAGAAGTGGTTACAGTATCTACCTTTGGTGGAGTATGCTTACAACTCTTCCGAACACAGAAGCATTGGAATATCACCTTTCAAAGCTCTTTATGGACAGGACTGTTTAGCACCACTGAACTTCTCAGATCCAACCATCACGGTAGAAGCATCTAGGAAGATGTTAGAAGATATGGAAGCACATACTAGAGCTATTTTCCAGGACATTCAGGCCGCTCACGATATACAGAAGCACTATGCAGATAAGAACCGTTCAGAAAGAACTTTTAAAGGAGGGGATAAGGTTTTTCTGCAAGTTCGACCAAAGAAAAGCAACTTATCACTAGGCAGATTTAAGAAGCTAAGTCCAAGGTATTGTGGACCATTCGAGATCGTTAAGTTTGTGAGTGACCAAGCCTACAAGCTAAAGTTACCTGCAAACTTGAAGATTCATGATGTGTTCCACGTCAGCTTACTCAAACCCTATATTCCTAACCCTGATCAATTCTTGGACTCAGATTAGATAGTCATGCCAGCACAAGGAGTTCTCGAGCTCCAACCTGACTATGTACTTGAAACAAGGGAAAGGAAGTTACGCAACAGAACTATCACGGAGCATCTGGTGAAGTGGAAGGATTACCCTGAAGAAGATGCAACTTGGGAGGACGAACCAACGCTCTTAAAAGATTACCCAAACACATTCTTGAGATGAGGACATCTCAAATTTTTCATGTTGGGGAGGTTGTTAGGTCTCTGACCCCGATCAAAAGAGCACCATTGTACCTTGAAATTAATATAATGGAATCCTCTAATTCTCTAAAAACAACACTCTGCAACCTATGGTGCCTCTATTGAGACTCTTTGAAGCCGACTGTCTCCTTGAATTTCAAAAAACTTGTGGGACATTGTCTCCACACGCGTGAAGGCCCCCATCCATCAGGGGGATACTGCCTCAAGGAGGGTATGCAACTCAGCTGGTATAGCCTCTATAATATCATGACACATGCTCTGCACCGCTCTCATGCCTCATAACTAGATGCTCTGAACCTCCTCGAAAAGGTCTGAAAATGTAGCTAGTCACCCAAAGTGCAGGTTGGACCCTTTAACATGGGACCCCAAGAAATTTGAGGCTTGCTGCGAACCAAATGGCCACTTTGTGTGCTAACCATGGGGTTCCAAACGGCTACCTCAAGCACTCCTCCAAGCAAGTGGGCTAGTACTGCTCCACACCACTCCGCAACTGCTTCTAGGACCAAAACAGACTCGCAGTAAAATGGTCCTCCCAGCTCCTGGTCACACCGACCTATCGAATCTCTGTAAAAATCCACCTCATGGATGGTCTCCAAGGGCCACTCGTATGAGGGACTCGAGGAAGGTTCGGATGTAGCAACAATTCCTTCTAGGGCTCCTCCCCTGCGAGAAGTCCTCTGACCACAAGCTTCCCAAGTAGGACTCTGCTCTACCGTGTTGGGTTGATGATCCCTGGCCCTCCCTAAGAACATGGTAAAGTGATGATTTGCCAGGACACTTTGGCCTTGGCTGACTCGGTGTCGCACCCTAACCACAAAAAATTCTTGATCAGCCTCTCCAGCTGGCTGATCAGGAGCTCAAAAAGATCCAACAAGACATGATGTACCACATAGAGCCAAAAGCACCTGGTTAGCCACTACCACTCTACCAGCCAAAGAGAGACGTGCATAACTCCAATGAAAGAGCTTCCTTCTACTGGATAGGAGGAGGGGAGAAGTCTACTGCTCTAGAGACAAATCAAGGCCAACCTGACAACCCAAATATCGTATAGAAGTCCCTTGGGGATCCACTTGAAGCGGCGACCAGTCAGACGTAGGAGCACTGCCAACCCAAAATGCCATAGTCTTTCTCTAATTGATCAGTGCCCCTGATGCAAAACAAAACACCTCAAGAGCCTGTTCAGACCTGTGCAGATTGACCTCATGGCCCTCCAAGTACATGCCTGAGTCATCAGCAAACTCAACGTCAAGAAACTCGTCTCCGTTAATAGGGAGCTCTAAACCACATAAACCAACCTCATGTGGAGTCAAAAGTCTACTTATCACCTCAACATAGAAGAGAAAAAGGAAGGGAGCTCTAAACCACACAAACCAACCTCCTGTGAAATAAAAAATCTACTCACCGCCTAACGTAGAAGAGAAAGAGGAAGGGGGAAAGAGGGAAACCCTGTCTAGCTGAATGCGTGAGCATGAAGCGTTCCCCTCTTTCCCCTGCAAAGAGCACCTGGCTGTGAACACAACTGTAAAGAGCTGACACTCGTCTGATCCAAGCATCTGAGAAGCCCCTGCATAGAGTGTCCTCCAGGAAATCCTAGTCAACTCTATCGTAAGCCTTCTCAAAATCAAGGAGTATCACAAGATGCTCTCCCTAGAGATGTGCAAAGTCCGACGCCTCCCAAAAGGTAAAGATGTTTTCAAGGATACTGCGCTCCTTAACCAAACCTGTCTCAGTCTATAATGCTCTCAAGTAGCAGCAGCTGAATTCTCAAACTCAGAGCCTTTGCTAATATTTGGTAGGCTGAGTTCAGAGCCAAATCTTATCCAAGATTCCCTCCTCTTTGGGAATTCGGTAAATCAGACCCTCACTCAAGCTGTCAGGCATCTCTTGAGTGTGCAAGATGTGCTCGTAGGTGCTACATAGATCCGAACCAAGCAGCTCCCAATACTCCAAGAAGAAGTTGGGAGTCAAACCATCCATCCCTGGGCAGCTACCTCGGGAAAGTGCCCTGAGGGCCTCATGGAGCTCCTCTAGCTGGAGAGGCATCTCTAGTCTTTCAGGCATCTCCTCAATAACTAGGCAAGGTATTTGTTTGCAAACCTGCTCTTTGCATGCACCCTAACACTCTGAGTGAGGCTCAACTGAAAGCAACTTATGGTAAAAGTCAGTAGCAACCGCACAACTGTCCTCAAGCTCTGAAGCAGCAAGCCCATCAGATCTCCTCAACTGTCTAACACTGGTTCGTGCATGGCGAGGCCCCACAGTCTCAAATAACTCACCAGTAACTTTTTCACCCACCTAGGTCCACTAAGATGCCTGTCCATAAAAGACAAACTCATGGTGCCGCTTCTCAATGGTGGTCAACTCTTATCGAGCCTGTTGTATCTGCTCTTCTAACCAAGGACTATCAGGGTGGCGCTCCTGCATCCGCTGTAAGGAAGCAATGCCTCCTCTAAGACGCTTCTCCTCCTCTTTGGCCGTAGCCAAGTGAGTTGCAGACTCCAGAAGAAAGAAGTGGCTAAGCTCAACAAATCTAGTCTGCTAGCAGGGGTACCCTGAGTGCCCAGACTCTCTGCCCAAAGTGCTACCACTCACTCTCTCAGCTGTGTATCTAGTAGGACTTTCTTGGGGATGTGTGACATTACACTCCCACTTCTCTGTTTGTCTGTCACAATAAGAATCACAGGCACATGATCTGAGAAAGAAGTCTCTGCAAAAATACAAATAGATCCTCCGATGTCACAGATACGGTCACTCGCGTGGAAGCGATCTATCTCAGATAGATTCATTCCTCCTACTCTATGGTTAGAGTGAGAGAAAGATATACTGTCTGGAGGCCGCACAAAGCTTGCATGCTGCCAAACATTTGAAATCCTCAAGGTCATCGTGCGCAGTAGCATGACTACCTCCAATCCTATATGAGGGTTCGTCCAACATGTTGAAGTCTCCCCCAACACACCACAACTCTGCATGCGGCAAAGACTCTACAATACGTGACAAAAACTCAGCTCATGCACTTGCCACATTGGCCGCATAGATGTTCAGGAAGCCCATGAGGCAACCATGAACCTGCATAGTAGTCCATTGGGTCGTGCCTAGCACAATAATACCTTTGGCCACAATGGCCTACTGCTATGAGTCTGCAATAGTCATACATACCCCTCCCTGAATGTCTCCAAGCCCAAAAGCAGCTGACCAAAATGTCTCATAGCGGCCATGTAGAATCTCACCACATCGCCGAATGAGGCTCTCACAAAGATGATGCTCCTGGAGCATAAGAATATCAATCATACCACCCACAAGGCACCTCTGAAGCTCTTGACGCAAGCGGCCCCTTTGGCGCTGAAACTCGGGCCCACCTAAACCCTATACATTCCATGAGACAATCCTCATGGGATCAATGAGAAAAGACAAATGCTGCAATAACAACCAACCTTGCTATCTATGAGACCGGCTTGGATGGGCATCCGAGCGACCTCTAGAAAAATGCGTCTGAAGTGACTGTCCAACCCAAGCCTAATAAGAGCGTGCAATTCATAGGGCTATAGCAAGGAGGGATCTGAGTGTCAGCAAAAAAGTGAACCACAAGGTGTCTGCATCTTGTTGCATCGGGTGGCCTCACACTGAACTTGGCTAGAGGCCAAAGTGTATGTACCAAATCTGTCATCCCCAAGTCCCCTGTGTGGTGTGAAAACTCGACAGCCTTGACCTAGAGCCAATCAAGAACTATGTGCAAGGTCCACTTTGTGTGATCCCTTCTGCACAATGGAAAGAAGAAACCTATTGTTGTATCCAAAGCCTCGGTGCCTTTGGCTTCTAGAAAGAGGACATGAATTCAGAAGCAAGCTACCTCAAGGTCGGGAAAAGGGTCAGCGAGGAATCGAGTGAAGCTGTAGCCGCAGAAATCCCACCATCGGCCAATGTCAAAACTGGTCAGCCCATGGGGAAACGATGCAAAGGAGAGGCCTATACCAGAAGTGGCGTCTTCAAGTAGGGTTTTCCCCCCCAATCCATTCATCTCATGGAGAAAGAACTACCAAAAGAGCGTCTATTTGCAAATGAGTGTCGAGTCCCCTTTGTCGGAGGAGGAGTGCGGGATGGATTGGGTGATGAGGCTGAGAGCCCAGCAGGGGAGAGTGAGGTGGGGGGGGATGTGGTGGCTGGGAAGAGGATTCTGAAGGTGGAGGGGGGGAGAGGTGGTGGAGGAAATGAAGCTCAGGTGGAGGGGGGCTCCTCAGGGGATTCCTGCTGCAAGGGGTTGCAATGGTTCCTTGTCAAAACCCAATGCTGCTGAGCTGTATGAGGTCTACGACTAAGGGCAGTGTGACGAGTCCGCATCCCTGTGGACAACGGCCGGGCACCTGCTGCTAGCCATCAGCTACCTAGTCGTCGTTGGCCTTTGTATAAGTGCCAACCTGTGTCCCTCAGTACCTAGCCACTAGGCATATTCAGTCTTGGGGGGCTGAGCATGCGCTATGGGTCAAGATCTCCTGCGAGAACAATCCTTCGCTAAGTGGCCCCATCTGCCTGCAAATGAAGCACTACTTTGTGAGTCTCGAATCCTCCACCCTCTGGTGTAATCACTCACCACTCACCCTAGGTAGAAGAACCACCTTCAAGAGGATATGAGTGTCATGAACCAAAACGCGTATTGAAGGAACACCAACAGCCTTGGCAACAACTAAAGCTACTTTGCGCGGGGTCTCCAAGACTGTCTCGATTTCAAAACCAATCCTAGAAAGAAGTGGTAGGTACTCTCTCCTCAAGTAGGGGAAGCAAGCCAAAATGTGTAGATCTACCTTCTTGAAAGAACTTCCGAAGCTGAATCGAAACTATGGTGCCACTGTTGGAAATGAGTTCTGACCGCTCAGATGGTCAGCCCGCTCTCGCCCGAGAAGCTAGATGTCAATGATCTTTTCCACCTCTACTAGAAAGTGGGCCTGGAGGAGGTCGCATACTTCACCGTGATTGGGTCTACTTCCAATGATCTTGCAGATAATAGAGGTGGCTTGAAGGCGCTCCACCTCTATTGCAAGGCTCGCTTGCTCTGCTAGTGATAGAGCAAGTTGAATGGTGGGCTCAGCAGGGTCGGTCGAGGGGGCTTCATCAGAGTCCCTCTATGGCGTAGCATGAGTCTCTACTTGTGTTTGCTTTTGGGAAAGAAGACTGAGGTGTTGGAGCAATACTAAGGTGTTGGAGCGATTGCTGGCAAGCTGAGAACAACCCACAAGCAATGAAGTGGTGTGTGTGTATGTGTGTGTGTGTGTGTGTGTGTGGGGGGGGGGGGGGTTGCTGGAGGTCAGAGGCAGAGGAGCAGGCTGGAGGGCAAAGGCGGGTAGCACGGGCTGGAGCAGCGCGCAACATGGAGTGGCATGCAACGTGAGGGAGGAAAGGGGGAGGGGGATAAGAAATGGGGAGGTAGGTGCATGGCACTTACCATCCTATGCAGAAAACCTGAGATACCAAAAGTTGATGGAGAAGCGAGGGAAAGAAAATGCTTAAATTAGTAATAAATAAACACGAGAGAGAGAGAGAGAGAGAGAGAGAGAGAGAGAGAGAGAGATGAAATGAAATGTAATATTAATGTCTTCAAAAGGTCAAAATTACCTATGAGACCAAAAGGTTACATGTGGTGAATCTAATACCAGGTCTGGGTACGAAAAGAACAAAGAACTAAAAAAAAATAGTGGGTAGGGGTGGGGTGAAAGCTGATACAAAGGGTGAGCTGATACAATGGAGCTCTCAGTGGGGTGAAAGCTGATACAAAGGGTGAGCTGATACAATGGAGTTCTCGGTGGGGTGAAAGCTGATACAAAGGGTGAGCTGATACAATGGAGCTCTCTGACAATAGAGGCATCATATTCATATACATTAGTATCCAAAAGGCTATAGAGGTTCAACTTCCTCCAAGATAAGCACTCTGTCGCGACGGCTCCTATGTTGCGCCAATATGGTATGGATCCTCTGTCACAATCTGCATCGATGTCGAGAGGGCCCCCTCATCCGTGGGCGATGGGACCGCCCCAACTCTATCGCCCGATCAAGCAATATTCCTTAGGTGTTGCTATGCTGCGGGGACTACTTGAACTCCTCTATCTATGAGATTGAAAGAAACCTGTAATCTGCCACTGTCGTTGGATTTCTCTCATTTTGCCCCTCTTCAAGAGGTTCTCTTTGTGCCTGTGAATCTCCAGTAAGTATAATCCGAGGAATCTCCGATCCTTGTATCTCATGACTCTAGAGAATGGTCCAAAACCCTCTCTAAATAGACAGTGAAAGCGGCCTCGTATCTCATAGTATACTGGACAGTGACATGTAATATAGCTCTGTCTTGGGCTCTATCTGGCACACCTGGAAAATCTTGGACTCAGTGGGTACTCCTCTAAATATGCCTCTCTTGATTTCTAGCTGATGTGAGGATGTGCGTATCTGACCGATAGCACATCGTATCCCGTGGGACAGATAAGTATCCATATATCTTGGTCTGATCACAACCATCCTCCATACGCTCAAGAAGATTCTCTCTATAGAAAGCCATCTTCATACCCAACTCATGTGTAGGCTGTATCCATGTCCTCTTCGTATCCAACTGAATCAAGTCATGTCTGATAAGCCTGGTAATCTCTGCCCAGTGAGGGAGATAGAGTGCATCTAGAGAGTACTGAAATGGGTGTAGCTGATCCATACTAAAGCCATGTAACTGAAACCGAGATGCCATCTCTGCATACCAACATGATCTATCTCCCTGCAATGACAATTGTCGCGAAGACTCTAGTGCTAATCAAGCATATCTCTCTCTAGGGAGAGCCCAGGTGCTATGCATAAATGAAACTGATCAAGTGAGTGCCTCCACTACCAATGGAGGAGGAGCGAGCTACGCCCTAACAATTTCATGTGGTACTGAGGCCTTGGCCTTAATCATCCGAGAAATCATAGACACCAAGGTCCTCTCCATGCATCTCCATCCATCAGTACTGCCAGCTCTGTTATGATGATCAAGAATAGAGAGACAAAAGAGCCACACTAGATGGGTCTCCAGCTACCCTGTTATGGTCCCCCACTTAGTTACCAAAGTGGTATTTGCTTTAGATTGCACAGTTCTTGATACATTGATACCCAAGGCTTGTATGCCAAGGAAACGCAGGTACTAGGGTGTTGTGGATGTCAAGGAAACGCTGGAGCTGAGAAATGCCACTCCAAGGCTGAAAACGCAGGTAGAGAGATAAGAAAACATTGGCACGTGGAGTTCCTAGCTGTTGTTGCTATACCGGAGGTGCTCTTCTTCTGACTTGTTTGCAAATGGTAGCCCAAGGTGTTCCTTTATACTGCTCTAAACTTTTGTCAAGCAAATGCTCACGTCCTTACTTAATTTAGTACATCTATTGAATTTGGACTTATAAAGTGACTCACGCATTTGGTGCAGTTCGCAAACTTCCAAAAAATCTAAATGCAAAATGCCTAATCAGTTGAGTATGCGATATGGGGATTATGTTACCCATACAAAGCTTGACATGATGACACCTTGGATGCCTACAAAGTATATAGCACCCTAGATTTGTCCTGTACAAATCAGAGGGTATGGAAACTAACAATGAACTTTCTGGTCTTGCAGGTTCCGTGAACATGCTCACAAAGGTGCCAAATTAATGTATTAGGAAAGACAAAGCCTAGCATGTCCACAGGCCACATAGGGCTAAGTATGCATGTGACATCCTTTCCCCTTCAAAGGTGAGGTACTAGTACCAAGCTACATAGCTTCCTTGTAGATCACCAACAACTCTGGATAGTCTTCATAAAATCCTTCATTGATCCACACTACTTCAATGCATACTAATGTGCCTGTGTCTTGATACCATTTTGTAATCGACGCTTTAAAATATTTTCTTGATGTATGACTTGCTTTGGCCCATGTGGACATAGTCGATGGACTTTGGAAGAACTCCATTATGGTGATGTTGCATAAGAAAACCTGCAACACATATGACTACTTGTTAACAACGGACTTCTTTGACAATGAGATAACAAAGTATGAGAGGAGAGAATGGATTGATCAAACCTCCTACCCAACTTACCGATTGGTTGACAATTGAGATGTGGACAAGTAAGGCATTGAGGACAGAGGCTTATGTGAACTCCAAAGGCGTAGGTACTTACTGCACTCAGTTCTTTGACTCGATCAATTCTTGGAATATGACTGACTGCTTCTATTGAACCAATAGTGGCAACTCTATCGAGGACTTCTTCAATGGGTTCTTACAGTTGTGACTCAAGGATGCCTATTGGAACATCTACAAAAACTACTTCAAGATCTCACTCTAACTCCTTGCACAAAGGTCTACATGCAAAACAATGCGTAATAAAGGTCTTGTTAGGCTTACATAAGGCACAAAAATTCACCGACCCACGAACTATATAAACTGTCATACGTTGGATATTCCAATCAATAAATAGCTTATGCTAATTGAAGCGGTATATTTCAAGGATAGCATCGTAACTAAAAATGTGAGCCACCAAAAGACTCTAAAAGAAAGGAAAGTCAAGATGGATAAATAAACATCTACTATCTACTCCAACAAATGGACATTGTTTAGATACCTTGTGTCACAGGCACATAAAATCCCGCATGCATGTGGACATGCTACTATTACTTCTAAGGTTTAGTTAGTCTTAGACTATCCTAGGGAATTGATCTGGCACCTTTGTGAGTTTGATTATGATACCTACATGACCAGACAATTCATTAGTAAGGTTGCATAACCCTTTGATTGTACAGGGCCAAGTTCAATGGTTTTCAACCGTTTGTGGGCACGAAGGAATCTCTCAAAGAGGAAATCACCACTCTCGTTCTCGTGAGCTCCTTGCCGGCTCTCCAAGTGTAATGTGTGACAGAAGTGAATGATGGTGTAAGCTCAGAATGAGTGATCAATGAGTGCTCAAGGTTCCTATTACTTAGCGGAAGGGAGAGTCTTTCTTACTTGTGCAAAATTGTGAGAGAATATTGCATGAGAGTGCAAGAGGGAGAGAGAAGAGACGACAGCAGATGGGGTCCCAAACCCCCCTCCAAGGGCCCCCCTTTCTACTGCTAGAGAGGTATTTTCTTTAGATTGCACAAGTTTTGTTACAATGGTTCTAAATGCTGTGGTACTTGACAATGACGACCATGACGACGCTAAGGACTGAATCTGCTGAAAATGGAAAATGCTAGGGATGCTGATGAGGTCGGAGTCGGGTGGCAAAGCTAATGGATTGATCTGTCGCCGATGATGTCGAGGATGGATGAAAACTAAAAAACGTTGGCTGATCTATGGGCTGGAAACTAAAAACGTTGATCCTCGCGGGTAAATGACTGGCCACGGCAAGACAAGGCTGATTTGAGATGGTACTATGGCGGTACGCCAATGGTGAACAAAAACACTACTGGCTGAAAACGTTGATGTCCAAAAGCGCCGGTGGTCTTGCTGAGAAAATACCAGAGAACCTGGGTATTGCGAGGCACTGCTTGCTCTGTGCTTCCGAGTCTTCTTTCTTTGGGTCTTCCGGCTTCTACTAGTGCCCCATGTGTTCCTCTTTAGCCGTTTGCCCTACCTACATTCCAACAAGGGTAAATGAAAAGTCACTTATTAATAAAATGCCTGCTAAGAGGTGGTTCACGTGCAGTTTGGGAAAATGAGTTCCTACGATGAAAATGCTTATGCTAGGTATTAATAATGATGCTAGTGGTCATGGGTTGTGCAATCAGAGGGTATGCAGCTACACAAAGTGCCTGGACATGCATGGACTGCGTACAAGCTCACAAGGGTGCTAGAGCACTTCCTAGGCTACCTAAACCCTAGCAGTAGGTACAACTTGTCCACATGCACATAGGGTTAGATGTGCATGTGACATCCCTCCCTATTCAAAATGAGGTACTGGTACCGAGCTGTATGGTTTCCATATTGTCCGCCAACAACTCTTGGGAGTCTGCGAAGAACTCTTCGCCAGCCCACTCTGCTGCGTGGGTTGCGCGATACTTGAACTTCAAGAAAGTCTATAGTGCTTGCTTCTTTGGGATGCGCCAAAAGAGACACAAAATAATCAGCTTTGGCTCCTGCTTCAACTTCGTCTACAATCTCAGGTTCATCTTCTTCAAGAATCTCCGCTGAGGGATATCCCTGAAACCACTTCAAACACAAAATCATAAACATATTTGTTCCTTGTCAAGTGGCTGAAAAAATACTATCCTTCGTAAATGACTGTGCATGGAATACAATGTGACGGAGTGCCAAACCATTCACCAAACACATGCCAAAAGTGAGATCGAAACTTGACTTTTTGACCTAAAGCTATGAACTGTGGCAAACCACAACGGAAATGACAATGCTTGATAGACACTGATTGTGCTTGTGATTTTTCTATGAGTGTGTCGTGCCAAGAAATGAACATGCAAAACCGATCGACATGACCTTAATGGTGAAACATCATGAAGTCCTTGAATGCAAACTCTTCATCTTTTCTAGAGTGATCTTCATGTATCTGTGCTCATCCGTGAGTGGATCATGTGCATCGTGCAATATGTTATTCCTATGAAAAGGTAACACACAAAGACGATGACGAAAATACAAGAGACCATCATGAATGAGAGACTCAAACAATGCGTACTGACTAATCATGCGAGGAAAAAATACTTCTTGACAGGGTTCTTTGAACCTCGAGTCAAAAGCCAAGATCAGTGCTGCATGACTCATTGTATATGCAATGAGGTTAGCTTTACTAAAAACACAATCATCCAAACCACCAAATTGCTCACAAGATTGGAACCATCTAGCTTGACGGTCACCCCAAGGTGTACTGGGTATAGACCGGAGCAACTTGAAGGCTTGTTGATCCTGATGACAAACAATCACAGTTCTATCATGAAAAAGATGAGTGCCGTGCACAGCAGAAGAAATGACAGAAAGAAATACCTTTTCATGCAAAGACTTGTTCTTTTCTAGACTGTGGGACTGTATACTGAGAGAAACAATGAGACCGCATGTTTTATCCTCTTTCAACACATGCGAGTGACAGTTAATGGAAAAGACGAAATGTTCTTGTCACAGCGAAGAACCATGGGAGGTGCCTGTGAGAGAGTGTTTGTTTTCCAATCAATTTGTGGATTATAACCTTTAAACCACTTGATGCAAAAATCAAATCCCTTCTTTGAGAGGAGAAACCACAAACTTACGAGGAAAACCGACATTTTAAACTAACATTGTCACATCAAGACATTCATGCGTGAAAGATGAGTGCATGCCAGGAGAAAATCCAGAGATCACAATGAATCTATTGGAAGAGCTTCTAAATGTGCGCTCATCGCAAGAGAGTCACTACTCACATCATGCATACTACCCAATCGAACAAGATTACAATGCGTTGACTATTCACATGACCATAACACTGCATGAGAGACTCATCTATATGATCACTAGAAACTTGGGACACATTAGTATTCTCAGTGATTGCATTAAGAGATGATGTGGACAAACTCGCTTTATGCGACCTTAAGTATGACATTCAGAACATCTTCTATCTCTTGTATATTTGGCTCGTTCTTCAATAGTTAACCTACCTCCTAAGATTCCTTGAGCAGATTTTTCATGAGGTGTCAACTTAGGGGTGTCCTGAGTTTTATTCTTTTCTTTATTATCATTGTGAGAGTTATGGGCTCTAGGTGTAGAAGAAGATTAAGAAGAAGAATTACCGTTGTCAGGAGTTTTTTGGAGCAAGGAATTGCGCATATGTACATACACATGCATGGTGCATCGAATAAAGGATTGCCCATTTCCATAGCCAGGTGGTTACGTGGGGCTCATGCGTGTACAGGTAGGACAGGGTGTACATAGTGCAGCGATTTTTACTATTACCAGTACCAGTGTGTTTTTTCTACAATAAGGAGGAGTTGGTATCGCGTAAAACTTCTGGAGGAAGCTATCCGCGGGCTGACGACATGAGGTAAGGAGGTGTGTCAGATGGCATCTAGTGGCGTCAGGAGGTTGAACGGGGTCAATATTTGCATGTGGATGAGTACGGACACAACGTGGATGTTTTCTTGTGATAATTATGCATAAAGGTCACCATGAGGACCATATTTTTGGGCCACTTCACGTGGTGGTGGGATGCATTATTGAAAAAAGTCGAGTGCCAGGTGTGCGTATGGATGCAGCAAGGTGACAACTATGCACTGCGAGGTCAGTTTTTGGCCTGTTCGGGGTTTGTTTGAGGTCATCTAAAAGGCCAAGGGTGCCCAAGTAATAAAGCTAAGTGTGGGAACTAAAAAAACTGAGAGAAGACCACAAAAAACGTGGAGAGAAGAGGAGGAACAGCTGTAGGTGTGTTTTTGGGGTTTTTGGAGCCTGTTTTTTGCCGTAAACTGCTCATCCGAGGTAGGATTTGAGCACTTTGACATTGTAGACTAGGGTTTTGGGCCGTTCCAGACGCGATGGCGCTGTCCATTTTGCTAAATTTCTCACTCTTTTTCTGTTGTTTTGGCTGTGTAAGTTTCTCCTATGAGCGAAGCTTCTGCTCCAATTTGTGATTGTATCTGGTATATTTTACCCATACTATGTGAGCTCTTTGCCCCATTGGTGTTGGCCCAAGATCTATTGTATCTAAACATCAGAAATTCTCCTCTTTTGAGCTGAGTTTTTTGGGTGTGTATGTGTGTGTGTGTCTCTGTGTGGAGTGGGCAAGTGGATAGTCTCTCTCCTTTCACTCCATCGGTGTGTTCCCTGTCTCGGCCAGGTGGATTGTGTAAGCCGAGTGGTGCCCCATAGTGTGTGTGTGTGTGTATCTTCCCAAGAGTGTGTGTCGGGTTGTTATAGAGGCGTTCTGTGTGTTTTCATTCCGCTCACATTCTCTTGGCGCCCCCACGGAGGATCTTCTTCGAGTACCTTCTGCTTCGAGCTTCAAGCTTCGAGATTCGGGATTATAGGTTTCAGACTACAGGTTACAGGTTACAGGTTACAGGGACAGGTACAGGTGATTCCCATAGGTACAGGTAACTCGAGTACAGTGATATACTAGCAGTGATGTCACTTGCAGTTGTTGTGGGTATGCATCACTTGGCGCCTGTTTGAGCGCATTGTCTGCTGGATTGTACGTTATTTGTGGAAACTGCCATTCTACACATTTGTGGAGCCATATTTGGTTTTATTTGGCAGTCCCATCTATTTTTGAGACTTGGTCTGGAAGATAGTCATTTCTGAGACTTGACTATACGCGATTTGCATTAGCCTTCGTGTGAGGGTCGATAGCGTGAGGTTTTATTGAGCTGGGGGATTCTCAAATGTGGAGATCCTTTCGGTGATACAGGTAGCTGGAGCATCCTTTTCATGACCTCGCCATAGGCTATGTACTAGTGATTCCTATTTGATGCTCGGGTTCTATTGTTGGTAGTTTATGCATACATATACAGTCTACATTTTGGGTTCATACTGCTCTACTTCTAGGGAAACTCTGCCAAAATTTTTCCAAGTGATGGGTGGCTGGTTTTTTGGTCTTTTGAGCCATTTATGCTGTTATCCTGCTGAAACTTTGGCAAAATCAGAGGATAAGACAGGTGTGCTTTCTTGGGAGCTTCATGGTTGACTTTAATGGATGATCAAAATGGCCCTCAATTTACTCCTTTTCATTTAACTCAGAGAATCCAGATAAATTTTCATGTATCCAGGAAGATTTTTTTCCAACAATGCATAGTCTTTATGTTCGGGCCAAGAAGATTAAGAGAGATCCTGGAATGTCCTTTGCCTGTTGTGATTCCGATGATCAACTATGAAAACTCATTTGATGTGCATGTGTTTGTCCTTATCTAAAGACAAGCTCCATTGAAGTTTTTGGGAATTGAGTCAGTCAAAAGTTTTGGGTTCTTGCACGTGTGTTCAAAGGGGTTCTCAAAGCATCGTAACTTGGGTATCCATGGCTTTCTCTTATCCGGAGTTTCATGGAAGAAGTGATGAAGATGTGGAATACTTTCTAGAAAAGATGGAGGTTGCCTGCATTAGCAACCAGATTCATGACCCTGCACAGACGTTACACCTTCTCCAAATCTGTTTGAAGAGTGATGCACGAGTTTGGTCCAAAGCATTTGAAGAGGAGTTGCGTGTGGATGATCCACCTGTAAGATTGAGTTGGGACAATCTAAGGCATGGATTGGAAGTGGAGTTTGTGAAGATAGAAGATCATGACAAAGTGTGGCAAGAAGTACAGGGTTTAGTGCAAAAGAAAGGTGAGCCAGTGGATGCGTACATACGCAAGTTCTCATTGGCATGGGAGAGGATGTGCAAGGCCTTAGCACCACAAGTACCCCCGCCTGACATGATGAAGAAGGACAGGTTCTTGGCTGGTCTTTGGGAGAATATACGTTGGAGAGTAGAGCTAAAGAAGCCTAGGACATATGAAGATGCACTAGAGGTAGCAAGGAACAAAGAGTGGAAGCTGAGGAAAATGAGCCAGTTAGGGGTGGAGTCTTTGCCCATGAGGTCTGAATTTCATCTTATGGACTCTTTACAAGGTCACATGCCAGGGGTTCATCTCGAACTAGTGGTTCGTGTCACTACTCAGGTTATGCCAGCAATGGTCACTACATCTATGCAAGATGATGGGCTTAGGCAAGACATGAGGAAAGTGGTAGAGAAGAATCTCAGCCTAAACCTGCTAGGTCAAGTGGGAAATAATCGAGGTCGAGGGAGGTTTGCAAATCATCCAGGAGGTGAAGAAAGACCTAGGAATGGTGTTGGACAAAGCAATGGTAGGTTCTCGAGGCAGACGCCCACATGTTATAATTGTGGAGAGTTGGGCCACATCAGCCCGGAATGTGATAAGCCACCAAGGATGGGGGGAGACATGTATCCATTGCCAAGACAGGTGCTAACTAGGTAGAATGATTATGGAATCGAAATTAAGGGAGAAGAAGGAACCAGTGGATTAACCCAAGACGAAAAGGGGAAGACAAAAGTGTTAAGTGTGGTTACCTTGAAGAAGGCATCAAAGCTAGAGGATACATTAGTGATGCCTATTAGGAAGAGGACCACAGAGGACAAGGAAGGAAGAAGTGCCCCAAGTCCTAGTAAGAAGAAAGGAAAGAGCCATGAAGGCGAGGATGTCAAGGCCAAGAAGAAAAGGAGAGCTCGTCGAAAGTTTCATGTTTCAGATTTTCAGACTTGAAGGAGGATCTGACAAGCAAGAAAGCCGATGTTACTTTTGGGCAGCTTATAGAGATGGTGCCTAAGCTAAAGCGACAGTGGAAGAGGATGGTTAACCCAATGGAGAAAGAGCTAGAGAGAGGTTCAGTGAAGGTGTTGGCGATGGATGAGCTACCAAAAATTTTCCCAATAGTAGATGTGTGGCACAAAATAAAAAATCTGGGACAAGGTTATGTGGATGGTGGAGCCCAAATATGTGTCATAACACACTCATACGTTGAGAAGATGGGTCTTACAGTGACTGGGGTGTCAAGCTTCCGAATCAGATTGGCAAACCATCAAAAAGTAAAATGTTTGGGTGTTGTAAAGAGCTTAGAAGTGGAGGCGTATGATGCAAAGGCAGTGGTTGATTTTCATGTGATGCCAGCAGGGTTGGGATCATATCCTGTTATACTGGGTAGACCATGGTTACGTGAAGTGGGAGTTGTTCAAGATTGGCGACTTGGTACGATTAGCCTCTATGGAAAGACACGTACCAAGAAGCTTTATAATATGGACACAAGGAAACGATTAGAGGAGCTGTATGAAGATGAGGATGAGTCTAGTGACAGATGAGGACAGTGATAGCACTACCAGTAGTGATGAGGATGCTGATGTTGAATTTCTTTTGATGGACAAAGGAATCCAGGAGTCTGGTTTAGTTGCATTTGCGAATGAAGTTGAAGATGAGAGTGAAGGGCCTTATGAAGTGATTGAAGGGCTGATGCAAACGAAGGTTGAATTGTCAAAGAAGCAGAAATTGATGACACAAATGATCAGTGGAGACCCCTTAGCTATGGAGAAGGAGATATATTTTCACATGCTAGCTAGTTTTCTTGATTTTTTCATTACTTTGTACGAAGAGATCAGAGGGTTCAAGGGCGAAGAGATGAATATAGAGCTGAAAGAAGGTGCTAAGCCACTGCGGCAAAGGCTAAGAAGGATGGGTCAAGAGAAAATGGAAGCCTTGCGAGAAGAGGTGGACAAGTTATTGAAGGCAGGGTTCATAGTCCCTGTGGAGACTACAGAATGGGTGAGTCCAGTAGTAGTGAGTCCAAAGAAGGATGGGAAGTGGAGGATTTGTGTAGATTTTAAGCCCTTAAATGCAGCCACTAAGAAGAACCCATATCCTCTTCCATTCATTGATCAGATCTTGGATTTAGTGGCAGGTTATGAGAGGTACAATGTGTGTGATGTTTTTTCAGGCTATTTTCAATTGAAGATTGCTCTTAAAGACCGCACAAAGACAACTTTTATTACGCCATGGGGCTGCTATTGCTACACAGTATTGCCGTTTGGGTTGTCAAATGGACCATCTTTCTATCAAGAGAGAGAAAATTGGGTATTGGAACCATTCATTGGTAGTTGTGTTAAAGCTTTCATGGATGACTTCTGTGTCTACAGCAGTAGGGTTGAACACCATGAGAAGTTGCAGATGGTATTGGCTCGATATGATGAATGTGGAGGACAACTAAATCCCAAGAAATGTCATCTAGCACAGCCAAGGGTGAAGTTATTCGGCCATATGGTGTCAAAAAATGGCATTGAGGCTGATCCAGACAAGGTTAAGTCTATTATTCTTCTTCCATCACCTACGAGTACAAAGCAATTGGCAACCTTTATACATAAAGTGAAGTACATGGCATGGTTTATTCCATTGTCTTCTTAGCTTCTTTATCCATTACAACAAGTGGCAAAGCATGATCCATTGCAATGCGATGACAAGTGTGAAAAAGTGTTTCAAGAGGTGAAAGAGGTGTTAGGGGGGTTGTCAGCCATGCAGGCTCCTGATTGGGATCAAGTGTTTTATGTAAATCCATCAGTAGGGGATGATGCCATTGGAGATATGCTATTGCAAAAGGGTAAGGGCAGTCCTTATATGAGGCCAGTGTATTGTGCAAGTTGAGTGAAGTTGGTAGCAGAGAGAAAGTTCTCGGAAGTAGAGCTAGTGATGGCCAGTGTAATATTTACTTGTCGACAATTTCGTCATTACTTGCTACCACGGCCTTTTGTTTTCTTGACGAGTTACGCTTTTTGGCCACAATTAATTAATGGCACTAACATGTCAAATGTGGTGAAGAAATGGGTAATTGAGCTGCAAGAGTTTGAGTTCTCTTTTCTAGTGGAAGACAGTACGAGGGCTACCCTAGCTGATTTGTTGACCTACAAGGAGAATCCCCTTATTGTTAAGGAAGAGGTGGTGAGAAAGGTAGTTGAAGAAGTGCCACAGATCAGCAATTCACATGTGTTGTTCTTTGATGGTTCATACAGAAAGAGCCATGATGCAGCTTGAGGGGGTATAACACTTTATGATCCAGAGGGGAAGCTAGTATGCAAGAGAGGGTTCAAATTGGATGCTCATAGTAACAATGAGGTTGAATATGCTACTCTGGAAGCCGGATTACACATTTGTTTCAAGCATAGGGTTCGAAGGTTGAGCATAAAAGGTGATGCCTTGTTAGTGGTGAAGCAAGTGCTAGGTATGTGGAAGAGCAAGAACAACTCATTGAAGGAAATGTGTTTCAGAATTAAAGGCCTGTTAAAAAAGTTTGAAGCATGGAGCATCAGACACATTGAACGTTCTCTAAATGGAGAAGCACATGAAGCAGCTCAAAGCATGATTGGGGAGTTATTTGTGTTGAGGACCAATTTACCTCTTTATCATGGCCGGGAAAGTTTGGCTCAAGAAGAGGAGTTTTTGCTAACATGAATCATTCCGAAGGACATTGAGAAGTCTAAGAAGTATGGCTTTGTGCATAGAGCATACAGGTACAAATTGATTGGTGATGTCTTATGCATGAAAGGGTATGATCTTGTGTTGAGACGTTGTGAGCGGGATCAAAACACACACAACGCCTCTATAACGACCCGGCACACACTCTTGGGAAGATACACACACACACTATGGGGCACCACTCGGCTTAGACAACACACCTGGCCGAGACAGGGAACACACCTCTGGAGTGAAGGAGAGAGACTATCCACTTGCCCACTCCACACAAACACAGACCCAAAAAACTCAGCTCAAAGGAGTAGAATTTCTGATGTTTATATACAATTGAGCTTGGGCCAACACCAATGGGGCAAATAGCTCACACAATATGGGTAAAATAAGCTAGATACAATCACAAACTAGAGCAGAAACTTCGCTCATAGGGGAAACTTACACAGAAAAACAGAAGGAAAAGAGTGAGAAATTTGGAAAAATGGACAGCGCCATCACGTCCGGAACGGCTCAAACCCTAGTCTACAATGTCAAAGTGCTCAAATCTGACCTCGAATGAGTAGTTTACGGCCAAAACAGGCTCCAAAAACCCCAAAAACACACCTGCAGTTGTTCCTCCTCTCTTCACCATGTTTTTTCTGGTCTTCTCTCTGTTTTTTCAGTTCCCACACTTAGCTTTTTTAGTTGGGCACCCTTGGCCTTTTAGATGACCTCAAACGGACCCTGAACAGGCCAAAAACTGACCTCGTAGTGCATAGTTGTCACCTTTTTAGCATCATCCGCACACCTAGCACTCATTTCTTTTCAATAATGGGTCTCACAACCACATGAAGTGGCCCCAAAAAGTGGTCCTAATGATGACCTTTTTGCATAACTCTCACAAGAAAACACCCACGTTGTGTCCGTCCTCATCCGCGTGCAAATATTGACCCCGTTCGCCCTCCTGACGTCACTAGATGCCATCTGACGCACCTGCTTACCTCATGTCGTCGGCCCGCGGATAGCTTCCTCGAGAAGTTTTACGCGCTATAAACTCCTCATTATTGTAGAAAAAACATACTGGTACTGGTGATACTGAAAATCGATGCACTATGTACATGATGTCCTACCTGTACACATGTGGGCCCCACGTAACCACCTGGCTATGGAAATTGAGCAATCCTTTATTCGATGCACCATGCATGTGTATGTACATATGCACAATCCCTTGCTCCAAAAAACTCTTGACATAATTTGCCCATCCCCTAGCCTGCTAGATCATTCATGATCAGCAGCAGCAAAAAGAGATATGAGACTCGCTGCATCACAGGTCTCCTCATCCCTCACCAACACTCCTTGATCCACATACAACTCATCCTGCTCGACCATCATCAACCTGGCATGATACAATTTAAGACTCAATCCATTTACCCTTGACTTATGTAGAAACCCATCCAGGTTAGCCAACTGATATGTACCATTCGGGAAACACTCCACTACCTTGAAAGGGCCTTCCCACTTAATTTGAAACTTCTTTTGGAAGGTGTTATCCAGCTTAGTGTTGTAGCGCAAAACCAAGTCATGTTTCTTGATACCCTTACTTTTGACCTTTTCATTTATCTTTTCCAAAGCCTTATCCTGCATCTGCCCATAATGCTCCAATGCACTCATCCTATCCAACTGGACCTCTTGTAACTGCAAGAGCCTCTCTTTGAATGCACCACTAGGCGGCGCAAGCAACTTCTCTAACATCTTGACCGCAAGCAACTCTACCTCCACAGGCAATAGTGCTTCCTTTCCATACACCAAATGAAATGGAGTAAACCCTGTACCTATCTTCACCGAAGTACGGTAAGCCCATAATGCACTAGGCAATTCCAAATCCCAATTCTTTCCTTGGTGCTCTGTCACTTTAGAAAGAATTTGTACCAACTCACCATTGAATCTTTCATTTAAGCCATTACACTGCGGGTAATAAGGAGTGGTATGCTGGTGCCTAATCTTCATCTTTGTGCATAAGAAGTCTAGCAGTTTAGCTCTAAATCCTGGCCCCTTATCTGAAAGTAGCTCTAATGGCACCCCAAACTTGCAACATATTTCATCATACACAAATTTTGCCACATCCTTTGCAGTGATCTATTTTACTGCTATAGCCTCTGCCCATCTAGAAAGATAGTCCACTGCCGTCAAAATATAGCTTTTGCCCCTGCTTGTGATAGGTAACGGGCCTATTGCATCAATCCCCCACTTTTCAAACACATCAAACGCCATAATGGTTTTTCGTAGCTTTGGCTTCAACACTCTCTTCCCAAATGCTTGATACATATTGCAAGACCTACACCAATGGTGAACATCCTTGTGCAAACTAGGCCATACATACCCCTCTTGCAAAATCTTATGCAAGGTGATCTTTAGAGAAAAATGGCCACCACATGCACCTTCATGATCCTGTTCCAACACTCTGTAAAGCTCCTCCCGCCAAGGTACACGTCTCAACACGAGATCAGCCCCTTTCATGTATAAGACATCAGCAATCAATTTGTACCTGTATGCTCTATGCACAAAGCCATACTTCTTAGACTTTTGAATCTCCTTTGGAATGATTCCTGTTAGCAAAAACTCCTCTTCTTGATCCAAACTTTCCCGGCCATGATAAAGAGGTGAAGTGGTCCTCAACACAAATAGCTCCCCAATCATGCCTTGAGCTGCTTCATGTGCCTCTCCATTTAGAGCACGTTCAATGTGTCTGATGATCCATGCTTCGAACTTTTTTAACAGGCCTTTAATTCTGAAGCACATTTCCTTCAATGAGGTGTTCTTGCTCTTCCACACACCCAACACTTGCTTCACCACTAACAAGGCATCACCTTTTATGCTCAACCTTCGAACCCCATGCTTCAAAAAAATGTGTAATCCGGCTTCCAGAGTAGCATATTCAGCCTCATTGTTACTATGAGCATCCAATTTGAACCCTCTCTTGAATACTAGCTTCCCCTCTGGATCATAAAGTGCTATACCCCCTGAAGTTGCATCATGGCTCTTTCTGTATGAACCATCAAAGAACAACACATGTGCATTGCTGATCTGTGGAACTTCTTCAACTACCTTTCTCACCATCTCTTCCTTAACAATAAGGGGATTCTCCTTGCAGGTCAACAAATCAGCTAGGGTAGCCCTTGTACTATCTTCCACTAGAAAAGAGAACTCAAACTCTTGCAGCTCAATTACCCATTTCTTCACCACATTTGACATGTTAGTACCATTAATTAACTGTGGCAAAAAAGCATAACTCGTCAAGAAAACGAAAGGCCGTGGTAGCAAGTAATGACAAAGTCATCGACAAGCAATTATTACACTGGCCATCACTAGCTCTACTTCCGAGAACTTTCTCTCCGCTACCAACTTCACTCGGCTTACACAATACACTGGCCTCATATAATGGCTGCCCTTTCCCTTTTGCAATAGCATGGCTCCAATGGCATCATCCCCTACTGAGGGATTTACATAAAAAACTTTCTCCCAATCAGGAGCCTGCATGGCTGACAAACCCCCAAACACCTCTTTCACCTCTTGAAACACTTCTTGACACTTGTCATCCCATTGCAATGGATCATGCTTTGCCACTTGTTGTAATGGATAAAGAATCTGAGAAGACAATGGAATAAACCATGCCATGTACTTCACTTTGTGTATAAAGGTTGCCAATTGCTTCGTACTCGTAGGTGATGGAAGAAGAATAATAGACTTAACCTTGTCTGGATCAGCCACAATGCCATTTTCTGACACCATGTGGCCCAATAACTTCACCCTTGGCTCTGCTAGATGACATTTCTTTGGATTTAGTTGTCCTCCACATTCATCATATCGAGCCAAGACCATCTGCAGCTTCTCATGGTGTTCAACCCTACTGCTATAAACACAGAAGTCATCCATAAAAGCTTTAACACAACTACCAATGAATGGTTCCAACACCCAATTTTCTCTCTCTTGATAGAAGGAAGGTCCATTTGACAACCCAAATGGCAATACTATGTAGCAATAGCAACCCCATGGCGTAATAAAAGTTGTCTTTGTGCGGTCTTTAAGAGCAATCTTCAATTGAAAATAGCCTGAAAAACCATCACACACACTGTACCTCTCATAACCTGCCACTTAATCCAAGATCTGATCAATGAATGGAAGAGGATATGGGTTCTTCTTAGTGGCTGCGTTTAAGGGTTTAAAATCTACACAAATTCTCCACTTCCCATCCTTCTTTGGACTCACTACAACTGGACTCACCCATTCTGTGGTCTCCACAGGGACTATGAACCCTGCCTTCAATAACTTGTCCACCTCTTCTCGCAAGGCTTCCATTTTCTCTTGACCCATCCTTCTTAGCCTTTGCCGCAGTGGCTTAGCACCTTCTTTCAACTCTATATTCATCTCTTCGCCCTTGAACCCTCTGATCTCTTCGTACAAAGTAATGAAAAAATCAAGAAAACTAGCTAGCATGTGAAAATATATCTCCTTCTCCATAGCTAAGGGGTCTCCACTGATCATTTGTGTCATCAATTTCTGCTTCTTTGACAATTCAACCTTCGTTTGCATCAGCCCTTCAATCACTTCATAAGGCCCTTCACTCTCATCTTCAACTTCATTCGCAAATGCAACTAAACCAGACTCCTGGATTCCTTTGTCCATCAAAAGAAATGCAACATCAGCATCCTCATCACTGTTGGTAGTGCTATCATTGTCCTCATTTGTCATTGTGGAAGAGTCTTCATCACTAGACACTGTGAGACCCATCTTCTCAACGCATGAGTGTGTTATGACGCATATTTGGGCTCCGCCATCCACATAACCTTGTCCCAAATTTTTCCTTTTATGCCACATATCTACTATTGGACAAATGTCTGGTAGCTCATCCATTGCCAACACCTTTACTGAACCTCTCTCTGGCTCTTTCTCCATTGGGTTAACCATCCTCTTCCACTGTCGCTTTAGCTTAGGCACCATCTCTATAAGATACCCAAAAGTAACATCTGCCTTCTTGCTCGTCAGATCCTCCTTCAAGTCATAGCTTAATTTTCCATCCCCTAGTGGAAAATCTGAAACATGAAACTTTCGACGAGCTCTCCTTTTCCTCTTGGCCTTGACATCCTCGCCTTCATGGCTCTTTCCTTTCTTCTTACTAGGACCTGGGGCACTTCTTCCTTCCTTTTCCTCTGTGGTCCTCTTCCCAATAGGCATCACTAATGTATCCTCTAGCTTTGATGCCTTCTCCAAGGTGACTACACTTAGCACTTTTGTCTTTCCTTTTCCCTCCTGGGTCAGTCCACTAGTTCCTTCGTCTCCCTTAATTTCGATGCCATAATCATTTGACCTAGTTAGCACCTGTCTTGGCAATGGATACATGTCTCCCCCCATCCTTGGTGGCTTATCACATTGCGGGCTGATGTGACCCAACTCTCCACAATTACAACATGTGGGCGTCTGCCTCCAAAACCTACCATTGCTTTGTCCAACACCATTCCTAGGCCTTTCTTCACCTCCTGGCTGATTTGCAAACCTCCCTCAACATCGATTATTTCCCACTTGACCTAGCATGTTTAGGCTGAGATTCTTCATCAAATCTACCATTTGCCTCATGTCTTGCCTTAGCCCATCATCTTGCACTACTGTAGTGACCACTGCTGGCATAACCTGAGTAGTAACAGGAACCACTAGTTTGTGATTAACCCCTGACATGAGACCTTGTAAATATTCTATAGGCTAAAATTCAGAACTCATTGGCAAAGACTCCACCCCTAACTGGCTCATTTTCCTCAACTTCCACTCTTTGTTCCTTGCTACCTCTAGTGCATCTTCATGTGTCCTAGGCTTCTTTAGCTCCACTCTCCAATGTATATTCTCCCAAAGACCAGCCAAGAACCTGTCCTTCTTCATCATGTCAGGCGGGGGTACCTGTGGTGCTAAGGCCTTGCACATTCGCTCCCATGCCAATGAAAACTTACGTATGTACGCATCTACTGGCTCACCTTCCTTCTGCACCAAACCTTGTACTTCTTGCCACACTTTGTCAGGATCTTCTATCTTCACAAACTCCACTTCTAATCCATGCCTTAGATTGTCCCAACTCAATCTTACAGGTGGATCCGCTGCACGCAAATCCTCGTCAAATGCCTTGGACCAAACTCGTGCATCACTCTTCAAACAAATTTGGAGAAGGAGTAACATTTGCGTAGGGTCATAAATCTGGTTGCTAATGCAGGCAACCTCCATCTTTTCCAAAAATTCTTCCACATCTTCATCACTTCTTCCATGAAACTCCGGATAAGAGAAAGCCATGGCTACCCAAGTTTCAATGCTTTGAGAACCTCTTTGAATACACGTGCAAGAACCCAAAACTTTTGACTACCCAATCCCCAGAAACTTCAATGGAGGTCAACTTTAGATAAGGACAAACACATGCACATCAAATGAGTTTTCATAGTTGATCATCGGAATTACAACAGGCAAAGGACATTCCAAGATCTCTCGTAATCTTCTTGGCCCAAACATAAAGACTATGCGCTGTTGGAAAAAAATCTTCCTGGACACATGAACATTTATCTGGATTCTTTGAGTTAAATGAAATGGAGTGAATTGAGGGCCATTTTGATCATCCATTAAAGCCAACCATGAAGCTTCCAAGAAGGCACACCTGACTTAACCTCTGATTTTGCCAAAAATTCAGCAGCATAACAGCATAAATGGCTCAAAAGACCAAAAAAACAGCCATCATAACTTGGAAAAATTTTGGCAGAGTTTCCCCAGAAATAGAGTAGTAGGAACCCAAAATATAGATTGTATATGTATGCATAAACTATCAACAATAGAACCCGAGCATCAAGTAGGACTCACTAGTACATAGCCTATGGCTAGGTCACAAAAAGGGTGCCCCAGCTACCTGTATCACCGAAAGGATCTCTATATTTGAGAATCCCCCAGCTCAATAAAAACCTCACGCTATCGACCCTCACACGAAGGCTAATGCAAATCGCGTATAGTCAAGTCTCAGAAATGACTATCTTCCAGACCAAGTCTCAGAAATGGCTGGGACTGCCAAATACAACCAAGTATGGCTCCACAAATGCGTACAATGGCAGTTTCCACAAGTAACGTACAATCCAGCAGACAATGCGCTCAAACAGGCGCCAAGTGATGCATACCCACAACAACTGCAAGTGACATCACTGCTAGTATATCACTGTACTCCAGCTACCTATACCTGTGTGAATCACCTGTACCTGTACCTGTCCCTGTAACTTGTAACCTGTAACCTGTAATCTGCAATCTGCAATCTGCAACCTGCAATCCCGAAGCTCGAAGCTCGAAGCTCGAAGCAGAAGGTACTCGAAGAAGATCCTCAATGGGGGCGCCAAAAGAATGTGAGCGGGATGAAAACACACACAGCGCCTCTATAACGACCCGACACACACTCTTGGGAAGATACACGCACACACACACACTATGGGGCACCACTCGGCTTAGACAACACACCTGGCCGAGACAGGCAACACACCTCTAGAGTGAGAGGAGAGAGACTATCTACTTGCCCACTCCACACACACACACACACACACACACACCCGGAAAACTCAGCTCAAAGGAGGAGAATTTTTGATGTTTATATACAATTGAGCTTGGGCCAACACCAATGGGGCAAATAGCTCACACAATATAGGTAAAATAAGCCAGATACAATCACAAACTAGAGCAGAAACTTCGCTCATAGGAGAAACTTACACAGAAAAATAGCAGGAAAAGAGTGAGGAATTTGGAAAAATGGACAGCGCCATCGCGTCCGGAACGGCCCAAAACCCCAGTTTACAATGTCAAAGTGCTCAAGTCCGACCTCGGATGAGCAGTTTACGGCCAAAACAGGCTCCAAAAACCCCAAAAACACACCTGCGGCTGTTCCTCCTCTCTTCTCCACGTTTTTTCTGGTATTCTCTCTTTTTTCTCAGTTCCCACACTTATCTCTTTTAGTTGGGCACCCTTGGCCTTTTAGATGACCTCAAACGGACCCCGAACAGGCCAAAAACTGACCTCGCAGTGCATAGTTGTCACCTTTTTTGCATCATCCGCACACCTGGCACTCATTTCTTTTCAATAATGTGTCTCACAACCACATGAAGTGGCCCCAAAAAGTGGTCCTAATGATGACCTTTTTGCATAACTCTCACAAGAAAACACCCACGTTGTGTCCGTCCTCATCCGCGTGCAAATATTGACCCCGTTCGCCCTCCTGACGTCACTAGATGCCATCTGACGCACCTGCTTACCTCATGTCGTCGGCCCGCGGATAGCTTCCTCGAGAAGTTTTACGCGCTATAAACTCCTCATTATTGTAGAAAAAACATACTGGTACTGGTGATACTGAAAATCGATGCACTATGTACATGATGTCCTACCTGTACACATGTGGGCCCCACGTAACCACCTGGCTATGGAAATTGAGCAATCCTTTATTCGATGCACCATGCATGTGTATGTACATATGCACAATCCCTTGCTCCAAAAAACTCCTGACAATGTGTACCTTGGCGGGAGGAGCTTTACAGAGTGTTGGAAGAGAATCATGAAGGCGCATGTGACGGCCATTTTGCTCTAAAGATCACTTTGCATAAGATCTTGCAAGAGGGGTATGTCTGGCCTAGTTTGCACAAGGATGTTCACCATTGGTGTAGGTCTTGCAATAGGTGTCAAGCATTTGGGAAGAGAGTGTTGAAGCCAGAGCTACAAAAAACCATTATGGCGTTTGATGTGTTTGAAAAGTGTGGGATTGATGCAATAGGCCCGTTACCTATCACAAGCAGGGGCAAAAGTTATATTTTGACTACAGTGGACTATCTCTCTAGATGGGCAGAGGCTATCGCAGTAAAACAGATCACTACAAAGGATGTGGCAAAATTTGTGTACGATGAAATATGTTGCAAGTTTGGGGTGCCATTGGAGCTACTTTCAGATAAGGGGCCAGGATTTAGAGCTAAACTGCTAGATTTGTTATGTGTGAAGATGAAGATTAGGCACTAGCATACCACTCCTTATTATCCGCAGTGTAAGGGCTTGAATGAAAGATTTAATGGTGAGTTGGTACAAATTCTTTCAAAAGTGACAGAGCACCAAGGAAAGAATTGGGATTTGGAATTTCCTAGTGCACTATGGGCTTACCGTACGTCGGTGAAGACAGGTACAGGGTTTACTCCATTTCATTTGGTGTATGGAAAGGAAGCACTATTTCCTGTGGAAGTAGAGTTTCCTGCAGTCAAGATGTTAGAGAAGTTGCTTGGGCCGCCTAGTGATGCATTCGAAGAGAGGCTCTTACAGCTACAAGAGGTTCAACTGGATAGGATGAGTGCATTGGAACATTATGGGCAGATGCAAGACAGGGCTTTGGCAAAGATAAATGAAAAGGTCAAAAGTAAGGGTATCAAGAACCATGACTTGGTTTTGCGCTACAACAGTTTGCTGGAAAACACCTTCCACAAGAAGTTTCAAATTAAGTGGGAAGGCCCTTTCAAGGTAGTGGAGTGTTTCCCAAATGGTACATATCAGTTGGCTAACCTAGATGGGTTTCTACATAAGTCAAGGGTAAATGGATTGAGTCTTAAATTGTATCATGCCAGGTTAATGATGGTCGAGCAAGATGAGCTGTCTGTGGATCAAGGAGTGTTGGTGAAGGATGAGGAGACTTGTGACGCTGCGAGTCTCATATCGCTTTTTGCTGCTCTGATCATGAATGATCTAGCAGGCTAGGGGATGGGGAAATTATGTCAGGACTTTTTTGGATCAAGGGATTGCGCATATGTACATACACATGCATGGTGCATTGAATAAAGGATTGCCCATTTTCCATAGCCAGGTGGTTACATGGGGCCGACGTGTGTACAGGTAGGACAGGGTGTACATAGTGCATCAATTTTCACTATTACGAGTACCAGTGTGTTTTTTCTACAATAAGGAGGAGTTGGTAGCACGTAAAACTTCTTGAGGAAGCTATCCGCAGACCGACGACATGAGGTAAGCAGGTGTGTCAGATGGCATCTAGTGGCGTCAGGAGGTCGAACGGGGTCAATATTTGCATGTGGATGAGTACGGACACAACGTGGATGTTTTCTTGTGATAATTATGCAGAAAGGTCATCATGAGGACCATATTTTGGGGCCACTTCACGTGGTGGCGGGATGCATTATTGAAAAAAGTCGAGTGCCAGGTGTGCGTATGGATGCAGCACGGTGACAACTATGCACTGCGAGGTCAGTTTTTGGCCTGTTCGGGGTCCGTTTGAGGTCATCTAAAAGGCCAAGGGTGCCCAAGTAATAAAGATACGTGTGGGAACTAAAAAAAACTGAGAGAAGACCAGAAAAAACGTGGAGAGAAGAGGAGGAACAGCTGCAGGTGTGTTTTTGGGGTTTTTGGAGCCTGTTTTGGTTGTAAACTGCTCATCCGAGGTCGGATTTGAGCACTTTGACATTGTAGACTAGGGTTTTGGGCCGTTCCGGACGCGATGGCGCTGTCCATTTTACTAAATTACTCACTCTTTTTTTGCTGTTTTGGTTGTGTAAGCTTCTCATATGAGCGAAGCTTCTGCTCCAATTTGTGATTGTATCTTGTATATTTTACCCATACTATGTGAGTTGTTTGCCCCATTGGTGTTGGCCCAAGCTCTATTGTATCTAAACATAAGAAATTCTCCTCTTTTGAGCTGAGTTTTTTGGGTGTGTATGTGTGTGTGTGTCTCTGTGTGGAGTGGGCAAGTGGATAGTCTCTCTCCTCTCACTCCATCGGTGTGTTCTCTGTCTCGGCCAGGTGGATTGTGTAAGCCGAGTGGTGCCCCATAGTGTGTGTATCTTCCCAAGAGTGTGTGTCAGGTTGTTATAGAGGCGTTCTGTGTGTTTTCATCCCGCTCACACCGTTATACTTACCATTGGTCTTACCGTTATTACCATTCTGTTGGTCTTGAAAAGTACTTGACTTGTTCTCCTTCGGCTTACCTTTGTTGTGCTTCATTTCTAGAGCAATTCTAGCGGCGTCATTATAGTCTGTAGGATGAAAAATTTGCACATCAAACTTGAGATACTCGTCTAACCCAAAAAAGAAAGCCTCTTTTCGTTCGGGATCCAATTTGCGCAATCAAATGCCATTCTGTAAAATACCGTTAGAAAAGACATAATAAGAGTGCCCTTTTGCTTAAGACCACGCCAATCTTCTTTTATTTGATCTAGGTACTGCGGTGGCATGAAACGAGCCTTGAGCTTGTCTTGGAAGTCGCCCCAACTGAGAGAGAGGGGTACGCCATCCCTGACATTCTCAAGGTGCTCCGCCAACTATGACTCTTGCCAAGCTTGATACCAAGTAATGGCATCACCCACTAGATACATGGCAACACTGAAAAATTTACTATCGTTTGTTTTCTTGTTAGTCGCAAAGTCAGCATGAGATTAATGCAACCAAATCACATAAGCATCCATCTTACCATTATACTTACTGAACATCAACTTCTCAGTGATTGGAATGTTGGAGTCATCGCCTCTACGTGTGCTACGAGATGATTCACCGGCCTCTTTGAGTGGCTTGGCCTTCAGGGTGAGTACTTGTAGGATCAACTCCTGTAGGCATTGTTCTCGCTTTTCTTTGGTTGCAATACGTTGAGCCTCACGAACTTTCTCAAGATCGATCTCCATAGCTGGCTGTCTTTCTTCAGCGCCGCTATGCGTGCTTGCTCACACTCAATCTCCATAGCTGCTCTTCTTTCTTACATGGTGGCATGTTGCACCTCTTCTTGTAGCATCATCTCCATCATCGACTTGACCAAAGCCTCCATAGGATTTGGTGCAATTGGTGGTATAGATGGAGATGGGGGAGGATTGTGGAACAATCCTCCTGGTGTAGAAACTTCGTCTTCTCCAACTCCATCTCATCACCTTCACGCAAAGTATCCATTCCGCTTCGGGTGATGACCATGCACTGAGTTCTTGGGTTCTTGAGGTTATTGAGTTCTTGAGGCTCGTGAGTTCGTGAGGTTGGTGAGTTCTTGAGGTTCTCGGCTTGCAATTTACATGTAAGAATGTCCCAAATTTAATATCTAACTTTACCAAATGATTTTCTCATATTAAACTGATCATTTAACATGGAAAGATAAAAGTGAAACAAAAGTTAGGATATAGATATGTGCTTCTAAACCTATCTCAACAGGGGACCAAAAGGAGAAATGGTTGCATCTCAATAGAGATCCAAAAGAACATGGTTGCTTTTAGATTTACCTCAGCAAGGGACCAAGAGGAGAGACGGTCTACCAAAGAGCAATGTGCAATAAGTTCTTCTAGATTTACCTTAGCAAGGGACCAAGAGGAGGAGAGATGGTTACATCTCAATAGGGGTACAAAAGGAGATAGTCTATTCAAAAGCAACATGCATCTAATGGAGCTTAGAAGACCTTAGAGTTAGCTTCATTGAAGACCTCCAAAAGTTACAGTTAAAAATTCTATTGACCTTAGGCAAGGTAGTTTTGACCTTGAGGTGGGAATCCTACTCAAGCATGAGGTGTTTGTCGTGCTTGCTAACTAAAGTGATTAAAGTGTTTATGGGCACCTTGCCTAAGCCTGACATGCTTCTCATGCTTAAATGACTAAGGTTCTTGAAGTGTTTCAATTCAAACATAAACTCTCAAGAGGATAAACTGTTTCCATGCTTAAATGACTAGGTGCTTGAAGTGTTCAATTCAAACATGATATCTTAAGAAGCATAAAAGGCATATGTCAAGATCCTTCCCATGTGGCCCTCATGATGTGCTTGAATCCTATTGGAAGACTATAAAGGGGTCCAATGAGAATTTAAATGCATTAAAAAAAAATTAAGCTCTTTATCTGAAAGAAGAAAAAGAGCACACATGTCCAAATGATATAATTAAATAATAAGAGAGAGAGAGAGAGAGAGAGAGAGAAAGAGAGAGGTGGGGACGAAGCATGAGAGGGGGTATACTCTCCCACACAACACACACACACTCTCTCTCATTGTGTGAAGTGCAAAGTGCAAGAGCTCCATCTCCTTCTCCAAGCTTGTTGAGAAGTTGATAGCCTACACCAACACTCTTGGCTATGGAATGCAAATCCAACCAAGAGCCATGCTTCAATGCTTAGCTTTCCATCTTCTTCATCTTCATTACTATGCTATTATGCTATGCTAAGCAAGAAGAGTGATGATAAGTGAGGAACTATTTTATTTTTCTATGGATGATTTTTTTCCCTCTTCCCTAACCTCATTCCCCGCTAGCTCTCTCCACCTTCGAAGGTGTTTGAGGCCTTGGGACTGAGGCTTGGGATAGTTAATGCTTTTTGCTAATTTTATGTTATGCTTGTGATGCATGAAGCTTACCATCTTCATTGCATCACCTAGGTCACAAGAAACACAAAGATTGTATTGTATCAAGTCTCTCTTCATGGAAGTATCTATAATACAAACGTCTTTTGGAGGGGGGACCGGCTCCAAGTAAATCTGGTCCTTAACTATTGTCATGTTCTCTAATACTCTCTCTCTTGCAAAAATATTGTTCATGCCAAGTTAGTTAAGTACTATGTTTATGTTGCTACCATCAATTAAGTTCACCCTCTATGTTCTCAAAGGAATCTCACAAAAATGCTCACTCTAATTCTCTTAATTCCGCTATTTTCAAAGTTCATAGGCCATTTCCATTACATTGGTATCAGAGCATTTGGTTTCTCTTTTCTTGCTTAAGAAGAGAGGTCCTTAAGTAGCCTATTAATGGTTGATTTTGTTAATTACTGTAGGGTAAGTGGGACTAGGATCTATTATCGGTTTTGTTGAGCCCACTATGTAGGATATGGTGCACACCGTGGGAACTTTGGTCATAATAACAGGTCTTTTTAGACTTGCCTATGGCTTTACCATTATTGAGCCATAAGAAGTCCAAAAGGAGCTATCCATCGGTAGTTCTACTATGTTAGACCCACCCCACTACTCTCTATAATTAACCAATTCGAGCCGTGGGTGTAGATACTTAAGTGCTTATTTTCGAAGGCTAAGAGGAGGAGCAACCCACACAAACCACTTACTCTGTCAATGCAATAAATGAGAACACAAGCGTAACCCAAGTTTCTTTTGCTCCTCCCATTGATGAGTCTCTCATTAAGTGTTATGGTCATGTGAAGGGTCAGCGTTTTGTCATATTGTTTGACCTAGGCAGTATGCATGATTTGATTAGTGACTCTCTTGTCGAAAGAGCCCGCTTGGAGGTTAGCAAGACATCTCCTTGCGAGGTGCCAGGCTTCTCTCCCGATATGGACTCTCTCATCATGCAAGAGTGCCTTGATGTTTTGTTCACTATTCAACAAGCATCCTTCCGCATAAAATTTGTAGTCTCTTCTCTTTCAGGATGTGATATGCTTTCGGACATTTGATGGTTTCTTGAGCATAACCATCTCATTGATTGGGTAGAAAATATGTTCACTTTCAATTTCAAAAGTGACTCTCCCATTGTCATTTATGGAGAGCAAGTTGTTCATTCTTCATCTCTCATTTCTAATGTGCAGGTGAAGATTGAAAAGAATCAAGAGAAGGAGACTCTGTCAGTCATGTCTTCTCCAAAGCACGACACACATGATTTGCATGATAATGATAAGCATGATGAATTGCATGATCAAGATGTGATTTCTCATGAGCATTATGATTTGCAAGAAAAAGATGTGATTGTTCACAAGGATGATGGTTTAGTTGATGCTTTTCCTAGCAAAGCTAATCTCATTGCAGATTTGATCAATCACCAAGAACCGATCTTGACTCTTGAGTCGAGGTCCAAAGAACCCCCACAAGAAGATTCGATCAATCACAAAGAACCGATCTTGGCTCTTGAGTCGAGATCCAAAGAACCCCATAGGAAGTACTATGTGTTCGAATGATTAGTCAACACGCATTGTTTGAGTGTTTCATTTGTGATGCTTTCCTGTATTTTAGTCACCGTCCTTATGTGATCCCTTTTCATAGGCATGCGATATTGTACGATGAACACATTTCACTCATGAATGAGCACTGATGTATGCGGATTATTCATGAAAAAATGAAATGTTTGCATTCAAGGAATTCATATTCCATGTCTCTTCCTTGGCATGACATAGTATCTGAAAGAGCAGAGAGAGAGAGAGAGAGAGAGAGAGAGAGAGAGAGAGAGAGAGAAAGAGAGAGAGAAAGATAGAGGGACAGAGAGAGAGAGAAAGAGACATAGGGAGAGTAAACACATAGATGGAGATGTTGTGACGTAAGAGAGACGTGAGGAAAAAATTATATACAGATTTCAAAAAAACTTCCAATAGTAGGAGGGTGGGAGAACCTGCAAAAAAAATTTGTCCTATGAGACCAGAAAGTTACCATGCAGTGAAACTGATACAAAGTGAGATTTACAAACTAGTAAAGAACCTAAGCTACTCGATGTGTACTAAACAGCTGGCTGAGAGAGAGAGAGAGATAGAGAGAGAGAGAGAGAGAGAGAGAGAGAGAGAGAGAGAGAGAAAATTAGAGAATTACAAGGCTAGAGAGAACGAGAAATGAAGTGAAAAGTTATATTAACGTCTTTTAAAAGACCAAGTTATCTTGCGGGATTGGAAATTTATAATGACTTATGCCATTTAAGAGTTACAAATTAAAAAAATTCTCGACTCTTATGCTGCTCAATTGTATCATGTAGTAGCTTGATTATATAGGGCTTTTAAGGAGAATTATTTCAGTTTTACGCTTCATTTGGCAAGCGCATTTTCACAGATATGTGTCTTTCCATTTTTTAAGAATAAAAGGAATTATGTTTACTCATGAGAATTAAATCTCCTAAATGTGCAGTGCCTCTTGAGGGTAGAACAATATCAAATTCCTAATTTTTCAGGTCAATAAATCAAGCCAACCTGATTAATAGCCGCCATGTTAATGCCGAGCCTTTTCATGATTAATATAACAATATCAAATTCCTAAATTTTCAGGTAAGTAACTCAAGCCAACCTGATTATATAGCCGCCATGTTAATGCCGAGCCTTTTCGCGTTGAATGTACCCGTTCGTATTGTTTTCCTTGCGGTTCAATAGCCGTTCGTGTGCTCAACTTCTCTGTCTGGCCTTCATGTGTTCGAAATTGCTTGGACTCCAAGTCCTTCATGTGTGTGTGTGTGTGTGTGTGTGCGCGCACGCACGTATTCAAGTGTGTGTGTGTGTGTGTGTGTGTGTGTGAAGGTGTGTATGCTTCAAAGAGAGCAAGTAAGGTGATCAAGAGAGATTATCCTGCTTGTGGAAACTAAGTAGATAGTGTATACTCTGTTGATCCAAGTTTCTCTTAAATAGGCTACTGGCTATCGAAAGAAGAGAGAGAGAGAGAGAGAGTAAGTGAGAGAGGAGGTTAGGTTGTATCGTAGGAGAGAGAGAGAGAGAGAGAGAGAGAGAGAGAGAGAGAAGGTGATGGAGAGAGCTTGATAGAGAGAGAGAGAGAGAGAGAGAGAGAGAGAGTGTGTGAGTGAAGGTAATCGACAGAATTCAGTTTTGCAAGGCTCCAAATTTGATTGCAAGGCTACAAATTCTGTTGCGCATGAGGTGTCCCATTGAGAGAGAGAGAGAGAGAGAGAGAGAGAGAGAGAGAGAGAGAGAGAGAGAGAGAGAGAGAGAGAGAGAGAGAGAGAGAGAGAGAGAGAGAGAGAGAGAGAGAGAGAGTGTGGACGGTGTTAGTCCGTTGCCAGCCAGCGCTAGAGGGTAGGATGACGATGGTAGTCAAGCTAGCGCCAAAAAGTTCCAGAAATCAGTTTCGCAAGCTGCCTGGTGAAGTTTTAACGTGTTGAATGAATCGATTATTTTATTACCCAAGGAGAATTCATTGCTTATAGAATAGGTAAGAGAGAGAGAGAGAGAGAGAGAGAGAGAGAGAGAGAGAGAGAGAGAGAGAGAGAGAGAGAGAGAGAGAGAGAGAGAGAGAGAGAGAGAGAGAGTGAGAGAGAAAGAGAGAGTGAGAGACGTAAAGTGGAAAATAGAAAGAGAGAGAGAGAGAGAGAGAGAGAGAGAGAGGGAGAGAGAGACGTAAAGTGAAAAATAGAAAGAGAGAGAGAGAGAGAGAGAGAGAGAGAGAGAGAGAAGAAATGAAATGAAATGTTAATAACGTCTTCAGAATGCAAAATAACGTATACGATCAAAAGGTAACAATGTGGTGGATCTGAACATATTAGATAAATATGCTACGGAATACTCCACTACTCGATATGATCTAAGGAGTTGGTTGAGATAGAGAGGGAGGAAGATAGAACCCTAAAATGGATAGAGAATTTCAACATCGTAGGGGATTATCTCAAGAGACCTTAAAGCTCTATTTGACGAGAGTAAAGCTTAAGACCTGTCAAGAGAGAACGAGAAACGAAATGAATCGTCTTTAAAAGACCAAGTTAACTTTTGGGATTGCAAAGTTACAATGAATTGGTCGTTATGCAAACAACATAAAAATTACTGTGGAATCTTAAGCTACTCAAATGTATCAAGTAGTAGCTTGATTTGACAGTTCTTTTAAGAAGAAACATTGCGTTTTTACTCCTCATTCCCTCGGCAAGCTCATTCTCACAAAGTGGTGTCGTCATCAAGGTGGGTAATCTGCATTAGTCATACAAAAACCAGTTACGCCGAGGAGTCTTAGACATTATACATTTTGATGAATTTAATAAGTACTTGTATTCTGAGTGTGTATGTCTGTCACTGTATTTCTATAATGTGTGTGTGTGTGTGTGAGTGAGAGAGAGAGAGAGAGAGAGAGAGAGTATAACAGGAGTTGTCTATAACCGCTAGCATTGCCATGGAGAAACAAAGGGAAAAGGATAGTGAAAAATTTGCCGGAGCGGCAATAACCACGTATACCCGCTGTTGTTACCATGATAGTTGTCGCTCCTATTACCACGCTTATTGCTGCTACATGTCCATTCAAAAATAAAGGTGCTCATTTGGGCCATTGAAAATTGGGTGGCCCAAATGAGCACCTTTATTTTTGACCTGCATAAAGCAATGAAACATCAATTGTTTTTTGGAAGAGTATAAAAAAAACCAAAGAATTGAAATTGAATTTAATTTACATTGACAATTTAATATGCAGAAGATCAACTATTTAAAAAAGTTGCAATAAAAGGTAAATAGTTGGATACATACATTGTGCCACATTGGGACTTTACAAAAGCTCGGACAAAATATTATTCTATCTAATCCCTCTATCTTGTCGTCCACAGGCATGTACGTTTGATCACCTTGACTCTACATAAACCCAAACCAAATTAAACAGTTATCAACAGTTCAAAACAATTGATACAAAATTACTTGTTTAAACTTACCGTTTGTAGTGATCCAACCACTGTGGCGAACTACTTGCAAGAGATGTGGATTTTTGAACGACCATTGCCAAGTATCAAATTTTGTATGTCACTCCCGATACTTGACCATATCTCTGGTTGGTCGAGAAAGAGTGATATTTTCCTAAGCTAGAAAAATAATAATAACAAATCATCAACTACAATCTGAATAATCACCGATCGACGTTATAATTTAATCAATCTTACATATTTGTCCTTCCAATCTCCCTTGACTCCTGAGCCATAGTGCATGGGAGTTTGTCTGGCGCAAGCCTCGCATCGTTGTCTGTATGATGAGCCCGTCGTAGCTTGGATCGCTCTTTTCTTGAATTTCCCACTCCCACTTCGCGTCTGCCATGTTTCCACCGCGGTAGCTCCTGTCTGGATCTTTGCCTAGTTGGCTGTTGTGCACTGCATTCTGGACTCCTTGTTTTTCAAAAATGTCTTTATGTAGCCCTCCAACCACTATTGTGGAAAACATTGATTGGGGGCATTTGGAAATCTAGCTAGCAGCACGTCCTCAATGTACCGTGCATGATCGGGCAGTTGGTCTTTAAACTTTATAAAACAATTCCTATACGTTGAATGTATAAGAATTTGTAGATGGCGTCGAAATTCTCTGTCCTCTGCTGTGTCAAAGTCCACCTCCCCGCCATATTTAACCCTATAGTAGCGTCCATGCGTGTCTAGCACGGGTTCAGTATCCTCGTCCTCTGTGTCAAGGGTGACACGCTCTGAAAATGGGGACTCCGTTCCCCTACCACTACCAAATCAGGCAAAACCACAAGATCCTCCGCCGCTTCGTCTCTCACGGCGCTCGTTGCCCTAAGACGAGCGTCAACGTGCGCTACTAGAGGAAGTTCGCCGACGGTGTTCTAGTGAAGCAAGAGTGGAATGGAGTGGCGTAGGACCCTATGATGCGACGGGAGTGGGAACCTGCAATGGAAGGGGAGTAGGACTCTGTGATGGAAGGGGAGCAGGATGATATAAAGGGGCTGTAGGCTGAGGTGCCGTCGGTGCGAGGCTCTGTAGGTAAGTAGTCCCTCCTTGACTCCCCAATGGTGTAGTCTGCGGAGAAAGACCGTAGGTCGCAAGCTGCTGCTCGGAGTGTAGCGACCAAACAAATCCTCTATCAAACGGAGGTACGGGTATCGTAAAGAGAGAGCCCACTGTAGGTGGATCTACGACCGGTGAAGGAACTTGAGAAGGTAGCTGTAGGATGGACATGCTTGCAAATAACAAAAATAAACCTATGACACTCATGGTTTAGGGTTAACTAGCCAGAAACGTTCTTTACTTCTTTGCTTGTTCTCCCCGACTCAGGACTGAGGTCCATTGGAGGCGATGTCCACCCCGGGTGGGAGCCTACCTGGATGTGAACCAACCAAAAGAAGAGCAAGTTGTCTGCTCCCCACTAGGTGGTTTCTCGTCTAACATCTACATTACAAAGAGCAATATAAGATTAAGCTTTCTCCCCTACTCACTCATCTATAAATACATACACAAGTATATTAGCACACAAACACGTAGATACATATACATATTAGTAGAGCTAAGTAGGGGCTAGTAGTGCCGAAGGTCAAGTGGCACCTCTTTAGATATCATCATAGTCTCAACCGTAGTAAAACCAAAGGTACATTGTAGTAATCCATGCAGGAGTGGATCAATGACCGCAACGCCACAATTAAAAAGGGACTATACCCAAGAGGAAGCGTCTAACCTTCGGGTACTATGCTCCCATACTTAGTGCATACATACATGCATAAACAAATAAATATGTACACACAAGTATATATACAATTACATACTGTAGCCATCATTTTGAGTATAGATAAACAATTATGGTTGTAAATGTAGCCATCTTTTGACTATAGATAAATAGTTATGGTTGTCAATGTAGCCATCTATTTGTGTTTTTTGCAGTGTGAGAGTGCTCGTGCTTCTGTAGAGTGCTATGAAGAAGAGCTTCTTTACTCTGCTTCTTGAGTAGCATCCCTTCACAACAACGTATCGCATGTCTGCCTCCATTCTGAGGTACGATATTGTTAAAAGTTGTCCAATCGGATGCCTCTTTCCCTCTCTCTCTCTCTCTCTCTCTCTCTCTCTCTCTCTCTCTCTCTCTCTCCCTCTTTTTCTCTCTCTCCCTCTCTCTCTCTCTCTCTCTCTCTCTCTCTCTCTCTCTCTCTCTCTCTCTCTCTCTCTCTCTCTCTCTCTCTCTCTCTCTCTCTCAAACGCAGCCGTTTTTTGACCTAGTAGACAGCAGTCCACTCTTTTGATCATAACTTCTTCATCCGAACTCCGATTTGGGTGATCTACAGCCTCAATCAAAGAGCACAAAGTCCTCTACGCATTGATGTAAAGATAGAAATTTTCAAAGTTATGGAAGGCATTTCTGTAGCAGCATTTCCGAAGTGAACAGGTTCAACAAAATTGATTCTCATCTTCTATTTTACATACAATGTCTTCCGGCACTCGCAAGGGTTCTTCTTCTTCAACAAGGTCCACAACCATTGTGGAAAATGATCCAAAATCTCCTAAGTGTGGAGATAGAAACACAACCACCCAACCAACGACATCGAAAACCATGATCATGGCATACTTGGTATCATTGCAAGAGACCGTAAACAAACAAGGCAAAGACTTACGAGCACTTGCAATGGAGAATGGCACACTAAGGGTACTTGTGGTTGAGAATGAGAATCTCAAGAGGACACTTGAGATGCAAACAACACGTTTGATGCAACTTGAAGAGGAATTCAAGGAATGTAAACGCTCTCTTGTGGACTTGAATGCTTTGAAGGAGCGGATGAGCAAAGTAGAGCATGACCATGTATTGAAAGAGGAGAAATTTGACACTATGAGCCGGGATGTATGCGACATGAAAAATGTATGCACAAATAAGTCTTGGGCTGATGTATGTGGTAGCAATGTGGTTTCTAATTCCTCACTCATGCAAGCTATGGTTCAAACAAAGAATGTTGAGAATGTGGATGTGGAGGAGTTGAAGGAACGGGAGCGACGTTCCAAGAACATTGTTATTCGTGGAATTTCCGAACAGAAGTTAGAGACACCTCCTTCTCTTTCCATTGTTATTGAAGATTCTTTAAAACCCACTTTGGCATGTCTGGAGTTATGGTCTATGGAGCACATAGAGTGGGGAAGCAAGGAGCTCCTCACTCGGGAGAACGGCCAATTGTATGCACCATGCCGGATGAGACCAAGCGAAAGATTACCCTTGATAATAGTTGGATCTATTTGAGGGATACAAAATGTTTTGTATGTGAAGATCGCACTATTAAGCAACAAAATATGCGTCGCAAGGCATATGAGGAAAAGAATAATAAAAACAAGGAGATCTCTCATGAAGAAAATGTGCCCAAGGAGGAGGCAAGTCTCTCAAGCAAATAGGGATGCGTGACCTATGAGACCGAGTTACAATTGAAAATATTCTTTTGGAATTGTAATGGATACCCATGGAATGCGGCGGTTGGCATTGATGAACTAACAAGCAAAGCCGATGTTGTACTTCTTGTTGAAACTTGGGAGCATGATACACAAAGGATTAACGGCTTGGAGGATTACAATGTACATTCATTGATGTGGTCAAAGAATCTCAAGCAACGAAGAGGACACGGAGGGTTAGCATGTATGGTTAAGAAAGGATTGGAAGATTTTGTATCAATTGTGAAAGATGACAAGTACAAACGTTATGTATGGCTGAAAATTATGACACCAAAAAGAGCACCCATTTTTGTAACCGGTTGCTACATTCCTCATCATGATTCTCCCTTTTATTCTTGCATGGATAGAGATCAACCATTTTCTGATTTGGAAGAGGACATTGCTTATTTCAAAGGGGAAGGTGATGTTATTGTATTTGGGGATATGAATGCTCGCACAAAAACATTGCAACATGATACTCAACAATTTGATATGCCATACATTTCAAGGGAGTTGGAGGAAGTTCACTTGTATGATCATACTTCAATGGATGAGAAAGAGCCGGATCACTATGGAAAGTTACTTTTACATATGTGTAATAGCACGGGTATGCTCATTGCCAATGGTGTATCTTTGTGGAGTGGAACCAATGGATTTACATGTAGGAGACATAATGGGGATAGTGTGATTGACTATATGCTACTCTCTGAAGCCATCATGTATCGCATAAAGAGTTTTATGTTTGGTCAATGGACCCCGGAATCCGACCATCGCACCTTATGTATTGACCTTTCATGTGGAGAAGCAACTAAGCATGATAATCTCAGCCAAAGGAAAGAGAAGTTATCACTATGTATGGATTTCAAACGGGCACCAATGTACATTGAAATGGTTGAGCAAAAATTATGGATGACAAAGCTTCAATGTGATGCACCATTGGAAACTAAATGGGAATCTTTCAAGAAAGCTATTTGTTCTTGTGCGGAAGAATGCTTTGCCATAAAGCATCTCCATGGTATCAACAAAGATAGATCACGCAAAAGGTGGTTTGATAAAGAATGTCAAGATGCTCGAAAGTCCTTGATAAAGCTTGATGCAACTATGGACAAAGACAACTATCAAAGTCATTTGCATACATACAAGGCATTGGTTCAAAAGAAGAGAAGAAGATGGGAAGTAAAGCAACAAGAATTTCAAGTCCAAGAAAAGGCACATGCATGTGGAATATTCTGGAGAAACTTGAGAGGCAAGCGGGTTGAGAATTTTGGTAACTTGAGTCCAGTGGATATGTACACACATTGTAGGCAATTATATGAGCAAGCAAATACTGAAAAAATGCCATTTTATGGTTCACTCCCATGTATGCCGTCTTTTTTTATTATTGAGGATGTATGCGGTGGGCTTGAAAAGTTGGCCACTCGCAAAGCGGGAGATCTTCAAGGTATCAAGCCGGAGATGATCAAATGGACGGGAGATTTTACCCATGAGTGGATGTGTGATATGTTCAACCTTGCACTTCAACATGGTATGCCTTATGATTGGAGTACTAATTGGGTTAAGCCTTTGCATAAAGGAGGGGATGTAAAGAATGTAAGCAACTACCGGACTATAATGATTGGGTCTCTTATGGCAAAGTTGTTTGGGTGCATAATGGAGATGAAATTGAGTGATTGGGCTGAAGAGAATGACAAGCGTGCAAAGGGACAAGCGGGTTTTCGTCGATGCCATAGCACCATTGATCATCTTGTCACTCTTCGTGTTCTTATGGAGGAAAGTCGGTTGAAAGGCAAGCAGTTGTATTTTTGTTTTGTGGACTTTAAGAAAGCCTTTGATATGATTCCACGTAACAATTTGTGGAGAAGGATGGAAGAACTCCAAGTGCCAAGTGAGTTTATGCTTGCGGTTTCTCGAGTCTATGAGAAGGTGATTTGTCAATTGCCCATGGGAAGAGAAATTTCAGAAATTTTTGTAAGCACTATTGGGGTTAAACAAGGATGTCCATTGTCACCAACTCTCTTTGGTCTATGCATCGATCAATTGGAACAAATGGTACTTGACTTTATGCAAGAAGAAGGCATTGAAGAGGTCACTATTTGCAATGCGGTAATCATGCTTTTGTTGTATGTGGATGATGTAGTGCTTCTAGCACACACTTTAGAAGATGCACAAAAGCTTATGGTTGTCCTTGAGAACTTTTGCTTGCATAGTGGGCTGATTGTAAATGAATCCAAAACAAAGGTTATGCTTGTGAAAACCAACCATAAGGAGAAGCCATGCATTGTGTACAACAACGAGACACTTGAAGTTGTTGAGAGCTCTAAGTACCTTGGCATTGAGGTTCCATCCAATCACAAGTGACATGAATGTGCTATGCGTCGTTTGGAAGCGGGAAAGAGAGCATATTATGCATTTGAGAACATGTGTAATGCGGGAAACATCAAGTGTTGGGTTCTCAAGAAGTATCTTTTTGATGCATTGGTGACACCGGTTCTTCTTTATGGAGTTGAAGTGTGGGGCGGGAGCATCTCAAAGTCTACTTGGAAAGAGTTTGAGAATGTCAAAAAGCGTTTTCTTACAAACTTTCTCCAAGTTAAGACACAAACACCATATATGCTCCTACTTCTTGAGTCGGGATCTCTTCCAATTGAGGTTATGGGCATGGAAAGGGTTGTGGAGTACATGATAAAGATACGTCAAAACCCCTCACATTGACTTCCTACAATTGCATGGGAAGCAAGAAAAAAAGTTCAAAAGACGCATAAAAGCAAGATCTTGAGCACGGGATGGATGCAAGACATAAAGAAGTGGTTTGGGAGATGGGATGCATTACACTTGCTACATGATGCTTCAATTGACTCTCAAGTGAATGAAGCTTTTCTACAACGCCAATGTATTACGGCTTGGGAGAAATCCGGTGGGTCACGCTTCATACATTACACCACCTATATTGCCCCCAACTACAAAACCACGTTCTTCTCTGAGAGAGGAAACCGTACTCACACTTACATGCTTGAGCCTATTCCCTTGTCCGCGATACGCACTATCGCAGCAATTCAGCTTAGCTCCCATTTCTTTCGATGCAAGATAGGGTGTTGGGGCAATGGAGAAGAGTCAAATCGATTGTGCACGTTATGCTCACTGTAAGTTCGAGAGTCTGAGTACCACACACTACTAGAGTGCTCAACTTTTGATCACATCCGAACTTGCTTCTCTCACATTTTCAGCCATAACTTAAACCTACACACTTTCCTCTCCCGGCCAAAGTGTGGGCTCTCCATTGCGACTATCATCACTACAATTTTGGAGCATCGAGAGTCACTCATCAGCCATACACATACTACATCACATGTAACTTTGGTCCCATAGGTCATATTTCACCTCCAAGGACGATAATAAAATCTATCTATCTATCTCTCTCTCTATTTCTATTCCTCTCTTTCTCTTTCTATCTCTCATCATGATATTCATCAGATGTGAGACCTGTGAGGTGGACATCAACCGGGATGGGTGGAGCACAATCGCTTATAGCCAGCTGCTGTGCAATATGATGATCAAACGTTATGATAGATGGACCTAGAGAAGTAGAGATAGGTAGCTCCTCCAATCCATTACTGGCGGGTGATGTGCAGGTGGTGGTGGTGGGCAAAGGTTGAGAGGGGATGGCCTTATTAGTAGTTTGAGTACTAGAAGATGTCATATCAACCTCGTGGAAGAGGAGGGGTGGGGGTGGGGGAAGCTCTGGAATAGACATGCCTGGTGCTGCCAAAGGGCCCCCAAGATCCTCCACTCCATTACTGGCGGGTGATGTGCAGGTGGTGGTGGTGGGCAAAGGTTGAGAGGGGATGGCCTTATCAGTAGTTTGAGTACTAGAAGATGTCATATCAACCTCGTGGAAGAGGAGGGGTGGGGGTGGTGGAAGCTCTAGAATAGACGTGCCTGGTGCTGCCAAAGGGCCCCCAAGATGCTGCCTTGCAAGGACAGAGAACGCCCCTTCCTGTTCCGCAAATTGCGGCAAAGCTTCCCCTGTGCTCCTCAATGCCATTGAATAGGCAACATGTGCTGCCGAAAAAGCATGCCTCTACTCTAATGTTTCCTTTATTAACCTATTTTTGACCCTGTATCTACCCACCACGTCCTCTGCTCTTAGCTTGGAGTTTATGCATCCCATGGTGTTGTGCAGGTCAAGAAGCTGAGGCTCGAAGCCTTTCGTCACTTTTGGATTTGTGTGTGTATGTGTGTGTGTGTGTGGAGGGGTATGTGTGTGTGGAGGGGGGGAGAGAGAGAGAGAGAGAGAGAGAGAGAGAGAGAGAGAGAGAGAGAGAGAGAGAGAGACCCCAAAAGAAGTGACTCTTCTGTGATCGTCTATCTAGTTGCGTGGCATCAGGGCCTCGATGAGATCTATTGCAGTCAGTTTGAGGTACGCCAGTCTTGAGGTGGGCGACTGATCTCATGATTACGGCTCGATCTTGTAGCTCGCAGCGACGAGATCGAGCCTCAAAAGAGGGAGAGTAGTTCATTTTGTCTAGTCTTGTGAATCGTGATGCAACAACACAGCTCACCATTTTGTCGGCAATTTCGTATGACCATTGGGACTACCACCTATCTTTGCATGTCTACACACTAAGAGCGCCTTCCCACTCATACTATCTATTTCTCTCCCTCTCTATCTATCTCTCTCTTTCCCTCCCTATCTCTCTCTCTATCTATCTATCTATCTCTCTCTTTCCTTCTCCCTCTCTCTCTTTCTCTATTTCTCTCCCTCTCTATTTCTCTATTTCTCTCTCTCTCTCTCTCTCTCTCTCTCTCTCTCTCTCTCTCTCTCTCTCTCTCTCTTTCTATTCCTCTCTTTGTCTCTCTCTCTTTCTCTTTCTATCTCTCTCTCTACCTCTCTCTCTCTCTCTCTCTCTCTCTCTCTCTCTCTCTCTCTCTCTCTCTCTTTCCTTCTTTTTTCCTCTCTCTCTCTCTCTCTCTCTCTTTCCTTCTTTTTTCCTGTGTGTGTGTGTGTGTGTGTGTGTGTGTGTGTGTGTGTGTGTGTGTGTGTGTGTGTGTGTGTGTGTGTTCCTCTCTTTCTCTTTCTATCTCTCTCTAACTCTCTACCTCTCTCTCTCTCTCTCTCTCTCTCTCTCTCTCTCTCTCTCTCTCTCTCTCTCTTCTTTCTCTTTCTGTCTCCCTCTAGCTCTCTCTGCCTCTCTCTCTCTCTCTCTCTCTCTCTCTCTCTCTCTCTCTCTCTCTCTCTCTCTCTCTCTCTATCTATCTATCTATCTATTTCCCTTTCCCTCTCCATTTATCTCTCTCTCTTTAATTATCTCTCGCTCTCTCTCTCTCTCTCTCTCTCTCTCTCTCTCTCTCTCTTTCTTTATCTACCTCTCTCTCTATTTCTCCTTCTCTCTCTCTGTTTCTATGTAAATTTCTATCTAACAAACTTAACATTTCATCTAACATTCACTATCTCTAACAAACCTAACATCTTTAACATTTGCAAATCTTACAAGCCGAGCAATGAAACCATTTCCAAACAAGCGTCTCTTCTCTACCACACATGAAGAGACATTTCAACAACGCAACCATTTGGGAAATGAACGAGGTATGTCATGATATCTCTACTTTTTTTTAGGGTTTATGCATGTGTGTGTGTGTGTGTGTAGTAGGAGAAAACAATAGGGAAAGATGGGGGAGGTGCTTTGTTTCGTGTTCACTTTTTGTTGTAGCGCGGTTGTTGGCTAGGTTGAGCTTCCAATGATGAACGGGGACAACCCCCTTCGACGAACTCCTCCTTGACCCGAATGTGCGTGTGTGTTGATGTTGTGCTTGGGATGGAGTAGGGAGAGGGGGGGGGGGGGGGCTTGAAGAGGGAGGGATGAGGGAAGGAGAGCAGAGTATGTAGCAAAAACGTGGCATACTCTGTCTCCTTGCCTACTTTAGGCACCAGGCATTATGGCGGATATTACCGCAGCTGGTTATTTCAAACGGATACATGCGAATCCGAGGTTGCCGCGGGGGGGGGGGGGGGGAGTAGGGTAAAAACCACCCCCTCTACCCTTAATTATCCATTATTCCATTTTTCAGCCTTTTGAGTTTTTTAATGAAGATTTTTTATTTTTTATGGATACTTTATTTTGTAGTACTTTTAAATGTTTATTAATTGCATTTTTAAGTTCTCTTTTAATTAAAAATAAATTTAGCACTCATTGTCATTTACTCTCTTTGAACTTAACTTCATGTAGTTTTTTAATGGAATTTAAGGCTTTCCTAATTATTGATTTTTTAGGACACATGACAATATAAACAACATTTTGCGTGTGCAAGACATTGACTAGGATGATCGTGGTCCCCCTGGAGGCCCTGAGCACGATCGCTGGCTCAAGGAAGAAGTCTTTTGTCCTTGCGCCAAGTGCAAAAGGGCAATACCTCGCTTGAGGTGCATTGCCTTGTAGCACGTGGAGAACGAAGGGCTTTGGCATCCTCAAAAAAGCACTCGAAGAGATGACACTACGATGGTGCATGGTAGCTTGAGGAGATGCCCCATTGGCCTGTGTTCGGTGGTGGTGCACTGGCACGCAAGGCCAAACGGCAGAGGCAAGAGCAATTGGGCGATTTGGGTGCACCACATGGTGATCCTCCCATTGACTCTACTTTGGCAGCTCCTATGGCGTCTCCATCGCACTTTGAGGCGGAGGATGAGCACATGTTCAATATGTGTGATGAGTTACTACCTCATGAGCACAACGTGTGCGAGGAGGATTGTCAGCCCTACACTAAACGGGTTGCCAAAACGGAGGATAGATTGATGGCGAGTGTCCAAAACCTCTTTACGATGGTGCACGTTACTCGGTTCTCTGAGCATCGCTGGAAGTCCTCAACTTGCAAGAAAAATTCAGTTAGAGTAATGCAAGTGTCAATGTACTACTTTTGTAAGTATGGAATGTGGCTTTTATATACTCTTCACTCGCTTTATGGTGCCGTCTTCTAGCAATTATACTGATACAGTTGTTTGTTGTAGTTTGATGGCAAAATGTTGCCAGAAGATCACGACATGCCTCCAGATTGTCGATGAGCTAGATCGTATGTCACTACACTTGGAATGGAGTATGAGCACATCCATGCGTGCATCAACGATTGCATGCTATACCACAATGAGTACGCACATGCTACCTCATGTCCCGTGTGCGGGGAGGCACGATACAAGACCGGAGTGAGCGGGATGCACCTACCCCACAAGGTATCAAGACATTTTTCATTAATTCCTTGCATCCAACACATGTTTAAAAGTAGGTCTACTATGGAGATTCTTGCATGGCACGCCAACCACCACTCAAATGATGGAATGATGTGTGTCCCTGCCAATACACCTGCCATGAAGACACATTGAAAGTCAATGGCCAGAGTTTGGGTTGGAGCCTCGACACTTGAGGCTTGGGTTAGCAAGTGATGGTGTCAACCCCTTTGACATCAAGGCTACTTCATGGAGCACTTGGATTATGGTGATCGTCAATTACAATATTCCACCATGGGAGACAACCAAGAAGGGAAATATACTTATTTCCTTGCTTGTGCCAGGGAAAGACAAAGTGTCAAATATTGACATCTACCTCGAGCCCCTCATTGAGGAGCTGGAGTAGTTATGGAGAGGCATCTCTGTTGTCGATGTCTCACTTGTAAAGGGGGGAGAGAGACCATTGTGAGGGGAATCCTAATTAGGTGTACTATGCACGACTATCCTGGCCTTGGAGAGATTTCTGGTAACCCCCTTTCCTCTATTTCTCTCTCTATATTCTCTCCCTTTAGTTCACTCATCTCTCTAACGATATGATATGTATGCAGGGTTGTCCACATTCGGGCACAATTCATGTCCTACTTGCGGGCCATCGTTGGTGATGGAGAGGCCCGATTCCTTGCGCAAGGTAATATATCCAAACAACCATCGTCTCTTACCCCAAGGGCATAACAAGCACAAGGCTCCAACAAATGGAAAGACCCCTCTAAAGCTCACGAAGGTAGATTGAGCAACCATTTGGGAAGAACACCACAACAAAAATCCTTCTCCGTATCCTCCACCAAAAGGTATGTCAAGGTATTCCATATTTTTAAGGCTTCCATATTGTAAGGACTCAAAAATACAACACCTCTTGGATCCCATGCACATATTCAAGAATGTAGCCCAAATAGTATAGGACCACATTATTGGCAAGAAGGACTCTTTGGGTGCGAGGGAGGATTTGAGGCTTTTAAAATGTCTCCCCGCCTCTGCTACTCCACGTCGTGCCCCAAATGGAAATATTGTGCTTCCTAAAGCACCATGGATGCTAGCCAAAGAAGAAGGTGAAGGGTACCATTGCCTCTATTCGCACACAAATAGGATACATGAGGTTGCTAAAGGGAGATTTCACAAAAGCGAAGAAGGGTGGAAGCGTTCAATTGTATGGGTTGAAGTCCCATGATTGCCACAAGATGCTTTAGGTAATCTTCATACTCCCTATTCTATCTATAGTTTTTGTGTATGACTTTCACTCACTTTCCCTTCCCCTGATTTACATCATAGCTCATTCTGCCAGTGAGTATGTGTATATGTCGAGACAAGAAAGTCAGGGATGCTATTTTCAAACTAGGAGAGCTAGTAAGGTACACCACAAGACTCCACTCAACTACACCTTTTTTATGTACACAATAATTTCAACTAGCACTTAGTGTATCCTTGTGTGTTTTTTTGCAGACTTGTGAGCTCCAAGAAAATCAAAATAGATGCTATCCCTGCTGCTCAAACACTTGCAACAAATACTGTGTGTGCCATTGAAGATGCATTTCTTTGATCGGTCCTTCTTAGTCAAATTCACCTCTTGTTTCACGTGGTGGAGGAGATCGCTATGTGTGGAGTAGTGCACACAAGATGGATGTTCTTCTTATAAAGGTTTTTTAAGACTCTCAAAGATTTTGTGCGGCTACGGTCTCAACCAGAGGCATGTATGGCCAAAGGGTGGATCATTCAAGAGGCATTTGTTTACATATCAGAGTATTTGACACAAGTTGATCATTTAATGCCTCGCATGTGGTCAGACAAGGAAGATGCAAGGATGAATTCACACTTGCCAAGTGGAAAGGGGAAACTACTTAACATGGATATAAATCTATCCTGAGTGGTCAATAACTTTTGTATTCTCAATGCAAAGATTATGACCAAGTGGGGGACTTGTGGACAATGGCAAAGGCAAGGCGTTTACAAGAGAGAGAAGCATGGAAACAAGCACATGGAGGAAGGAGGGCACCCCTAGTGCCTAGACACCTTGCATGTTTCCCAGATCTCATTAGTGGAGAGCGGATTCATGAGAGAATGACCGAGGCAAAAGCGCACGGAGAAGACATCACCAGCAAAGAATAGGAGTATGCATGAGGCTGCGTACCAAAGGTAGAGTACTCATACACCTAAACCATATTGTAAATTTTTTTCTTGAAATTATCTTTAATATGTATTTGATAAAAGATAATTTTTCTATTTTGTAGTACTTTTCCTTTAGCTCTATGTGGTCAAAGGGTCGTCACTTTCATACGCGCCACATTGACGAGCGTAGAACCACCATGGATTGTGCCATCATACTTTGACACAGACGGTGATGAAGATAGGGACTGCGGAAATATTGAAAGAATACTAAAGGTTAATCTTAGAACCTTTCATACCTTCATCTTTGAGTGCAAATGGTTTGGAATGTGTCTGGACGACATGAGAATGGCCTCTACATGGTGGACTCTAGTGTGCATCACACAGGGAGGTATGACAATTTAGTTTTACTGCGCAATTGTGAGCAGGTGAGTGACATATACCTTTTTTATTCTTATTTGCTTGTAGCATTAAATATACAAATGTTAGTCACTTTGAGATTCTCTTTTATAGGTCATCTATATCCCAACAATCCACCAACCAAAACTTTGGTTCGTAATTCTCGTAACACCTCGAGGGAGAACCATTTTTTCCACTAATGAAGTGGAGACCATCTTCGACCCTCTTCCACCTCCAACTTTGGATGAGGTGGAAACAAAGGAGAGGGAGGTTGATGAATCAAGTCCTTCGGCAGCAAGTCTTAGCGAGGATGATTGTCACGATGATGAAGATGATGAGATGGAGGATGACGAACTCGAAGATGATGAAGCCAACGCATCCACAAACGACAATTCCATTTTTCTCTTTATTGATTTAGGAGCCATGGCTTAGAATTGGATGATGGATCATGTAGAGATCTTTTATAAACAGCTTGCAATTATGAAGTTTTTTGGTCGTGTGATCCATTCATCTCTCTCTCCTTCCTCTTCCTCTCTCTAGATTTGGGAACATGCTCAATTATGTTAATCAATTGATAGTGATTATTTTAGTTGTAACCAAGTGTAATCTTATTATCCCCCCTCCTCCTCCCCCCCCCCCCCCCCCCCCCCCCCCCTCTCTCTCCTCTCTCTCTCTCTCTCTCTCTCTCTCTCTCTCTCTCTCTCTCTCTCTCTCTCTCTCTCTCTCTCTCTCTCTCTCCTTTTTTAAATTGAAAAATTTCATACAATATTCTTTAATTTTTAGTGAGAGCAGGGAAACACTAAAATTTGGGGGGGGGAGGGGGGGATGTTTAATCCAGAATTTGAAAGTTTAGGTGCTAAATTTTGTAGTAAAAAATAAACGCGATAATATACACGATAATAACGGCGGTAATAAGTACGATAATAAATGCGTAAACTATTGCGGCAATATTTTAAACACAAAAAACCCCCGTCCTCCTCCCTCTTCTTTCTCTGCCTGTGTTTGCACCTTCTCTCAAAACAACACGATAAAATAGCACGGTAAACACTTGGAGATTTTCAGAGAGACAGAGAGAGAGATAATGATTTGCTCGCTTCTAAGTGATTGTGTATGTGTGTGTGTGAGAGAAATAAAGAGAGGTAGAAAGAGAGCTACAAAAAAAGATGCGCTCTTTGAGCCCAAAATAGTAGTAGGGATGGTGGGATCTTGTGTGTGTGTCTCCATCCTCTCCACCAAGGACCTCATCTTCAGGAGCGCAATGGCTATAATTGAGAGAGAGAGAGAGAGAGAGAGAGAGAGAGAGAGAGAGAGAGAGAGAGAGAGAGAGAGAGAGAGAGAGAGAATGAGAGGTTGGTTCCATAATCACGATCATCAAAGGCATTGAATCAAATCCAAGGCGAGGGATGGAGGAAAACAAATCTAAGGTCTCTGTTGAAGACAAGAAAAATTGAGGTGAAGGGTAAGCAAATCCAAGGTGTCGTGTGCAAATCCAAAGTGGCACGAGCAAAGAGCAAATCCAAGGTGGCGAAGGTAGGAGGTGGAGAAAAATCTCCACGATATTTGAAATTTTTTACACTAAATTCCTCTAGGACTCTAGGATTTGCGGTGTTCCCACTGTCAAGTTAGGATTTAGATGTGAATCTGAAAATTTGTAAGTGGGATTGTGCTAAATTTGGGTTTTTTTCTCACCTCCAATTAGAATTTATAGCTAAATCTCAAAATTAATAGGAAGGATTACACTAAACCTACATTTTTTTGAATATTCACATACATACAATGCAAATCTCAAAATTTATAGGTAGAACTACACTAAACCTAAGTTTTTTGAACTGACATATTAGAGAATTTGTGGACCTAGGATTATACCAAACCCAAGTTTAAAAACTACAGTAAACTGCTAACTCTCAAAGTTTGTAGGTAGGATCACACTAAACCTAAGTTAAAAACCGATGTATGAGAAAATTTGTGGCAACTTTACTATGATTCAATGTTTTTCCCCTAAACTTTGTAGGTTTTCTCATCTTTGAAATTAGAACTTAAAGTTGAATTTAAAAATTTTGTATGTGGGAATACACAAAACCTAGGTTTTTTTCAAGCATTTAGATACCCACTCAGATATACAATGCTTCTACTTAGACACTTGGAAAACGTACATATGAGCAATTTTAGATGTAATCTACTTCTACTGAGGCATGCTTTTCCATGCATGGGAACCCCCCCTATTTTTTTCCTCTTTTACCAAAAATATTTCCTATTATATAAGTTACCTTTGATTTTTTTCTTCCCTTTTTCACAAACGTTTTAGCCTTTATTAAATAAATAATACTTATGCTAATCAATCACGATGTAGCATAATAAGTAAGCTTTCTTTGTTGATCTCTCTTTTGACCTTAAATATTATATATATATATAGTCTAGTATTTTCTAATATATTTTTTTTCATGTATATATATTAGTCCACTCTACCAAATATTTTATTCACTAGTTTTCATTTTCAAACCTCAACCCCACTTTCAAATTTCAATAATACCTCCATCTAAATGATTGCCAATCTTTTCAACACTCTAGGTCATATTTTCATACACATGAAGGAGCTTACACTTGAAGGCAAGAGAGAAGTCCACTAAAAGGGGACCACCAAAAGACTTTTGCAGCCACAAATAATACATTATTTGGCTGAATTTTTTAAGTAAAGAAGAACCCCGAATCTGAATGAGCGTTCAACATGAAAGATGTAGCTCGTGATCTCAACTTTTAGCTCAATTTTTTTCAGAATTTTTGGAGTTATGAACACGGAGATATGATTTTTGTAGTGGACCCCGGTTTTCTCGTGTAATGGTGACACAGGCCATCCCCACTTTTCTTCCTTTTAGAATGGCTATGGTTCTACAAGTCTTCAAGCATGATTACAAGAGACAAGGCTCTTTTAATGAGGTCTTGGCTAGTCTAGAGTAATTCTATCACCATTTTTGGAGGATCCATCCTCATCAACAAATATCCACCTTCGACAACCTCTCTTATAATTTTCTTACCTCTCTCTTCTCTCCCTAATAAGCTTATGTCTATCCAAAGCTAAACTATTGTAAATATTTCCTATCCTCTACATCCTACCCACATTCTCTCTTTTTCTCTCTCTATTAACTCTGGTATTTTAAATAATGAGGAGACAAGATGGGAGCCACAGTCACATGCACCCCATTTTCCTAGTCACCAAAGTGGGACACTCACCTCAAATAGAAATATTGCTAAATCCTTCCCTCCTTCCCTATATAAGGAGGCCATGAGAGCTCACTTGGGGGGAGAGAACACACACACACACACACACCTATCCATACACACTCTTGTGCTACATGCTTGTAGCATGAACCCTAATCACATAATCACAACACCATCATCATCATCATCACCATCACCATGCATAAAAGATGAGCACCACACCTCCACACCACTTGTAATTAAGGGTTGAAGGCACAATTTCAAGAAGAAGAAGGGTGGACACACTCATGATATTCCTCGCCATCAACTCCCATCTCTCCATTATGTCTCCTACGATCTTGTTCCCTTCTCATTTTCCTGCCATACGCTACCTATTGTATTCATCTTTTGCAAGCAATCAACACACTCCATCTTGGTGCCATACTTTGTGTCGCTTTGGATACATCTCATTGTGAGTATGGTATATGCTTGTTCCTTGCCATTTTTTTTCTGCTTATGTTAAGGTGTGCGGATTTGCCACCACACACACACACTCTCTCTCCCTCTCATATTCCTATCATCTTGCTACTTCCATCTTAAGGTGTGCAGATTCGCCACCTTTTGTATGAGAAGTGAGCATACTTGCATGTATCCCTGACCTCGTTATCTTCCTTACTACATGCACGCGTAGCGAGCCCATTCTCACTCACTCACCACTCCTCTCACCTTATTCTCCGACCACCCCATTCCACATTTGGGCGTGGATCTTGAAATTGTTTTCCATGCATGCTTCATTGTGTATATGTATGCGTCCTAGCCGCATCTCTTGCTAGGTGGTGCCCCTATTGTGTATTCCCCATGATGAGGCCATTGTGCATAGTCTTGGTGTAGAGGCCACCGGGTCTATTTTTTTTCACTTCCGCCTCTCACTACTATCTATATTGTATGCCCAACAATAGGGTCAAGAACCTAGAATGTTGTTAGGTGATGCGCGTAGTGCATTATTTCTCTAGATGTTATCACCTATGCTTGCCCTGTGAATGGGACATTATGCCAAAATTTGACATGGGAAATTTTTTAATAAGGAGATTGTTAGTTAAATTCATTGCAATAGAAATTGCTTTTTCCACACTCCTTTCTTTTGGCTACAGAATTGCGCTTTTCCCTTGGAGGCTTTGGAATGCTGGTGATTTAAATGAGATATTACAGGCATATGTTGAATACCAACAAAAAGGGAATGGCAAGTTGAAGGCTAATTCTATTGTGTAAGCTTCATAGGGTCCGAATGTGATAGCAAGCTTGAAAGAGTAGAGGGTTTCCATTAAGGAGGATCATTATACCTGAAAGGGGCCCAATTGCTAATGGTCCTACAAGAAGCCCAATTGATGATGGCTTACAGAGTCCATGTATGGGTGTTGATGGGGAATTGGGTATAGACAATACCATTGCAATAGGTGGAAGCAATCATGGACATGGTTGTGGCCGTAGACAGGTTGCTACCACAAAATAGAAAAGGTGTGTAGAGCAAACACTACGTCAAGCCAAAATTGTAGTGTGAATATATTTGCATTGTCTGACCTAAACAAGTATATGGAATCTACAATATTACATAGGCATGTGTATGCTATGCTTAAACTTTTCAGCAATTGTGGAGCTAGGCTTCTCTCCAAACGCGTGTACCTATGTTTGAATTTTGAAGGCATGTTGTATTATGCAAGGCAGTGACTTCAGTAAACAAATTCCATGATGTTGGCTAACATGTGTTGGAAAATGTTTTCATGCTTTGCAATCCTCATGTATAACAAGTGTCATGTACTTTTCAAAGCACACTAAGTGTTGATGAATGTCCTGCTCTAAATGTCATTTCTTGGATTGTGCTTCTGTTTAAAAACATTTCAATTGCCATATCTTGGATTGTGCCTACTTTTGAAGAACATCCAGTTTCTTGATAGCCTTCCGGTCTATATTTCATCTATGCATGTGAAGTGTGGTGTACTTTTAGAAACCACAACAAATTGATGGGTTCATGTCTTAATTGTTGTTCACCAACATGGGTAGGGCAAGGATATCTTAGGTGTATTCAATGGGTGCTAAGTTAGGCTATATTGCCAATTGTGATCATGCATGTGGCATCATCCAGGACACAGATGTGTCAAATAAATGTATGAGGAGATTGTTAGCTATGGATTGCTAAATAAAGATATCATGATCTGGTTGATATCTATACATACCCGTGGTATTTTCACCATGGATTGAGTAAATAAGCTCGAGGTTGTTTTGATTTGATGCAAACAGAGGGGCTCTCTTTTAAGGACGGCATGTGCTCTTACATGTTAACGTCATGTGGAATTATGCAAGACATTAACATGGGCAAACAAATTCATGACACATCCATACATACATACATACCTATATATATGTATCTATATATATATAGAGAGAGAGAACCAATGATTTTAAGGTAATTTTTCATCTACTGTGTTTGTGCTACTATCATTTGTTAGAGAGAGAAACTTATTGGCATATGGGACCAAGATTGTATACATACATAATGGAGCTTTGATTGTATATTTGGTAGTACATAGTGGCAACATCAAAAAAAGTTTGTAATTTTTCCACTTGCAGAGGGAGGATTGTGTTTCATGAATAGAGGCCATGATTTTCTTTAGCCGCAGCATCGCGTGGGTCACGTACTAGTAAACTATAAAGTAAGGAACTTTGTACGTCACAAGAAGCGGAGGGGAAGGAGGACTACAAGGTGGTCGGGCATATCCCCATGCGTGCGCGCGCACACGAGAGAGAGAGAGAGAGAGAGAGAGAGAGAGAGAGAGAGAGAGAGAGAGAGAGAGAGAGAGAGAGAGAGAGAGAGAGAGAGAGAGAGAGAGAGAGAGAGAGAGAGAGAGAGAGAGAGAGAGAGAGAAGGAAGGGCACGCGGGTGGGTTGGGGGTTTGCCAGCCGAGCTGAGTTTGGTCCCTCTCAGCCTCTAAAGGGAGCTTGAATTTCTAGGTCTCTTCACATGACCATTCAAACTGCTGTACTGTTTGAGACCCTTACTACCCGTGGTGCTCTTGAAACATCTTCTCTACTCAAGACCATGCCGTTGTGGCCATTGCTCGCGATAGTGCATCTGTCTTTGCTTGGAAGGGAGAGAATCTTCAAGAATACTGGTGGTGAGCTGAGAGGGCCTTGGATTGGCCTGCCCAAAGGGCTAAAGCCATAGTGATGTGTTCCCTTTTTGATAGTGAAAATTCTCATATGTATTTTAAAAAATAAAATAAAGAATGAAAATGTTTGATTGGTGAGTGCAGTGCATCATTCAAGAAAGAGTCATGAGTGATAGTGGTGCATTGTTGAAAACTGTTAAGGATGAGCTTAGAAGACACTCATTACAAGGATTATTGGAGCAACTTTCAATAAACCTTAGTAGCTCTCCTAATCTACAAATTTATCTTTAAATAAATTTAACCTCATGACTAGCGATATTTTGGGAATTATTCAAAATCTGAAGGGCATTTTGGGAATTCATGACAAAATATCGGTGTTGGGAGAGGATGCCACATGCGGAGAGAGAGAGAGAGAGAGAGAGAGAGAGAGAGAGAGAGAGAGAGAGAGAGAGAGAGAGAGAGAGAGAGAGGGAGGGAGGGAGAGAGGTATATTATTGGTAGCCGTGCAAATATCTATGGTGGGGAGTAGGGTGCAGTCCCGGTTGTGGAAGCTTGTTAGCGGGTCACCGCGACGGTCGTCTGTAGCATAGCGATTTGGCACTGAGTGACTCGGATGGGGCACGGAGACTCTATGAGATCATCAATATCATGAAGTGAACCTTAACAAGAAAACACACTAGCTCAAACAAGCAAACCAACACTCAATGGCTAGGGAAATCTACCTATGTCCTTTCTCACAGCTCTAGGTCATCATGCTATTTCGGCACTCGAATGGACTCAAAATGCAACAAAAATTTAGGAGTAGGTCTAGGACACCTAGGGACACTATCCTACCAACACAGTTTTACATTCACCTTGCAGGCGGTAGGCCACCCCTCTGTTTGGCCACATTTACCACCAGAGGACGAGTCCTCTGTTAGGAAATAAGACGTAGCTAAATAGATATTTGAGTAGATTACTTAATGGAGAGAGATAGATTTCACACACAAGAGATTATAGAGTAGAGAGAGAGAGAGAGAGAGAGTACACACGATATACGTGGTTCACCCAATGTAAGCTACGTCCACGGGAAAGCAGCCACTCAATGGCTTTAGTACTTCAAAACAAGAAGTAGTTTACAAAGAGATTATACCCTTAATGCAGCTCTCGCCTTGCTTCACTCTCACCACCTCACACTCACCTTGTTGCATCAACTTCACACATTTCAACTTCACACTATATAAAATGTGTGTAGAAATGGCCTCCTTTTATAGGTCAAAAGGGTTGCCCTCTCTCATGATAGGCAGCCATGTGTAGCCACCCTTGTGTAGATAAGTCCAAATCGGACCCTCCAATCCGCCCATGTGTGGCCGTCCTTGAGAAGACAAGTCCGCTTTTGAATTCGCCCACCAGCCATCGGCCATTGACTTCTGACCACCGGTCCACTGGCCATTGACTACCGGCCATCGGCAAGCCATTGACTACCGGCCAACCGACGGTTGTTTTTCGACCACTTTTCGGCCGCCGTTCGGCCATAATATTCCGACGAAAAGGAATATTTCGGCGAGGGGAAAAAAATCTCCGGGGCTTCCGCCCCCGAGGCCCCTAAAGTTGCGAGGGCCTTACAAATGTGCGCTTTTACCATAGAAAATTACAAGGGTAAATCAGGCTCCATACTTCAATCTCCCACTTGGAGACTGATCTCCAAACCAAACCTATGCTGCTTTTCATCCTGGCTTCTTATCCTTGAATGCCGATTGAAGATGAGCAAAAGCTCAACTTCTCCTTGTTGACCACCTTTGTAAACATGTCTGCAGGATTTTCACTTGTATGCACCTTTCCTAGCTTTAGCTGTCCCTCTTCCAAAAGAGTGCGTATGAAGTGATATCTCACCTCAATGTGCTTTGTCCTTGAATGAAAGGTTGAGTTCTTCGCAAGATGGATAGCGCTTTGGCTATCACTGTACAAGACACAATTGTCTTGTTTGAATCCAAACTCTTCTAAGAATCTGTGAAGCCACATAATTTCTTTGCTTGCCTCCGTCATTGCTACATACTTTGCTTCCGTGGTAGAAAGTGAAACCACTTTCTGCAGCTTTGAAGCCCAGCTTACTATTGTGCCTCCAACCATGAACACATAGCTAGTAGTGCTCCTTTGAGTATCTTTGTCACCTACCATATCTGCATCACCATACCCTTCTAGAAAAATATCAGTTCCTCCAAAACACAAAGCATTTGTTGTTGTCCCTTTTAGATACCTAAGTATCCACTTCACAGCTTGCCAATGCTCTTTACTTGGGTTGTCCATGAACCTACTCACAACTCCCACTGCATATGCAATGTCTGGCCTTCTCCAGACCATAGCATACATTAGAGAACCTACCGTTGCAGCATATGGAACTTTAGACATATAGGCTATCTCCTCTTTTGTCTTTGGACACATATCCTTTGTTAGTAAAAATGACCAGCCAAAGGTATAGAAACTGGTTTTGCATTTTGCATTGCAAACCTTTCTAGTACCTTCTTGATGTAATCTTCTTGAGATAGCTTTATTGTCTTCTTCGTCCTGTCCCTTGATATTCATACCAAGTATCCTCTTTGCAGCACCTAAATATTTCATTGAAAAAGATTTAGATAGCTCCTCTTTTAGGCCTTTGATGTCCTGCATGTTAGCACTTGCAATCAACATGTCATCAACATACAACATTAGGATGATCAATTTCCCATCTCCCAAATTCTTCGTGTAGACACAGTGATCCGAGTTGCATCTTGTGAATCCATGATCCAACATCCATCGATCAAACTTCAAGTACCATTGTCTTGATGCTTGCTTTAAACCATACAAGCTCTTCTTTAATCTGCAAACCATTTTTTCCTTACCTTTTACTTCATACCCCTTTGGTTGAAGCATGTAGATTTCCTCCTCTAAGTCACCATGAGGGAATGCCGTATTTACATCCATTTTCTCGATATTTAGATCATGAGCAGCCACAAGGCTTAAGACAAGCCTAATTGAGTTCATTTTTACAACAGGAGAAAATATTTCATTGAATTCAATACCTTTCTTTTGAGAAAAACCTTTTACCACAAGCCTAGACTTGTACCTTTTCTTCCCACCTTCTTCTTCCTTCAACTTTTACACCCATTTGTTTTCAAGTGCCCGCTTACCTTTAGGCAACTCAACCAACTCCCATGTTTGGTTGCGATGTAGTGAGTCCATCTCCACTTGCATGCTCTTCGTCCATTCTTCTTTGGATTCATGTTGCATAGCTTCTTCGTATGATTTTGGCTCTCCAGAATCTGAGATCAAGAGATGGTTGGAGGAAGGAACAAACCTTTCTGGAGCTCTACTCCTATTTCTTTTGTCTGATTTCTTTCCAAGTAATCTTTTTACATATTTTGTTCGTTAAAAATTACATCCCTACTCCTTAAGATTTTACCATCTTCAGGATTCCATAGGCGATACCCAAAGTCACCTTCTCCATAGCCAATGAAGAAACACTTTTTGGACTTTGCATCTAGCTTTGATCTTAGGCTTCTATCTATGTGCATGAAATACTCACACCCAAACACTTTGAGAAATGCATAATTCACCGGTTTACCTGCCCATGCCTCTTCTGGAACTCCCCCATCCAATGCCGTTGAGGGTGACCGATTGATTAAGTACACAGACGTACTTACAGCTTCCGCCCAAAGCTCAAGCGTTAGGCCTACATGTAGCCGCATGCTTCGTGCTCGCTCCATAATTGTCCTGTTCATCCTCTCCAAAATCCCATTTTGTTGAGGTCTCCTTGGGGTTGTCCTTTGCCTTTGAATGCCATTGCTAGCACAAAAGCTTTCAAAAGCTTGGCTGCAATATTCGCCTCCATTGTCAGATCTAAGGCATTTAACCTTGGTACCTGTTTCATTCTCCACAAAGGCTTTCCACCTTTGAAATATAGAAAATACATCGGATTTATTCTTCATGACATAAACCCATTTTTTTCTAGTCGCATCGTCTATGAATGTTACATAGTACAATGATCCACCAAGTGATGGTGTACTTGCAGGACCCCAAACAACAGAATGAACCAACTCAAGTTTTTTATTTTTTCTTTCATTTCCTGATTTTTGAAATTTTACCCTCTTTTGTTTACCATAAACACAATCTTCACAGAACTCTAAGTCCACTTCTTTCAAACCTGGTAGAAGCTTCTTTGTTTGAAGGATTTGCATTCCTTTGGCACTCATATGCCCAAGTCGGTAGTGCCACACCGCACTGTCAACTTCTGTAGTTGCTGCACAAGATGAAGATTGAGTGCTAACAGTAAACAAGTAAAGTGTACCGACTTTTTCTCCCTTGGAAACCACCAAAGATCCCTTTGAGATCTTCCACCGTTTGTTTCCGAATGCAATGTTGTGACCTTCATCGTCCAATTGTCCTGTAGAGATCAATTTTTTGCGAAGAGAAGAAACATGCCTAACATCTTTAAGCTTCCATTCATTTCCGTTAGCAGTTTTGACATGAACTGTACCTTTGCCAAAAATCTCACAAGCTTCATCATCTCCCAAGTATACATACCCAAAATTACCTTTGGTGTAGTCTTGGAAATGTTGCTTGTGTGGTGTCGCATGGAATGAAGCCCCAGAATCTACTATCTAGGAAATAGACACATTGTCTAATGAGAGAATTAGAGCATCTTGCTCTAATTTACTTGCCACATTGGCCTCCAATGTTGGCTTGTTGTCTTGAGAATCAGTCTCCTTCTTCTTCTTGGACCAGCAATCCTTCTTTATGTGGCCCTTCTTGCCGCAGTTCCAACATTCAAGAATTGACTTTGTGCGTGACTTGCTCCGTCTTGAGCGATCACGACCCTTTTGGTTTTTGAACCACTCCTTAGGCCTTCCTCTTGTTTCCACTGACAATGCAGCACTTGATGATTCTCCTGTGCTTCTCCTTCGTATTTCCTTGCTTAGGAGAACACCCACAACATCATCAAACTTAAGAGTATTTGTATCAGAGATAGAATTACTTACAGCCATCACAAGGCTGTCCCAACTATCCGGTAGAGATGATAGTATAAGGAGAGCTCGCACTTCGTCATCGAAATTGATTTTCATCGATCGAAGTTGACTTATGTTTGTGTTAAAGTCATTTAGGTGTTCTGCAACTGAACCATTCTCTGCCATCTTTAAATTGAACAAGCGCTTCATAAGAAAGACCTTATTGGATGCCGATGGTTTCTCATAGAAGTCATCAAGTGACTTCATCAAGTCCTTCATGGTCTTCATCTCCGAAACATTGAAGGCCCAAGCTTAATCGGATTGTTCCCTGTGCCTTTCGATCAAGGACAATCCATGCTTCCTCTGCCATTGTTGCGGGCTTCTTCGCAAGACCTCCTAGTGGCAAATAGAGGTCCTTCTGGTAGAGATAGTCTTCAATCTGCATCTTCCAATGTTGGTAGTTTTTGCCGTTGAAATTATCAATCTTGAGCTTCCCTTCCTCCGAAAAACTCCCACTCAATTCAAGGAATCCTTTCCTTGAGATAATTTAGCTACGAGCAAACCTTGCTCTGATACCAGTTGTTAGGAAATAAGACGTAGCTAAATAGATATTTGAGTAGATTACTTAATGGAGAGAGATAGATTTCACACACAAGAGATTATAGAGTAGAGAGACAGAGAGAGTACACAGGATATGCGTGGTTCACCCAATGTGGGCTACGTCCACGGGAAAGCAGCCACTCAATGGCTTTAGTACTTCAAAACAAGAAGTAGTTTACAAAGGGATTATACCCTTAATGGAGCTCCCGTCTTGCTTCACTCTCACCACCTCACACTCACCTTGTTGCATCAACTTCACACGATATAAAATGTGTGTAGAAATGGCCTCCTTTTATAGGCCAAAAGGGATGCCCTCTCTCATGAGAGGCAGCCATGTGTAGCTGCCCTTGTGTAGAGAAGTCCAAATCGGACCCTCCAATCCACCCATGTGTGGCCGCCCTTGAGAAGACAAGTCCGCTTTTGAATTCGGCCACCGGCCACCGGCCATTGACTTCCGACCACCGGCCCACCGGCCATTGACTACCGGCCACCGACCACCGGCCATTGACTACCGGCCAACCAACGGTTGTTTTCCGACCACTTTCCGGCCGCCGTCCAGCCATAATATTCCGGCAAAAAGGAATATTCCAGTGAGGGAAAAAAAATCTCGGGGGCTTCCGCCCTCGAGGCCCCTAAAGTTGCCCCTGGTTTTTGACTGTGTGAAAATTTTGGTTTCCGGTGAGTGATTTACCTTTACGCACGATGGATTCTCCTCATAATGGGGGTCTTACAAATGTGCGCTTTTACCATAGAAAATTACAAGCGTAAATCAGGCTCCATACTTAACATCCTCTCTCTCCTGCTCGGCTCCGCCAAACCCACTATCTCTCTCTCTTACTTTGCTTCTGTGTCATCTAGCCCAATGGGCGCATAAAAAACATTTACTCCCTTTTTTTCTCCCACGGCGGGCCACCATGCTTGGACAAAATTCTCCCTCTCTCTCTTCCATTATTCATATTAACTCTCTCTCTCTCTCTCTCTCTCTCTCTCTCTCTCTCTCACCCCTCCTCGCTCCTTCATACTCCCTCAGAAGGTCCGCCATACCACCCTCTCCCTCTCCCCTCTCGTCCACACTCCCTCAACCTCACCAAGCCCTCTTGTCTTCCTCCCTCAGGCGGACCACCACTCCTTCTCCTCCCTTCTTCTCTCTCTCTCTCTCTCTCTCTCTCTCTCTCTCTCTCTCACCCACACACCACACTCCCTCACCTTCTCCCTCCCTTGCCTTCTCCCTCCCATGCCATCCCCCCTGTCCCTTGCTCACTCTCTCATACTCTCTCCCTTGCTCTCTGTGTCGGGACAGCTGGGCGCAGCAACAATTTCTCTCTCTCACACTCACACACACACACACACACACACACACACACTCATTCACACCCACAAACCAACACACACACACACACACACACACACACACACACTCCCTCCTCGATTCCTTTCATCCCTTCCCTCCCTCTTTGTCTCTTGCTCACCATCACCGCTCTCTCTCTCCCTTAGTTCAGGCCCCGCGGGTGCAGTAGAGTTAAAAAACACACTCTCTCTCTACCTATACACACACACACCCTTACCTTGCCCACACACACACACACACACACACACCCTCTCGTTCTCCTCCCTCTCTCTCGCCTTCGTCTCTTCTACCCTGCATGTAAGCCGCCAGCACAAAACATAAAAAGCTATAATAAAAACTACAATAATCTCTCTCTTTCTTGTTCCCATGCCACACCCCTACCACCATTGTCGACACTCACACATTACATACACACACACACATGCGCATACATCCACGAGCACACCTACATGCACTCACATATACACACAGTACACACACACATATACGCACACACAAGAAAAAATAAAAAACAAAGAATCGACATCGATGCCCAAAGAATAAAGACGGCCGAGTCGCACGATGGCGACACCCAATCAAGGAAAGACGTCGAAGGCATGCCCCGGTCGACCCCGAAACTAGCGAACGTGCTACACTCATGCACCAACGAGGCCCGCTGTTCGCCGGCATCTCGTCCACGATGCATCTTTGCAATAATATATGTAGGTTATCATTATTTCCAGTTTCAAGCCAAAATCTTGTAAAAAAACCCATTTGTAAATTGCCACCTCTCTCTAGGTGATGGTCACAAAGGCCCACCTAGGAGATTTCATTTTTAAATTCTCCTAGGACATAGCAAGGGTCAACCATATGGGACCCAACTCCTTACTTTTCTCTCCTGATTAGGGCCCTAACCTAATCAGATTACCCTAAACTAATGCAGCCTGCACCTATAAAAAGGCATTGAGAGGTCACTATATTGGGGGGGGGGGGGGGGGAGGTTCATTACTTGGTAGCATTTTGGTGGGAGAGATTGGCAACACTTGCATAAAGAGAGAGGAGACTTTAGTGTAGCATTTTGGGAATTAGCACTATGGGAAGAAGCCATGTCTATATCTTGACTCCAATGGGCACCACACATTCACGATAGTAGAAATCTCCGTGCTTATGAGTCACCTCTAGAGAACGCACTAATAGGCTCACTATCTCTCCCTCTATCTCTCTATCTCTCTATCACCATGGTTACCATCTCGCCGGAGATAAGTTTTCTGTAAATATTGCATTGAATCAGTTTTCCCTCACATCCCAAGGGATTTTCATTACCTACCTCTCTCTCTGTTGGCGGATACGCCTCAACGGATGTCAGCATAGCGAGAACTCACCTAACAAGATTTGTCAACTAAGGACGAAGCTCGATCCGCAGGCGCGTGGAAGCAAGCATAGGGTGTCAACCTACACTCGACCGACTCTCGACTACTTCCTACAGAGGTCTCTACCCAATGTCTAAGCTACAGCCTTAAGGAGTGCATAAGAGGATATTTTCTACAACTCTTTCAAGAGTCGAATACCCATCAAACGTTCTCAAAACACCAAAAACTTGAAGGAGACCCTATTAACACCAATAGGTCACTCTCCCTAAGGTCTATGAACCAAAATCCCAACCCTAAACACCTGGTGCAAAATCACGTAGGATGTCTGGTGGAAATTTGCAGGTCGTCGTATCCCAAAACTAAAGTGCCTAATGTGTAGCTCTACTCAATGTGAACACGTGGATATGCTAAAACGCGAAAAGAGACAACATATGCTCACCGAATCACCAGATGTAGCTCGTGGGTCAACCAGACCATACATCCACAACGTAGGTATTGGCGCGTAGCTCTCATTGGGGGCAACACACTGCACTTCTCCGCACTCGATTCCGACCACTGGTGTGCGCGTAGCGTCAAGATGAAACTCTCACTCTCTCTCGTACATAGTACACTCACTCACACACACATAACCTTTTTTTTAAATGACAAAGCTTTTTTTCATTAAGGTCAAAAGTGGTAGAAATACCTTACAATCTCAAACCCTAATGTTCCAATTTAACCATCTACTCAATCTAAATGTCAAAAATGGCATACAATATGGAAGTTTTTGAAAGCCCCTCTATTTACAAAAGTGAAATGTCAGTTTGTCTCAATTAAAAAATAATTACAAAAAATAATATTCCATCGAGCAATCATTCTCTGTTGGGTGTGTCTAGCTGCTAACACTCCCCCCTCCTAGTTCATGTCATCTCCGACATGGCAGTAGAGCTGCTTCTTTAGTGGAGGCTTTCTCTCATCTTTAGAAGGACTCATATCGCGCATGCTAGGCGAGTCACGTTGGGCCGAATATCTCTGTGTTGATGGTGAATAAGCCGGTGTAGAAGGCTTCTTTGAATTCCTGGAGGTGATACGAAGGCAAAAACATAATTCTCTAATATAGTGCATGTATCACCTCGTAAGAAGGCTGAGTAGACAGATCATAGGCACATTTGTATGTATCTTGGAAGAAAAAGATATTGTCTGTCGCCTATCCAGGTTTGAAGGTTTTGAAGACCGCCAGAAGGGTTTTACATATTTTTCTCAACATGATGCAAGATAGGTCAGGCGAGCCAGTGAACAATTTGATGGCGCCCGTTAGGGTTTTCACCATGTATTGCTCACTCATTCTCTTGCCTGCCTTCAAGCCTGGAAGCTTCGGGTAATTGAGCCAAGTGGGTTGGCTTCTCTGCAACAGCTCTTGGGCTTTCCATGTCCTCATCCTTGGTAGAGGGAAAAACTGAGGTTGTCTCTGATTCTTTTGGGCGCCTCTACCAGATGAATTAGATATTGCGGATATTTTGTGAGCCATGCCTTTCTCCACCTTGGTTGAGAATCCACTATCATCTTAACTCCTTCAGGTTTGGAGATATCTACTTTGTATAATGGCACTGTTGGCTCTTCTTTTATCCGTTTGTTGATAGTAGCAGCTTCATACTTTAGAAGTGGATATGGGAGAGAAGGCTGTAGCCATTCACGCCGAATGACATTGGCATCTATCTTCTGAATGGTCATTTATTTAAACACTCTATGCTCCCACTCCAAGGCTTCTTTGGTTGTGTCTCTTACCGCCGCTTCTATGGCCTTCTGCAGCTTTTCTTCTTCTTCTTGTGTCAGATCCTGGGGTTCTTGTGAGGGTCCCACCAGGATGTCCTCTTGCATGGTGGTGTCCACTGGATCTGACACATTCTCTATGTCGATTCCTTCCATTGCTGTTGGCCCGGTGCTAAACTATTGCTCTTCAGTTTTTTGTTGGCCTTTTAGCTCATCTATATGCTATTGAAATGCCTTCTTTGCCTCTTCCACTTGATCTCCCATGTTTACTAGGATGTCGTTCAGATCTGCATTTATTTTTTCCGCCTCCTCAAGCTTCCTCTTGATGGCTTCGTTTCCTGTTTGCCATCTCTCAAATTCCTCGTCCATCTTTCTTTTGACGGCTTCTAGCTCATTTTTCATGGCCTGGTTCTCTTATTCCAAGCGGTTTTGCATTACAAGAGATCCCTCGGCCAGCATCAGTCTTTGCCTCTTCTCCAGTGTTAACTCCTTTTGGAGTTCCTTCATTTGTTCTTCATACAAATCAGTCTCTGAAGTTGTGCCAGTTGAGCTAGGAGCTCTGACTCTGGCCGGAGATGCTCTTAGCCTTTGGATGGTCTGATCTTTTACTTTAATATGATCTTTTAGCTCTATTACCTCATCTTGGCTTGCCTCATGTTCTATCTTGGCCTTTTCCTTGGCATTCCTTAGGGTTTCCACCTCTTTGGACTCGTCAACAAGTTGTAGAGTCAGGTTGTCCCTCTCTTTTTCTGCATCTGTCAATGACTTGCTGATTTTCTTGTATTCTTCCTCTGCTCTTTGAAGTTTGTGTTCTGCTGCCTGATTTTGTCATTCCATCTCCTGGCATCTTTGTAATGCCGCGTCCAAGTTGTCTTGCAGCTTTGTTTGTTTCTCTATATTCTCTTGACCCTGCTTCTGCAGTAAGTCCACTTCAGCTTTGATATGCACTTCGTTTGTTTTGAGAGTATCAATCTCACTCGCAGTGGCCATTGATCTTGCTCTGAGCCCGGTTAGCTTTTGCATCACCACATCCCAATCATTGGTTGTGGTTGTAGGTCTACTGTATCGGTGGCCATCTCTTTCAATTCTACTAACCGAAGGCTCTACAGAGATTCCTTGGGTTTTGTGCTTGCCAACTCAAACGCTATCGTAGCTGCCTCTTCTTGAGAGTACCCCGCAGCTAGTAGATCAAGAAATATTCTAAAATTTCTTTCTTCTGGATCTAGCTGCTCATCTTTTGATTCAGCTTCTTCTTTTTGCTCTTCCTCTTTGGTCTTCTCTTGCTTGGAATCTTCTTGTTCATCAGGTCTATCCAGCTCCTCTTTTTGTTGGGTTTGTGGAGGGCTAAGAGGAGGTGGTGATGGTGGTGGGCTGGATTCCCGACTTGACGGTGGAGTTGGTGGCTTCTTCTTGAAATCTCTATCAGCCTTGGTTTTTCTGTCTCTTTCTTGGCCTTCCTGCTCTTCTAGCAGCTGCCGTCTCACTTCATCCACTTCTTCTTGTGCAAATGGGATATTCGGGATATTCTCTGTCGTAGCATCTAGGATCTCAAAGTTTTTGATATAGTCTGTGAACCGATCCCGGTGAACCCTTTGAGATGATCCCGACATGGCTTCAAGGGATGGCTTCCACAACTTGCTTAAATCTCCTTTGAGTGCTCTCTCGACTCTGAAGCTTTCCACCACTCTTTCTAGACGTGCCGCTTTCTGTGACTTGGTTTCCTTGATTGGCACTTGTAGACTTTCTTTCTTTCCCTTCTTTGATTCTGGCTGCTCTTCTAGCACGGTCTCTAACCGGCGCTTTAATCGTGTGGCTACCCTGGGTGCTTTGGGAGGTTCTTTCTTCTTTATCTTCCTTTAGCTTTAGCCAGTCATTATGTGAGGGAGGTTTGGGCCAGTTTCCCTTGGCATGCAATGCTCCATAGACAACTTTTGTTATCAGCACACCAGGTACAATATAGGTGAGATTTCTGTTCCCCATCTTCACCAGGTTGTCATGGATGTAAGCAGCATAATTTATCTCGTTTGGCTTGCCCTTCTGCATTTCCCAGGTGAAGGTGGTAGCAATGGCTCCAGGTGGCATCCTATATTTTTGTAGCTGCTTTGTACACATGTGGAAGTATTGATTGTAGAGTTGGCTCATGATAGCCACCTTTGGGTTTGCAATGTCCTCAAATGTGTAGTTATTCTTCTTTTCCAAGTAGACCTTGACTTCATCTCGCCTCTTTGTCACACTGTCTCCTTTGTTCGAGATGTCAAGTGCGGCTGCCACCACCCTCTTTGTGATGACAATCATGGTATCTGGCTTGCCTTGCAGACCGGTGACTCGGGCCACTCCATCATCTTTGATTGTGGTTACAAATTCCCACACTCTTTTGATGTGAATCCCCGCTGGCAAAGCTTCAAAGTAGTTGTGTAGATCCAGCTTCTCCAGGTAATCCCCCATCTTGATCCTGACAAATTCATTGAGCTCTCGTGGTATCATGGGTAGCTCTACTGCATTTCCTTTAGGATCTTTGAATACTCCTTGGTAGATTCTGAGATCATTGGACTCGAGACGATCATCTTGAATCCATGTGTTGGTGGGCTTCAGGGTTCCTTCTGGGATCACAAATGGCTCCACTTCTTCCAAGTAGGCTTTTATAGTCATCCTTTTCTTCTTTGCAGGTGATTTTGCGACTGCCATGGATCCTGTTACACTCAGTAGTCCGAAGTTAGTGTTTTTTCCATATTAGCTGATAAACTGAGTTCTAACTACCCAAATGACTTGAAAATTGAAAATAAAACTTAAAAGGAACTAGGGAAACTCTGCATTTGCCCACAGTAGCTTCTGGCTAAAAAATTATCGTTTAGACATCCTACGCGTAGGATGTCTAACCTGTCTGTTTTTTGTGAAACTTGGTAGGCTGGTGGCCCTTGACGTGTGCAACATGGCTATGTAATTGGAATTGGGTTTGGACATCAAAAAGTGCAATTTTGGAGGTGTTGGGGACCAAAGGTGATGGGAATGGCTTTTGATACATGAGCTTATGAAGGTGTTCTAAAGAGATCTGGAATTGAAAAATACCGATTGGAGGTCAGATATGTCATTTAGAAATCCTACGCGTAGGATGTCTATTTCATCAATTTTCACATATGACCCCACAGTTAGCTTGGCAATGTGCTCATGAGTAGATTGTGCAAGTTTCATGTGATTTGGACTAGTTTTGGTAGGTCTATGACCCATTATTGCCTCTATGCTCTGACTTTGCGTTTTTTTATGCATATGAGGTCAACTTTTGTCCAAATGTGATGAAACTTGGTGACTAACATGTACAGGCTATTCAAAAACTGTGTGTGATATGAGATGTTGATTTTGGTACCCAGATATGGCCTTGAGACATCCTACACGTAGGATGTCTCCTGATGAAATTTGTTTGATAAGTGCTATTGGTGCTTGCCCTGAGCCCCCCTGAGTCCCTTTTAAGCCCTATTTCAACAAAAAAGTCAAATAGATAGAAAGAAACTCCCTATTTGGCTTTCACAGCCTCTGAGCTATTTTTTAACTCTTGGAGTGCTTTTCGGCGATGAAAGTTCTTGATGTTAGTCTCCATAGCTTCACGGTCCCTTGGGGGTCCTTGCCATATAGTTTTTGTTGACCTTGGCTTCACCGGAGCTCCGTTTGATAATTTGTCGCTCTAGAAGCGCCCGTGGTTGCGTTTACATGTCATCGATGACTTGTGGTGGTCTACCACCATAGTACTTGGTTGTTGATGGTCTAAGAAAGCCGCTCGTGAAGTTTGGTGGCAAACGGACATGCGCTTTGTGCGTGAGAGCTAGTTGACGCTTTGTGTGACTGATGCCGTTTCTGAAGCTTAGTGCCGCTTCGGGTTGCCTTATGGCCATGTGGGCTATATACACTTGACGAGCATGTCGAGATGCTCCTACCCATGACTTTTGGTAGCATTTGGGCGCTTTTCCGCCGATTTACCATTCGGTGGCCTCTTGCATGGATTTAGAAATTAGGGTTTTTCCCAATGGTTTTTCGCCACCTTTGGGCATTCAAAAGTGGTCTCCTATGCTAGGGTAAGCCGTTGATGAAGCCTCATTGCTTTTGGGTTAGCCATTAGGTGGCCACTTCTACCTGTAGGTCTCTACTGCCCTCTTCCCGTGTGAACCCTACACTAGTTTTCGCGACAAAACATCAAACATACGCGAAAAGATCAAGGTGGTGAGCCTACTTGTCATGTCTGGAGCCTGTCGGGTGGTCGTGCGCGTCATAGAAGCCGTTGGAAGTCCAGTTCGCTCTAGGTGGCAAGAGCTCTCTCTCAAAAGGCAATAGTAGAAATGAGCTTTAAATGAAGTGAAAAAATCTTATAATGGGGGTCCCTGAACCGCTTTCCATGAAATTTGACATGTGCTCTTGACTTCTTGCGAGATGCGGTTTAGGCTCGAAAAATTCTTGATGCGGTTTCCGAGAAATTTGACGTTTCGGTCAAAATCTAGCCAAAACACGCTTTCTGCTCCATTCACATAATTGCACCCCCATTGTACCATAGGTTCTCCTATAGTCACTGATTATCCCCGTATTTTTTGTTTTACAATACGATCGTATTTCACCTGCTTTTTGTATTTTTGAAGTTTTTTTGCCGATAATTAGTAAAATTAAAAAGAAAATAGCAAATTAAACCCATAAAATCCCCAAAAATCATAATAACTCAAAAATATCACCGCAAAACACTATATACATTCACATGCAATTTTTATGACTGGATTTCTTCATTTTACCAATATTTTTCTCGAAAAATGGCTATTTTTATATATATACACACACCTAGGGGCTTGATTTGGCGTTTGGCCCATATACTTGTAGATTCATGCTGTATAAGGGCATATGTACTTGGGTTAGTCCAGAAAATTTTGCAATCAAACGACAACCCTCTAAAATAGTCGGAAACATGTCCTTTTTTTTGCTCTTTTTACCATTGGGTCTGCATTTATGCCTCCCCCCCGCCTAGTCGGAGTCCTCCCGGACGACAAGGTATCGCCTCGGTGTATGTCGTGCATGGGTTAAAAATTGTGCTAATGCTTGTCCATGTAATGTGGCCCTATATGATGCATACTCGGTCAATGCATGGAAAAATCAATGTTGTGCAAGAGGAGGGAATAAGCAAGATGCTTATTGGCATTCGCCGTCGAGGTTTCCTGTTTGTTGTTGATTTGGTTGGCGGATTTCTTTGCAAGTAAAAGTTGTAACTCTACAACTCGCTATTTGATAGTCTTTCTTGCAAAAGTCTCTTGGTTTGCCACTACTGTCGAAATGGCCATGGTCGTCTTCTTGGAGAGAATTGTCGTGGCTGAATTGGCCATAGTCTTTGTCTCTTTTGCTTTCCATTTTTAGCTTTGTTTTGGAGGTTTTTGTAGGTTTATTGCTACATCCTCGATTTTCAATGTTGTGCTGCTGATTGGCACCCACATTAATCGGTTTTCCGGTTTCATATGTAGTGTGTGTCTGCATGCCGATGGTTCTTGTACTGAAGGGAGTTCCTGTTGTTTTGGTTTCGGGATCCAAATGCGAGTCGCATTTAAGTTATTACTGAGCATTCTTTTTGGGATCCATATCTTTCTTGTTCCCTTGGTTTTTGGTTGAACTGTGTGCTTTTGTTGACTTCTTCTATTGTATTGTGGTAGGTCTGCCATGTCACCTCTATCCTTCCGCACCCATACTGGTTTTTCGCGTGTTGCTAACCTTGATCTTTGCACTGCAGTCTATGTTGTTCTATGCTTGTAGTGAACATGGGTGGCAGTTCCCTTGTTGGTCGCCATGGGTATCGTGTTGTTCTTTAGTGGCACCCATCCTCTTGGTTCTTTATCCCGTGATTGCATTGCTGCCATCTGGTTCTTCCGGGGTTGCTGAGCAAAGGCTACCACCTGTTGTTCTTGTGCATGCTGAATTTTGACTACATCCGCATTCTAATCTATCTGCACATTATATTCTTTTTGCCAAGGTTGTCCCAACAACATGGGGTGTTGTGTGCTTTCATCCTCAATCACATAAAACTTGTGTGGGTAAATATATTGATGTACTTCTACATGCAATATAATCCAGCCCAATGTTTTTAGCGAATGTGATGTACTACTTTCCAGCACTTGTGGAGTAGGATGTAGTTGACCTTTGGGCTTGAGCTGTTTGTATAATATGTAAGAGATTAGATTTGCTTGAGCTCCAGAATCAAGAAATGCCGTCGATTCAACTTGATTGCTACCCACTTTGACTGCAATTATTGGCTCCACTGTGTCTTCATCAAAATTCATTAGTCGAATAGCATTTATTCAAAACGATGATCCACATTGTTGTTATTGTCGTAGAAGCTATCTTTTTGCAATGCGTTCTTTTGCTTATGCTTGGGCCTCTTCTCGTACCCTCTGTTTCTCTTTCATCCGTTGTTTTTCTTGATGAATTTGTCGAAGCATATCATGTGTTAGTGGCAAATGATACTTTTTTAATCGACACCCACTAATCCAATTTGGCATTTCTTCTCCTGCTAATGTAGCAAGTTTGACAGCTCCACTTTGTGATAATTCACTAATCACAAAGGGTCCCATCCCTCGCTTTTTAAGTTTCTTGGCATGTTGCTTCAAGGTATAAACAAGTACATAATCACCTGTTTTGAACTCTTTCGTGCGCACATGCTTGTCAAAAAACTCTTTTTGTCTTCTCTTTTTAGCATAGATCGAAGCTACAGCTCTCAATCGAAGTTCATCTAGCTTTTCAAGATCATCTATTCTTGAAGAAATCTCATGCCCTGTCCAATCTAAGCGTTTTGCTATTCGTAGAGTTGGAATTAAAAACTCTATGGGTAATATAGCATTTAGGCCAAACACCATGTTGTACGGTGTTGTTCCTATTGATGTTTTGTAAGCTACCTTGTATGCCCATAGTGTTGAGTGTAACTGCTGATCCCAGTCTCTGTCCTTGACTCTAATACAATTTTAGTCAGAACAGTTCACAGTGTTTTATTTGTGGCCTCAGCTTGTCCATTTGCCTGTGGATGATATGGAGTAGATTTTCTATGTATGACCATGAATTCCTCTAGCAGATATTCAATGACTTCATTAAGAAAATGTGTTCCTCGATCACTGACAATTTCTATTGGTAATCTGTATCGTACAAAGACATTCTCAAACAAAAATTGTGCAGTAGTTCGTGCGTCTGCTTTTTGTGTTGCCTTGGCTTCCGCCCATTTTGTCAGATAGTCCGTAGCCATAATGATATATTGGATATGGGTGTGATATGCAGGGGGTGAAATAGGCCCCATAAAATCAATGCCCTATTCCAACCCTGTAAGAAAGCTGCTATGCACCGCTGAGTCATTCGTGATATGTATATATATATATATATATATATATATATATATATATATATATATAAAGATTTTGTAATTTTTTGCCCATTAAATTACCACCATGGGAAGTGTCTCTTTCCCCACATTCAGTGGAAAGAAGGGAGAAGACATCACCACCGATTTCCTGCATGACTTTGACATCGCTTGTGTGGTTTCCAACAATGATGATGATGCCTCACAGCTACAAATTTTTCATATACTGATGAAAGTAGAGGCCAAGTTTTGATACAATGCTTTGTCCCAAGCTACCAAGAATGCATGGGATGTACTACGTTCTGCCTTTGTGAAGAGGTTTGGTGGAGGCACAACCTCAAAAAAGTTATGGCAGTTGCTGACAGAGTTAAAGAAGGGAAGTATGCTAGAGTATGCCACTTATGAATCCAAGTTTATGGATTTGTGAGAGCGATTGGTTGCCTCACTGGAGGAAGGTGAAGGAGCACTTAATTTCCCCTTTAGAGTAAACTGAATATCTCTATGCTCCGCATAAGGAGGAGCATGAGATTCATACATTACTTTCTCACGTAGTAAGTTAGTAACACATAGTCTATTTCCATAGAGAAGATAACCATCTTGTAAAGTAAATGGTTCGTCTTTTTTCCCTAGTGCAATGGCTGAAATCACATCTCTAAAATCGGGATCAATAGCATACTCATCTATCATAGAAGATAGATCATTGTGAGTTTCTATGAAATCCGCATTTACTCGCGGTTGTCTTGAGAGTGCATCAGCTACTTGATTATGCATGCCGGCAATGTGAGCAATATGAAAATGAAATTGCGAAAGGAAATTTGCCCACCTCATTTGTTTGTTAGAGAGCTTGGTCTGCGTCATGAAGTACTTAAGACTTTGGTGATCCGTTCGCAGAATGAAAGGAGTCCCTAATAAATAGTGCTTTCATGAGTCTAAGGCATGTAGAACTACGAGGAGTTCCTTTTCATATATGCCTAGAGATTGCTCAACAGGGTCGAGCCTTCGACTTTCATAGGCTATGGTGTGCCCTTCTTGGAGCAAAACAGCTCCAAGGAAACCACCACAAGCGTCACATTGGACGTCGAATGGCTTTGAAAGATCCGGTAGTGTAAGCACAAGTTGGGAGATAAGCTTTTCAAAATCATTGTTCTCCTTGGCAGACCATGTATACCTAAAATTTTTCTTTATTAGGTCATGTAATGGTCCTGCTATTAGTGAGAACTTTTCTATGAAGCTTCTATAGTATTCACACATACCTATAAAGCTTCTTAGTTCATGAAGATTCCTTGGTTTAGGCCATCCTTTTATTACCTCTAACTTCAATGGATCCATTTGGATTCCATCTTGAGAGATATTATGGCCTAAATATTGAATCTCTTGCAAGAAAAATTCACTTTTCTTTTGATTAACATAAAGTTTATTCTCACTTAGAACTTGAAATATTACCTGGAGGTGTTGTTTGTGTTCGGCTGATGAATTAGAGTAGATGATGATATCATCAAAGAACACTCCAGTAAAGGTTCGGTGAGGCCTGAATAACTTCTCCATCAAGCGGCTCAATGTGGCTGGTGCATTGGTCAAGCCAAAAGGCATGACAATATATTCGTAAATGACCAAATGTAGTGCGAAATGTGGTCTTTACAATGTCTTCAACAACTATCCTTATTTGATGATAGCCACTTTTTAGGTCAATCCTACTGAAGTAGGTGGACCCTTGTAGCTTATCAAATAGGTCTTCTTCCAGTGGAACAGGAAACCTATTCTTGATAGTGATCCTATTTAGTGCTCTATAGTCGACACACGTACGATATGTACCTTCTTTCTTGTGCACTAATAGAACAGGTGAGCAAAATAGAGATGAGCTAGGGCTAAGCATGCCCTTCTCAACTAACTCATGCACTTGCCGCATAATCTCCTCTTGTTGAGCTTGAGAAACTCTATAAGGAGGTTTATTAGATGGTGAACTTCCTGGAAGAAGTTCAATTGCATGTTCATCATTGCCTCGTTTAGGAGGTAGCTCACAAGGGATATCATCAATAAATACATGTTGAAACCCCTTGAGAAAATTGGATAATTTTGATTCCTTGTGATTGTTTATATTTTCTTTTGCTAAAGCATTAGGTTCATTTCGAGAATCTTTAACAAAAATCATGTACACAGAAATAGAGCTCTTTATTGACTTGTTAAAAGCTTGTGTATGTACAATGGGTATGGTGTTACCCATTTGCTTAGCATCTATGTACATATCCTTTTCCCTGAACATAAAGTAGATTCTCCTTTTTCAGGGAATTTAACATTGGCACCCATGCGATCAAACCATGGTGCCCCTAGGATTACATTCTCATGCCTGAGAGGAGAGATAAAGAAGTCCTCTTTGTCCACATAGCTTTGGACATGGATCCTCAATTTCCCGATTAAGGGAGTGACTGAAGCTTCTTGCCCCTTGAAAGCACCGTCTACGGGTAGGATGTATCCCATCTCATAGGCTTGGATGCCTAGCTTGGTGGCCAACTCTGTGGATATGAAATTATGAGTAGAACCAGGGTCAAAGAGAATAAAAGCATCATGTTCTCTTACCTTTCCCCAAGAATGGCATAGAGGAGATCCTTTGTGGTGAGTTTCCTCCTCTTGGATTTTGACCAAGGTAGCTCTAGGAGGCTCATGGAAGGTGTTATTTTGGGAACAAGCACGGTACGCATGCCCTTGCTTTCCGCACATGAAACAACGGTTATCCTTGCGATAACACTCAAGATCTTCTGAAGAGAGTTTTTTTTTGCCTTTGTAGACTCCCTTCTCCTTAGCTTTGTTGGAATTGTCCTTTGAAGACTTTTGGACATTGTCCTTCCCCTTAGGCGCATTGGAGCCCTTGTTTTCCATGGGCTTAGAATTTCTCTTAGCCCTTGTTTGGAAATTGATTCGAGAAGCCACCATAGTACGGTATATAACCGCCAATATGATGCGTGGCCTTTGGGAATCGACATACTCCGCCATTTCTTCCATTAAGCCTACACACAAAATTGTTGCTTTTGCTCTCCAAAATCCATCTTTTTGAAGACAGTGGCTTTGAGATGTAAGTCCCAAAAGTTGTCTGCATATTTGTGAATGGATTCTAAGGAGAGAGCTTTAAGCTTCATCATTCGGTGAGTACTTTGTGTTTGGCATTGATGGCCAAAAATTGCTTCATAATGGAAGCTCTTAAAGCTTTCCATGTTCGTGAATCTTCATCGTTGGCCCATAGGCTAGACCACCATTGCTTGGCGGACTTTTAAAAGTGCATAGCTACATGGTGTAGCTTAGAAGACTCCATGAAGCCCTCATCTCCAAACGCTGCATCGAATTGTTGGATTACGGCCAAGACTTTGTCCATAGCACCAAAGGTGCTATCGTAGGTAAGGAAAGAGATGCTCTATCCGCCCTCTTTTAACTTCTTGATCTTGGATGACCTCTTCCATGCGGCTTGAGACTTACTACTATGGCCTCTTCTTTTTTATGGTTCAAAGGTTGTACTATCACTTTCTTCAGAAGATGAATAATTTGAGGAAGACGGAGAAGAGGGTGACCTCTTTCTCACCTTTTTCTTGCCTTGATCTTCTTTGTCTTCACCATCACTTTCATAAGAGGAAGAGGATGAAGAAGATGGGGAAGAGGGTGCCCTCTTTCTCACCTTTTTCTTCTCTTGCTTTTTGTCATCCCTCTTTGAATTATGGTGTGGAGAAGTGTGCGATGGTCTTCTTCGTTTTGGAGGTGATGGAGAGCGTTTAGCCCACCGTCTTGGTGGAGCCATCTCTGTCAAGGTGGTAGGAGATTCACTTCTTTCTCGTTCCTTCGGTGGAGGCTCTTGAGTTCTCCTTTGAGAAGGAGATGCATCATCAAGAAGAAAATTTTTGAGCCCTTCGTATGGATCCTCTTCTTCTTTCCGAATCGGAGAGAGGCCTCTTTTGGAATTCTCACAAGGAGGCTTACTATGTGCTCCCTCGTCATGGTGGGGAGCTTGGAGAATACCATGAGCATGAAGCTGTCGTTGCACTTTAGTTTGGAGGGATGGACTACCCATGGCTTGTTGAAGCTTAGAAACAAGATAGTTAACAAGGATACAGGCATCATTAGTAGCCTACTCATTAGCAAAATCAAAGTTATCAACATTAATTTTACTCTCTTTACTATTGTCATCCATTCTAACAACTTTTAGGTGTACTTTGGCACTTCAAGCCCTAGTTACTACTCCTCTTTACCCCTTTAGAAAAAGCACTCAAGCTACTATACCTATGGCTCGAATACCATTAATTGCAAGGAATAGAAGAGAGGATCATTCAACACGAAAACAGTACCAGTTCCTGTCAAGCTTCTAATAGCTCAATAGTGGTTAAGCCGTAGGCAAGCTGCGTGTAGGACTCCACAATTAAGACCATAGATCTTGACAGTGATACCCCGTTATCTGTACGAAGGTAGGAGCACTGCAAGGCTGAAAAATCCCTATTCTACTCACTTAAATTCAATTAATAGTACCAACCATTTATAGCTAGCTTGAGGAACTCCCTTCTTGAGCAAGAAAAGAGAAACCTTGTGCTCTGATACCAATGTAACATTTAATGGCCTAGTAACTTGTGTGTAGCGGAAAATGGTATGCACATAGTGAGCATTTCATTAGAATATTCCTAATGAGAATAACAAGAGTGCTTGAGTGGAGAGAGCAACAAATAGGTATGAACACCTAGTTAGATAGCATGAACAATACTTCAAGAGAGAGAGAAATTAAGCTATTGACAACAATTGAGGACCGGATTTATGGTCCCCCCTCCAAAAGGCTTTGTATTATGGTTTCTCCCATCAAGAGAGACATTTTACAATACAATTCTTTGTGTTTCTCAATGCTAGCTAGTGCAATGAAGATGGAAACTTTAAGCACTAAGCAAGACACTTATTAAATACATCATCAATTCCCTCACGGTCTCAGACCAAAGACCTCACACACCTTCAAAGATGGTGAGAGCTGGCGGGGTATGAGAGTAGATTGAGAGGAAGAAGGAATAGTCTTACGAGAAAGATGTACATCTCCTCACATAATCACTCATATTAGCATAGCTTAGCTTAGTAATTAGCATGGTAGAGGAGATGAGCATGCACTGAAGTTTGGCTCTTGGTTGGATTTGCATCACAAAGCCAAGAGTTGTTGGTGTAGGCCTCCCTTCTCACAAGCTTGGAGTAGGTGATAAGATTGAAAGCTTGAGGAGAGAGAGAGTCTTCTTACTCCACAGATGGACTAGTGTGAGTGTGTAAGTGATAATGCCTTGTAAAATTTAGCCTCCTCTCGCTCTTGGGCGACCCCTCTTGCTAATTAGTCTTTCTAGCATCTCATTGGACCCCTCTAGGCTTAGCCAATGAAAGAGGCATAAGTGATAGCCTTCTGACATGTGTCCCCCTTTCCTCTTTTGTGAGAGCTTGTTAACTGAGTCAACGTCAGCTAACAGAAGCTACTAAAGATCGAAGACGTATGGATCCACATCGAGGATGAATACGAGAAGCAGTAAATATTGGAATTACACATTTTTCACGTTTTCCCAAAATGGTCACGTATTGTAAATTTTCAAATTATTTCAATCCATTGTAATATTTTATTGTGTTACGGGCTCAATGGGAGTTCCAAGTTGTAAAGAATAGGTCACTTATTGTACCTAGGTTGCAGATTCAGTACAGTGGTGAGCCCTAAAGGCCTTGGGCGGCCGGACATTGCATATTTTTACATTAGGTACATAAGGCAGTGTAAATGAAATTACGGTTCTCAAGTCATTTGTTGAGAGCACTCTTTGGTGAGACCTCTTGAGGTGTGTGGCTATGGAGTCCTTGAGCTTCTCCTTGCTCATGAGACTTGATTAACAGTAATCAATGATTCATTCTCTCTCACTATGCCTCTCTCTTACTTCTTATGATTGCCTATGATGCTTAGATTAACTAAATCTTAACTAATTAGTGGTTAATCCCTCTCTAATCTTGTGTGATTGCCCTCTTTTTCTTGTGTGTGCATGTAGGTTTGATTGGAGTGTGGTGCTCGATAGATCTATGTGTGTGTGCTTGCGATTAGTGTGTTGCATGATAGGATTAGTGTTCTGTGCGTCTTACAATCGTAATGTGTGTGATTGGACTGATTAGATGTGAAAAGAAGTGGATATGGAGATTTCCCTTCATTGCGGCTTAGCTCCTCCATAGGCCGAGAAGCTCACCTCATAGATTTAACCATTTGTGTTGCCACGATTAGCTCACTAACTGTGTGAGTGTTTCCATGCCCTAGCGGGGTAGCTCATCCCTACAGATTGATAATCTTGTTGGTCATTGGAGCTATTGCAACGATGGAACCCCCAACATTTGGCACTGTTGCCGAGGATGATGGCCTACACTAGTGTAATTGTGGCATAAACGAATGCATTCCCTCACTAATTTCACTTGTGCATTTATGTTTTTGTGGATTTTGAGTGTGTGCATGAAGCATTGTGTTCATAATTTCCTAATGTGTGACCATATCTTGCCAATTGTGTGTTTACACACTCTAATTTCTCACTAACCCCTTGCTAATTTGACTAATTTTTGCTAACTTACTAATGTGCTATGAAGGATTGGAGCATTCGACCATTCAATTGATCTTCAACGGAAAGGTAATTAACGTGGTATTCTCAAACTCTTTAGAATCTAAAGATGTGTAGACTTGTGTAGAGATCCCACCATGTTGATGCAATGTAATGCTATGCAATGTTAATGTTATGGATTGAAGATTTTGAGATCATTCTTTTTCGCGTCGAAATTTTTAAGAATTGGTGGTGCATGAATTTGATAAGTTTTAATTGCTCATTGGTGAATGTGTGTTGCTAATTGGGTGCCTAATTGAGTTAATTGCATGCTTGGATCATCAATTTCAAGTGTGTGTGCACTAAAATCAAATGTGTGTGCATTTTAATTGAGTGTGTGTATGCTAATTTTAGGTGTGTGTGCAATATTTTGCCCATGTTTGAGCACCTCGAAATCAATGTGTGCGTTATGATTATTCAATTGTGATGATTGATATTTGTTGTGCTCATGCCCAACTAATGATTTGTGAAATCACATTGCAAATCTGACAACTTTAACCCTCTTGTGTGCACACCTAAAGATTGGTAAAAACTGCCAATTTTTTAGAGTGTGTGCGCCTAAAAAAGTGTTTAATTTGCATGATTGATTCGAATTTTGATTGGAAATTGGATATGTGTAATGATTAAATGCTACGTTTTTGTGCTCAAAATAGCGATTTACACACTCCAACTGCGTCGAATTTTGACCTAATTTTGTCGGTTTAATTGCCTAGACTTGATTTTATTGATTAAATTCTTGGGCAATTGAATTGATGAGATTTTTGCAATTTCATTAGGCTGCACTATTCCTCAATGTGTGGAGAATTTGTAGAAAATTTTTGGGTATTTTTTGGATAATGTTTGTAATTTTTTGGATTTTTGGGTGATTTTTAGCATTTTGGCTAATTTTCAGCCTAAATTCGATTTTCTTTCGGTTTTCGACCGTGCCTTTCGGCGCATGGACTTTCCTCGTCGAATAGAGCTTTACGTCTCTTGGGATAGTTCTCTATGATGCTAAAATAATCTTCTTCTTCTTTCTTCTTCCACTTCAGTGCCGTTCTCGTGTTTTGTGACGTGTGAACACACAATTCATTAAGCTACAAGACAAAAAGAAAAAAAAAGGGACCTACTTGTCTTCTTCCTCTCTTCTTCCACTACAAAAGGCTAAAATAATGATGCTAAAATAATCTTCTTCTTCTTTCTTCTTCCACTACAAAAGGCAAGGCTGTAGAGCCTTTTGTCTTTAGTCTTTTGTGTTTTTGCCTTTTTTTGTGTCATTGACTTTTGTATTGATTCATTTCATTTTGTTTCAATTTCATTTCATTTCGTTTTCTTTTCCTTTAAATTTCATTTCATTTCATTTCAATTTTATTTTCTTTTTTTTCTCACTTTCATTTCATTAATTCGTATATTAGTCCAAAAAAAAACACCAAAAAAACCCATTAAAAATAAAAAAAAGAGTTAGAAACTTATAAAAAATAGAAAACTCATTTAAAAAAGAGTTTATTTTTAAAAAAAAAAATTTAATAAAAATCATTAAAACAATAAAAATTTTCAAAAACCCAATAAAAAATCAAGAAAAGAGTTAGAAAATTTTTAAAAATAGAAAACTCATTTAAAAAAAGAGTTTTTTAAAAAAATCACAAAAAATGAAAAACACATAGAAAATCACAAAAAATAAATAAAAAATTCACAAAAATAGTAGAAAACTGAAAAAATCCTAAAATTCACGGAAAAAATTAGAAAAATTCATAGAAAATAAGAGGCACATAGAAAATCTTTAAAAACCTAAAAATCTCACAAATAAATCATAAAAATAGTAAAAATTCACAAAAAATTCAAAATCGTTTAAAAAAATTAAAAAATTTCATAAAACCTTTAAAAAATCCCAAAAATTTTAGAAAAACTCACAAAAAAATTATAAAAAATAAAAACTTTTTCAAAAAAAGCGTAAAAAATCATAAAAATACCAAAAAAATAGAAACTTTAATATTTTACAAAAAATTGAGAAAAATAAAAAGAAAGTCGCCAGAAGTTGGAGTAAAAGACCAAAAAAGCCAGAACAAGCCCGAAAAAAGTCAGAAACAGCCGCAAACCGAGCAAACACCACACATCGAGCAAACTGTGCTGAAGCAAATCCGAATAGCTGAAAAAAGTTGAAAACGAGCAACTCGAAGCCGTGAGGGACAGATTAATTTTTAAATTTGTCAAAATCAAGCTGAAAATCGACAAATCACGGGGGATTGCAGATTAATCTGTTAAAGGCCCAATTTTTCATCGTTTCAAAAGGTTGCGATTAATTTTAACACTATCGAGCTAGGGTTAATCAACTCTTGCGAATCTGAAGAGCAATCAACTGCAAAAGTGCTTTGCCACAAGCAGTTTTATCAAAACTGCAGGATAAATTCTGATCATCAATACCAGAATCTGCCAAATGATAGTTTTTGTGGATTGAGCCAACATGGACTTAAATCAAGCCAAGAGTTCAATTACAATCGAGCAAGCTAGTAGTAGTGGCAACACATGCACAACTACAATATAGCAAATTTTGTAGCTATATGGCTACAATGGGGATAAGGTTTTGTACACAGATACAGAAGGTCATATGTATCTTATGAGCAGTAAAAGCAACACAGGAGCCAAGATCCTATTGATCAGAGTAAAGCCAGATTCAGAGAACTCCCAAATATTCACAGACTTTAATGGAGCCAGGTATTACAAGCTTAAAGATGAAGTGCAGGTAGAGGTTCAAAAAGTCAACCCAAGTGTTTATTTAGAAATCTGCACAAGTCCACAAAGCATCTATTTGTTACATATGCAATCAGGGTCATTGTACATGGATTACAGTGGTCGGATTTATAATCGAGAACCAGAATTGCAAGATCCAACAGATCAACCAATTGAAGCCAATCTAATTGGAGAACCAAGCCAAAGACGGTACAAAGATCAAGATGGAGCAGTCAACAACTTGATGCTCAGTGTTTTGAAAGAAGATGCCGACAACTTGGCAAGCACCAAAACAGAAGCTCCTCAGGAAGAGCTTGACATGACAGAGCCAAATGAAATACCACCAGTCATGGCGTATTGCTCAGATTGTGGACAAAAAGGTGGATATTTTTTTAAAGATTGTCCAAGAAATCCAGACAACATGGATATATCAACTGTCAAGTAAGGTACAAAGAGAATTGGAAATGCGAATCTCAATGTAAGAGCATCTAACTCATCACTTTCAATGCAATCGAATGATTCTGTATTACCATTAGAAGCACCATTAAAAACACTGCAAATTCAAAATCCGCATAAGGATGCACAAGCACCTGAAAAGCTTAAAATTGATTCTTTGAACAACAAATTCTTGCATGAATTTAGTAAAGGTGTCGAGATATCACCAAAGGTTGAAAAAACTGTTAAGTTTGCAAATGATTCTGCATCCACTGCCACAAGTGCACAATCATTCATGAGCCTAAAGGACACATCAAATAGAATGATGTTAGCTTCGTATAGCACCCATAATTTATATACACACTGTGTAGACCAAAAAGGGAAACTGTACAAAAAGGATCAACCTATGTTTGAACGGCCCACATACCAGCTCATAGAAGTGCGTCCAGTGATAGATCGAAAAGGATGGTTCATTTCAGAGAAAAGAATCTATTATAGACCATCCTCTCTAGAGCTGAAGGATATTACCCGAGTGAACCCAAAAATCTGTTCAGAGCCAAATTCTCCTCCATTAGAAATCAAGCTTCAATGTTGTGATCAAATGAGCATATACTTTGACCAAAACAATCGTAGATATAGACGGGAGTCTAGCATCTATGATGCCTTGGGTCCTGAAACCACAGAAGCTCGTATCATAGGAGATCCATGGGATAGAAAATATCATGGAAAAGATAATGCTATCTACAGCTTGACTTGGGAAGTAATTTGTCATGTTTCAAGGAAATACATAGGAAACTATGTAGAAGGTTTACAAATGCCAAACATCAACAATGCTACCCAAAGTGTACCTTCACAGTCCCAAAAGGTGAGATTAATCCAGAGCCAAACAATTTTGAACTCTTACAATGAACCAAGCTATAGTGATCACCCTAGGAAGGGGGGAGCTGTAAATCCATCAAGCTCAGCTCATGTACCAGAAAATGCTACACCAACTAGAAGCCCTAGAGCTTCTAACCAACAGACCCCTTCTAAGCAAAAACCACTGAAAGATCATATGGTGGTTGGAAGTTTACAAATGACCCAAATTCCATCAAAATCTACAAACAAATGCTTATATGAAGATTATCCCAGACAAAAGTTTCAGCTGATCTCCAATAGTCAGAACCAAAAGACAACAAATCCCATAGTGTTCAAACAGTTACATATAACCAAGCTCACATATGCATATTGGTAACGAATATCAGCAAGATCATGATCTTGTACAAACCCCTACAGATGGCCCGACTAAAGTCAAAGTCTATCTGAAGATGATGCAAAGCCTCAAGCTGCTAGAACAAGTGATAAAAAAGTCAGAATCAATGAAAGAAAAAGTCCAAAGAGCTACACAAAGGTCACCACCAAAATCTCCTATGAAAAGACAGATTCTTCCAGAAAGTACAGTGGATCTATTAAGATCAAGAGTTACTCCGATGCAGGTGGACAATGCTCAACAATTGCAAAAAAGTGCAGTATTACAACCAATGGAGTCAACCTTGATTGCAGGTGATCAAAGCAAAGAAGTTGAAGATAACCTCAACCAAAGGACACTACCACAACAAAAGCAATCAATTCAGACATGAATCCTGAAATGATCAAGTGCAACATCATTGGTGAACACGAAGGAAAAACTATCAAGAGAAGTAAAGCTGGATTTTCAGTTAGACAAGAACCTTATGTCTTTTTGGACTTGGAAAAGATGTGGACAACCACAGTTGGAAGATGCTCCTGAATTTGTGAGCATATCTGGAGACAAACGAGCAAAATGATGGGGAATCATTTCCACCACCATTGACGTAAGTTCACAGATCATCAAAGCTCAATTCCATGTGATCATAACGAAGGATATGCTAGAAGACATCATAATGGGAATGCCAATGGCCCAAAAGATCCTAGAGATATAGAGTTCAACAAAGATGCAGTTTTCAAAGATAACAAAGAATGAAGAACAACAATGGTCACTCTCGGATGACAGCACAAGGTCCTGAAGCACATTTAAAATGGAGACTCATATCAAAGCATATCTTACAGAAGATGATTCATCTCCATCGAGCAGAACTTCAGAAGAGCTTAAAGCAAATCAGGGAATAGCAAGTGCAGATCAAAAAGATCAAAGAGCAACCACGATAGCTATGGAGAAAAAAATACCACCATAGCTAGAAGGAACGAAGATCAAAATTGCAGACAAAGGTAAAGCTAAAGTGGAACTCCCATCCATTAGCAAAGAAGGTGTGATAGCATATGCCTCTACATCTAAGAACCCTCATGGATTAGCTTCTTCAACCAAGTCAGGATTTCAAAACTTCATGTCAATTGCTAACCCAACGGAAACCTCAAAGGGGACACCTAGAAAAGCAAAGATATATCAGCCAAAGTACTCAAGAAAGCAAAGGACAGTCAAGCAAGTGTTTGTTCAAAGAAGTTCAGTCAAAGTCAATGATCCAGTTTGGATTAAAGACAAGAATTCAACACAAAAAGACAAACACATGGGATGGATAGCATTATAATGTATCTTGAAGTAACAGGAGTACTATAAAAGTAAAAGACATATATGGGTACCAAAACCGCAGGTTAGAGCATATGAAGTGAACTCAAGACCCTCCCAAGAAAGAAGGCCCACAAGGTATCAACCTCGAAAATATTCTAGGGTACCTAAGCAGCAGGTATACAACAAAACAACATTGAGTGATGTTGAAGTCCACCACAACTCTCAAGAGGATACAGAACAAAGACGGATCTCAAGGAATATTGCTCTTGGACAAGGATTCTATACATGCTATACAAAGATTTGGCTACCAGTCAACCACAAGCCAAGTGCAACTACACCAGACTTACATGAAGATCTTAAAATCTCAACAATACCTATAGCTCAACAAAGTCAACAGCGAAGATACAAAGGTCATCAAGAGATTTGGATTCCTAAGTCTTCCAATGCTCCTAGTCAAAAGCCAGATGCCAACTGTGAACAAATACCTACAACAACATCAAAGACTTCTTATCTCAAACAGATAATGGAGTCTTCACAATCAAAGAAGGAGAACCCAACCAACGAGAATACAGATTCAAAGATGATAAAACAGGTATGGAAAAAGAAACCTTCAAGGCCAACTTGGTCCTTCACTAATCCTCTTTTTGAGGATTCAAGCTTACTTTACCTGAAGAAATGTTTGTAGTAAGCACAAGAATGTAAAAATTCAAGTCGCTAGGGTGCAAAAAACACTCTTTGTCATAGTCAGAGTCGGGCTGCTGAGCCAATAAAATGAGCAAAGCATTAGTCCCAAAGCTTCAAGTCATATTAAACTCTATGCTAAGAGTCGTAGTTATTAGGCTTACACTCAAGCTGGAAGAGTTGAGCATATCTAAGTCGTGCTACTCATGCTGGATGAGATGAGCATAAGAGTCGAAGTCTATTAACTTACAAATGGTGGAGTGTCGTAGAGTCCAACACTCGTGCACAGTGCACAGTAAGATGAGAGCACATATCCGCGTCAATGAAAACCATTCTTAAAGGGGTGCCAGCTTGCAAAGCCATGTCATATGCTATTATAGCTACACCATCGTTCTGAAGAACCCCTCAAAATCTTTCTTGCACAACATATTGTTTTCCATGCATTTCTGTGTATGTATAAATAGGATGTCCCATCATTGGACATATGCATTAGACACTCTTTTTTCTTCCACCTATGCACCTTGAGTGGACTATAGAAGGAAACAAACCAATGTCATGCTAACCAACAAAGCCATGTAGTGGGGTCACTATTGAGCGAATAAGAAGCTTGGGAACTGCCCAACATTCCCTATCTCTTGGTATTGAACTTAGTGTTAAATCCATTACAAGCGCCAACAAAGACCTTGGGGCATGATAACCGACAATGAAAAGAAAAAATTCAGTGAATTCAATACTGAGAGAATAGGATGCTTGGAGACTGCCCCTCCCTATTTCTTGGTGCTGACCTTGGTGTAACCGACAATGAAGACCATGGTGATGTGATTAAAAAAATACAGTTACTATTGGGTGAATAGGAAGCTTGGGGACTGCCCAACGCTCCTATTGCTTGGTGGTGACCTTGCTCTTAAAGTCATTACATACAACAGTTGAATCAATATGAGGAAAATAGGACGCTTGGGACTGCCCAACACTCCTTATCGCTTGGTACTGACCTTGGGGATAAAATCATTACATGCTACAGTGGAGTCAACACCGAGCAAATAGGAGGCCTGGTGACTGTCCAACACACCCCATCGCTTGGTGCTGACCTTGGAAAATTGGTGTTGGCCTAGTAAACTTCCATGGATATCACATTTTCTAATTCCATATCTGTCAGTGAATAATCCCTTCAGTACTTTATTAATATTTCCCATTCTAATAAGTACTCCAATAATGCACGTATCCCAAAGACACTTTTTTTCCACTAGGTTTTTTCCCTTTGGTCATCGAGGTTTTACACCCTAACTTAGAATCTCATCATTATACTTTCCTTGTACATACTTTTCATAAATAAACATCAGTCTCTTCAGTATGTTATTACAACGGACAAATGCAACATCGTCTCTCACATCAGACTATTCAAACCAATGAAAATACTGCAACAAATTGAACCTCATCAATAGATTCAATGACAATTTAAGAAACCAGCCCATCAACAACCAATCAAAAACCTTCCCTAGCCTCCATGGACACTTTTCAACAGCGCTCGAGGACGACCACTAAAATCGGAAGGGGGGAATGTTAACTGAGTCAACGTCAGTTAACAGAAGCTACTAAAGATCGAAGATGGACAGATGCACATTGAGGATGAATACAAGAAGCAATAAAGATTGGAATTACACATTTTCCACGTTATTCCAAAATGGTCACGTATTGTAAATTCCCGAATTATTTCAAGCCATTGTAATATTTTAATGTGTTACGGGCTCAATGGGAGTTCCAAGTTGTAAAGAATAGGTCACTTACTGTGCCTAGGTTGCAGATTCAGTAAAGTGGTGAGACTTAAAGGCCTTGGGTGGTCGGACATTGCATATTTTTACCCCAGGTACATAAGGTAGTGTGTAAATGAAATTAGGGTTCTCAAGTCATTTGTTGAGAGCACTCTTTGGTGAGCGTTCTTGACGTGTGTGGCTATGGAGTTCTTGAGCTTCTCTTTGCTCATAAGACTTGATTAACACTTATCAATGATTCATTCTCTCTCACTATGCCTCTCTCTTACTTCTTATGATTTCCTATGATGCTTAGATTAACTAGATCTTAACTAATTAGTGGTTAATCCCTCTCTAATCTTGTGTGATTGCCCTCTTTTTCTTGTGTGTGCATGTAGGTTTGATTGGAGTGTGGTGCTCGATAGATCTATGTGTGTGTGTGCTTGCAATTAGTGTGTTGCATGATAGGATTAGTGTAGTGTGTGTCTTGCAATCGTAGTGTGTGTGATTGGGTTGATTAGAGGTGAAGAGAAGTGGATATGGAGATTTCCCTTCATTGCGGCTTAGCTCCTCCATAGGCAGAGAAGCTCACCTCATAGAGTTAACCATTTGTGTTGCCACGATTAGCTCACTAACCGTGTGAGTGTTTCCATGTCCTAGCTGGGTAGCTTATCCCTCCGGATCGATAATTATGTTGGTCATTGGAGCTATTGCAACGATGGGACCCCCAATAGAGCTTTAGTAATTAATTAATGCAACTAAACTCTCATTGGACCCCTTTGTCTCCTAGCCAATAGGAATCAGGCAAGCCATTGCGCTGTTGAATGCCCATTGGACCCCATGAGAGACTGTCCAATAGTCTTCTAGAGAGCCTAATTCCTATTGGTTCTTTTAGTAAGTGTTTTTAGCTTAATTAAACTAGATTTACCCTAGTGTAATCCTCATTGATCCACCTCCATGGCCATTCAATAGGATTTGAGTACACCTTGTGGGAATCTAGGCTAGGGAGCTTACATGTGTCCCTCATTCCCTTTGTGTACAGGAGCTTGTGTGTGTGTGTGTGTTTCTCTCTCATCCCCTACTTCCAGGGGTCGCCCCCTCCTAAGTAGGACTCTTTGAAGACTTTTTGAGCACACACAAAGCATCCAATTTTCCTAGTGTTTGACCTTTCGACACAACCTTTGAATTTTGTAACCTTAGCATTTTGGGAGTCTTAATGGGCTGAACCGTAGGGTCTTTTAAGCCCATTGTTGCACATTTCTCTTTTGCAGATGGACCCCCCTTTGGATCCCTATTTCCCTCCTTTGGATCCCTACTATGGCCGGTTTGCCAGCTTAACTAATATTCTAGACTTTTCTCCCTTGGCACTTCCCCATATTAAATGATCAGTTTAACATGAGAAAATCATTTAGGAGAATTAGATATTAGTTATTATGACAAATTCTGACAATGGAAGAGGTCTTTCTGTATGAGATGCAACACATGGATATCTCATCTAGAATCTCTAAGTGACTTGTCAAATTACAAGAGTTTGATTACACCATGTAGGTAGAAAACTCCACCAGGGCTAATCTAGCAAGTATTCTTACTCATCGTCGTCACTATGAGAAAAAGCTAAAGTTCAACACGGAAGGTAAGAAGTAACACCAATGGTAGAACTTCCTATGCTAGAAGGATCTCCTTCTCTTTTCTTTGATGGAGCATACAAAAGAAAAGTGAACCAGTTTGCAGCTAGCATCATCATTCTCATAAGCAAAAGGAGAAGGTATTCTCTATTGGACAGCTATAACACTCCCACTGCAACAATGAGACAGAATACACGGCTTTAATTCTTGGATTAGAACAATGTGTTTTGCAAGGGATTCAAAACCTAAATGTATTTGGCAATGCAATGCTTTTGATAAAGCAGATAAATGGCACTTAGATTTGTAAAAATTAGATTTTACTTGGCCAATTACGCCAAGTTAAGGATCTTTTAAGAAATTTTGAAGCAATACAATTATTTCATGTCCCTAGGGTAGAAAAGCAAGAGGCAGATGCTCTAGCCAAGGAAAGAATACAAGATGTTTCCATAGGAGAAATCAAACTGAAACTATCCCTCTTTCAAGGTAGCGATGCTATGCCTGATATCATCAGCTTCTTAGATACAGGAGAGTGTCTTGAAGGGTACACTAAGGGCCATAAACAATGGCTTGTAAGGAAGGCTAGAAGATACTGACTTGTAAACAACAACTTATATTGCAAGGGCAAAGACCAGATTCTTAGGCGAGTGTGCCAATCTATAGTGAGATCACAGAGGTAATCTCAAGCTAGTACCATGATGGTGTCTGCAGCGTCCATTTTGCTCTAGACATTACTAGTAGGAAGATTCTACAGGCAGGATTCTCTTTGCCTAGTCTAAACGGGGATGTGCATCATTGGTTTAAAACATGCAAGGCTTGTCAAGTGTCCAGTAATCGTACACTAACCTATGAGCCACAAACTCCTATCATCTCATATGGTCCATTTGAAAAGTGGGGAATAGATGCGATTGGTCCTCTACCAAGGGCCCAATCAGGTAAACTATACATTATAGTTGGTGTAGACTACATGACCCGATGGGAGGAAGTAGCAGCCACTACATGCATTACAGCCCAAGAAGGCGAAGTTCATATTTGAGCACATTTGTTGCCGTTTTGGCACACCTCTAGAGATAATATATGATAAGAGGACTAAGATTCAGATGGGATCTGGTGGGAGAACTGATAAAAAAGTTAGGCATGACACGACGACATTCCACCCCATACTATCCACAATGCAATGGCCTAGTGGAAAAGGTAAACGACATGATCTGTAAGATCATCACAAAGCAGGTGAATAACTACACAAGTGAATGGGATAAACATCTCATGGACACTCTTTGGGCCTATTGCACGACATTCCGAATATCACTAAGTTTCACCCTGTTCCATTTGGTATATGGAAAGGAGGCCATTCTACCCATCGAGGTACAGGTAGCCAGCTTGCGAGTCATGGCTAGCCAATTACAATGCCCAATTGTCCATCTCCGAAACCACATCATGGATCTGGAAAGGCTTCAACTAGATAGGGAGGATGCAATCAATCACTATGCAATGCAAGCAGAGAGACATCGACTCACATTCAGTCAAGGGCTTAATAAGGAAAAGGGTCTGGAAAAAGGCATGTTAGTATTAAGATACGACGACAGATTTGATACTAGGAAAGACAAGAAATTTCAACCCAGATGGGAAGAGCCATTCATTGTCAAAAGGCGCTACACCGATGGCAGCTACAAATTGATGGAAGCAGATGGTAGAATTCACAAGACCAAAGTCAATGGATGGAGGCTCAAAAGGTACTTTTGAAGATTTGATCCAGAGTTCATGTTAGATATTCGGGAACCCTCCAACTCCGCTGCTAGGGAATCAGAAGCACAACTAGAAGCATGGATGCCCCTAGCCAGAAGGGAGGGCTAATGATGGCCGGTTTTCAAAACCGTGGCCGCAAGAACCAACCCCAATCACGGAGGAGCGCAATACGAGAAAACAATGAAAAAAATGTTTTTTTACATTCACCTTGAAGGAAGTAGGCCACCCCTTAGTTTGGCCACATTCCTCCATTACCACCAAAGGATGATCCCTCTCTCTCCTTCTCGGCTTCGCCAAACCCACTATCTCTCTCTCTCTCTCTCTCTCTCTCTCTCTCTCTCTCTCTCTCTCTCTCTCTCTCTCTCTCTCTCTCTCTCTCTCTCTCTCTCATATCACCCAACACACACACACCTCTCACCCCTCAACCTCACCCACATCCCCCCCTTGGATCGCTACTCCCTCATCTCCCCACACCCTGTTGACACAACCCCCCCTTTCATTCCTGATGGCCAAGCGCAGCCCGAGCCCGCTCTCTCTCTCTCTCTCTCTCTCTCTCACACACACACACACACACACACACACACACACACACACACAGAGCAACACACACACACTCCCTCCCCATTTACTCTCACCCCTTCCCTGCCTCTCTGTCTCTTTCTCACCATCACCGCTCTCTCTCTCCCCCTTAGTTCAAGCCCTGCGGGCGCAGCAGGGTTAAAAAAAACACACTATCTCTCTACCTATACACACACACACACCCTTACCTTTCTCTCTCACACACACACCCACCCTCTCGTTCTCCTCCCTCTCTCCCGCCTTCGTCTCTGTTACCCTGCACGTAAGCCGCCAATACAAAACATAAAAAACTATAATAAAAACTACAATAATCTCTCTCTTTCCCGTTCCCACGCCACACCCCTACCACCATTGTCGACACTCCCACATTACATACACATGCGCATAAATCCACGATCACGCCTACACGCACTCACATATATGCACATAGTACACGCGCACATATACGCACACACTAGTAAAAATAAAAAACAAAGAATCGACATTGACGCCCAAAGAATAAAGACGTCCGAGGTGCGCGATAGAGGCACCCAATCAAGGAAAGACACCAAAGGCATGCCTCGACCGGCCCCGAAAATGGCAAACCCGCTACACCGTTTGTAGGGAGGCGTTGTAGCACGGCCTAATCGCAACCCATAAAATTGTCAAATCGTGGATGGGCAGCCCGGCTAGGGCATGGAAGCACGAGCCTAGGATGTATAGACATAGAGGATTCAAGAGAGAAGCCATGGAAAGGGCTTCCTCTAATCAACAACACATTCCCACTTACTAATCACTTGCACACAATCACGTGGTTGAAATTAACCTCTCACATGAATCACTCTATCCACAACTCTTAATCACACAACTACACAAGCATGCAATTAAAATACCTACTCTGCATTAGTGTCTCCTATCCGGCACAACCCCTCAATGCGACTACGTATGCACACACACTAACCGCACAACTTGTAGAGAGAGATGAAAAGAAGGAAGGTATAGCCCTCACACACCATGGCCAATGGTGTGGATAGAATAGATTAATTCAAAAAAGGGATTAGGTGATCTACCATCACATTAATACAATCTCACTCCACATAATCAAAAAAGAATATTAATAAGAAAGAAAGTGTAATTGATTATTAGAAATCAAGAGCTACATGGGCATGGAAAGCCCATGAGCCTGATGACCATCCACTCTACAAAGAGAAGAACTCACCCCATAATGACTTCTCATTAAGCATAGGGATCTTTTATAGCTTTGGGCCTCAAACCCTTCAACTATGGGATAAAGTTGAGCTCTTTAGCGTAGACTTATACAACTTTGGAACTCTTAAATGAGCCCAAGAAAATATTGTGCACTATAGCACATCCACATCTTGGTGCATAATTGGTGTAGCATATGTTAGCCGCTGCTAACATTCCCCCCTTCCTAATTCACACATCCTCGTGTGCTGGTGAAGAAAGACACGGTGACATGGTAGAAAGAAAGTCCATGGAAGAAATGTTGAGGTGCAAAACATAAGAACAAGTAATGAGCATCAAAGGCCACCAAGAATGAATAAAACATGAAGCACAAATGAACAATCATGCAAAGTGATTTTTTGCTTCTAAAGATGGGTCAATCATAGTCAAAAACTAGAAAACATAAAGCAAAAAAGACACCTAAACTATCACGAAGATTAAACCACTTGAAATTTCAGTTTTATGCATGAAACACAAGCAATCAATTATGACCCTAGGCTAATGCAAGTTCATAAACCTACTAGCTTAAAAACTACTACTACTGGCTCTACTTCTACTTTATTCATTTCTTGAGGAGATTCCTTACGTCAAACCTTTTCATGACCTCATCTGTTTTCTCTAAACTGGGAATGTTGGAGTCGAACTTGCGCAAGTTGAGGTACTCACGCATGGAAACTTTTGTAACCAACCCACCACTAGGGTGATTGTGCTGCAGAGGGTAACCCCAATATTGAAAAAAAAGGCGCTCCCTACACCTCTCTCTCTCTCTCTCTCTTCGCGCGTTGCAACTGGCGGCGTACTGAGCACTTCTCTCTCTCTCTCTCTCTCTCTCTCTCTCTCTCTCTCTCTCTCTCTCTCTCTCTCTCTCTCTCTCTCTCTTCGTGCGTTGCAACTGGCGACGTCCTCGAAATTCGCATGAAAAGAATCCGTGTAGATTCTTCTCTTCTTTTCATTTCCAAAATGTGTAACGCCTAATAGCTTAAAAACTATGTGAACAATCTTAATAAATCATTCAAGTCTATCATGTCTACGGGCTATAAAAAAAGCTCCTAATCTATTAGTACATTGTCAAAGCTTTTTGAAGCTCATGGAAGTTTTGGTTTTTTCATTCATTGAAAAAAAGTAAAGCATGATACAAGGCTACCACCCCAAGGAAAGTCTAGGTGCGACTTCTGGCTCCTTGAACACTCAAGAAGGTGTTCCAAAAGCCTACTAGCCTACCAAGGCGATGGCTAACCCCTATCAGCCCAAGGCATTGGTTTAGGGCCTTGACCAAGCGAGCCAAGGTGACTCCCCTCACCTGCCAAGTGACAATAAGGTGCTAAGCCTCACATAGACACAACATAACATAGAAATTTTCTTTTCATGTGTCTAGTAGCATTTTTGCTACTTTTTCTTGACACTTTTTTTGCTTCATCGATTCATTTGTTTAGCACTTTATTGCTTCCAACTTGAGAGCTATTGGCAATTGGACTAAAAAGACTAAAAGCCTAATCATAGCCCTAGGTCATGTTAAAAAAGAATGGAGTATTAAGACTATCACTAAGAGTCTAGGACTAATGAGAAATGAACCTATGTTAACCTAAGGTCAAGGCCAATTACCTATGATCAACACACATAAAACCTAATTTTTTGATGAGTTGATTTTGCACAAAGCAAAGTGTTGAAACTTTAGTATGCCTAGCCTTTGAACATGACAAAACCATAGCTTAGAAGCAAAATTTCACTTAATCCAAGCATAGAGAATGAAGAGATAAAAAAGAGCAAAATCATGGAAGGATTACACCTATTCATGCTCTTTGTGCATCCTTGAGCAAGCATCCCCTTTGTGTAGAGAAGTATTTTTATTTGCAAAAGAAGCGGATTTGAAGCTAACTGTAAACACAAGCTCCAAAAGTCAATTATTGAAAGCAAAATGCACACAAAAAACATTATTGAAAAACCTAAAGCTAAGGTCTTGCATACCCGAATTTGCCAAAGGGGAAAAACCCAAGGGAAAAAAGTGCCTTTGGTTATGCACATGATGCTCTTTGATAGCAAATTTATGCATACATAACAACAATGAGAGGTAAAATGCTTCTACATAAGAAAATTTTGCAATTTTTACCATCTCTCATGCATCATTCAAAATTTGATTAGTTTCTAGCTCAATTGAAGTATGGAATTAAAAACAAGCCAAGAGCTGAAAATAATGCAACTTTGATGAAATGATGTGGTTCTTTGAAAGCCGAATTTTATAATTTAAAGCTTTTCAAAAAGTTGGCTAACAACTAGCTCAATAAATTTTACACTATTAGAGCACGCTATGAGCTAGAGATGACTTCAACTTGATGAAATGAAAGTAAATGTCTCTCAATAGCCACATTATGTACTTTAAAGCTCCAAAAAGTTGGGTAAACACTAGCTCAAAATGAAAAAATTAACTTTTGACCAAGCTATGAGCTGGCATGTGTACAAATTTTAATCCAAAGAATTTGGAATGGCTCTAATTAGCCAAATTTTGCAATATATTGTAATGATGACCCCTTCTTGGATCAATGAAATCACACTCCTTCCACATCCCTTCAAAAAAGATCATTGATTAGTAATGCAGGAAGTTTTTATTCAGCCCAAGCTCAAAATCTATCACATTCCACCACAAACTTGGCAATTTTTATGTAACTCTATAAACAATTGTTCAGCCATCTCACAATAAATCAATGCATTTGCTTCTCATGCTCTTATGTAGCATATTTTGACATACAAAGCAACAAAAGAGAGAGCATGGCATTGGCCAAAGATTGCACCTATCATAAATTCATTCAAAACTCTCTCTCAAGTGGCTCAAAACAAAAATTGCATCTTAAATTACAATGTCAGATGCAATTTTAAATGCAATCTATGCAAAAATGTTATGAACCTCTTAATAAATGTACATGAATATGCTCTCAAATCCCCATAAGCCGACCTCATTAGAGAATCTCAATCAGTTTTAGTTGTGATGACAACATGAAAAAATATTCGATCAAGATTAAAGCCATGCACAAAAATCCCATATTTTTTATCCAATTCTCAGACCCATGCAAGCATAAAATTCAAGTTCCAGGATTTGTTGAACATGCAAGCAATACATATGAGTGCAAAGGTAGGGGTTGTGAGGGCTTTAGTCTTATGACCTCAAGGGCAAGGAGAGGGGTGGGAACGCTTGCTAACATTTTTATTTTTATTTTTAAAATTTCTTGGAAAAAAAACTCTACTGATTGCGATGCAGCTTCGGGCCGTTAGCATGTCGCGAGACTCGGGACCAACAGAGCAGAGCAGCGCGCTGGGCGAGAGGGCAGAGCATGGAGTCATAGTAACGGAGCGCGAAACAGCACTCTGTGTGTGTGTGTGTGTGTGTGTGTGTGTGTGTGTGTGTTTGACTTGTACTGTGTTCGGTAGTAAACTGCAGTGTTTTTAGTGCATTTTAAGGGTGCAAGGTGAAGGTCAGAGAAAAGGGAGAGAGGACGAGAATCCAGCAAAGCCAATGGGCATCGAATCTCAAGTCTCGCAATGAGAGTTCTTAGAATCATTGTGGGGTCAATGGCAAAAGACAAAAATGCAGTGTGTATGTGGAGGTTTGCAGGCTACGAGCCAAGCTTGGCAGGTAGTAGTGAGGCTGGATCTGAGAGTAAACCGGATGTTGCCGCCTCATGCAGGTCCCAACACGTGGGTGTGGTTAAAGCAGGAGAGCAGGACTCGAGAGTGAAGCGGGGGGTCTGTGGAGCCGCTGCAAGAGAGAGAGAGAGAGAGAGAATTTGAAACTCGCAAAAAGTGTTATGTGTGTGTGTGTGTGTGTGTGTGTGTGTGTGGGGTGCGCCATAATCGGCAGTTGTGGGTCCCGGCCTGAAGCAGCGGGAGAGGTCATGTATGTGTGTCGTTTTCTATGCACCATTTGGCAGCGGTGTGTGTGTGGGGTCAAAGGCCGCAGTACAATGATTAGCTGGCAGGGATGCAAGAATCGGGACACGAGGCCATGGAGAGCCGCCTTGAAGGCAAGGTCCTCCCGCAATCACTATGTGTGTGTTTGTGTGTGCATGTTATTTTAAAACGCCAAGCCAAGTGCGAGCTAAGTGTGAAGATTTATTTTTTGAAATTTCCCCTTGGGGGGCTTGTTCCCACGTGTAGCAAGCTCAATCAACACTCAAGGGAAGCAAAATTCTATCACATTTTACTACTTTGATCCCTTATTATAATGATCTCATGGAGATTTCTAATACACACTAACACATGCTAGCTCGTAGCCTTGAAAACTCTCAAAGCCACTCGATTAGGATTCTGAGTGTAAAATGATATAAACCATACAAACATATCAATTAATTACGTGTTAGTCTCACATCAAGTTGACCTTAATATGTGAAAAATTCTTACGAACACTCAAAGATTTCAATTTTTCAATTGATCTCAAAATTGTCACAAGCTCATAAAAATTATCCACATTTTGGTCTCAATTGCATTCCAATGCATAGTGCGCAAACAATTCAATTAGGACACACATTCCTCAATTGAATCATCATGCAAGCTCAAAAAACATGGTTTTGTCGGTCGTGAATCAAGCATTGCATCCAGAATGTAGCGCGAGACTTCTCTCAAATGCAAATGCGAATCCAATTTTCAATTATTGCAATTTTGAATTGCTCATATCGCATAGAACAATCATCCAAACCTAAGTTGGTTTGTCATCACATTGCTACAAACTTCCGATTTATATGGCATGCACAATTTACCATATCCACTTAGCATACATAGTAGTTGTAATTCATAAAATCATTTTCAATTGGGTACATTTGAATCATCCCGTCCAATCAATTATGGAAAAACCAATTTTTGAGGTATTTCAATCATCATAATTGGAATCCAAGACCAATCATTCATCCTCTATTTGGATGTCAAATGCCATTGAGTATTAGTGCATTTTTTCCATGTTCGTCAAATTGATTCATCATTATCATGGAAATACACTAAAAATCTACACAATTTAGCATCAATTGAGTGATTTTTATCTCAATCTTCAAGCCAATTGTGACACACATTTCAATTATTTGGCCAAATTAATCATCGTAGTTGATAAAAATACCAATTATTCATTCAAACACCGGATTGCACATGCCATTGAGTAAGCACACACACCCAAATTTAGGCCAAAAATTTATGCAATTGATCCATCAATTGCAAACTCAATCAAGCATAAGTGAATGTATGCATGCTTAATTTCTAAAAAATTAGCACCATTTTGACACAATCAAGCTGGAATGCACACACTCAAAAATTAAAGACAAAAATTCAAACTTGGCTCAATTGCCAATGAATTTAGGCTTACACCTAATGATTGAACGCACCTTTTATGAACATTTCACAATAAAAAATCATTTAGGTGCCCCAATTGACCATCAATCATTGAAAATCAAGTGGTCATGACTCAATTTTTGCCCAAATTTTTTGGCAATTAGGCTTATCCAATGATTGAATTAGCCTAACATACACATAATTTACATGATTGCATACTCATGTATCATTAATTCCATCACTTTATATGCATGCACACATTCAAGATTAGGTGCACACACACTTGAAATTTTTGACAGTTTTTTTCTTCTTTGGTGCATGCACACACACAATGTTTTTTTCTTCTTTGGTGCATGCACACACACAATGTTTTTTATCCACACACATGAATTATTGATAAAAATTAAGCATTATTTGGATACAACCAAGTTCATTAGTCACATTTTGACTATCAATTTCATTCCAAGTGTATCAAATTAGGTGCAAAGTGTAGGTCAATTTGTGATACACACCTAATTTTAGCAAATGATTAGCAAATTGAATCACATTGATCAATCAAAAATTGACATAACAAGTGAGTGCATTTACATTGTAATTACACTCCAAGCTATTCCTTTGCTCCACGCGAGGTCGCATCATTGCACACACAAGTGTGTGCACCATCAATTCGGCTCCAAAATTGACCATTTGTAGGTCAAAATCAAACACGCAGATCATCAAATTAGGCATAAATTGGTACAATTAACTTGATTAGAGTGATGATTACACTGTTGGAATTAGGGTTGCAGAGAAATGCACACAACTTGGAGAAGACGAAGGAAGCTCAAGGCACATAATAGAGACTGTGTTACTCAGTATGCAATGGAAAGATAGATAGCCCTAGAGTCATGGGCGTATATACAATGCTCGGGGGAAAAAACCTCCTAAAGAGGGAAAAAATGCCCCGGCGGTCCTAGTGTCTTCACAGACATCACTACCACATGTATATGGTAACAAATCCCCCCTGGAGTGATGCGGTGAACGAGAGTTGGCACATGAGTAAAGGGAAGTTCCATGCCATGAGGACAGGATCAGTCCACAAAGGGGAGTAAGCCCAAAGCTTTGCGGAAAGCTTCAAGCTTCTCACGAGACAATGCCTTTGTGAAAAGATCTGCAAGGTTGTCCTGTGTTGGCACATAAGCCAAGTTGATCTCTCCTGCTGAGAGCCTCTCCCTGACATAGTGGTAATGCACCTCAATGTTCTTTGTGCGAGCATGAAAAAATGGGTTCCTCGCAACTGCCAATGCGCTGTGACTGTCAGTGTAGATAGTGTTGGCAGTGTCCTGTTCAACACCCAAATCAACCATAAGGCGTCTGAGCCATACACACTCAACTGTAGCTGTGAAGACTGGCCTGTACTCAGCCTCACAACTCGAAGTGGCCACAGTAGGTTGCTTCTTGCTCAACCATGATATACATGAACTGCCAAGCATGAAACAAAAACCACTTGTGGACACTCGCGTGTCAAAACAACCAGCCCAACATGAGTCCGAAAAAGCATGTAAGTCTGGCGGCAATGATCCCCCCTTGGGATAAAACAAGCCAAGATGTAAAGTGCCACTAAGGTAGCGGAAAATCCTCTTGACAGCCTGCCAATGCTTAGACCCTGGGCTATGCATAAATCTGCTCACTTGTGAGACTGCAAACTGAATATCCGGCCTCGTGTTGCATACATAAATGAGGAAACCAACAGCAGTTTGGTAAAGAGTGACATCAGCAGGATCGCCAGCATCATGTAGGCTCAACTTCAAACCTATTTCCATGGGAGTGGCAATAGGTTTGCAATCCTCAAGTCCAAACTTACATAGCAATGTCTCTATGTAACTTTTCTGACACAAAGCAATACCACCATCACACTGTTTAAACTGTATACCCAAGTAATGATGCAACAACCCCAAATCTTTCATCTTGAAAGTAGCATTCAAATCAGCCTTAAATTCAGCAATATGTCTCTCATTTGGTCCAGTGATCAGCAAATCATCAACATAAAGAACCACAATGAGAAGTACATCACCCTCATGATTTACATACAATGTGCTTTCTATTGGATTGTTACAAAAGCCTCGTTTAACCAAATGAGTGTCAGCTTTCTCATACCAAGCACGAGGAGATTGCTTCAACCCATACAAAGCCTTCTTACATCTGCACACGTTGTCCTCTTGTCCTTTTATGACAAAATCGTGAGGCTGCGTTACATAAACTTCCTCAAATATGTCACCATTCAAGAAAGCAATAACAATGTCTGATTGATGTACATCCCAACCAAAATGAGCTACCAATGCATATAGAAAACGCACAGTAGTCATACAACAAGTGGGAGCAAAAGTCTCTTCATAATCTATGCCTTTTTGCTCTGCATAACCTTTTGCAACAAGTCGAGCCTTATGGCGATCGATCTCACCATCCGGCTTGCATTTCAACTTGTAAACCCACTTCGTACCGATGGCCTTTTTGCCAGGAGGAAAATCACATAAAGTCCATGTGTTATTTTCTCTAAGTTCATCATATTCTGATTGCATGGCAGACATCCAATTTTCTAAATTCTGTGCTTCATCAAAAGACAGAGGCTCCTCAACATCATGTAAGCTAAACACACCCAAAGCATAACAATCTAATGCATAAGATGCATGGCGAGAGCTGAACGAGTACGACTAGACAAAGGTGCATCCAATTTAGTGTCATGCAAAGTGTGCACTAGCCATTTTGGCATACTTCTAGACTGCTCATTTTCAGCCCTTTCCTCATCAAGTACATCATGTACATCTGCATCAGTAATAGGCTGATCTGTAACATTTTCAGAAACCCCCATAGGCTGTACATTTGCCTCATTGGAAATTACATTCGTATTCAACAGTGAAAAGAGGCAACAAAGTGTCATAAATGTCCTGTGAGCTTACATTACTGTCTCTAGTACATGACAACAAGGGCTGAACAAAATCTTCCACAACCACTACATTCCGTGAAACCAGAATACGCTTTGTTTGCAGAGGATATAACCTATAACCTTTGCTTTCAGCACTATAGCCAACAAAAATACATTTGATAGCCTTATCATCCAATTTTCTGCGCTGTGTTTGTGGCACCAAAGTATATGCCAAACAGCCAAAAACACGCATGTGCTCAATAGAAGGCTTTCTATCATGCCATGCTTCATATGAAGTAATAGACTACAAAGCTTTTGTAGGACACCTGTTAAGTACGTAAGTGGCACACATGATGGCCTCAAGCCAAAAAGAATGCGGCAAAGCTTGACTTTTGACCATACATCGTGCCATTTCCGTCAGTGACCTGTTTGTCCTCTCAGCAACACCATTTTGCTGAGGTGTATAAGGCACTGTACATTGGTGTTTTATCCCACGACTAGCCATAGATGCATTAAATTCATGAGACATATACTCCCCCCCTCGATCGGAACAGAGGGTGTCCATAGTACATTTCGAGACATTTTCATCCACAGCCAGAAATTGTTTGAAGCACATAAAAACTTCGGACTTTGCTTTAAGCGGAATACCCATGCATGCCTAGAGTAATCATCAATGAAAGTCACAAAGTAAAGGTAATTGCCCAAGGACGGAGTTTGCATGGGCCCACACACATCACTATACACAAGCTGCAACCTGCATGTGGCCCGAAATGAACCATCCTTTGGAAACTTAGAACGTTGCATCTTACCCAAAATACAGCCTTCACAAACATGTTTGACAGGTGCTTCAAGAGGTAGCAAAGAAGCAACCATATTAGTTTCTGCAAACGCAGCAAACTGGTAAAATTTAGATGACCAAAACGTGCATGCCAAAGTTTTGCATCTGAAATAGCCCTTGAATCTGCAACAGCATTTGCAAAATTTTGTCCACACTTGTCATACAAAGTGAGCTTATACAGCCCACAATGCAAAAGAGCAGATGCAACAATTTCATCACCAAAACTGAGATCATGAACTGTACATCTGTCATCCACAAATTTGACTACAAGTCCAAGTCTAGCAAGTGCGGATACAAGAGATTCTTCTTGATCCCAGGTACATAAAGTGCATCAACAAGTGTGAAGGAACTGCCATTTGTAGCAGTAAGCACAATCTTTCCAACTTCCTAAACCGGATAAGAGGCATTGTTGGCACAAGTGACTGAATTCCCATGAGGGACAAACTCAAGAGAGGTAAATAATTCACGATGTGAGGTAATGTGCTTTGTAGGACCACTGTCGAAATACCACACATGTGAATCTGCGACAACTAACAAGCATGCATCATGGACAGCAAGATTGTAAGTGCACTCTGCACTAAAAGCCCATTCTGCATCAACATTAGCAACACAGTCTCCTTTCACAGAAGACTCAACAATGGGTGCATTTGTAGTGGAACCAGCATTTGCAGTGGAACCACCCTCTTTCTTCTTAGACTCTTTGGCCTTCAACTTAGGACACGACTTGATCAAGTGATCATTAGCTTTACAATAATGGCAATGCATCTTCTTTTTTCCCTTATCACCAGAATTTCAAGACAAATTGCTGCCAGCAAAATCATTAGGAACAAAAGTGTTGCCACTAGCAATAGAACCATAAGAAGTGGCCGCATTGCTGTTACCGCCCTTTCTTTGAGAAGCAATAAAAGCCTGTTCAACTGCACGCTGCCTAGTTCTATTTTCTCTGGAAAGTGACTCTTGCAACAGTTATGTGCATAATGCATCAAACTTGACAACTTCAGGATTTCCTTGGGTCATCAGTCTCCAAGTACTAGCAAAAGTCTGGTAGGAATCTGGTAAGGCATCAAGAACAGTCTGCACAAGGGAACTGTCTGAAATGACTTCACTTGCAGAAATAAGTTACTCATTGATATCCTTGACACCAGCAAGGAAAGTGTCCATATCATCTTCCTCATGCATAATCTTCGACTCCAGCTCTTTACGCAGCAAAGAAATTTTAGCCTCATTGCAGCTTGCATAAAGACCTGCTAGAATATCCCAAGCCTGTTTTGCAGATTTTACCGAATGAATGTGAGAAACAATGGTGCGCTTCACAGACAACACAATCAATGCATGAGCCTGTGCATCCTTTACATCCCAACGAGCTTGTTCTGTCGTAGGCAAAACAACTCTAATAGCAGCAATCCTTGTAGCAAGGCCTGCAACATCCTCAACATCGCCTACATCCTTAGAACGAGGACGTACATCAATGCCTTGCACAATGTTCCAGACGCCCTTTGACACAAGAACATGTTGCATCATATAATACCACTAGGGTAGTTGTCCCCATCCAGTCTATCCTCAGCAGCAAACATCTTGAACACATCTGTGTTGTTGTCAGCCATGGTAAATGTTGCACCTGATGTGAAAACTACCCGAAAATAGGAGAAACGGAGCGAGAACAACACGTTCTCTATAGCACAAACCGTAGAAGACTATGAGGCACCTGTTACGCAGAAAACAGCACTAACATAAATTCTGCACAAAATGACGAAATAGGCTGTGCAGTACTGCCTGTAGTGGAAATAGAGGCCGAAATGATCCCGAATCAAAAATCTGAGCAGACTAAGCTCTATAAGCTTGCCCAAAATTTTTGTCGACCTGCGAACACTTGCCAAAGCTCACTGAAATCGGAGAAAGTAAGCAGGCGTGTGCTGGAGCAACTGGCGACTATGCCCGGGAGGACGCAACTTTCTCTGATACCAATTGTTGGAATTAGGGTTGAAGAGAAACACACACAGCTTGGAGAGGATGAAGGAAGCTCAAGGCACACAATAGAGAGTGTGTTACTTACTACGCAATGGAAAGATAGATATCCCTAGAGTGATGGGCGTATATACAATGCTCGGGGAAAAAAACCTCCTAAAGGGAGAAAAAATTCCCCTGTGGTCCTAGTGTGTTCACACACATCACTACCACATGTATATGGTAACATCCACCTCTTGCAAGGGGATTTCACATACTTTACACTTCAAATGTTAGTGGTTAGGTTAGCAAGGTTAGTCAAAATTAGTAGAAATTAGCATGAGATTAGTAAAAATTATCATGGAAAGAAGCAAATTAGCAAGGGTTAGCATGAAATTAGTGAAATTGCGAGTGGAATTGTGGGTTTGGGGTATTCATAACTCAACATTAACATCAATTTCTTGCACAACATCATCAAATCAAGACAAAAAATGAGTTACACACACTCAAAAACCAACAAAATTAGTAGTGAAATCACTCTATTCTACACATCCTAAACTCACTAGCTTAGGTTATCGATCCCCGTCAACGGCGCCAAATGCAGGGAGGCATTGTAGCACGACCTAATCGCAACCCACAAAATTGTCAAATTGTGGATCGGCAACCCGGCTAGGGCATGGAAGCACAAGCTTAGGATGTAAAGACATAGAGGATTCAAGGGATCCTTCTACTCATCATAGAGAGAAGCCATGGAAAGGGATTCCTCTAATCAACAAAACATTCCTACTTACTAATCACTTGTACACAATCACGTGGTTGAAATTAACCTCTCACATCAATCACTCTATTCACAACTCTTAATCACACAGCTACACAAACATGCAGTTAAAATACCTACTCCGCATTAGTGTGTCCATTCAGGCACAACCCCTTAATGCGACAACGTATGCACACACACTAACATCACACCTTGTAGAGAGAGATGAAGAGAAGGTTGGCATAGCCCTCACACACCATGACCAATGGTGTGGATAGAATAGATTAACTCTAAAAAGGGATTAGGAGATTTACCATCACACTAATACAATCTCACTCCACATAATCAAACAAAGAAGACTAATAAGAAAGAAAGTATAATTGATTATTAGAAATCAAGAGCTACATGGGCATGGAAAGCCCATGAGCCTCATGACCATCCACTCTACAAAGAGAATAACTCACCCAACAATGACTTCTCATTAAGCATGGGGCTCTTTTATAGCTTTGGGCCTCAAACCCTTCAACTAGGGGATAAAGTTGAGCTCTTTAGCTTAGACTTATACAACTTTGGAACTCCTAAATGAGCCCTAGGCCCTATACAATGAAAAGAAAATATTGTGCACTATAGCACATCCACAACTTGGTGCATAATTGGTGTAGCTTGTGTTAGCCGCTGCTAACACCGACGCACCAATGAAACCCGCCGTTCGCCGGTATCTCGTCCACGATGCATCTTTGCAGTAATATATGTAGGTTATCATTATTTTCCAGTTTCAAGCGAAAATCTTGTAAAAAACCCATTTGTAGATTGTCACCTCTCTTTAGGTGATGGTCACAAAGGCCCACCTAAAAGATTTCATTTTTAAATTCTCCTAGGACCAACCAAGGGTCAACCATCTGGGACCCAATTCCTTGCTTTGTCTCTTCTGATTAGGGTCCTAACCTAATCAGATTACCCTAAACTAATGCAGCTTGCACCTATAAAAAGTCACTAAGAGGTCACTATTGGGGGGAGTCAATACCTAGTGGCATTTTGGTGGGATGGCAACGCTTGCGTCAAGAGAGACGAGAGTTTAGTGTAGCATTTTGAGGACTATCACTATGGGCAGAAGCCATGTCTATACCTTGACTCCAATGGTCGCCACACATTCACGATAGTAGAAATCTTCATGCTTATAAGTCACCTGTAGAGAACGCACTATTAGGCTCACTATCTCTCCCTCTATCTCTCCATCTCTCTATCACCATGGTTATCGTCTCGCCGGAGATAAGTTTTCTGTAAATATTGCATTGAATCATTTTTTCCTCACATCCCAAGGGGTTTTCATCACCTACGTCTCTCTCTCTCTCTCTCTCTCTCTCTCTCTCTCTCTCTCTCTCTCTCTCTCTCTCCGTGTGTAGTGTTCGTGTTATTTCAAATCACTACTATCCGCGTCCTAGCCGCTCAAAGGTAGGTGGTGCCCCCTGTTCATTTCACGGTGGCTAGCTCGGTGTGCATCGGCTCTTGGCGAGACCGTCGGGGTCTGTGTCGTGCTTTGCGCTCGTCAACGTGTAGTCACAAACCACACAAAATCGACAATGGTTACACTTAAATGAAAGAGAAAAGAGAGAGGAACACAATGCAAGTTTCAAAACTAAAATGGATTATCCAATCATTAGCTATGATGATTACAAGTTGTAGCAGCTCATAGCTTGAGCGTACGTACAACAAAGATCTCTTCTTCTCTAAAGATAAGCCTCTTTTCACATTAAAGTTATTGACCTTTATACCTAGGGCATTCTAAATGGCTAGTGGCCGTTTCACATGGACCTTTACAATTATCATGATAGAATTACAACTTAGGGAATTGACTGCTACTCTGGAATCAGGATTTACACAGAGTATCACTACAGTAGCTTGACAATATAATAAAGTACAAATGTGGTGTCGGGCTACGTGTCCGACTATGTGGACGCCCATTCGGTCTGTCTCTTAACACAGCTCCTCGATAGTCTCTCTCTCTCTCTCTCTCTCTCTCTCTCTCTCTCTCTCTCTCTCTCTCTCTCTCTCTCTCTCTCTCTCTCTCTCTCTCTCTCTCTCTCTCTCTCTCTCTCTCTCTTCTCAAGCCATATCCCAGACGACCTGCGCAGATGTCATGCTGACACGAGATGCAACACCAACCAAGAGCAAGACACAAAGACTGCTTCTCCTCATGTGCCCTGACAATTGGCCTCTCTCTCTCTCTCTCTCTCTCTCTCTCTCTCTCTCTCTCTCTCTCTCTCTCTCTCTCTCTCTCTCTCTCTCTCTCTCTTCTCCTTCGAGGTCCAAGTGTGCAGAATAGAGCTAGCTTGGGTGCACGACAAAGAGTGGTGACGAGTGTGTGTCCACTCAACAAGCAACAGAGCAGAGCTCGGCTTGTAGATGCAGCACTGATGTGGCGAGCGGCAAGGCCTAAACCGTCTGCGCACTGGCGGGCTTCACTGTGCTGCCATGGATTGGCAGTATTGCACCTTGATGGGCTTCACTGTGCTGCCATGCATTGACGCGCATGGTCATGGCAATGGCTTATGCTTGCTATGGTTCACATGGCTATGCAGTGGTAGGCTCGTGCAATGGTCACTAGGAGAGTAGACGACGGGCTAAGGTCTCCATGGCAGTTCGGGCTAAGGGGGATGATGTAGCCAACCGGGTAGTGACTGTATACTTGCATCGACTTTGGTTCGACTCATGGATTTCGAAGGGAGGCTCTCCTTGGACTTGAAGGATTGAAGGAATCTATATCATTAGGAAAAAAATGGACTCTCTATGGGCCTTGTAAGAATCCCTAATTTAAAGGAAGCCCGCCAAGATTAAGGGGGACAAAGGCTTTGAATGGGGCTATTTTGGTAGGGTCTCCTCCACCTTTGACCCCTAAAAAGGTAGGGGGAAGGGAGGGGGGGGGGGGGGGGGGGGGGGGGGGGGGTAACCATTTAAAAAGTAGGGAAGGGGGGGGTAAACCATTTGAAAAGTAGGGGGGTAGGGGGTCTTCTCTCTCTAACTTTTTGGCCAACTTGTAAGTTGCCTCTTAACTCTCCCATGCCACCTAAGCAAATCCGTGGGACAAAGAGGTCAAAAAAATGACTTTTTTCAAAAACTTTCAAAAAAACTCTATTCCCCCCTAAAAAGTACCCCCAACATATACACATAATAAAAAAATATTTTTAAGTTAAATTACTCAAAATTCAACATTTTTTGACTCCCTCCAAACTTTTAGAAAATTCCTCCCAAAATTGAAAACTTTCCCTCCTAATCTAAGCTCCTCTCCTACACCCATCCCCCTTGCACCTACACCTGCTGCTGCACCTACACACCCATCTCTCCATCCTTCAAGCTCCATCTCTCCATCCTACAATGCCTCTTGACGACGTGACCAATGTCCTAGCAAGCTCTTCATGCGGTAGGTCTCTAGGGCTTTTCCTACGCCTACCTCAAGAGTATGTTCCGACAAAGGAAACATGCTTGGGTACATTACGTTCAGCCAATGAACGTCGCGCTCAAGGGGAGAATAATGTGGATCTCTGGACAGACGGATGCTTGTATCCAAAGGATCCTTCTCTCAATGTTCATCCGTCTTTTACAAACATTCCATCACTGTTGCAATACGTTGGAAATGGAGAGCAAGGTTTTTTGGGCTATTGCAAGAGACTCAACAAACACGAGATTGCGTGGTCCGAGATCTACTTGCGTCATTGGCAGTTGCTCAATGGGAGTTTCCACAATCTTCAAGATCAGATGCAAACAACTACTAGTGCGCTTGAGGAAGCAAAGAGCACCATCACAACCAAGGAAAATGTAATTAAAAAGCTTGAGGATACTCTTTCACACATGAAGAGTACTGCCATGGGAGGTAGGGTGAGGAAACGAGAGTTGTCCGAAATTCAGACTCTTGCACCACATGGAGGTGCAAGAAAACAAAGGGTGACAGCTATGAGGTAACATGTTCTGTCCCTCATGTTGTTTAAGTCTAATACGGCTCATCATTGTTGTTTTGGGAAATAGGAACTTCGTCTAAGAAACGTGCGGCGGTGAGAATGTGGAAGCTAGGGCTACTTTACTTCGTTCTTGTTTCAACAAAGAGGATTTTATTGGGATGCTTGATGCTCCAGAGGCAAAACACTTGAAAGACACAATCACTAAGAGAGTTATTAGTGATTTTTCTAATATTGTCACTGATCTAAATGTTCAGGATATTTGTGATGCTGTTGGGATTAGTACCAAGGGCTATCAAGCAATACATCAAGTGTTAAAAGATGCATTAAGAAGTCGAGGAGTCACAGAAAACCTATTCCCACTTTCTCACAGAGTGCAGATTTCCAAGAAGGTGTCAAATGAAGATGTTGTTCACCGATTAGGGGACTACTTGTATATTGAAGACACGATGCCTCTTCAGCCGCTCCGTAGCAAATCACAAGGAAGGAAGGGCCGCGGGAAGGAAAGCGGTGCTATTTCTAACAGTTTGTTGTGGACCGAAGGGTTTGTTTACACCAAATTCAACAATATCTTTGTGGACTTGATACGATTGCAGCAATCCATGGCTGTTTTCTACAATTTGAGTGATGCAAGTTAGTTTAGAGTTTCCTACATGCTCTATGATGTGTCATAACAAGCATTCTAAGGATTTATGTTGTTGGGAGTTCTTGAAGGCAAGCTTGTGTTCGTGCTGAAGTTGGATGAGTGTGTAGTTGTTAAAGGGAGAAAGTTGGAGAGAATGAGCATCACGCTTATGAATGAAGCCCTAGCTTATGCCAAGCAATCTTGCAGTTTGAGTGAAGCGACAAAGCCCTCTTTTAGTGTGCAATCAGAGAAGGATATATGGTGGCTTGGTACAATTGAAGTTCCGAAAGAGACACATGAAGACCTTGCATGGATTTTCAGTAGAATCCCATGGGTCACAGAGGTCATTAAAGCTCAAATAAACGGTGAGAAGCTCATGGTTCCAGGATGTGGGGAGTTTGATGTTGAATGGCATTTAGGTGGTGATCTTTATAAAGACCATAAAGTGCATGCTTGAATGCAAACAAGGTGCAAATTCTTTACTTCCCTATCCATTCTGTACGAAAGGGCACAAGACAAGTCGAGCAACTCAAGTGGAAGGTCAGGACGAAGATAATGATGACCATATAAATAGGGAGTGGCAAACTTCGGTTCTTTCATGTGATATGCTGCAGGTGCCCAATAGGGATAGCAAAGATCCTGGGTGGAACCCCATAATTCCCTTCTCCCTCAACAATGTTCACTTTTGTACATTGCATGCGTTTATGCGAATATTTGATAGGATCCTAAAGCATCACATTGATTATGCTTTCACAATGAAGACACTTCAAAGGTCAAAAGACTCCTTGCAGGGGGTGGAGACGCTCCTTAATGAGATTGGATGTCACCGATCAAGGGTGAAAATTGTAGCAGAGACTTGTAGGGAGAAGACATATGAGGTGGCACAGACGGTTTCCATGAATGGAGCCAAGGCATGTCGATTTTTCAAGAAGATGTCAAAGTCTCCAATGCAGGTATCCAAGGCAAGTGTCGATCTAGCAAGTGAGAAGCGGTGGGAGTTGTGGAAAGATTTGTGTTCATGCACGACAGACAAAGATCCCAATGTGGAGGTTGCTAACCAACGCAAGCTAGTATGGTCATCTTTTCAAAAGGTTGTGCAATTGATGAATCTTTCAAGCACCACCGTTGAGCAGCGAGAGGAGTTCAAGAAGGTGCTTTATGAATTCACAAAGGCCGCTAAGGATGGATGGTCTGAAAGCAAGATTACACACTACATGGTTTGTTTTAATGGACTTAATACATATGCAATGTTTGAAAATGCAACTTTTCTATTCGCTTATCTCCTTTTTCGTTGTTTTAGCACATTCTCTATGCGTATGGTGCATACTTCATGGACCGCTATGGTTCTCTTGATATATGGAGTACACAAGGCATGGAGAAGTCCCACTATCGATCAAAAGGAGTCTACTTCAAGAATACTCGACATGGTGGTGGTAGTTCACACTCCAACTACCTCCAAGAGATGTTTAACTTGTTTTTTAGGCACACCTTTGGGAGAACTCGTACTATTGAGAAAGCAAGAGAATCGATGTTATCAAAGCTGTTACGCAACACTTCCCGTACTACAGCATCCGAGAAGTGGAAACGCTCGCGAGCGTCCCTGGGCCATGAAGCTTGGCGTGCAACTAAATATCAAAAAGGCAGTGTTTGGGCGTCGCTTCAGCCGTCCGCATGATCCAAGTTTAGTTGTTAAATTCAATTGCTTTATTTGAGTTTCACTCAATTGGCCGCATAGTGTGAAAGGGCCCAAATCTCAAAAAAACCTATTTAAAGGTTGAAGGGGCTCATTTTGTCATTTTCCCTACTAGGTGCTACCATGGCAAGAACAAAACAAACGGCTAGGATTGCATATCCAGAGGGGCCGGATGGCCAACGACTCAAAGGTACAGCAACAGAAGCTGGAACTTCACAAGCTCAAGGTGAAGTCCACACAGAAGAAGCTGGAGCTTCAAATCAGCATGGCCAGTCCTCTACAGCAGCAAAAGAGAGACAGAAGCATCGCCTTGTTGTCTATTCATCGGACTCCAATGATTCGGATGGCAACAGGGAGGATGAAAGCGACCAGGGCAAAGAAACAAACAGCCAAAAGCAACCATCAGAAGGCTCCAAAGAGACGCAAACAGATGAAGATGCCCCATGGGTTGGCGTCCAAATACAAACTTATCAGGCTCGCATGTCTATTGGGGGTAAGACACTTCCTAAAGGGAGCAAACCTACACCATCACATCCGGTCAATAGTGAAGAGCACGAATCAGATGGAGAGTGGGTGGAATCAGATTATGAGGTGTTGGAAGTGCCTGTGCAAAAAAAAAGAGAAAGAGCATTGTCTACAAGAAGAGGAAGCAAGCTGCCCCGACTCGTGCCAAAAATGCACCTCCACGTCGACCTCAGAAGGTACAAAAGCGCAGCCGTGCTTTTGCGGAGATTCGACACTATCAAAAGAGCACCAAGCTCTTGATTTGGAGGGCCCCTTTTGCAAGGCTATGCAGGGAGGTTTTGCAATTGTACAACACTCAGTTTCGGATGGGTGCCGTGGCCATAGAGATAGTCCAAGAGGCAGCAGAGCAATATTTAACTGGCATATTCGAGGATTCTAACCTCTGTGCCATCCATGCACAGTGTGTAACCATTATGCCCAAGGATATGCAGCTTGCTCGCCGTTTGCGCCATGAGCAGTAGCTTGTAATTAGGCATCAACCTTTTTGTATTTACGGAACTCCAAGATTGGGAAGAATTTGAATACAAGCGTCTTTTGATTGTATATCCCACTCTGTGCATCGTATTGGGAAGAATTTGAATATAGGCGTCTTTTATTGTATACCCCACTGCGCATTGTATTGTTTTAATTCTGTACCATGCAATGTAGCACTGGTTCAAGTTTTGTCTACCTTCTATTATATGTATGTAGCCATTAGCTTGTTATTGTGAAAAAGTGCCTACGTTTAGCACCTTGGCTAAGTGGGGCATGCACTTCCTGATGTATCCATGCTATGTGACTCACTATTGCATGGCAAAAACATCTACAAAGTGTTGAAAATGGCTTGGAATGCCCCCAAATTGGCTGCCACAAGGCCGCGCATTTGGGGCTTCCAGAGGCCTATGGATGGACATAATGCGCGCCCTTGTGGCAGCCTTTCCTAGTGCTTTCCAGTGGTTTCCAGACAATTTTGACAAGCAATAAGTATGTTTTGTTTGCTTCAATGCTTCAATTGGCATAGATGCTACTGGCAATCATCCCCCCTTAGTCCATGTCAGTCCTATACTCCAAAAAGGGCTTAGATATTGCCACAAAGTTTACTCTTGTGGTTTGTTAATACAACTTTAGGTATCTAGGGCAAGATGGGCTTAAGGTTACCTGGTCACTCTGTTTTGTAACTGGGTATGCTCCTATACTCCAAAAAGGGCTTAGATAATGCCACAGTTTACTCTTGTGGTTTGTTGATATAACTTTAGGTATCTAGGGCAAGATGGGCTTAAGGTTACCTGGGTATCCATGTCTTTCTCTTTTGCAACTGGGTATTAATGTCTTGTCACTCTGTTTTGTACCTGGGTATGCTCTTAGATGTGTCCAATTTCATCTGCCACAAGGGCACGCATTTGCACAGTTCATCAGCTGATAGAAAGCCCCAATGCGCGCCCTTGTGGCAGCATATTTTAGGGGCTTCCAAGCCCTTTACTAGGCACATACATAACTTTGGAAGCCTAGATATAACAAAGTATGCATTTTTTAAATTTTAATGCCTGCCAGACCCTTTAGTAGTCATAGGAGAAATTATGGTGCTTCTCATACAAAATGGAAGCCCAACATATAAGAAATTCAAAACCTTGCAAGAAAGAGAGTCATAGACAGCAAAGAGTAGTTTCATTAAAGAAATCAATGCTTTACATGATATCCGGCTTTTGCTTTAGGATCTTTCTAATTACAATTTTCTGGCGCTTGGCCTTTTGGGGTGGCTCCTTGTTAAGTAAAGTGGTTGTGATTTCTTGGGTGTCATTAACCCCTACAGCTTGGTTCATGCCGACATGGGCAATAAGGCGCCCGCGAAAGTTTACACCGAAAGTGGATATTGCAAAATCTTTCTTTACAAGCACTACAAGGTTGGCCGTTTGGGCAAGTGTTGTTAAACACAACGCCTTGGAGAGTGAACGGAGAGCAAAAATGTTGTAGTGACCATTGGGAGAGTAGTCGGCATGGACAAACACCACGACACCAGTGGGAAGTGTGCCGAGGTAGTGAGCAAGTGCCGCTTGAGGTCCGAACGGCGTCCTCCTCCCCCCTGACCGTTGCGCCCAGGCGTCAACCTCCAGAACATCCTGAAGAACATAGGTTTTCTGAGATATGGCACATAATTATCATATAACATTAACAAAATCATTTGTAACAATCAAATATAAGTGAGCATCTATACCTCTTGTCTACGATCCTCCTCATCGGCATCCGGGTGCAAGTAAAGATCCACGCTTGACTTCCCCTTTGGATCAAGAAAAACAGGTGTTGCAGCAGGTGGTGGTGAATCCACTCTTGCGCGTTTAGCCAAACACATGGCTTGCACGGCCACAAACTCCTCCTCAGAGACCTTGGCCTGCTCGGCCGCTGCCACCTCCGCTTGTGCGATTGCCACTGTGTCCGCCAAAGTATTCCCCATGGGCAGTAGGAGATCATCCTCATGGGAGGTGGTGGTATCAAGATCAAACTTTCCATGGGCATCGAGGATGGCGAAACACTCATCCATGCGAAGCTCAAAGGATTTCTCCAGATCGTGCATAAACACAAACTCCTCCCCACCCACCACAATGGAGGAGAAGCGGGTAATCTCTACCTCTGGGATGGCATCCCGAGTGGTGGTTCCTTCTGGCGGTCCAGAGGATGAACCGTCTGATGGAGAGGCCTCCAAGAGGCCTTGAATCCCTACAGGGTAGGTGAAGGCAAGCGTCCTCTCCTCTACGGATGAGTCAATGGCCGTGGGCTTGGGGTCCTTCACATCAGCCAATACCCCGCCAATCTGCAAGTGAGGTAGCACTACGTCAGGGCCTGCTGGGCACTCGTGAAGGAGGAAGATCATTATGGCCTGAAGAGAGAAAAAAGTTTTTCCGATCCTTCCCTTACGCATTGCTCGCACATCATCAGCTTCAAGCCACACATATTGTCCGGCGGGTTGTGCTATGGTGGCAAAGCGTGCAAGCCGCTGATGAAATGGCATGTCCCCTGGGTAGATGTGGTGGAGAAGTCCTTCAGGGACCCATTGCCCTAGCCGGCTTGGTAACTCAACAATCAATCTCCCCATGCACGTGGAAATGTATGAAGTAATTTGCTCAAGAGATTGAGAGTGGAGGGTCAAGGTGGTTTCCAAATCGGGTTGGGTTGTGAAAAATGCTTGAAGCTCAGGGCGATTTGCATGCCCAACCTCAGTAAGGAATGCATCCAAAGCACTAGTAGTAGCCATTTCTTCTCTTTGCGTGATTGGGTATGCTAGGTCTCTCTGCAATGCTGGGATGAAAATGGTGAAATGAGGAGGTGGTCCTCCTTATATAGACATATTCCATCTCGAAAAAAATAAAAAATATGCATTTAAAAAATAAATTTACACCACCTTAAAACTCAAGTACAAAATCAAGTACAACACCTTAAAACTTTTCAAAATATTTAATAAAATATCCAATATATTGAGGCGGTCCTGGGCGGGCAACAAGAGAGGCAACCTCTAAACACCCCTCAAGGCTCCCGTGCTGCTCAATTGGGGTTGGGGAAACTACAAGCACAACAAAAAAGCAAACCCACAGCCAAACCCAAACAAGATAGGGGCACCACCTAGTTATGGTATGCGAACTAGGACGCAAGAGAGATTTAAGTACAACCAAGAAGATGCACCACACAACACACACAAGCAACCTCACACCAAGACACACACAAAATGGACCAGAGAGAGCTAAAGCAAAGGGAAGAGAGAGAGAGAGAAAAGGATCTTGCGTAATACCTTATTTGTGACTTGCAAATGGAGATGGTTTGTTAGGTTGCTATCGTAGAGCTTGTACAAAACTCACTCAAATCTTAATGATTGCTAAACATTGCCAAAACACACACACACTGTCTTAGGGTGTGGGAGACCTCTCACCACAATACCCTCTTACAATGGACACAAAATTGGCAATGAAAAACACACTAAAACACTTTCTAAAATCAAGATCAACCGATAGAAACTCAAAATACACAAGTCACCTTGAATTCATCAAACCGTATTGCACTAATGGAAGGACAAAGATTTGATCGTCGAATCACGCCTTTGATGCACCAAACCTCAATTTATTGATGATGAAGGAGAATATACAATAGTGGTTTTGAGATTTGTGGAACTCACGCTCTCTCACTTGCAATGTGTAGATCGAAGGCTTCTCTCACACCAAGAGTGAAGCTCACAAGTGGTTGCTACACCTAAGTCTCTCCTCACGCATAGAGTGTTGGGGTGCTATGTGAGATGTTGGAGGTTGTTTTACAAGAAGGAGAGGGGCATATTTATAGGTTGGAGACCCCTCATTAAGATTATTAGAAATCCTAATTTACAAGCGAACAAATCAGGATTATGATTTTTTTGAATATCAAAACATTGCGGGCCTTCTTTGTCTGCTTGAGTCATGAATGTGGGCTCAAAAGAGAGCATTATTGATGGTGAATAAGGTAAAAGTAGAGTTTTAAGGAAAAGTAGAGAGAGAGAGAGAGAGAGAGAGAGAGAGAAAGAGTTACTTTGTACATGTCTTGAGGTCAGGTGTCTTTTATCGTTAGGTCAATGTTATTTTGTGTTAGTATGTTAGTGGTTAGTGTTAGTAATCACTAAAAAGTTAATGATATATTTACAATGGGTAGAATGGGGTGGATGGTTGAATGAAGTGAGAAAATCCTTGTGATGGTGAAGCTTGAAGAAGTTTTGGACTTACTTGTGTAGGTTCTCAAAATGACTATCGATCTTCTTCTTCGTCTTCCCTTCTTTACGCCACCGCCGCCAAGGTTGATTATCGTGAGGAAAATGGTAATTTCAGTTGATGAGATCTCTTGATTTGCAGAGGTTAAGCATGGTACACATGCTGAATTTATGTATATATATAAGGAGTAAGATGGAATTGTACTTTGGAGATAATAGAGAGAGGCATAGAGATGGTGTATGTACATGGAGAGCTCATATGAGAGCTATGGAAGTAAGTGGGGAGGTTAATGGTGAAGAAGGTGAGAGAAACCATTGAAGGTGCTGGTTTGAGTGAGGAATTGAGAGGAATGTGTGTGTGTGTGTATGTGTAGAAGTGTGGAAAGAGGTGAGAGAAGACTATGGGCTACTTGTGAGAAAAGTGGGCAGACTGGGGTCCACTCAAAAAATCATAGCTCACCGGTGATTGCTCCAAAAATCATGAAAACATTTGAGGTGATTACTCAGAGCGTGGGCTACATTTTCTCTTTTGACTACCGCTCCAAATTCGGAGTGGAGATGGGTGCCAAAAATCTCACCAAAAAGCCTTTTTTTAATGCCTGCAAAAGTATTTTAGTGGCCCCCTCCTTTGTTGAATTTGTACAATGCATCCAAGAGTGAGCCTCTCCTTTGTCATATCATAATACAAAGCATCCAAGTTGACCTTGACACATGCATGGAGGAGGATTATTGGTGAATAAAGAAATATATACATGGTGGGACTAGTGTATGGACTATTCATGGATTTTAGCTCAATGAGCACATGGTGTTAAAATAATGAGTAAAAATAATAATAAAAATATGGAGGAATTATGGATATGGAAAGATATTGAATCATGTGATATGGTCCCTCTTTGTATTATTTTGGGTGAAAGAGGAAAATGTATGCAAGTAAATAATATAATAAACGTGACCAATGAGTAGAAATCAATTTTTTGTTTTCATGAGGGTGAGGGTGAAAATGTGGGAGTGATTTATATAAAGGAAAAATATGAGGTTAGAGTATGTACATATTGGCAAAAAATATACTTATGGTGCAAGAGGATGAAAGAAGGTAAATTTAATAAAACACACACCTAGGTATAAATATTTAAATAAATATCAAAATAATTATAAAATCCCCTATATTTAGGCCACATATGAAATATTTACACACAAATGGGCCATAATATTTATTTTTTTTTACTCAACTAGCCCAGTGACTAGCTAATCTAGGGTTTTTAAGAAAATATGGGAAAAGTCCCCTAACTCACATACGCCTATATACAGTGAAATGGTAGGGATAGCCATAGTGTTTGGGTGAATTTTGTAGGGTGAGGTAGCTCACTATGACAATTTTGAATAGCCGAAAAATGGCTATCATTAGCCCTCTCCTAGGATTATGGTATATTCATGTACCATCATAGAGCATCTTTTCCAAAGAGAGTGCTTCACAGTCCTTGACGAGATCTTCATTGTTTGGGCCCTCAGAATTTTGGCTGGAGTTACACTCATGCTTCATGTAACAATACTTACATGAGACTGCGGCCTCTTGACAGATCTTTTGTAGATCCTTTGGTAGAAGGCGACTCAAATAGGGCTTCAAGCAATACCCGTTTACCTTCCTGGAGTGTTCTTTACCATTCAAGTCCATAAGCTGATAGTAACTTGAATTGAAAGACTTCTTGACTATGTATGGCCCTTGCCATCTAGTTTCAAACTTGGCATCAAAACGATTGTCAAGTCGATTGTCATACCTTAGCACAAGCTCTCCTTCCTTGATGCTTTTGTCCTTCAGTTTCTTGTCGAGCTTTTCTTTCACTTGTGTGTATTTCCTCTTGTAGCACTCGTAAGCTGCTTCTCTTTTCCACTCAAGCTCCACTAACGTAAGAAGTCGATCCATCCATACCTCTTGATCATCTTGTGCACCTTTTCCATGAAGCTGCATTGTTGGAATGTTGAGCTCGATAGGCTGTAAAGCCTCTTGACCATAGACCATGTGAAATGGTGTGAACTCCGTGGCTTCCCTATATATGGTTCGATATGCCCACAAGGCACCATCCAAGAAGTCATCTCATAATTTTGTCTTGTTTTGCACCGTCTTTCTAATGATTCCTGCAATGACACCATTAGCCTTCTCCACCAAACCATTTGATTGTGGGTAGTATGGAGTTCTATGACGATGTAGAATGTGAAGCTCTTCACAAACTTCTGTGAGTAAACCCTTCTTGAACCCCGGACCATTATCCGAAACAATCTCTAGAGGTGTGCCAAATCTACAACAAATATTAGTGTAGACAAACCTGCTCACTGTTTTCCCATTTACCCTTGCCACACTTTGAGCCTCTACCCAGCTAGTCATGTAGTCCACAGCCACTAGAATGTAGAGTTTACCATTCTTTGTTCTAGGCAGAGGACCCATAGCATCAATGCCCCATTTTTCAAAGGGTCCATTTGCAAGCACTATTTGCCTCGGGCCATGCACCAACCTTCTATTTCCATTTATCTGACAATTGTGATAGCTTTTACACCACTGTTGAACATCCACATGCAAACTTGGCCAAACATACCCCGCAAGCAAAATCTTCTTCACAGTTAATTCTTGGGCAAAATGACCACCACATGCCTCTTCATGCAAACCTTTTAGAATGGCTGGAATTTCCTCGATAGTTGGTACTCTTCTGCACACTTGATCCTTCCCTCATTGATAGAGGGAGCCTTCTAGGAAAAGATAGAATGAGTCTCCTTTTCTGAGCTTTAGTGAAGTCTTGTGGAAACTCGCCCTCCAAAATGTAGCCAATAATGGGAGCCAATGAGTCCAACCCTTGGTATCTCGGTTGCTTGACAACTGCTGCCACCATGATGACCTGCACTTCTTTCTCAACACATGTAACTGCTTGTTGTGCAAGTAAATCGGCATCTTCATTTTGTTTCCTCAGAATATAATATAGTTGCACTTCTTCAAACTGATTAAACATCCTATGAATGGCATGAACTTTTGTCCTTAAGATTTCATTCTTGCATGCCCAAATGCCTAAAATATGTTTAACAATGAGAAGTGCATCTCCCTTTACCATGAGATGTTTTATCCCTTGGACAATGCACATCTTCAAACCATGAAGTAGTGTGTCGTATTCTGCTTCATTGTTGCTAGTTGAACCTAGTAGATTGACCTTCTCTTTCATAACCACCTCTCCACTTGGGTTGAGCAATACTAACCCTCCCCCTGCTTTTCTTGTGACTCGTCGAAAAGCTCCATCAAAGAACAAGGTAAAAGCATTAAGAATACTTTTAGGTGGTGGCAATGGTAGAATCTTTACTTCAAGCACCTTAATCTCCCTCTCATGTACCCTATAAGTAAGGATCCCTGCCAATTGTGCACGCACACTATCTTCTACCCTGAAAGAGTATTGGAACTCTTGCAATTCCATAATCCACTTTGAGATCCTAGTGCTAAGATTCATTTGAGATGACACCCAAGGAAACAAATTTTCTGCAGTGAGAATTACAAAAGGTTTTGGTAGCAAGTAGGATCTAAAATTTCTCACCGCAAACATGAGAGAAAGCATCATGAGTTCTGCTTCTGTGTAGCTTCTCTCCAAGGCATTCATGACCCTACTAGCAAAGTAGATGGGTCGCATCTTGGTACTGTGGGGATCTTGTTGTAATAAAACTGCACCAATTTTTTCCTTCCCAACACTAGAGCTAACAAAGAATGTGTACTCCCAACAAGGAGGCATGAGTGTTGGTAGCTCTGACAAAATGACTTTAATGTTACAAAAGTACTCTTCAAGCTCATTAGACCATGCAAATTCTACTTGTTGTGTCAACTTTTGTAAAGGGTGAAGTAACTCCGAAGCTAAGTGAATGAACCGTGACATATACTTCACATTTTGAATGAATGAGATGACCTCCTTAAGACTCTTTGGTGATGGTAGCTCAATGAGAGCTTTTGCCTTTGCTGGATCCACCTCAATACCTTAATAGGAAACCTTGTGACCAAGCAAGATCACTTCATCCTCACCTATGTGACACTTGTCGGGGTTGAGCTGACCTCCCATGTCATAGAGCTTCTTTAAACCTTCTTCTACCCTTTGTAGATGCAATGATTTTGAGCTATAAATGCAAAAATCATCAATGAACACCCTAATTGACTTTCCAAATAATGCTTGAAACACCATGTTCATGAAACGTTGGAATGTTGTAGGAGCATTTGTCAGACCAAATGGCATGACTCTAAAAGAATAACAACCCCAAGGAGTGATAAAGGTTGTTTTCAATTGATCTTCCAATACGATACCTATTTAAAAGTAACCTGAGTAGCCATCACACACAGTGTACTTCTCATGACCAGCTACCTCATTTAGTATCTCATCTTGAAATGGGAGGGGAAAGTGATCTCTTTTTGTTGCCTCATTGAGTGGATGGTAATACACACACACCCTCCACTTGCCGTTTTTCTTAGGAGTGAAAACAACGGGAGAGACCCACTCTGAATTCTCCACTGGATAAATGAAACCTTCTGCTAGAAGCTTTCTTACCTCCTTGAGTAAAGCCTGCTCCTTGATGACTCCTAGCCTTCGTAGCTTCTGAGCCTTAGGTGTGGCCTCTGGCTTCAACTCAATTTTGTGTTGAACATCATCTACTCCACGCAGATCGGTGTAGTCTTTAGCAAAAAGCCTAGGAAATTTCCTTAGCACACATTTGAACTCCTCTCTTTCATCCTTTGTAAGTGTTGTAGATAGCATACCTTCAAGCATTCTTTCATCTTCCACTTTTTGGTTTTCTTGGGAACCTACCTCTTCCAAACCTTGACAAGAGGTCTCTTGGTTGGTTGGCTTAAACCTTACCCCCATGACTTCGATGAAAGACTCCTCTTCAGTAATGCTGCCGCTACTTTCTTCTTCTGAAGTGTTATCGGTCCAATCTTCTTCCGTCTCACTTTGAGATGATTCGTCATGGAGCTCCTCTTGGCGTTGCTCCTTCATGTCAAAGAAAACCTTCTTATGATTGTCGTTCCTGCAAATTAATTTTCGACTCTCCCAATCCTGCAAAGCTCGCATTTTCATTAGCCATGGTCTTCTTAGGATAAATGGATAACCACTTCCCTTGGTCGACATAACATAAAAATCCACCGCCTTCTTAATGCCAAAGGCCTCTACAAAGACATTTTTACAAATTCCTACACACCTAGCCTTGCTATTGTTTGTCATCTTGACTTTGATTTCAGGTGTCTCATGGATGTACATGCCTAGTCTTTGCATGAGTCCTTCTGTCATGATGCAAATTTGTGCACCCCGATCCACTAGACCTTTCCTAACCAATCTCCCTTTTATGTAACAATCTAGCACAGGTGTAATGTCCTCATTCATTTCAGCTTGTTCAGTTTTTACAACAGGCACACTCTCTTTTATCTTTCTCCTAGTGCTAACTGCCTTCGTTAAATCCCTCCTAACTTGTGGGCATAATGCAAGAAAGTGAGGCCATGAGATATCAGGACCCTTCCCTCTCATGTCTTCCAATAGGTTGTATGGAGCCATACCATGTCCAAGAGGGAAGTCTTGGAGATTGATACGACGTCGAGTCCTCTTAGCTTCCTTGGTCTCCTTTGCCTTCTTTTCTTGTCCATGATCACTTTGTGATGTGACTCCTTCTTTCTCTTTACCTTTTCCTCGGCCACGCTTAATGCCATTTGCTTCCATGTCAACCTCATTTGAGTTTGTCACCTCTACTACATGCACATTTGGGTCTGGCACAGGTGGAACTCCTTCCACTCCTTGTGGAGGTGGTCTTGCTCCATTTGGCCTTTGTAGAAGCCGTGGTTGCTGACTAGTTCCTTCTCCTACATTCATCACTTGGTAATTCAAGTTAGGTCTCCTTGGCTCTCCACGGGGCCAAGGACAATTATACATCCCATGTCCAGACTCTCCGCAATTCCAACATTGCAAGACTCTCCTAGGTCGTGGTGGATCTCGCTCTTCTGACTTCTTTGCTTGTCCCTTTGGACCTACAGCTTGTGCAAGGTGAATTGACACGCTGCTTAAGGATTCATTTAACTTCTCAATCACTTCCGCCGTTACCTCAAGAAGCTCCCTAGATGTTGATTTTTGTGACTTACCTTTGGGTTTCAGACCTTCTATTGGAACCTCTTTCCTTAAGCACTTGAGTTTTCTATATTTCTCAGCAGCCCTAGTTTTTGCTGCATCAAAGGTAGCAGGTGCACCCGCCTCAACTTTTACCTTAAGGTCAGGAAAGAGTCCGGCTATGAACCTCTCCTTCTTTAGGAACTCTGCACCATCACCAGGGTTAGCAACATTTCTCACCCATACAGCCCAAAGACGTAGAAACTTCTGCTTGTACAAGTAGTAGTCATCTAAGTCTTTTTGCTTATGAGAAACAATGTCTTGCCATAGCTTTTGAGTGTTTTGGGGATCAAAGAAGTATCTCTTGAAATGATTGACAACTTCCGTGTAATTTCCTTTAACTTCCTCAGGCAAAGAGTCAAACCAAGTGCTAGCATCTTTCCTAAGGACTACCTCAAACATTTCTACACGTTCTTGATCAGTTACTATCCTCTTGATACGACAAGACATCTTGAAATTTGCCAAAAATAATTATGCATCCTCTCCAGGCTCTCCAAAGAAAAGAGGATATCCAGACATTTGGCGTTGGTTCTCCATTGAATTGATTTCAAAGTGACGCGTTTTTGTTTTTTCTTTCTTTAAAAGATCTACACAATAATATTCTCTAAATTGCAATCTATTCTACAACAAAATAAAATTATTCACATCAAATGACCTATGATAATCAATGAGAGGTAGGATGACAGGGTTTGGTGACGCGATAATTTCTCCTACTCTTTGGGCACCAAACATGAACACCATACGTTGTTGAAAATGGATTTTTCTACTAATTGCAATGTTTACTCTAATGTGTGGAGTGAAATGAAAGGGGAAAACCTCTATTCCTGGGCCATTATCCATGGTCTATGCATGACCTAATTCTTAAAACAAAACAAAAATATAAACGTCCAAACTAAGGTCGTACCTAATAAGAGGCAAAATAAAAGGATTTACTGAAGCGTTTATCTCAGCCAACCTACGAGGGCCCAAAATTCTAAGAATTACTCGTTGAAATTGTAACTTAGTACTAACAATCATGTGCACATTTTGCCTTGCAATGGGAATAAAAGGATCATACAAATTCTCGTGATTCATGCAAGCTACTTGATTATGCTAAAGGTTGAGCCTACACAAAACATACACAAGCCGTCCTCCATGGGGGCACCAAAATTAGGGCGGTCCAGGGCGGGCAACAAGAGAGGCGACCTCTAAACACCCCTCAAGGCTCCCGTGCTGCTCAATTGGGGCTGGGGAAACTACAAGCACAACAAAACAGCAAACCCACAACCAAACCCAAACAAGATAGGGGCACCACCTAGTTATGGTACGCGAACTAGGACGCAAGAGAGATTTTGGTACAAGCAAGAAGATTCACCACACAACACACACAAGCAACCTCACACCAAGACACACACAAAATGGACCAAAGAGAGCTAGAGCAAAGGGAAGAGAGAGAGAAAAGGATCTTGCGTAATACCTTATTTGTGACTTGCAAATGGAGATGGTTTGTTAGGTTGCTATCGTAGAGCTTGTACAAAACTCACTCAAAGCTTAATGATTGCAAAGCATTGCCAAAACACACACACACACACACACACACACACACACACACACACACACTGTCTTAGGGTGTGGGAGACCTCTCACTACAATACCCTCTTACAAAAGATACAAAATTGGCAATGAAAAACACACTAAAACACTTTCTAAAATCAAGATCAACCGATAGAAACTCAAAATACACAAGTCACCTTGAATTCATCAAACCGTATTGCACTAATGGAAGGACGAAGATTTGATTGATGAATCACGCCTTTGATGCACCAAACCTCAATTTATTGATGATGAAGGAGCATATACAATAGTGGTTTTGAGATTTGTGGAACTCACGCTCTCTCACTTGCAATGTGTAGATCGAAGGCTTCTCTCACACCAAGAGTGAAGCTCACAAGTGGTTGCTACACCTAAGTCTCTCCTCACGCATAGAGTGTTGGGGTGCTATGTGAGATGTTGGAGGTTGTTTTACAAGAAGGAGAGGGGCCTATTTATAGGTTGGAGACCCCTCATTAAGATTATTAGAAATCCTAATTTACAAGCTAACAAATCACGATTATGATTTTTTTGAATATCAAAACATTGCGAGCCTTCTTTGTCTGCTTGAGTCATGAATGTGCGCTCAAAAGAGAGCATTATTGATGGTGAATAAGGTGAAAGTAGATTTTTAAGGAAAAGGGGAGAGAGAGAGAGAGAGAGAGAGAGAGAGAGAGAGAGAGAGAGTTACTTTGTACATGTCTTGAGGTCACGTGTCTTTTATGGTTAGGTCAATGTTATTTTGTGTTAGTATGTTAGTAGTTAGTGTTAGTAATCACTAGAAAGTTAATGATATATTTACAATGGGTAGAATGGGATGGATGGTTGAAGTAAGATGGTTGAATGAAGTGAGAAAATCCTTGTGATGGTGAAGCTTGAAGAAGTTTTGGACTTACTTGTGTAGGTTCTCAAAATGACTATCGATCTTCTTCTTCGTCTTCCCTTCTTTACGCCACCGCCGCCAAGGTTGATTATTGTGATGAAAATGGTAATTCCGTTGATGAGATCTCTTGATTTGCAAAGGTTAAGCATGGTACACATGCTGAATTTATGTATATATATAAGGAGTAAGATGGAATTGTACTTTGGAGATAATAGAGAGAGGCATAGAGATGGTGTATGTACATGGAGAGCTCATATGAGAGCTATGGAAGTAAGTGGGGAGGTTAATGGTGAAGAAGGTGAGAGAAACCATTGAAGGTGCTGGTTTGAGTGAGGAATTGAGAGGAATGTGTGTGTGTGTGTGTGTATGTGTAGAAGTGTGGAAAGAGGTGAGAGAAGACTATGGGCTACTTGTGAGAAAAGTGGGCAGACTGGGGTCCACTCAAAAAATCATAGCTCACCGGTGGTTGCTCCAAAAATCATGAAAACATTTGAGGTGATTATTCAGAGTGTGGGCTATATTTTCTCTTTTGACTACCGCTCCAAATTTGGAGTGGAGATGGGTGCCAAAAATCTCACCAAAAAGCCTTTTTTTAATGCCTACAAAAGTATTTTAGTGGCCCCCTCCTTTGTTGAATTTGTACAATGCATCCAAGAGTGAGCCTCTCCTTTGTCATATCATAATACAAAGCATCCAAGTTGACCTTGACACATGCATGGAGGAGGATTATTGGTGAATAAAGAAATATATACATGGTGGGACTAGTGTATGGACTATTCATGGATTTTAGCTCAATGAGCACATGGTGTTAGAATAATGAGTCAAAATAATAATAAAAATATGGAGAAATTATGGATATGGAAAGATATTGGAATCATGTGATATGGTCCCTCTTTGTATTATTTTGGGTGAAAGAGGAAAAGGTATGCAAGTAAATAATATAATAAACGTGACCAATGAGTAGAAATCAATTTTTTGTTTTCATGAGGGTGAGGGTGAAAATGTGGGAGTGATTTGTATAAAGGAAAAATATGAGGTTAGAGTATATACATATTGGCAAAAAATATACTTATAGTGCAAGAGGATGAAAGAAGGTAAATTTAATAAAACACACACCAAGGTATAAATATTTAAATAAATATCAAAATAATTATAAAATCCCCTATATTTAGGCCACATATGAAATATTTACACACAAATGGGCCATAATATTTTATTTTATTTTATTTTTTTTACTCAACTAGCCCAATGACTAGCTAATTTAGGGTTTTTAAGAAAATATGGAAAAAGTCCTCTAACTCACACACGCCTATATACAGTGAAATGGTAGGGATAGCCATAGTGTTTGGGTGAATTTTGTAGGGTGAGGTAGCTCACTATGACAATTTTGAATAGCCAAAAAATGGCTATCAATATAAACGATTAAAGTTACAAGCCAATTCACTTAAACAAGATGATTTCGTCTGTATTCCAATATTTGTAAACAAGCATAGTGGCCTCCATCCGCCTTCCAATCTATACAACCAAAAATGGCCAATCAAAATACAAAAACCCACAAAAAATAAGAAAAGGTAGCTAAGCAAGCACAAAGTAGACCTTGCGTTGTTCTAGTTTGAAACTTGCATTGCCGACATCCTCGAATCCCATTATGACAAAGTGTTCCCGAAGATTGGCAAGAGTCCAATGCGGATTCAATGCAACCACCTCCACCGCGTTATTGGGCATGCGGACACGAATTTCAAAGGATTGAGTCTCTTTGGCTGTCAGCTGCAAGGGTATCCATTTGCCACGTTTGTGCATCCACCTCTCATAGCTAAACCGTGTATACAAGGTGCACCTTGCTTTCAAATACCAAAGGCAGAGCTGTGTGGGGGACACATTGCACTTATAACGGTCACCATCATGCAAACCGTCAACATAGCTCCAATTGACACCTAGAATGGTGTCCATGGCATCTATGTCAACTTCTTTGCAAACAAACATTGTTGGTGTTTCTACAATCGGCAAAGAGCGGAATGCATGCACAAACAAATGAATGGGACAATGCCAACTGAGACCCACCGATCTGGTTGCCTTACCAAACTTTAGGGACCCTTGGAAATCTTGCAGCACCTTGCGCTTGAAAGAAAGCAAATCCCAATGGTCTGGAGTTGGCCATTCTGCACTCTGCAATGAGGGTGTCTCCACGGTTTCTAACCTACCATAGCTTTGGCTTGACTTCGGCACCACGTACTTGTGGGAGTACATGAATATTCGCTGCTCGGTAAGTTTTTTCGATGAAACATTAGGAAACATAAGCTCCCCAATGTGAGCATGCACAACCATGAACGTGCCTGAGAGGCACTCAAGCAGCTGCTCTTCAACTAAGCTGGATGGAAAAACATCTTTACAAATGCCCTTAGTTAAACATAATGATCACATAAACGTAAACATGACATATGCATGGGATAGCTAAACCATGAAAACTTACAATGAGGTGCAAATTGAGTTGAAGCTCTCTTGAGGTGGAGCTCAGCTGCACTGTAGACGTGTTGCACGATGGCCACCATTCCGGACTTTGTTTCTTTGAATGTCAATAGCTGGCTCTTCCAATGACGTTCCAATACGCCTCGACACCGTACGCGATGAGGTCCAGCATGTGACGGTTGCATGTAGATCCATGCACCCTTCTTGAATACTTGTGGGATCCATACCCCCTCTTAGTCTTTTGTGCTGTGCAACACAATCTCCTCTATCTCTGGTTTGGGCCGTCTATGCGTGGACATTCTTGGGAAGTTGGGCTTAGGAAGGGATTTGAAAGAGTTGAGTACTGAGGGGAGGGTGAGGTGAGCTGCCTATGGTGGCTTTGACAGTGGAGATAGAGAAAGAGGGGAGGAGTGAGAGGTAGAGAGGTAGAGAGGATAGTGGAGCTGTGGGCTATGGAGTGTGGGACTGTAGAGGGTTGATGGAGGTGTGAGAGAAGGGGGATCTATGGAGAGAGAGGAAGAGAGTGGTGGAAAGCTTTTGGCTATGGATGCCTTGACTGTAGAGAGAGAATGGGAGGAGGGAGAAGAGGGAGAGTGTGGGAGAGAAAAGTAATGAGGGAGAGAGAGAAAAGTGGATTTTGGGGGGGAAAATTGACTTTTTAAAGTTAGTTTATGTTTTGGAGCAATTTTGGAGGCAAATGGGTGAACTTTGGAACTTTAAAAAAAAATTCAATTTTTAGGGTTTTTAAGCATGCGCATTTTTTTTTTGGGGGTCCCTCCCTCTTTTATGACACCTCTCTCCTCCTATTTACACCCCCCCCCCCCCCCCCCCCTAGCCTACCTCCCACCTCTCTCTAAGAACCAAGCATTGAAGAGGGAGACAATTAGGCTGCTCCCCTACCATTCCTCCCCGTCTAGGTGATATCCCAAGAGCCTTCTCATTGGTTCTCCCTTAAGCCTTCACTAATCAAAAAGGCCCAAGGAGAGTCCATATTTTTCCTAATGTAGATTTCGGTTAATGAAGGGAGAACGAGTAGTATGTGAAATGTAGAATGTGAAATATGGATGTGTGCGGTGGAGGAGGAGGACAGGGAGACAACTGACGGTTGCCACACGACCTGCGAGGCGGCGCCAGGGCGACACTATCCAATTTTTAAAATTGGTCGATTATTAATTCAAGATTATATATGCAGCCATCTGGAGCTGCGCTGCAACGCCTTTGAGTTTTTGATACCAAAGCATCACGTATCAAATGCTCATTAGGATTCATCAGGGGTTGTAAGAGAAATCGTTTTCTAGGCGGCGCCTCTCTTCACTCTCTCTCTCTCTCTCTCTCTGTGTGTGTGTGTGTGTGTGTGTGTGTGTGTGTGTGTGCGCAATGCAGGCAGCTCTACCGGGCCCAACCTCGCCCTTGGCCCAACCATGTCTTCATCACTACAACCTCCTGTACTCGATACACCATAGGGTAGTATCACGCAGAGTAGCAGGTAGACGAAGATCAGAGAGGGAGAGTGGGAGAAGCGAGAGACTGCCTCGTGACCGTCGAGCTCTCACTACATGCCATGCTGCAACACCCAGAGAGAGGTACGTATCCCCTCCTCTCTCTCTCTCTCTCTCTCTCTCTCTCTCTCTCTCTCTCTCTCTCTCTCTCTCTCTCTCTCTCTCTCTCTCTCCCCCCCTCTCTCTCTCTCTCTCTCTCTCTCTCTCTCTCTCTCTCTCTCTCTCTCTCCCCCCCATTGCTTGTCAGTTGGTTGCATCCAGCCTGGCGATGGCAATGTGACGGAGCACGACAAAAAGAACTCTCCCTCTCTCTTCCTCCTCTTGCCGCCCTGACACGTGAATGATGGTAATATTAACCAAGACCTTTCTCTCTCTCTCTCTCTCTCTCTCTCTCTCTCTCTCTCTCTCTCTCAGCCACGTGCCGCCTCCACCTTTCCTCCTGTCAAAGCCATTGCAAGAATCAGGATCACCCCTCTAATTTGTGGTCATTCCCAATATACCTTTCAAATTTCAAAAATTGCCAGTAAGGGGTACCGGCTGGAATTTATTGTAAACAAAATGCGAATTAAGTGAGATGCGGCGAGTCTAAGATGTCATGCGAAGCAGGAGAATGAGCAATAAGGAGGAGAGGCACAGTGCTTCTGACTATTAACACTTGGCCTTTTTGGTTGGATACATCTTGTATTAGTAGGCCTCGTGATTTTATCACTTGTTTCTTTATAGATTGGTGAGTTTACCCATTCTTGGCATGTTGAGATACCCTTATGTGTATGAGCCATGACATCTTTCATGAGTCTTTAGATGTCAAGCTCTTGCTTGCAAAGGGCTTCATAGGCAATGATCATGAAAAAGTAAAACAGGTTGCAAACCTAAAGGGATTCTTACCTTCCTAATTGAATAGACTTGCAAGTAGACAAACCCTCCATTGGAGGTGTGGAAAGCATTCACTTCTAAAATTTTCATGGTGCGCATGTGCGTGCGGTGCAAACCCACCCACCCACCCACCTACACACAAACTTTAAATGCGGGATGCCTATTCTCTCCTTTGTTCTTTATTTCCAACTAGTTCTCTAGTCTAGGTAAGTTTTCAGGATTGCAATCGTAACTTATGTGGTTAAGATACTATAAAAACATCCAATTTCAACGTGCGTCCATGCATGACCCTCGTCACTATTCTACACGTGCGCTTTCAAATGGGATCCACGGTGGAGATGAAGCAGGCGAATCATGGGCCGTTCGATCAAGCGACCCAAATTTACACTACAAGACGTTGCGCAGAAATCGACGCAGGTACCGACGAAATATGTTTATTTTTTAAACTAAAAAGCGATGAAATATACCTTGGAAGAGACGTCGATATCATAACGTCGGTATAACCATCGGTATAGCTTACGTCGGAATAAACCTTCAAATACGTGTCGGAATAGACAACGTAATATGCACTAGTATTTGTATAGTGAATTGCGACGCTCGTACCGTTGCTCCTACCGACGCTGATACCGTCACCTGTACCGACGACCAAAACCTGCAAAAAAAAATTGGACAGAGAGAGCTGGGAACTAATGCTGCATGTACTGCAGCAAAAGAAAACAACTCTCTCTGCCCAAAGGAAGAGTGCACAAGCAACCGCTCCACCTACAAGTTGACGTTAAAGAGCGAGTGTATCACAATTAGCAAATTTGTAAGAATAATATAACTTGTTAACATAATTAAAACATGAGTCAAAAACTGTAAAACCATAAACATAATCTGTTTGCCATACCATAACCATTACCATAACTTGCTTGTCATACCATAACCATAACAGCCATACCATCATTGCACAACCATAACCATAACCATCACATGATTGCTATACCATCATAGCAAAACCATAACCATCACCTGATTGCCATACCATCATTGCACAACCATAACCTTCATTGCACAACCATAAACATCAGTTGATTGTCATACCATTATAGCAAAACCATAATCTTAAGTTGATTGTCAAACCTTAACCATAGCATATGTGCCATACCATAAACATAATCATAAACCATAAACATAAGCACCACAAAACTGTACATATGCAAACAATCACTGAGTGAGAAGACCCTCATGTTAATGCCTCCCAATCGACATCCTCTCCCTCCTCCTACAGTTAGGTCAAAAGGGCCACAAGTCCATACTTGTACCCATACTTCTCCTCTTGGCGTGTCGGAAGAAGCTTCACGACAATTTCTTGTAAAATTATGGTTTAATCATTAGATAAATATTTAAATAACATATATATTATCAATAATTTAAAGCATACATATAATATTTACAAACTCATGTCGAAGCATATCGTAACCTCGACTCCCAAGATGTGACGCTCCAGCAGACTCCAAACGTGCTCTGGCTGCAGCTCTCTGCTGAAATCTATCAGTATTGTCTTGTGTCTCTCGTGCAATCCCCGTCCAGTCCTCTGCGTCCAACCATGTCGGCTTGGGACTGTCATCATTATACATGTCTCTCGCCTCTGACGGAGGGTGTGACATTGTGGACTTCGCCACGCTCAAAATTCAGTTGTTCGAGACTTGATCGTACCCCTCGCCGACCTTTACTCTCTCTGAATGGCTTCGACAATGTAATTATTTCTCTCAGCATCAAGGTTTTTCCAAATCTCCACCACAGAGTGACCAAACTGAATTGTACAGAGCTGTCGAATCCTCTGTTGCATGGCCTTTCCGACCCTATTTGCCACAACAGCCCCATCCTTGCTCTTGTACACCTTGCTAGGATCATGCTCATGTGATCCCCAAGGTGTATGTGGTGTGCCCATCGGTGAACTATCTACTGAAGAGAGTGGTGGACGCTCTCTCGGTGGTGTGGACGCATCGGTAGAACTGCTACCATAGCAACCATCGCCTCCAGAACGACACCTATGTCATCTCAAGGATGAACCACCCGTCGATGTAGGGGGCACACAAGTCCTAGGTGTAGGGTGCACACTAGACTGAAGTGTGGGGCCGCTCGGTGTAGGGACCACACTAGTTATGGGCATAGGGTCGGCCATAGTAAGTCTAGAGGGACCTGCACCCCAAAGGTGTTGTGCCATCGCAATCTGCTCTGGTGTGAACTGAGACAAAAACGAGCCCGTCTGCTTGGGTGACATGCCGACCGGAGTGACAGGAAAACTAAAACTAGGAGAGTATGGCTCATCGTCATCGACCATGGCTAATCATACACAAACAACACCCACAAATTACTTTAGTTTACGTAAGAAATGCTTAATCAGTACAAAAATAACAAATCAATGACAACATCTAAAATGTATTGTAGACTAATAAAAAGAGCTTTACAAAAGGTTAATCTCTTATACTCTATGAGATCTTATGCACCAAAGATGTCTATATCAATCTATACTTCTGCATCTTCGTCATCGAACTCTACTTCTTCGTCGCTCTCTGCATCAGTTTCACTATTTGACACCTTATCTTTAGGTTCAGACAATTGCTCAATGCTGACATCCACCTCAAAATCTAAACTTAAAGTTGGAGTCGGTCCTGCGCTTTGTTCATGAATCACCTCTTCGAGCTCAACATCCAATCCTTCACACATTTGCTTGCTACGTGGTGCAACTTGAATGACATAGAACCAGCAGGGTTTAGATAGATTATTCTCATCATTTTCTGTTCATAGTGGATCGTGTATGAACACAACTTGTTCACAATGCTGCGGAAGTACGAATGTATCCCGCACATCTGTCCACATCCGCCTAGAGTTCACTTGAATCAATCCACTCTTGTCTTTACGCACAGTTACATTAGGGCCGTTGGTAATAACTTTCAACCACTTGACATCAAGGATAAACATATCAAACGTTCTAAAGCTAATCTTCAAGATGTCTTGGATGTAGCCAAAGTATTCAAGCTGGCTAGTCTCTGTATTCTCATCCCTGACACTACTCCTACTTTCTTGGACGAAGCTTACCCTAACACCAGTGTCGAAAGTGACTCTTTGTTTGTCAATCCGTTGCACTCTGAAGTGCTTCCCATGCGACCACAAAGCTCCATATTTGTGATATTGCAGCTACAAAATTGAAACAAACTAAAAGTTATTAAAGCAAACTAATCTTCATGTGGAGCTCGAAAAGGAAGTTGTGAAATGTACATGCCAATCGCAACCCCTTGACATCTCCTTTTCCTCTTCAGTAAAATAAACACTCCACTCCTCTTTGCCTCTAAGAGTGTCGCATCTAACCACAGTTGCCCAGTTGGAAAGTCATGCAATTTTTGAAGATGATCTGCAAAAGGAAGGTTTCTAGTTGCACGGTTGCGCTTGACTTGAAGGCGATCTATCAAACGTTGTTGCTTTTCCCCTTCGTACCTCTCTAGCCACTCTTGCATGATATCTAAGTTGAGAAGGAAAAATATCATAACCTTTTCTCGCATTGTGATGTCCATCTTCCTAACGATGCCTTGTCCCTTCGGCTCGTCCCCTGTCACCTTGACGTTGACCTTGCTCAGTAGTCCACATTCGGGGCATCTCTAAATCAATTGAGACCAAAAATTCACTGAGGAGAACAAGAGACTCTTGTGCAAGCCATCCTTCGGCCATGCTATCCTCGGGGCGAGCCCTTGGACGAACAAACCCCTTTAAATTCTTCATAAATCTCTCCAAGAAGAACATCCACCTACTATGGACCACCCCGGCAATTGCAACTTCATCGACCACATGCACAAGTACATGCATTTGGATGGTAAGAATGTTTGTTGGAAAGTACTTCTCCACCATACACACTGCTTCAATAGCATTTAAGTGTGCTGCATCGATGCCGTCTTCTCTTATCTCTTTTGAACCGATCCAGCGTACCAACTCACTGGTTTTGTAGATTGTTCTTCTAATGTCATCTGTCAAACAACCCTTTATGGCAATTGGTAAGATGAACTGTAAAAATTTGTGCCAATCGTGGGACTTAAGACCACTGAAATTGTCATCTCTCATAAAATCCATTTTCAAACATCACATGCACCCTGTGGAAGTCTTGAATGAAGATATAGATTCTTCACTTGTTGCTCTTCTGCGTGACTCAGAACCCATGGACCTTTTGGTATAGACCACTTTCCATTGGGTTTAATTCTAGGCCATTGGTATTCGACCCACAGCCTGCAGGTCATCCCTTTGGGCCTTGCTCTCCCTTTTTCCAGTGATGGTATTCCAGATGATCTCCCCCACATTCTTGAAGATGTGCATTGGGTCAAGCAAATGATTAATCAGCAGGTCACTCCAGTCCGGGAGATCATGGAAAATAGAAAGTCTTTTCATTCCAGGTGGCATCCAATCTCTCCTCTCCAGACACATGTTTTTCACATCGCTCGCTTTCAGTTGATGCATGTCATGTTTGCATATGTTTGGTCCACGTATCTCATGTCCTTCAGGCAAAAATCTACCATGCTCCTCATAAACTGTCTTGCTCAAATGCTCAAAGTGGTGGAAGCCAAGTCGAGGAACACATTTTGGACATGCATGATTGCCCGAGTAACTCAAGCCTGAAACATCACATATTAATATTTAAAAGAGTTTACATAGCCATGAATCACATGTGTGTGAGGGTTTTAAAGGCACTTACCTGAGCACTCACCGAAGCCTGGCCAATCGTGCATGGTCCACATGAGAATGCCTTGCACATGTACATTCCGTCGTCTGATTGGTTGGGACATATCAACCACATCGATTCATGTCCACAAGATTTGGAGCTCTTAAATAAGTGGTGCCAGATAGATGTCCATGTTCTTTGATTTGTACTTTCTTGGGACGATCAATGACAACAACAAATGGCCCTTCTTGATAGCGAGCCATGGTGGAATATTATAATTAACCAGACAAATAGGCCACGTGCTCCATGTCGAACTCCATAATCCAAATGGGTTTACTCCGTCCATTGCCAGATCAAAGCGGATACATCGAGGCTCGTTCTTAAATGTAGGCCAACTTTCCTCTATGTGATTCCATGCACGAGAGTCAGTAGGTACCCACATAACATCATCTATCAATCTAGTATTTGAATTCCATGTCATCAAAGCAGCTATGGAGTTGCACCTGAACATGCTCTTTAGTCTTGGAATGATAGGAAAGTGTCGAAGGACCTTTGCAGAGATAAATTTTCCTTGTGTGTCCTCCTTGTACCTGTTTGATCCACAATTGGGACACTGTTCCAGGTTTGCATACTCATTGCGAAAAAGTATACAATCATTAGGACATGCATGTATTTTTTGATAATCCAAGCCCAAATTAGTAAGAAGATTTTTAGCGGCTGGACGGGTAGGGGGCATGTGATTTCCTTCTGGCAAGATTTTCTCATTCAGAAACCTGACGTTACATGAATAATTCAGTCCTTTGATCACTTTATATGAACTGTAATTTGCACTTTACTATGCTTAGGATAAATATGTTTACCTGAAAAGCTCTTTGACTGAGGCGTCAGACCAACCATAGACTACAAATTAAGCATTGTCAATGCGATACGGATAACTAAGATTTTTGCACTAGTGTAGAGCGGCATGCGTGCAAGACTTTGCATCATCTCGGCCTCCTCATCGTTGCTATCATGCCGTCGATATGAACGGGATGTCTGAGGTTGGTCCACAGTATTGCGTTCAATGTTGTCGCCTTCTATGTTGGAATCCATGTCAAAGAACGCGTCCAACATCTGCTCCATCTCTACTTCTTGAAATGCCGCTTCAGGTATTAGTTGGGAGGACTCAGTCGATGGCTGCTCGTTTGAAAATCGTCTTCTCTGGGATGAAGTTGGAGCAATATCTACTTGCGGATTTTGACCTTCAATCTCTAGACCATGAGATCGATAACGTAGGTCTTGTACTTGCTCTATCGGAAAGAGACCGTGATTGCGTATATGTTGGTCGCAAATTTTTCATTTTCGAAAGATTTGATTCTTGCAATGCGCACAAGGACACGCCATCCTATCGTCCATACTTTATCTGCCAATGATGCAACAAATAATTAAAACACTCTAGTTGTTATAACTACACTCTACCAAGTACATGACAAGCTTTAACAACCTCACATTCTCTAACCAGGCCCGATCCCCGCACACCTCGGTCTAGAGGTGCACGGAGATTAGGACCACAGGGTAATAATCTCGTCTTTATTGGTCAATGACTATATATTAAAGTTCTTGAAGTCTGTGTGCACTTTTGAGATCCGATTGTATTTTTTTCAACTATTTTCTGCTAGCTCTAGCAACCTCACATTCTCTAGCCAGGACCGATCCCCACACACCTTGGTCTAGAGGTGCACGGAGATTAGGACCACAAGGTAAAATATCGTCTTTATTGGTCCATGAATATATATTAAGGTTCTTGAAGTCTGTGTGCACTTTTGAAGTTCGATTGCTTTTTTTCTACTATTAATTTGACGCTAACTCTAACCGAACCTATAATCTAACCTAACCTATAACATAACCCTAACCTAACTTAATGTAACCTAGCTTATAACCTAAACCTAACCTATAACGTAACCTAACCGAAGTCCGTTTGCATTTTTAGAAGTACACGAGTCATCTTCGAAGTCCGGTTGCGTTTTTTCTACTATTAATTTAATGCTAGCTCTAACCTAACCAATAATCGTTATGCCTAACCTACAATCTAACCTAACCTAAAACCTATACCTAACCTAACTTAATGTTATTAGCTTATAACCTAAACCTAACGTATAACTTAACCTAACCGAAGTCCGTTTGCGTTTTCAGAAGTACACGAGTCATCTTCGAAGTCCGTTTGTATTTTTTCAACTATTATGTTGTCGATAGCTCTAACCTAACCTACAATCTCACCTAACCTAACCTAACCCAACATAAAAACAACACAATGGTGAGGTGTTTAGCAAAACGACAAGCCATACAGCTTGCCCACAATGCATATGCAATGTGGGCAAGCGCTATGGCTTGCCAATTTGGCAAACGCTCACCATTGTGTTGTTTTTAGAGTTGCGAAGCAATTTTATGGCCTGAAAATCGCTCGCAGACATATAGACAACACAATGGCGAGCCGTTGGTAATATGGCAAGCCATAGAGCTTGCCCACAATGCATATGCCTTGTGGGCAAGCTTTATGGCTTTCCGTATTGACAAACGGATCGCCATTGTGTTCTTTTTAGGGGCACCAGGCAATTTTAGTGCTTGAAAATTGCTCGCAAACATATAGACAACATAATGGCCAGCCGTTGGCAATACGGAAAGCCATAGAGCTTGCCCACAATGCATATGCATTGTGGGCAAGCTCTATGGATTTCCGTTTTGCCAAAAGGGTCTCCATTGTGTTATTTTTAGGACTGCTTAGCTATTTTAGGACTTGAAAATCGCTTGCGGTCCTAAAAACAACAGATTTTCGAGCCTTGTGGCAATACAGAGAGCCATAGAGCTTGCCCTCAATGCATATGCATTATGGGTAAGCTTTATGGCTTGCCGTATTGTCAAACGGATAGCCATTGTGTGTTTTTTAGGGATACGAGACAATTTTAGCGCTTGAAAATCGCTCGCAAACATATAGACAACACCATGGCGAGCCGTTTGGCAATACAGCAAGCCATAAAGCTTGCCTACAATTCCTATGCATTGTAAGCAAGATCTATGGCTTGCCATATTGCCAAACGGCTACCATGGTGTTATTTTCAGGGCCGCTTAGCCATTTTAGGACTTGAAAATCGCTCGCGGACATATAAACAACATAATGGCGAGCCGTTGGCAATACGGAAAGCCATAGAGCTTGCCCACAATGCATATGTGTTGTGGGTAAGCTTTATGGCTTTCCGTATTGCCAACGGCTCGCCATTGTGCTGTTTTTAATATATGCTATGGGTAAGCTCTATGGCTTGCCGTATTGTCGAATGTAGCTTAACGTAACTTAACCTAATGTAGCTTAACCTAACCTAACCTAACCTACCGTAGATTAACTTAACCTAACCTAACATATAAGATAACCTAATCTAACTTAACGTAGCTTAACCTAACCTAATCTAATATAACTTAACGTAACATAGCTTAACTTAATCTAACCTAACATATAAGATAATCTAACCTAACAACGAAGCTTAACTTAATGTAACCTAACCTAATCTAAATTAACTTATAACCTAAACTTAACATAAAACATAAACCCCATCAACGGCATAATTTGAAAAACGACATAATTCAATAAAATTTTTCTTCAAAACAAGAATATTTCATAAACTTCACAATTTTTTTCATAATTTAAAATGAAATTTCACATAACAAACCCTAATTTCTTTTAATGCATTGAAAGTTCAAAGCATTCAAAGTTTAAAGCATGAATTTTTTTTTTCTTCATATACAAAGTACTTTAAATAAAGTTAATATGCATTTAAAGGTTTGAGCACTCACATTCGTCTTATTTGAGCAATGAAAGTGTTGTAGAAGTCCTGGAACCTGCAAAACGCACACACAAACATAAAGTTAAATGCTAAACCCTAAATCTACGAGTAAACATGAAAATAATTTTATCTTAGTGTTATGCGCTAACCCACAAGCAAGATTAGCACTTCCAACGGCTTGTATCGCACCAGATCTGTGAGAGATGGAGAAGAGGAGAGCTTGATAAAACCCGCAAGAATAAGAGAAATGAGTAGAGAAAGCCCGCGGTTTTTATTTTTGCAGGTGTCGTCTGTACAGCTGTCGGTACAACTATCGGTACAGCCATCGAAATAGGCGTCAGTATGTCGATTCGTGCTGTCGTCAGAATAGAAGTCAGAAGAAGCGTCAAAAATTTGAAAATCAAATCTTTAAAAAAACCTTAGCTCCTTCCATAAATATACACACATATACTGACGCCCGCCAGTGACGCCGATAATGTGGCGTCGGAATTCAAGTGAACTCTTGTAGTGATTACAAGACAACCTGAATTTGTAACATACTATTTTCATAATGCATATGATTCAATTTGCATACATGCGTAGTGGTTAGAGCAGCAAGGCCTGTGAGGGGAGGTTGTGGGTTCAAGTCCATGATGGGGCGGGCGAGTTTATATGCTTGCCTGAATTTACTTTTGAGCTACTTGAATTTACAAAGTGTCTCAAATTTACACCTGGATCTGACAACCCACGATCTGCCCGCTTTACCTCCATCGTTGATCCCATTTGATGAGGCCCGTATGATATAGTGACGATGCACTACCTATTCCTAGGCCATGAAAGTCGCTCTAATATAAATTCTCAAGGTGTCTGTGGAAAAACACAAGTGATAAAATCACAAGGCCTATCAGTACTTAAGAGGTGCCAAAGGAAAAACCATAGTGCTTTGGCCACATTATGTTTTCAAAATCAACTTGAACTCTTAAAAGACAAGGTAACATAGCTGCATGATACCTCAATTTTGGACTTGATTTGACAAGTCAAATACCCAACACTAGGTTTGCACAGTGGTTTTCTGTCTGTCACGTGTTTTTCTCCCTTTTGACCCAAAATTGGAGTTGGGCATATGTTCCCTTATGTGTGCACTACTGATATGGAAAGCTTCAGGTCAAGCTGTCACTATGGGTACATGGATTGCGATCCATGTTTGTAGTCCAAATTGACTTCTCTTGGTACCATTAGAATCAGCATGACTAGTGGGTCCTATGGTATCAATTTTTTGAAAATGGACCTCTACATTGAAAGTTAGGTCAATTCTGACACTTTGTCAGAGTACTTGGCAGTTGAGGGCTTTTGGTTTGGTTTTTGGTATCCAAATTCACTTTTGAAAAGACCACTAGACTCCTTGTGATGTCCTCTGTCATAATATCTAATATCTAATTCTCCTAAATGATTTTCTCATGTTAAACTGGTCATTTAATATGGGGAAGTACCAGGGGAGAAAAAGCTAGAATATTGGTTAAGCTGGCAGACTGACCACAGTAGGATCCAAAGGAGGGAAAATAGGGATCCAAAGGGGGGGGGGGGGGGGGGGGGGGGGCATCTGCAAAAGAGCAATGTGCAACCATGGGCTTAAAAGACCCTAAGGTTCAGTCCATTAAGACTTCCAAAATGCTAAGGTTCCAAAATTCAAAGATTGTGTCAAATGGTCAAACTCTAGGGATATTGGATGCTTTATCTGTGTCCCAAAAAGTCTTCTCAAGTCCTACATAGGAGGGGGCCATCCCAAGAAGTAGGGGAGGAGAGAGAAACTCACACACACACACACACACACACAAGCTACATTTACACAAAGGGAATGAGGGACACATGTCAGCTCCGTAGCCCAGATGCCCACAAGGTGTACTCAAATCCTATTGGATGGCCTTGGAGGTGGACCAATGAGAATTAGGCTAGAGTAAATCTAGTTTAATTAATTAAAAACACTTCATAAAAGAACCAGTAAGAATTAAGCTCTCTAGAAGACTATTGGACAGTCGCCCAAAGGGTCCAATGAGCATTCAGCAGCCCAATGAGAATTAGGTTAGAGTAAATCTACTTTAATTAATAAAAAACACTACATAAAAGAACCAATAAGAATTAAGTTCTCTAGAAGACTATTGGAAAGTCTCCCAAGGGGTCCAATGAGCATTCAACAGCCCAATGGCTTGCCTGATTCCTATTGGGGGCCAGGAGACAAAGGGGTCCAATGAGAGTTTAGTTGCATTAATTGATTACCTAAATCTCTCACAAAAGGGGAAAGGGGGACACATGTCAGAAGTCTATCACTTATGCTGCTTAACTTCCATTGGATAAGACTGGGGATGTCCAATAGGGAGTGAGCATGAGCAAATAGCAAGGGGGTCGACCAAGAGAGAGAGGGGGCTGATTTTTCAAAGGCATTATCACTTACACACTTGCACAATCTCATGTGTGGAGAAAGAAGACTCTCTCTCTCTCTCCTTCTCAAGCTTTAATGGAAAGCTTACCACCTACTCCAAGCTTGTGAGAAGAGAGGCCTACACCAACACCTCTTGGCTTTGTGATGCAAATCCAACCAAGATCCAAGATTCAATGCATGCTCATCTCCTCTACCATGCTAATTACTAAGCTAAGCTATGCTAATATGAGTGATTATGTGAGGAGATGTACATCTTTCTTGTAAGAATACTCCTTCTTCCTCTCAATCTACTCTCATACCCCGCTAGCTCTCACCATCTTTGAAGGAGTGTGAGGTCTTGGATCTAAGACCGTGAGGGAATTGATGTTGTATTTGATAGGTGTTTTGCTTAGTGCATGAAGTTTCCATCTTCATTGCACTAGCTAGTATTGAAGGAACACAAACAATTGTATCGTAAAATGTCTCTCTTGATGGGAAAAACCATAATACAAAGCCTTTTGGAGTGGGGACATGCTCCATGTAAATCCGATCCTCAACTGTTGTCAACAGCTTAATTTCTGTCTCTTTTGAAGTATTGTTCATGCTATCTAACTAGGTGTTATACTTTTTGTTGCTCTCTCCACCAAGCACTCTTGTTATTCTCATTAGGAATCTATTCTAATGAAATTCTCACTATGTTCATGCTATTTTCCGCTACACCCAAGTTAGTAGGCCCTTAAATGTTACATTGGTATCGGAGCACAAGGTTTCTCTTTTCTTGCTCAAGAAGGGAGTTCCTCAAGCTAGCTATAAATGGTTGGTATCATTAATTGCATGTGAGTAAGTCGAATAGGGATTTTCTCAGTCTTGCAGTGCACCTACCTTCGTGCACATAACTAGGCATCACCATCAAGAGCTATGGTATTAATAGTGGAGTCCTACGGGGCTTGCCTACGGCTTAACCATTATTGAGCTATTAGAAGCTTCACAGGAGCCAGTGCTATTTTGATGTTGAACGACCCTCTCTTCTATTCCTTGCAATTAATGGTATTTGAGCCACGTGTACAATAGCTTGAGTGCCTTTTGTAAAGGGGTAAAGAGGAGTAGCAATTAGGGCTTGAAGTGCCAAAGTACAACTGAAACGTTTACACCTAAAAGTTGTTAGAATGGCTGACAATAGTAAAGAGAGTGAAATTAATGTTGATAACTTTGATTTTGATAATGAGTAGGCTACTAATGATGCCCCTATGCTTGTTAACTACTTTGTTTCTAGGCTTCAACAACCTATGGGTAATCCATCCCTCCAAAGTGAAGTGCAATGGCAGCTTTGTGCTCATGGGATTCTCCAAACTCCCCACCATGACGAGAGAGTACCTAGGAAGCCTCCTTGTGAGACTCCCAAAAGAGGCCTCTCCGATTCGGGAAGAAAAAGAGGATCCATACGAAGGGCTCAGAAATTTTCTCCTTGATGACACATCTCCTTCTCAAAGGAGAAATCAAGAGACTCCACTGAAGGAACAAGAAAGAAGCGAGTCTCCCGCACCTTGATGGAGATGGCTCCACAAAGACGGTGGGCTAAACGCTCTCCATCACCTCCAAAACAGAGAAGACCATCGCACACTTCTCCACACCATAATTCAAAGAGGGATGACAAAAATCAAGAGAAGAAAAACGGGAGAAAGAGGACACCCTCTTCTCCATCTTCTTTATCCTCTTCCTCTTATGAAAGTGATGGTGAAAGTGATGGTGAAGACAAAGAAGATCAAGGCAAGAAAAAGGCGAGAAAGAGATCACCCTCTTCTCCATCTTCCTCAAATTCTTCATCTTCTGAAGAAAGTGATGGTGAAACTTTTGAGCCATCAAAAAGAAGAGGCCATAGTAAATCCTATTCCACGTGGAAGAGGTCATCCAAGCTCAAGAAGTTCAAAGAGGGAAAAAAGAGCATCTCTTTCCTTACCTACGATGGCGCGTTTGGTGCTACGGACAAAGTCTTGGCCTTTATCCAACAATTCGATGCGGCGTTTGGAGATGAGGGCTTCACAGAGTGCTCTAAGCTACGCCATGTAGCTATGCACTTTCAAAATTCTTCCAGGCAATGGTGGTCTAGCCTACGGGCCAACAATGAAGCTCCACAAACATGGAAAGATTTAAGAGATTCCATTATGAAGCAGTTTTTGGCCACCAATGCCAAAGACAAAGTAGTCACCGAATGGCGAAGCTTGAAGATATCTCCCTACGAATCCATTCCCAAAGGCCACACACCATATCGACGGTTATACACCATACTATGGTGGTTTCTCAAATCAATTTCCAAGCAGGGGCTAAAAGAAATTCTAAGCCCATGGAAAACAAGGGTTCCAATGAGCCTAAGGGGAAGGACAATGTCCAAAAGTCTCCTAAGGGAAATTCCAACAAAGCTAAAGAGAAGGGAGTTTACAAAGTCAAAAATAAACTCTCTCATGAAGAGCTTGAGAGTTATCGCAAGGATAATCGTTGTTTCAAGTGCGGCGAGCAAGGGCATGCATACCGTGCTTGTCCCAAAAGAACACCCGCCATGAACCTCCTAGAGCTACCTTGGTTGAAATCCAAGAGGAGGAAACTCATCACAAAGGATCTCCTCTATGCCATGCTTGGGGAAAGGTAAGAGAACATGATGCTTTTATTCTCTTTGACCCTGGTTCTACTCACAATTTCATATCCACAAAGTTGGCCACCAAGCTAGGCATACAAGCCTATGACATGGGAGATGTCCTACGTGCAGATGGTGCTTTCAAGGGGCAAGAAGCTTCAGTCACTCCCTTAATCGGGAAATTTAGGCTCCATGTCCAAAGCTATGTGGACAAAGAGGACTTCTTTATCTCTCCTCTCAAGCATGAGGATGTAATCCTAGGGGCACCATGGTTTGGTCGCATGGCTGCAAATGTTAAATTCCCTGAAAGGAGAATCTCCTTTAAGTTCAAGAAAAAATATATGTACATAGATGCTAAGGAAATGGGTAACACCATACCCATTGTATATACGCAAGATTTCAATATGTCAATAAAGAGCTCTATTTCTGCGTACATGATTTTTGTTAAAGACTCTCAAAATAAACCTAATATTTTAGCAAAAGAAAATATACACAATCAAAAGGAATTAGAGTTATCCAATTTTCTCAAGGGGTTTCAAGATGTCTTTATTGACGACATCCCTTGTGAGCTACCTCCTAAAAGAGGCAATGATGACCATCCAATTGAACTTCTTCCAGGAAGTTCACCGCCTAATAAACCTCCTTATAGAGTTTCTCAAGCTCAACAAGAGGAGATTATGCGGCAAGTGCATGAGTTAGTTGAGAAGGGCATGGTTAGGCCTAGCTCATCTCCATTTTTTTCACCTGTGCTATTAGTGCAAAAGAAAGACGGCACAAATTGTATGTGTGTCGACTATAGAGCACTAAATAGGATCAATATCAAGAATAGGTTTCCCATTCCATGGGTAGAAGACCTATTTGATAAGCTACAAGGATAGACCTATTTCAGTAGGATTGACCTAAAAAGTGGCTATCATCAAATAAGGATAATTGATCAAGACATTGTAAAGACCGCATTCCACCCTATGTTTCGTCTTTACGAATATATTGTCATGCCTTTTGGCTTGACGAATGCCCTAGCCACATTCAACCGCCTGATGGAGAAGCTATTCAGGCCTCATCGAACCTTTACTGAAGTGTTCTTTGACGATATCATCATCATCTACTCTAATTCATTAGACAAACACAAGCAACATCTCCAGGTAATATTTCAAGTTCCAAGAGAGAATAAACTTTATGTTAATCGAAAGAAAAGTGAAATTTTCTTGCAAGAGATTCAATATTTAGGTCAAATTATCTCTCAAGATGGCATCCAAATGGATCCATCAAAGTTAGAGGTACTAAAAGGATGTCCTAAACCAAGGAATCTTCATGAATTAAGAAGCTTTATAGGTATGTGTGCATACTATAGACTCTTCATAGAAAAGTTCTCACTAATAGCAGGACCATTACATGACCTAACAAAGAAAAATGTTAGGTACACATGGTCTACCAAGGAGAACATTGCTTTCGAAAAGCTTAAAGAAAATATTATCTCTCAACGAGTGCTTACACTATGGATCTCCCAAAACCATTTGAGGTCCAATGTGACGCTTGTGGTGATTGCCTTGGAGATGCTTTGCTTCAAGAAGGGCACGCCATAGCCTATGAAAGTCGAAGGCTCGACCTTGTTGAGCAAGCTCTAGGAATATATGAAAAAGAACTCCTTGCAATTCTACATGCCTTAGATTCATGGAAGCACTATTTATTGGGGACCCCTTTCATTCTGCGAACGGATCCCCAAAGTCTTAAGTACTTCATGACACAAACCAAGCTCTCCGACAAACAAATGAGGTGGGAAAATTTCCTTTCGCAATTTCATTTTCATATTGCTCACATTACTGGCAAGCATAATCAAGTAGCCGATGCACTCTGAAGAAGGCTGAGAATGAACGCGGTTTCCATAGCAACTCACAATGATATATCTTCTATGATAGATGAGTATGCTATTGATCCCGATTTTAGAGATGTGATTTTAGCCCTTACATTAGGGAATAAAGAGGAACCATTTACTTTACAAGATGGTTATCTTCTCTATGGAAATAGACTATGCATTACTAGCTCATTACATGAGAAAGTAATGTATGAATCTCATGCTCCTCCTTATGCAGGTCATAGAGGGATTCAGTATACCTTAAAAGGGGTTGAAACATATTTCTATTAGCCTACCATGAAATCAAACATACAAGAGTATCTTTCAAATGTGTGGTATGCCAAAAGACAAAGTTTGATAGAGGGAAGCAACCTGGATTTCTTCAACCTTTGCCAATCCCTAATTCACCATGGGAGAGCATATCCATGGATTTTATCTTTGGATTGCCTAAGTCTATCCATGAGAATATGGGAATATGGACAATAGTATCAAAAAGACTATCAAAGCCCATCAAATGGCAACCCTCTTCATTTCACAAATCTTCAAGTACCATGGCTTGCCAATGTCCACAGTGTCAGATAGAGATCCTAGAATGACTAGTAATTTTTGGAAGGGTCTCTTTGAGAATTTAGGGACAAGGCTAAATTTCTCTTCGGCCTATCACCCACAAACGGATGGCCAAACTGAAATAGCTAACCTAACAATTCTTGATCTACTAAAAGCCTATGTAGTAGAAGTAGATCAAAGGTCCCAATGGGAGAAGTACTTACCCTTAGTGGAGTATGCCTACAATAACAATGTACATACTTCCACGGGAAAATCACCTTTTGAGGTAATTGAGGGAAGATAAAAAAGTCAACTTCTACTTCAGGTACACGGGAAGATCTTCGTTGCATATGAGTATAGATGAGACCTCCAAGAATCTTTCCAAAAGATTAAGGATGCTATCTCTATCTCACAACAAAGGAAAAAGGCCGCTGCTGACAAGCACAAAAGAGCCCAAGCCTTTAAACAAAATGATTGGGTCTTACTCAAATTTCCCAAGGCTCGATTAAGGCACACAACGAGCAAGAATCCTATGGGACATCAAAAGTATTGTGCTAAGTTAGCAAAAAGGTACTATGATCCCTTCTAGATTCTTAGGCCAATCAATGAGATGACCTATCAACTCAAGTTGCCCAGCCATTGGCTCATACACAATGCTTTCCATGTGAGCCTACTAAAGCCTTACAAAGGAGAGCCACCACAAGAACCAACTATTGAAGACCCACCGGAGATCGAGGACCAAGAAGAAGTGCTGCAGCCCGAGTCCATTCTTTGACATGAAGACAAGGTATTAAGAGGTGGTAAGACTATCCGACGATATCTTATTAAGTTTAAGAATTATCCTTTTGAAGATGCTAGATGGATGCAAGGCATAAAATTAAAGGATAACCTAAACCTTGTCAATGCTTACAATGTTGAGATGTCGAGCTCTACACCTTGAGCTGGCATCCACTACGGGTCTTGGCCGCTTACGGCATTTACTCACTGGCGCGTTAGGTGACCGACACGGAGGATCTCTGCCAGTGATTCTACAGTTGGACTACACTTATAGTGCCAGCCTAGTACGCTTCTAGCGAGTTCACACTTAGTGACCGCATGTACATATGTGCTACTTTTCAGCTTTAGCACTTAGTCATTTTGTACTCTCTTTTCTGTGAAGAAGAAGAAGAAGCTTTCCATCTCTGTGTGCTTTGTGCTTGTCTTGTGTAGCTCTCTTGCATCCTCATTCTTTACATGGTATCAGAGCCTGGTGCAGGCAAGAGAGCAAGAGCATCACCATCCCTTCGTATACAAAGATTTACTGTACAAGTACAGTGGTTGTGAAACGCTTGATTGTGGACACTCGTTGAGTGTAGAAAGCGTTACAGGAACCACGATAGCAGGTTCAGCAGATTTGCAGGTTTTTGCAGATTGCAGCTATTTTGTCTTAGTGCTTCAAGATGTCTGACGGTTTCAGTCAGATTGTTACTGAGAAGCTTGAGAAAAATAACTACCCTGCATGGAAGTTCAGAATAACAAATTTCCTAAAAGGAAAAGGTTATTGGGACTATGTAGAAGGAGACAATGAAAAGGAACCAGAGATTCCCGAGGCAAATGCTACAGCAGAACAAAGGAAAGCTTTGAGGGACTGGCAACAAGGCCAGAGCAAAGTGATGTATTGGCTGTCTATGAGCATCACAGATGGCATGATGGGCTATCTACAGGATGTTGAAACCCCCGCCATTACATGGAGAAACTTAGGCAGAGTGTTCGAGGTGAACACCAAGGCCAGGAAGCTTCAACTAAAGTCGGAGCTAAATCAGGTTAAGAGGAACAACCTCTCAATCAATGATTATGCCTTGAAGATCAAGAGTATCATTGAGGCTCTTGGATCTATTAAAGTCTCAGTGGAAGACGATGACATTGTCCGTGCATGCTTGGATGGTCTAGGAGATGAGTATGTACATTTTAGGTCTTCCATGAATAAAAGAGACGACATCCCCGTGTTCCAAGATTTGATTTCTATGCTTATTCTTGAGGAGAAGAACCTTGACACATCTTCTTCTCATGGCAGAAATAATTCTGAACAGGCCTTCTATTCTAACTCCAACAGAGGTAGAGGTAGAGGTCGTGGTCGAGGCCCAAGGGGTTGCAGGGGCCAATTTCTGGAAGGTCAATCAAATCAAAACAATACAGGTGGCAGGGGAAACCAATCTCAAGGAAGGGGAAGTCAAAGAGGTCGTGGTGCAGGATCAAGCAGGCAGCAACATACTCGAGATAGTAGAGAATGTTGGACTTGTGGTGAAAGAGGTCGCATGTCACATGACTGTCCAAAGGGAAAAGCAAGTAGAAAGAGAGAACAGGGAAACTATGCATCTACTAGCAGAGATGCAGATGACAGCAAAAACGAGCGCATGTTTGTTATGCAGCATGTAATGAATACAATGACTGCAGAGAATTCCACCCAAGATGATGTTTGGTATGTGGATTCAGGTACCTCTAATCACATGACGTCTCGTGGAGAGTGGTTTAGAGATATGCACAAACCAGATGTGTCAGGCTATGTGCAGACAGGAGATGGCACAGCTCACCCCATTGCTCATGTAGGGGACATACCTCTAAATACGAAGAGTGGGAAATCAAAGTACTTAGCAGATGTACTTCATGTCCCAAACATTACAAAGAATCTTGTTTCTGTTGGACAAATGGTTGAGCAGGGTTTGCAGGTTCGCTTCAATCCAAATGGTTGTTATGTAGAAGATTTCCAGAATGGCTGTAAGCTGATCACAGAGGGCAAATGTGTGGGCAGAATGTTTACGCTGAATGTAGACATGCCTGAGGTAAAAGCTGCATTATTTGCACAGGGCACAGGTGTTGTGGCTGATGTTGACATTTGGCACAAACGCATTGGCCATGTCAATGAGCAGAGATTGCGTAGCATGCAATCAAAACAGATTGTAAAAGGTTTGCCCAAATTCAAGGTGGATGGTATGCATAAAGTGTGTGCAGCATGCCAGTTTGGAAAACAGTCAAAGGGCTCATTTCCACATGAGCGCAATGTATGTAAAAGGCCACTTGAGGTGGTGCACACAGATGTTTGGGGTCCAACCGATACTGCAAGTATACATGGTTGCAGGTATTATGTCTCTTTCATTGATGACCATACAAGGAAAGTATGGGTCTACTTCATGCGTAACAAAAGTGAAGTGTTTGGTCACTTTCAAGACTTCAAAGTCATGATTGAGAAGGAGACAAATATGCAAATCAAGACATTGAGGTCAGATGGAGGGGGAGAGTACTTCTCCACTGATTTTTTAGATTTTCTGCGAATGCATGGTATACACAGGCAGTTTACATGCAGATATACTCCACAGCAGAATGGGGTTGCAGAAAGGAAAAACAGGCACATTGCAGAGGTTGCACGTGCATTGATGAATGAGAAGAACATGCCTCATCATTTCTGGGCTGAAGCTGTAAATACAGCTGTGTACATTATGAACAGGACACCTACAGCTGCGGTGCATGATGTAACACCTGAGGAAAAGTTTACAGGTACAAAGCCTGATTTGGCACACTTGAAAGTGTTTGGCTGCATAGCTTACGTGCATGTACCAGATGAGTTGCGTAGGAAATTGGATCCTAAAGCAGAGAAATGTATTCTTGTGGGATATTCCCTTGAACAAAAGGGGTACTGGTGCTACAATCCTACTATACGAGAATTATGAGTGAGCAGAGATGTAGTCTTTGATGAGATGAGCAACTGGTACAGTAATGCACATGGCACTATTGGGGCTGATGTAAAATATGACGTGGTTGTACAAAATGTGAGGCCACACTCACAGGTTTTGAGTGGACCACAAGAGTCCTCTTCTTGTGGCTCTGTTGAGAAACCATGGAATGGTAGACTACGTACGCAGGTTACTCCACCAACAGGTACAGGGAATGTATCACGAAAAGGAAAGGAAAAGGTTGATGAACCTCCCTTTATGGTTGATGCATCATCAGGTTTTTCACATGTAGACATGGATTCAGATGGTTCTGAACAAAGTCTTGATGAGGAATTTGGAATTCCGGCTGTCAGGACACCTGGTGTAAGGAAAGTACAAGAAGATGCTAGAGGGCAAAGGAGTGACCAAGGACCGCGCAGATCTAATAGAGTCAGAAATCCAGTTCAGAAATTGACTTATGATGGGTATCTAGCGCATCACCAAGCCTACATGGCTAAGGTGATACAGGATGTGGAGCCCACATGTTTTGAGGATGCAGTTGGAAATGTGCATTGGGATGATGCAATGAATGAAGAGATGGCTGCATTGGAAGCAAATGACACATGGGAGTTGGTGCCATTGCCAAGTGGCAAGAAAGCTATTGGCTGTAAATGGGTGTATAAAACCAAGCATAAGGCTGATGGTAACATTGAGCGTCACAAGGCAAGGCTGGTCGCAAAGGGTTATGCACAGACGTATGGCATAGACTATGAGGAGACCTTTGCTCCAGTGGCAAAGATGACGACTGTGAGAGCTGTCATAGCAGTGGCTGCATCTAGAGGATGGATTATGCATCAAATGGATGTAAAGAATGCCTTCTTGAATGGTGAGTTGCAAGAGGAAGTGTATATGGATCAGCCACCTGGTTATGTCGATCCAGGTTACCCAGATTATGTATGCAGACTTCTCAAAGCTTTGTATGGTTTGAAGCAGGGCTCTAGAGCATGATATGACAGGATTGCCAAGTATCTTGTCAGTATTGGTTTTAGGAGAGCTCATGCTGATCATTCACTCTATGTACGTGAGAGTGATGTGGGGATTGTGGTCATTACCATATATGTAGATGACCTTATTATTGTTGGTGACAATGCTATGGAGATTGACCATGTGAAGGGTCTTCTCAAACAGGAGTTTGAAATGAAAGATTTGGGCGAGTTGCGCTACTTTCTTGGCATTGAGGTGATCAGGACTCCAGAGGGTGTATGGCTGTCACAGAGACAATATGCTTTGGACATGTTGTCAAAGTATGGTATGGCTGATTGTAAGCCGATTTCCATTCCCTTGGATGTGAATGCAAAGCTGAGTGCAGAGAAGGGTGATGTTGTTGAGGATGTCAATATGTACAGGAAGATGGTGGGTAGTCTAATCTACTTGACTATCACAAGGCCAGACTTGAGCTACACAGTAGGCTTGGAGAGTCAGCTCATGCAGCTTTCGAGGAAGCCACATTTGGATGGAGTACGACGCACACTTAGGTATGTGCAAGGGACTCTTGACTACGCATTGTTCTATGCAGCAGATGCACCATTAGCATTGTATGGGTATACAGATGCAGATTGGGCAGGTAGCATTGTTGATAGGAGATCTACGAGTGGCTTCATGTTCTCTTTTGGGAGTGCTGCTGTTACTTGGAGTAGCAAAAAGCAGCCTACGGTTGCTTTATTGAGCACAGAGGCCGAGTACAGAGGTGCAGCAGTTGCGGCGTGCGAGGTAGCTTGGCTACGCACATTACTTGAGGACTTGGGAGTGCAGGTGGACCAGCAGATTGTCATTCATTGTGACAACCTCAGCAGCATGCAGTTGGCTAGGAACCCAGTGTTCCATGCTAGGACCAAACACATAGAGGTCCATTACCACTACGTTCAAGAGCGAGTGTTGGCGGGCGACATCGACTTGGTCTACGTCAGCACAGAGGAGCAGATAGCGGATATCTTTACCAAGGCCCTCGGAGCTGAGAAGCTTCGACGTTTCCGGACTATGCTTGGACTCTGCGACATGCAGAGCTCGAGGGGGAGTGTTGAGATGTCGAGCTCTACACCTTGAGCTGGCATCCACTACGGGTCTTGGCCGCTTACGGCATTTACTCACTGGCGCGTTAGGTGACCGACACGTTGGATCTCTGCCAGTGATTCTACAGCTGGACTACACTTATAGTGCCAGCCTAGTACGCTTCTAGCGAGCTCACACTTAGTGACCGCATGTACATATGTGCTACTTTTCAGCTTTAGCACTTAGTCATTTTGTACTCTCTTTTCTGTGAAGAAGAAGAAGAAGCTTTCCATCTCTGTGTGCTTTGTGCTTGTCTTGTGTAGCTCTCTTGCATCCTCATTCTTTACATACAATGCTTCCTTAGAGTATGCAAATGTACAAATGTTAAGAATGAACAAATTTTTTGTCTTATAAGACTCTCTTTTTCTTTATTGTGTACAAAAATGAAGTGTACTAGTATGCATGCTTACATCAAGTTTACGAAGACGACGTCTCCCAAACACCAAGTAGACCTTGTTACTCTACTATGGAAGATTGATAAGACTAATGTGCAGACATGCTTGTGGCAACTTAGGCTCTCAAGCGCCAAATGGACTAGTCATCCATTCTAGAACGATGACGTAGGGTAACATAGGGATCCTCTACCCGCTAGAGAAAGGACTAATGAATATGCTTTATCTTCTCTACCCCATAGTCGAGGACAACTATGATTTCAAGAGAGAGGTAATGTCATAATAACTAATATCTAATTCTCCTAAATTATTTTCTCATGTTAAACTGATCATTTATGATATGAGGAAGTACAAGGGGAGAAAAAGCTAGAATATTAGTTAAGCTGGCAGACTGGCCACAATAGGGATCCAAAGGAGGGAAAATAGGGATCCAAAGGGGGGGGCATCTGCAAAAGAGCAATGTGCAACAATGGGCTTAAAAGACCCTAAGGTTCAGCCCATTAAGACTTCCAAAATGCTAAGGTTCCAAAATTCAAAGTTTGTGTCCAAAGGTCAAACTCTAGGGATATTGGATGCTTTGTGTGTGTCCCAAAATGTCTTCTCAAGTCCTACATAGGAGGGGGCAAGGCCAAGAAGCAGGGGATGAGCATATTTACCCTGGCGATCTAATGACCAATGCATCACCACCCTTTCAGAATGTCACTGAGCTACTTCATTTTATTGGACATGGGAGAGATAGATTATTTGGCTACCACTGGAGATTATATTCAACTTTTGTTAATGAAAGGAAAGCAAGAAAAATTCATGTTGCATATTCATCATTGCAAGAGAAGTACGTGAAAGACATTCAGCAAGTCACAGAGGAAGCCAACAAGAAGATGAAGTAGCTAAATGACAAGATATCAAGCCTTAATGAAAAAGTAGAGAATCAAAAAATGGAGCAAGAGTGCCGTCTAGACAATTATGTTCATCTACAACACACTGCACGAACGACTGGACATACTGTGCTGCAGCATATCATCAAGCCAAAGGAGTTGGTGGAGATATTGGATGATCCATCCAATGCTGGCATTGCTAATGTTATGTGCCTGAAGTATTTCAGTGAGCTAAAGAGAATTGTGCTGCCTCAGGAGATGATGGATGTGTGTGACAACGCAAGAATAAGTTTCAAGGAGTATGAAGCTTTGTATAGAATTGTCACACTAGGTCACAGAGCAAAAGGTTTGTTTAGGTTACTGCCAACACCTTACAGTGTCAGCATTGCAAAAATGTGCACCAATAATGATGTTGTAAGTTTGTTGGGTGGATTTCAATATGTGGAGGATACCCTGCCATTAGAAGAGAGCAAATGCTTCTGCTACAACGAGTTCAATAATGTGTACGTTGACTTGTTGAAGCTCCAGGAGTCAATGATTAAATTTTATGGGCTGACATAGAAAGAGTGTGATGGAAAAATTATATTTTCGATGAAGATTTTATGAGTGTCAAATTGTCAAAGGTCAACGGCCCAAAAGGGCAAGCGTTACACTTATGAACAGAGCCTTGGTGGGTATCGACGTTGAGCTAAATGCCAACGACAAGGTAAACACCTGTTTAGGTGTTCAGTCAGAGAAGAATATTTGGTGCCTGGCAACTTCTCACCTCCCAAACAAAACACATGAGTTCCTCAAATGGTATTTTTAATCACGCCCTAATAGTTGATGTCATTCGGCAACAACAAGAAGGACAACAATTGCAGGTTTTAGGTCTGGGTACGTTGGTGCAACCAAAGTTAGTATATGCCGAGAAGTGCTCTATGCCAAGTTATGGGTGATAACAGGTACAAGACAAAGGGCCAAGGCCAATGTGGAGGACCTGGGTAGACAAATGATAGTGGAAGTGTATGTTTAATCCGATTTTTTGGTACAAAAGGCTCCAAAATGGTCTAGCTGTGGTGACATGTAAAGGTGCCCAAAATGCTGAGTTAGTGCTCTAGAATATGGTCTTCAAAATGATGTACAAGTTGTTCTAAACGGCTCGTCAAATGGAGCCCCGTGATGAAAGATATTGAAGTTCAAAGTTAGAATGCTTTGCAGATCCCTGAAGAATAGAGCAAGTGGGGACAGGTGGCCTGAGCTGATATGAGTGGATAGGCATGAAGTGCTCAAGCTCGGAAGCATGCCTATCTTTTTGGATTGTCAATTGGGCCTCAAACGAGCAAGTTATGGTATGTGGGAACATTTACCAAGGGTCGGGTACGTGCTCATCAGGCGGCGTTCGTAGGCGCATTGAGAGGGACTTTTTTGAGCTTGCCAAGGTTTCGAAAAGTTTCATGCAACGTGAGGAGTCAACCAAAATTTACGGATCGCCAATCAGAGTCGTGGACATCGTGATATGCACAGTGCAAGTTGACAGACAATCATGATAGAAAAGGCTCGGATATTGTTTTTTGTTTCTTGAACAGGTTGTCCGAGGCCATGGTGCGGAATGGTGAGGAAGCGGGAGGGTTTGGAGCTAAGAGGTGAAGCTCCCATGTGGGGTAATAAAAAGAAATCATGTAGCAATTCCAACCAGGTAGGAGCACCGATGGCGTGCGAATCAAATGCTTAATACCCCTTGGCTATTAATGGAAAAGGAAAGGATGGCTGGAAGGTTGCGTAAAGGAAAGGAAAAAGGGTGATTGGAACGGAGGAAAAAAAGAAAACAAATGAGCTTCAAAGCTAAGTTGGAAAAAAAAAAGCAGAGGTCTAAGTGAGAATAAAAAGACTCAAGGGCAGTGACGCTCTGCATTGTTGCTGAAAAGAAGTTTTTTTTCCCTTGTGAAAGAAAGAGGCGAAGTGAGAAAGGCAAGGAGGGTCTTCAAGAAATGGAGGCGGTTTTTGGCTTTCTAAAAGAAACCTTAGTGTTGAGCAGGGTTAGACATAGTGTTGAGTCGGGTTAGGCATACGTTCAATACTTTCAGTGAGTAGACTTATCTTTAGTTCTAAAATTTATCTTTAGTTCTAAAATAATAAATGGATCTTTTTATTTCACCTTTCATTTCATATGTGATATGTCTTTACTTCTCTTTAATTAACCTTGCATAATTCCAATAAATGTTATAGATCATACACACATATATTTTTTTTTATTATTTATTTATTTATATTTACACACACATATATATATAAATTTATTTATTGATGATTTTTGTTTATTTCACATTTCGTTTCACGACCTCACTTTCTTGATTGTGATATGTCTTTACTTCTCTTGCATTAACCTTGCATAATCCTAATAAATTCTATAGATATATATTTATTTATTTATTTATTTACTTATTGATTATTTTTTAAATTTCACATTTTATTTCACAACCTCACATTCTTTATTTTTCTTGCATTCTATAACTTAATTCTAATCCACATTAGGGAAAGACTCTTTTATTTAGTTTTAGAATGTCCACGTGACCCTTAACTTTGTTTCCTTTGGCTTTTGTTGACCGAGGAGGAGCATGGGGAGAGAGAGATGAAAGAGGTTTTTGTGTGCTCGGTGGTCGAAGGCGCACAAGAGCGTCATCTGTGAAAGAACTCGGAAGGGCGAGCACTCGATAATAAAGGGAGCCAACGAGGGCTACCAAGAGGAGGAGTTGCTACGCGAGCAAAGCCAATGAGGGATTTCTTAACGAGGTGTGTGCGGACGAAGTCGAGTTGCAAGGGAGGTGTGCGTCCCTCTGTACAATTTGGTGATGCCTATGGTGCGGCCTAGAGTAGACTACCCGCATCTTGTACATGGTTTTTTTTCATTGAAGGAGAAGCTATCATTACCGGTTTTGGCGTCGTTTTTCTCCCCTTTCTCCCTTTCTTCTTTGCTCATCTCTAGGGTGTGTGGTGCCGGTGTGTGTGAGCGTGTGCGTCCCTCGGACCCCCTATGTGTGTGTGTGTGTGTGTGTGTGTGTGTGTGTGTGTGTGTGTGTGAGAGAGAGAGAGAGAGAGAGAGAGAGAGAGAGGTATTGAGTTGTGGAAGAGCTAGAAGCAGGCAATATTGGTGTAATTGTTGTCTCGTGATTATGCAAGGCGTGTGTGCGTTGGGTGAACTACAGGCAAGGCCCTGCTAGTGTGAGTTGTCTTTTGTGAAGATGTTTTCAAGAGGACAAGGGTGTTGTGAATACCATGAACTATATAGGGACACTTGTTTGTATGTCGGGTGTGTTCCACATTCCCCCTCTCCATCTTCTGGTGCCCCCACGGAGGAGCACACTGATTTCTCCTTGGTGATACGTTTGTAAGCAAAAATGTGACAGAGTACTGGCCCAATTTTCAATCGTTATGAATATGCGGACGAATGGCTGGCAGATTTCCAATTGTTCATGTTGTCATTGCAGATGGCAGGTGATGAAGAGAAGGTGCAGATAGTGCCGTTGGTGCTGCGAGGTAAAGCAAAGGCATGGTTTGATGGTCTAGAAGCTACAAATAATCAGTATTGGGCTAGTTTTCAAGAGCAATTTCTCTGCAAGTTTCGCAAGATGGTGTCGTCTACTGAAGCAGATGCGGAGATTAAAGAGCTGCAACAAGAAGTAAGTGGAGATTTTGATGCTTTTGTCGATAAGGTTGAAGCTTGTTGGAGTGATCTAGCTGTTACCACCCAAGTGGTCAATGCGGATGGTTTCAAGTTGGAGAAGTTCTTAGCTTGCTTGTTTCCTTGAGTTTGAGATAAAGTGGATGATGAAGAGCCAAAGACTTATGCCAAGGCAGTCAAAGTTGCCAAGGTGAAGAGTAGGAAAGTGAGAAAGAAAATGGAATTGGGCTTGCTTAAGCTTGCAGATTGTGTTCTTGTTGCAGCAGCAAGATGTTCTTTGGACCAATCGAGGATAGTGCCAGTGATGCGAAGTGTGGAGCCTATTAAGGTAAGGCCAATGATCGACTATGTTCCTTGGGAATTACCTATTGGTGAGGTGTTTATGACAATTGTGCAGGAGCTCATCAATGAAGATGGACATTTTGTTGAAGAAAGATTGTGTGTAGAGGAGTTAGCAGATGCCAAGTGTCCAGTGCAACTTGAAGAGGTGGAGTGTGTTCTTGTGGAGTGCTTGTATGAAAGGATAACAGATCGTGGCCAAATAATAGGTGCAAAGAGCTTGGGGTTGGATGACAAAAGTGGGCACAATGATGGTTGAGCTTTTGTGGAGCAGCTAGAGGATGATGATGTTGATGCCAAGTCGGCCTAGGTGAAGACGATGAGGCTACAATCCCAAATTTCTAGGAAACGAGTGAGGAGGATAGAGATCTGAGCTGGGAGATAAAATCCAAAGAGCCGGTGTTGGTAAAGGTAAAGTTACCTTGTTATATGCATGAAGATGTGGTGGTTGCCATTATGAATGAAGAGCAAGTAAGAGAGTCAGAGCTTGAAAATGAAAACCTACAAGTAAGGATGCTATATGGCACCATGCTAATGACAATGCTCATCAAGGTAGTTGTGGAAGGTGCTTTGGTTGTACAAAAGGTACAAGGGTTTCCCAAGAAGAAGAGAATTGTTGTGTCAAAGGAAGAAGAATAGGTTGAAGAAGATGGCATGCAAGAGGTATTGGATGCTCATCAAAGGGAAGAGCAGTTGCATTTACTTATGGATTGCACGAAAGATGCCTTGGACACGGGTTCTTTTGAGCAAGAATGCATTGAAACTGAAGTTGATTGGGGTTTTGATGACCCGATGGGTGAAATGAATGAAGAGACGCAAATTCTTGCTGTGAAAGATTTGAACAGAATGCAGGTGATATGAAGGTCTGTCTCTCTACAGGTGGAGGTTTCTTTTCAGAGAAAAAGTCTGTTGCTATGGTGGTATTGACAGAGGCAGGTATGGAGGTGAGTATGGAAGTGATGATGACTGGAGTGGCTATGTTGAAAGAGTTTCCCGCTAAGCGGAGTGGTCCTTTTGAGCATGAAGAAAAGTCCAAGGGTGTCAACTTGTTCAAGTTGTCAAGGGAAGTTTGTGTGTGGTGGTTGAAAGGTATGCTCATAAGTGCAGCTGTGAGGTGGGTTGTCAAGCAGGTGCATGATTTTCTTGAGGAGGATCTCACTTTACATGGTTGGGAGGGAGGGCATGGTATATTCAATGTGAATGTTGATGTGCACTCGGAGAGTGGTGATGCTTTTGGTGGAGTTTTTTTGGAAGTGGATAGTATGCCTATGGATGCTTGGAGAGATGGAAGCATGCCGAGGGCAGCTTATGTGGATGGTTGGCTAGATACCTTGGTGCGGCACTATGTGAGCATGTTGCAGGTGGGTGGACGGGATCAATGTCAAGTGTTTGACCCCGGTGGCAACCATGTTGTAATGCGGGGGGTTGGTCAACCCGCTTGAGCAAGTGCGGCGGGTGAAAGAAGATAGCTTTTGTACATATGGTTGTGGTTTTGGAGTGCTTTCGGTTGCCAGTTTGGTGTTGTAGTTTTTTAGGTGCGATAAACATGTGTGTGGTTGAACATGAATGTTCAACTAGGGGGTGGGAAATGCTGGTGCAACCAAAGTGGTATATGCAGAGAAGTGCTCTATGCCAAGCTATGGGTGCTAACAAGTACAGAACAAAGGGCCAAGGCCAATGTGGAGGACCTGGGTAGACAAATGATAGTGGAAGTGTATGTCTAATGCGGTTGTTTTGTCAAAAAGGCTCCAAAATGATTCAACTGTGATGACATGTAAAGGTGCCCGAGATACTGAGTTGGTACTCTAGAATATGGTCTACGAGATTTTGTACAAGTTGGTCTAGACAGCTCGTCAAACGGAGCCCCGTGGTGAAAGATATTGAAGTTCAAAGTTAGAATCCTTTGCAGATCCCTGAAGAACAGAGCAAGTGGGGACAGGTGGCTTGAGCTGATATGAGTGGATAGGTGTGAAGTGCTCAAGCTAGGAGTCATGCCTATCTTTTTGGATTGTCAATCGGGCCTCGAACAAGCAAGTTATAGCCTGTGGAACATTTATCGGGGGTCGGGTATGTGCTCATCGCCGCAGCGTTGGTAGGCGCATTGACAAGGACTTTTTTGAGCTCGCCAAGGTTTTGGAAAGTTTCATGCAACGTGGGGAGCCAACCAAAATTTGTAGATCGTCGATCAGAGTCGTGGGCATCGCAATATGCACAATTCAAGTTGGTAGACAATCATGAGGGGAATAGATCAGATTTTTTTTCTGTTTCTTGAACGGGTTGTTCAAGGCCATGGTGTGGAATGGTGGGAAAGCGCGAGGGTTCGGAGCTAACAGGTGAAGCTCCCATGTGGGATAATCGGAAAAAATCATGCGGCAAGTCCAACCGGCAGGAGCACTGACAACGTGCCAATCAAATACTTAATACCCCTTACCTATCAATGGAAAAGGAAAGGATGGCTAAAAGGTTGCATAAAGGAAAGGGAAAAGGGTGATTGGACTCAAAGGAAAAAAGAAAACAAATGAGCTTCAAAGCTAAGTTTAACAAGTGAAAGGGTCACCGTGGCTTTCAAAAAGAATAAGAAAGTGATAAAATTGTTAGGTTGAATTAAATTTTTATTAGTGTTTTGGAAAGGATTGCCTCGGCTTAGTCTTGAGCTGATTGAAAATCAAGACTAGCTAGCTACAAACCATGGCAAATGAAAGAAAAACCAATGAAATATGTGAGAAAGTCGTTCAAAAATTTTGCAAATCTAAATTTTTTTGCTAATATTTTTGATTTTTTTCTTTGTGAGGAGGAAATACAATCAATAGTCGCTTAATAAAAGAGACTTTCTTGAACGTTAACATTGACCGGAATCAAGCTATAGAATGCAAGAAATGTAAAGATATGTGAAGTTGTGAAATGAAAGGTGAAATAAAAAGAACTAAGTAATATCTGTATGTGTGTGTGTGTGGAATATATTAGAATCTATAAGAATTATGAAAGGTGAAGCTTCACTTTAGCATTTAAAAACAATAGAATGCAAAAAGAAACATATGTGTGTGTGTGTGTGTAAAATTTACTAAAATTATGCAAGGTGAAGCTTCACTTTAGCATTTTAAAACAATAGATTGCAAGAAAATTAAAGACATGTTAGGATGTGAACTGAAAGGCAAGTCTCCATCATCCACTGAAAACAATGAAAGTCTCCCTAAACCAACACAACACTAAGGTTTCTTTTAGAAAGCTAAAAAAAAAGCAGAGGTATAAGTGAGAAAAAAAAAGACTCAAGGGCAGTGACTCCCAGCGCTCCCTGTTGCTTTAAAAAGAAGTTTTTTTTCCCTTGCGAAAGAAAGAGGTGAAGTAAGAAAGGGCGAGGAGGGTCTTCAAAAAAGGGGGATGTTTTTTTTCTTTGGCTTGTGTTGAAGGAGGAGGAGCATGGGGAGAGAGAGACGAAGGAGGTTTTTGTATGCTCGGTGGTCTGTGAAAGAACTCAGAAGGGCGAGTGTTTGGCAATAAAGGAAGCCAACGAGGGATACCAAGAGGAGGAGCTGCTACGCGAGAGAAGCCAATGAGGGATTTCTTAGCGAGGTGTGTGTGGACAAAGTCGAGTTGCAAGGGAAGTGTGTGTTCCTCTGTACAAATTGGTGATGGCTATGGTGCGGCCTAGAGTAGACTACCCGGATCTTGTACATGGTTTTTTCTCATTGAAGGAGAAGCTATCATTGTCGGTTTTGGTGTCATCTTTCTCCCTTTTTCCCTTTCTTCTTTTCTCATCTCCAGGGTGTGCGGTGCCGGTGTGTGTGAGAGTGTGCGTCCCCGGACCCCCTATGTGTGAGAGAGAGAAAGAGAGAGAGGTGTTGAGTTGTGGAAGAGTTGGAAGCAGGCAAGATTGGTGTGATCGCTATCTCGCAGTTATGCAAGGTGTGTTTGCGTTGGGTGAAGTGTACGCGAGGCCCTGCTAGTGTGAGTTGTCTTTTGTGAAGGTGTTTTTGAGAGGACAGGGGTGCTATGAATACCCTGAGCTATATAGGGGCAAATGTTTGTGTGTCAGGTGTGTTCCCCATTCCTCCTCTCCAATGTTCCAAGTGGAGTGGCATTTGGCAGGAGACTTGAAAACTCTCAAGTGTATGCTAGGGTGCAAGAAAGGTGCAATGACCCTCTTTCCATACATTTATTGCAGCCACAATAAAGTCTCATTAGGAAGTAAGGGCAGGGTTTCAAAGGCCATCAAGACAAAGGGCGGTAAGGGTAAGGGTGACAAAGCTACAATCAACTCTATGAAAGGTGTGCCCACTACAAAAAGGGTGGGTAAAGCATTACAATAATGTTTCAAGGTATCCTCAAATGTAACCAGAGTGTACCTCTTAATTGAGACATGGATGATCCAAAGTGGGATCCTATTCTACCAATTTCTCTTATAAATATGCATGTATGCACTCTTCATGCCTGTCTATGAATTTTTGACAAGTTCTTATGCTCCATATTAATTATGCTTGAAATATGGAGACTTGCAGAAAGAAGAAAAGAGTGTATTAGAGAACTCAAATGTATTCTATCAAGTGTTGACCTACATGGAGGTGCAATAGAGTTATCAAAGGACAAGAAGGCATTAGGAAGTACAGAGGATCATCCTAATAAAATATGTATGGGAGGTAGTAAAGCTAGGAATTTTATTTCAAACTATTCTGACTCCAAAAGTCTCAATGAGTTTCAATTGTGAAAAAAGGTGTGTGACATTACCACCTACAAAGGTAAGGAAGCAGTCCTAGGAATTAATCGTGCTTGTGTATGGTAGTTTGTAGATGATTTTTTTTGTTTGCTTGAAAAGGCAAACATGTGTTGAAATATCCACCTTAAAGTTTGTAATCAATAGTTTCACAGCACAAATGGTGGATGACTGGGGGGAGACACACATAACACATTACATGGTGGGTTGAACACTTCGTTTTTTTGCAATTAAAAAAATCAGTGTTTAAACTAAAGTTTAACTATTTTTCGAGCACATTCTTTTTTCTCATAGGTCATTTTTTCTTGACACATTCGGTTGATTGGGAATCTGGAGTAGCCAAGGAATGGAGCGCTCACAATATCAAGCAAAAGCAGTGTATTTAAAAATACACGGCATACAGGTGGGAGGAAAAAGAGCAATGCCCTACACGAAATGTTCAATTGGTTCTAAATAGTTCTAGCGGGGAGAGAAAGGAAGAAGACTAGAGTGAAAAGAAGTCTGAAACGCAAAATAGAGAAAGTGGTTAGCCTGAAGCGATCACAATCATATCATGCTTCTAGTGCAAAAGATCAATTCCGCCAATGGTTGGAGACAAGGTGACAGAATGGCAAGCGTTGGGTGAAAAACCAACAAATTTTTGACACTAACTACTTCTATTGTAAACATGCATTGTAATGCCCCGCGATTTTTTGACGCCCCAATCACTGGTTCCATGGGTAAATTTTTGTCTATTTTGGAGTTTTTTTAAAACTTTTATTAGTATTATTGAGTTTTTAAGTTTTTTTAAAAAAAATTAGTACTATATAAGTCCAAACTCACAACTTGAAGTTCGTTTCTTGTTTGCACATTCTAGAAGATCCTCTCGAGCACAAACGTGCACGCACCCATATCTTGCACAACATGGATGATTCACACGAGAAGACGGGGACTATGCACATCAATACCACCACATCCACTCACACCATAGAAAATCCGCAGCGAGAACCCCATGGAGAATCTACGGCTTCAAATCCACATCCCCAACCACAAGTGGATAACCCAAAGTCCCAACCCGCTCCAGACGCCCAACAACCTCCCCAACCATTGAATCCAGATGATTTAACCACAATGCGACATATTTTTGGTGATCTCAGACCAATAAACCTTGCCAACCGCACACCTCTGTCGAACCCCGCACCAATTTTGAATACACATAGCCATGTAAGAAACAAGAGCAACAGAAGAAGAATACCGAGGTCCATCTCAAAATCCGGAGCCCTCGCCTATTGTCACAACAACTGCTGCTCAGGCCACCGCAAAAACCACGCTGCAAAGATTTTCACCACGAGTCAGACAAATAGTAATCAAGGTAATACCAGGCAACCCAGTTTCTAAAGCAAAAGAGGCCAAGAGGAGGAAAAAAATGAGGGAGATGGAAAAGAAAGAGGCAGCTGAGAAGGAAGCCCAAAGAGTGCAAGAAGAACAAAGAAGACAGAGAGAGCAAGAGCAATGGTAGAGAGCTCATTTGGAAAACCTACAAGCACGAGTAGAGGCAGAGAGAAAGGCGGTAGAGGATAGAGCTCAAACCACCCAACAAGCAAAGGCTGGGAGCTCTAGGCCTTCAAAAATACCTTAAAGAGCCAAGCAATGTGCAAAGAGAAAAAAGGACAAGGTGACGCCTGAAGAACAACATGTCCAAGAGGAGAGGAGGAAAAAGTATAAAGATGATCCTCTTCAATGGGCCAGGCAGCTGGCTCCTCCACCACCACCAACAACACAAAAAAAGTAGAGAAATTTCTTTGTGGGAGATTAGACAATATCAAAAGAGCACTGAGCCAATCATACCCAAAGCAGCCTTCTCTCGGGTGGTGAGAGAGATAATGGACCAATATAGCATTTTTGTTATACGTATACAATGTGCTACTTTACTGGCCCTACAGGATGCCATCGAATACATTTTGGTGCAGTTATTTCAGGATGGCGTTTCCTGTATGGTGCTTGCTAAGCACGTAACATTGAAAAATACAAATTTATCTTTAGCAATCAAATTACAAAATGAAGGATGCCTTCATAAAAAATAGTTTATCCCATGTACTCTCTCTTGATGAGATTTGTAATCTTTTCATATAATATCAAATGTCAAATTTCTACCATTTCATGCAATTGTTCAAGTTGATTTTGTACATTGTTTTTTTTAAGTATTTGAATTGTTAAGTATGTTAAATTTAAACTGGCCACCATGTCACACGTCTCATCTGGTGGTGTCGACATGCACAAAATCTCGAACATGCAACCACTCGTCGATCGAGGGAGACATCTCGGTGATTTTTTGCCAAACCAGGTGACAAGGGGAGTGTACGGGGTCAACCGGACCACCAATGAGCACGGCAGTGCCCAACGGGGTTGGACGGGTCAAAAAAATCCCATGTGCACCATTGGACCCCACTTTTTTTCCCCATTCGACCCTATTTTTTTGCCCCATCCGATTCCGTTGGGTGCCCCCGTGCTCATTGGTGGTCTAGTTGACCCCGTACACCCCCCCCCCCCCTCTTTGTCGCCCAATTTTGCAAAAAAATCACCGTGATGTGCACCTGGAGCGATGGGTGGCTGCATGTTCAAGGTTCTGTGCATGTGTTGCAAAAATGAAATTTATTGGACAATATGAATCAAAAAGTAAAACAAGTACCAAATGTTGATAGAAATCGTTGACAAAAGCAATTATTTTGTATTGATTTGGATATTACATCATGGTTGATTAGTTTCATTACGAAATACATACGTGGGTTTTGGGAAAATGGATGACTTGATGCCAAGGGATTTTAGAATTTGCTTTGGGTTTGTCAACCCTTGACCTAGACTCAAGGCACAGTGGAAGAGGACTGAGCCTGAGTGCTTGCTTGTAAAGGAATACAATACTACCTCTCGGTTCACCAATATATATTTGTGAGCATTTAGGGTGAGGAAACCTTCAATGAGTATGGCACTTAATGCTTTGCACTTGAGCAGCTCCGTAGAACCATTCTTAGAGAACATTGTGTGAGCAACTTTAAGAATTAATAGCCCTAGGTGTCTCAAGTAGTGCCAAAGCAAGCTATCCTTACCCATGGGTGCATTGCACGAACCTCTAGTACGCATTGCAAAATTATCAACATGGTATGCCGTCTGCAACGCATTTTAAATGACTTTAACACTTGTAGTAAGGAAAATAGACAATCTACCAGGTTAAGATTTGGTTACCTTGGTTTCCTCATCCTCCTCTTCAAGATTTTTCTTTGTAATATTGATGTTAGATCGATCATCTCTACCAATCACGATCAGTGGTTTGTGTGGATTAAAAGCGTTTTTCAATACTCTTTTGTAGAATGAGGCACATGATTTGATTCCACAAGTGTACTTGCTACTGTTTGCACCAACTTCTGTTCATTTTCATTGGGGAGGAAAGAGAGGCTTGTGGGGAGACCTTGGTCTTCAAAGTCAATTTGAAAATTGACTTCCTCTTTTTTTTTCCAAAGTCAATTTCAAATTTGACTTTCTCTTCCTTTCCACTCGGATCATTCATGCCCGCATAGATAGCAAGCATTGCGAGCGACTCATCTTCCATGAGTCCTAATGTTTTGGCAATGTTGTCAAGGAACAGAAAGTGACGATCATACTCCACCACTGCATGCAAAGGGAGAATTTGGAGGTTTGGGACATCCTCCAACACCTCATCTCCCTCTATCATCCGATCTTCCTCCTCAGAGGATATGGGATCTTGCAAGAGGACGAGTGCCATAGATGCTTCATTTTGCTCATCAATCTCTTCGATAACTTCATTTGATTCCTCCACAATGGTCACAGGTGGTCTTTGGTAATTACTTTTGGAGGGTTAAAAATTAATTATTCATGAAAAATTTTTGCATCGCTGAATTGTGGAGCATTCAAAATCGATTGGTCTTTGATTCCAAGTCCATGGTCATTTTCTTCTCTACACTTGGGCCCACCATCAAAATCCCAATCAAGTGCTCATTCTTAAATGTATGCCAAAGCATGTCATTTGTACGGTCCATCCCAAAGATCCACTTGCTAATGTACACTAATGACTTATGAGACCAACAAAAGCTTTGATATGCTTTCCTCTGGACATGGCCTTTGATGCACATCTCTCTTTAGCATTTTCATGAAGCACTCTAAGAAGCACATCCATTTGGAACGCTAAATGTTGATTGCTATCTGTAGCAATCTATAGCCATGTTGAGTCATAAAAACCATGGATCTAAATGTTTATGCCATCCATAACCATGCTGAGTGAAAAACTAGCCACATGTCATTGATGTGCTTCCAAGATCCACTATCTCCGGTGATCCTTAGTACTCCATCAAAAGATTGATTCTTATGCCATGATATAAGGATAGCTATTGATTTGCATTTGCAAAGGTGTTTGATGCGAGGTAAAAGAGGTAAATGCATGTGAACCTTTTGTGAAACTTTTTATCCTTGAAGACCTTTTCAATATCTGTATACTTCACACTTAGGATATTTCTCTCTGTCTACATACTCATTCCTAGGGAAAGCATGAATGGAATTATAGTCCATGCTTAAATATCATAAGACCTTTCTTGCATCAGATTGTGATGTTTGCATCACATTACTTTCTAACAATATGTGTACTTTATGTAGCCTAAATATAGAGAAGCTTATAAAAAATTATCATTAAATAAGCACATTTAACACAGTGTAAAAATTCACCTAAAAAGTTAATTGACACTCATGTCACTTTATCCAAACTTTGCTTGCATGTTGAGAAGAATCAATAGTATTTTAGATTTAGAAACTCTAGCCTTTTCATACTGTAACATTTAATGGCCTAGTAACTTGTGTGTAGTGGAAAATAGCATTAACATAGTGAGCATTTCACTAGAATAGATTCATAATGAGCATAGCAAGAGTGCTTGGGTGGAGAGAGCAAAAAAAAGCATAACACATAGTTAGATAGGCATGAACAATACTTCAAAAGAGAGAGAAATTAAGCTATTGACAATAGTTGAGGACCGGATTTTCATGGAGCCGATCCCCCCTCCAAAAGGATTTGTATTATAGGTTTCCCCCATCAAGGGAGACATTTTACAATACAATACTTTGTGTTCCTTCAATATCTTGATGGTGCAATGAAGATGGAAGCTTCAAGCACCATGCACACACTTATAAAACACAACAACAAGTCCCTCACGGTCTCAGACCCAAGATCTCACCCCGGGGGATTCACTCTATATATAAAACGGGAGGCCACCTGCGAGCAGACAACCTTGATAAAACCCCTATATATGACTCATATTAGGGAATATGACCCCCCTTTCTTTGCTTATACAACAATTAATGAATAAAACTATCATACCCCTATCTTACATATAAAATTTAGGTCTCACATGATCTAACTAAGTAAAACTAGTCAAAAAGTGTGTAGCATAGTGAATGTCAACGTACTAAGGAGCCACTTCTATTGATGACTAGATGTACCCTCAATGTGTCTTAGTTTGAGTTTCAAACTATGTGCTTGATCAGCCTGCACTGTGGCTACTCGTCCAATTCTAAACCATCTAAATTACTTTAAAAACATGGTTAAAAAGTTGTGTTAGGTTCTCTGTGTAAATTTGCATCTATACAAACTCTTTATAGCTTTCATCCCTCAACAAATGAACTATAATCACGAAACAAGCAATTGATATAAAGTAGTGTTAGTTCTTGGATGTATCTTTGTAGCTATTGACTCACAAGTTCAAGGGTAGAACACTTTTGAGAAGACATGATTTTGAAACACAAAAACTTCCTCTCATTTTTTCCTTTTCTCACTTCTCCCCCCCCCCCATAAATATGATACCCCCTCCCTTATTTTTAAGCTTGGGAGATAAATTATTGCAGGCCTGCCCCTAACTTATACACTTATTTAACTTGTAAAGAAAACCCCCTCCCTTGCACTTACGTGGTGCGGTAAGTTTTCCATGGTGAATCCCCCAGGGATCTCACACACCTTGGAAGATGGTGAGAGCTAGCAGGGTATGAGAGTAGATTGAGAGGAAAAAGGACTAGTCTTACGAGAAAGAAGTATATCTCCTCAGCTAATCACTCATAATAGCTTAGCATAGTTTAGTAACTAGCATGGTAGAGGAGATGAGCATGCATTGAAGCTTGGATCTTGGTTGGATTTGCATCACAAAGCCAAGAATTGTTGGTGTAGGCCTCCCTTCTAACAAGCTTGGAGTAGGTGATGAGCTTTCCATTAAAGCTTGAGAAGGACAGAGAGAGTCTTCTTGCTTGACACATGAAATTGTGTAGGTGTGTGACGAATTAAGCCCCCTCTCTCTCTTGGTCGACCCCTCTTCCATTTTACTCATGTTGACACCCCATTGGACCCTGCAAAGTTTAGCCAATGAAAATTGAGAAGCATAAGTGATAGCCTTGTGACATGTGTCCCCCTTTCCCCTCTTGTGAGAGCTTTAGGTAATTAAATAACGCAACTAAACTCTCATTGGACCCCTTTGTCTTCTGGCCAATAGGAATCAGGCAAGCCATTGAGCTGTTGAATGCTCATTGGACCCTTTGGGAGACTGTCCAATAGTCTTCTCCAGAGCTTAATTCTTATTGGTTCTTTTATCAAGTGTTTTTAAATGAATTAAACTAGATTTACTCTAGCCTAATTTCATTGGTCCACCTCTATGGCCATCCAATAGGATTTGAGTGCACCTTGTGGGAAATTGGGCTAGGGAGCTGACATGTGTCCCCTATTCCCTTTGTGTAAAGGGAGCCTGTGAGTGTTTGTGTGTGTGTGTTTCTCTCTCATTCCCTACTTACAGGGCTCGCCTCCTCCTATGTAGCAGTCTTGAAGACTTTTGTGTACACTCTCTAAGCGTCCAATTTCCCTAAGGTTTGACCATTGGACACAACCTTTGAATTTTGGAACCTTAGCATTTTGGAAGTCTTAATGGGCTGAACCTTAGGGTCTTTGAAGCCCATTGTTGCACATTTCTCTTTTGCAGAGGGCCCCCCCTTTGGATCCCTATTTTCCCTGCTTTGAATCCCTATTGTGGCCGGTCTGCAAGCTTAACCAATATTCTAGCTTTTTCTCCCCTGGTCTTTCCCATATTAAATAATCAATTTAACATGAGAAAATCATTTAGGAGAATTAGATATTAGTTATTATGACATTACCTCTCTTTTGAAATCATAGTCGTCCTTGAATATGGGGTAGAGAAGATAAATCCTATTCATTAGTCCTTTTTCTAGCGGGTAGAGGATTCCTATCTTACCCTACGACATTGTTCCAGAATGGATGACTAATCCATTTGGCGCTTGAGAGCCTAAGGTTGCCGCAAGAACGCATTCGTCCTATCAATCTTCCATAGTAGAGTGACAAGCTCTACTTGGTGTTTGGAAGACGTCGCCGCACAAACTTGATTCTAAGCATGCATACTACTTAACATTTGTGCACAATAAAGAAAAAGAGTCTTATAAGACAAAAACTTTGTTCATTTTAAACATTTGTACATTTGCTTACTCTAGGGAAGCATTGTAAGCATTGACAAAGTTTAGGTTATCCTTTAATTGTATGCCTTGCATCCATCTAGCATCTTCAAAAGGATAATTCTTAATAAGATACCATCGGATAGTCTTACCGTATCTTAATACCTTGTCTTCATGTCGGAGAATGGACTCGGACTGCAGCACCTCTTCTTGGTCCTTGATCTTCGGTGGGTTTTCAATAGTTGATTCTTGAGGTGGGTCTTCAATAGTTGATTCTTGAGGTGGCTCTCCTTTGTAAGGCTTTAGTAGGCTCACATGGAAAGCATTGTGTATGCGCCAATGGCTGGGAAACTTGAGTTGATAGGCCATCTCATTGATAAGTCTAAGAATTTGGAAAGTGCCATAGTACCCTTTTACTAACTTAGCATAGTACTTTTGGTGTCCTGTAGGATTCTTGCCCGTCGTATGTCTTAGTTGAGCCTTGTGAAATTTAAGCAAGACCCAATCATTTTCTTTAAAGGCTTGGGCTCTTCTGTGCTTGTCAGCAGCTGCCTATTGCCTTTGCTGTGAGATAGGGATAGCATCTTTAATCTGCAACGAAGATCTTCCCGTGCACTTTAAGTAGTAGGGGACTTTTGGATCTTCCCTCAATTACCTCGAAATGTGCTTTTCCCGTGGAAGTATGTATACTGTTATTGTAGGCATACTCCACTAAGGGTAAGTACCTCTCCCATTGGGACCTATGATCTAATTCCGTTACATAGGCTTTTAGTAGATTATTAGGTTAGCTATTTCTCTTTGGCCATCCGTTTGTGGGTGATAGGCCAAAGAGAAGTTTAGCCTTGTCCCTAGATTCTCAAAGAGACCCTTCCATGAATTACTGGTCATTCTAGGATCTCTATTCGACACTAAGGAGATCGGCAAGCCATGGTACTTGAAGATTTGAGATATGAAGAGGGTTGCCATTTGATGGGCTTTGATAGTCTTTTTGACACGTATAAAATGAGCTTGTTTGTTGAACCTCTCAAGTATCGTCCATATTCTCGTATTTCCATGGATAGACTTATTCAATCCAAAGATAAAATCCATGGATATGCTCTCCCATGGTGAATTAGGGATTGGCAAAGGTTAAAGCAGTCTAGATTGCTTCCCTCTATCAAACTTTGTCTTTTGGCATACCACACATTTAGAAACATATTCTTGTATGTTTGTTTTCATGGCAGGCCGTTTCAATCCCTTTTAGGGTAGACTGAATCACTCTATGCCCAGCATAAGGAGGAGCATGAGATTCATACATTACTTTCTCACATAGTGAGTTAGTAATGCATACTCTATTGCCATAGAGAAGATAACCATCTTGTAAAGTAAATGGTTCCTCTTGCTTCCCTGGTGCAAGGGATGATACAATAATCTCTAAAATTGGATGAATAGCATACTCATCTATCATAGAAGATAGATCATTGTGAGTTTCTATGGAAACCGCATTCACTCTCGGCTGTCTTGAGAGTGCATCAGCTACTTGATTATGCTTGCCAGAAATGTGAGCAATATGAAAATGAAATTGCAAAAGGAAATTTGCCCACATCATTTGTTTGTCGACGGGGATCTTGGTCTGCATCATGAAGTACTTAAGGCTTTGGTGATCTGTTCGTAGAATGAAAGGAGTCCACAATAAGTAGTGCTTCTAGGAGCCTAAGGCATGTAGAACTGCGAGGATTTCTTTTTCATATATGCCTAGAGATTTCTCAACAGGGTCGAGCCTTTGAATTTCATAGGCTAGGGCGTGCCCTTCTTGGAGCAAAAAAGCTCCAAGACAATCAACACAAGCGTCACATTGGACCTCAAATGGCTTTGAGAGATCTAGCAGTGTAAGCACAGGTTGAGAGATAAGCTTTTCAAAAGCATTGTTCTCCTTGGCAGTCCAAGTATACCTAACGTTTTTCTTTGTTAGGTCATGTAATGGTCCAGCTATTAGTGAGACCTTTTCTATGAAGCGTCTATAGTATGCACACATACCTATAAAGATTCTTAGTTCAAGAAGATTCCTTGGATTAGGCCATCCTTTTATTACCTCCAGCTTTGATTGATCCATTTGGATGCCATCTTGAGAGATAATGTGACCTAAATACTGAATCTCTTGTAAGAAAAACTCACTTTTCTTTTGATTAACATAAAGTTTATTCTCTCTTAAGACTTGAAATATTACTTGGAGGTGTTGCTTGTGTTTGTCTAGTGAATTAGAGTAGATGATGATATCATCAAAGAACACTCCAGTAAAGTTTTGGTGAGGCCTAAATAGCTTCTCCATCAAGCGGTTGAATGTGGCTGGTGCATTGGTCAAGCCAAAAGGCATGACAATGCATTCGTAAAGACCAAACGTAGTGCGAAATGCAGTCTTTACAATGTCTTGATCAACTATCCTTATTTGATGGTAGCCACTTTTTAGGTCAATCCTACTGAAGTAGGCCGACCCTTGTACCTTATCAAATAGGTCTTCTACCCGTGGAATGGGAAACCTATTCTTGATAGTGGTCTGATTTAGTGCTCTATAGTCGACACACATACGTATGTGTCGTCTTTCTTTTGCACTAATAGCACGAGTGAACCAAATGGAGATGAGCTAGGCCTAACCAGCCCTTCTCAACTAACTCATGCACTTGCCGCATAATCTACTCTTGTGAGCTTGAGAAACCCTATAAGAGGGTTTATTAGGCGGTGAACCTCCTGGAAGAAGTTCAATTGCATGGTCAACATTGCCTTGTTTAGGAGGTAGTTCACAAGGGATGTCGTCAATAAAAACATCTTGACATCCCTTGAGAAAATTGGATAACTCTAATTCCTTTTGGTTGTTTATATTTTCTTTTGCTAAAGCATTAGGTTCATTTTGAGAGTCTTTAACAAAAATCATGTACACGGAAATAGAGCTCTTTATTGACTTATTGAAAGCTTGCATATGTACAATGGGTATGGTGTTACCCATTTCCTTAGCATCTATGTACATATCTTTTTCCCTGAACCTAAAGTAGATTCTCCTTTCAGGGAATTAACATTGGCAGCCATGCGATCAAACCATGGTGCCCCTATTATTACATCCTTGTGATTGAGAGGAGAGATAAAGAATTCCTCTTTGTCCACAGCTTTGGATATGGAGCCTCAATTTCCCAAATAAGGGAGTGACTGAAGCTTTTTGCCCCTAGAAAGCACCATCTGCGGGGGTAGGACATCTCCCATCTCATAGGCTTGGATGCCTAGCTTGGTGGCCAACTCAGTGGATATGAAATTGTGAGTAGAACGAGGGTCACAGAGAATAAAAGCATCATGTTCTCCTACCTTTCCTTAAGCATGGCATAGAGCAGATCCTTTGTGGTGAGCTTCCTCTTCTTGGATTTCTACCAAGGTAGCTCTAGGAGGGTGTTCTTTTGGTGGCAAGCATGGTACGCATGCCCTTGCTCACCGCATTTGAAACAACGGTTATCCTTGCGATAACGCTCACGCTCCTCAGGAAATATTTTGTTTTTGCCTTTGTAAACTCCCTTCTCCTTAGCTTTGTTATTATTGGAATTGCCCTTAGGAGACTTTTGGACATTGTCCTTCCCCTTAGGCTCATTGGAACCCTTATTTTCCGTGGGCTAAAGATTTCTCTTAGCCCCTGTTTGGAAATTGATTTGAGAAGCCACCATAGTATGGTGTATGACCAGAGATATGGTGCGTGGCCTTTGGGAGTTGACATACTCCACCATTTCTTCAGTTAAGCCTGCAAAAATTTGTTGCTTTTGCTCTCCAAAGTCCATCTTTTTGAAGATAGTGGCTTTGAGATGTAAATCCCAAAACTTGTCTACATATTTGTGAATAGATTTATAGGGAGAGAGCTTCAAGCTTCACCATTCGGTGAGTACTTTGTCTTTGGCGCCAGTGGCCAAAAACTGCTTCATAATGGAAGCTCTTAAAGCTTTCCATTTTCTGGAGCTTAATCATTTGCCCGTAGGCTGGACCACCATTGCCTGGCGGACTTTTGAAAATGCATAGCTACAAGGTGTAGCTTAGAGGACTCCGTGCAGCCCTCATCTCCAAACGCCGCATCGAATTGTTGGATGAAAGCTAGACTTTGTCCGTAGCACCAAAGGTGCCATCGTAGGTAAGGAAAGAGATGCTTTTTTGTCCCTCTTTGAACTTCTTGAGCTTAGACAATCTCTTCAACGTGGCATAGGATTTCCTATGGCCTCTTCTTTTTTATGGTTCAAAAGTTGCACCATCGCTTTCTTCAGAAGATGAAGAATTTGAGGAAGATGGAGAAGAGGGTGACCTCTTTCTCGCTTTTTTCTTGCCTTGGTCTTTCTTGTCAGCACCATCACTTTTTTCATAAGAGTAAGAGGATGAAGAACATTGAGAAGAGGGTGACCTCTTCGCACCTATTTCTTCTCTTGTTTTATATCATACCTCTTTCAATTATGGTGTGGAGAAGTGTGTGATGGTCTTCTCCGTTTGGGAGGTGATGGAGAGTGTTTTGCCCGCCGTCTTCATGGAGCCATCTCCGTCGAGGTGGTAGGAGACTCACTTCTTTCTTGTTTGTTTGGTGGGGGCTCTTGAGTTGTCCTTTAGGAAGGAGATGCGACATCAAGAAGTAAATTTTTGAGCCCTTCATATGGATCCTCTTCTTCTTCTCGAATCGGGGAGAGGACTCTTTTGGAAGTCTCGCAAGGAGGCTTCCTAGGCACTCTCTCGTCATAGTGGGGACCTTGGAGAATCCCTGAGCACGAAGCTATCGTTGCACTTTACTTTGGAGGGATGAATTGCCCATAGATTGTTGGAGCCTAGAAACAAGGTAGTTAACAAGAATAGGGGCATCATTAGTAGCCTGCTCATTAACAAAATCAAAGCTATCAACATTAATTTCACTCTCTTTACTATTGTCATCCATTCTAACAATTTTTAGGTGTACTTTGGCACTTCAAGCCCTAGTTGTTGCTCCTCTTTACCCCTTTAGAAAAGCACTCAAGCTAGTGTACTCGTGGCTCAAATATCATTAATTGCAAGGAATAGAAGAGAGGGTTTTTCAACACCAAAACAGTACCGGCTCCTGTCAAGCTTCTAATAGCTCAATAGTGGTTAGGCCGTAGGCAAGCCCCATAGGACTCCACTATTAAGTACATAGCTCTCGACGATGATGCCCCGTTATCTGCACGAAGGCAGGCGCACTGTAAGGCTGAAAAATCCCTATTCTACTTACTCAATTGCAATTAATAACAACCATTTATAACTAGCTTGAGGACCTCCCTTCTTGCAAAAGAAAAAGAAAACTTGTGCTCTAATACCAATGTAGCATTTAATGGCCTAGTAACTTATGTGTAACTGAAAATAGCATTAACATAGTGACCATTTCATTAGAATAGATTCTTAATGAGCATAGCAAGAGTGCTTGGGTGGAGAGAGTAACAAAAATCATAACACCTAGTTAGATAGGCATGAACAATACTTCAAAAGAGAGAGAAATTAAGTTATTAACGACAGTTGAGGACTGGATTTTCATGGAGCCAGTTCCCCCTCCAAAAGGCTTTGTATTATAGGTTTCCCCCATCAAGGGAGACATTTTATAATACAATACCTTGTGTTCCTTCAACATCTTGATGGTGCAATGAAGATGGAAGCTTCAAGCACCATGCAAACACTTATAAAACACAACATCAATTCCCTCACGGTCTCAGACCGAAGATCTCACACACCTTCGAAGATGGTGAGAGCTAGCATGGTATGAGAGTATATCTCCTCACCTAATCACTCATAATAGCTTAGCATAGCTTAGTAACTAGCATGGTAAAGGAGATGAGCATGCATCAAAGCTTGGCTCTTGGTTGGATTTGGATCACAAAGCCAAGAGTTGTTGGTGTAGGCCTCCCTTCTCACAAGCTTGGAGTAGGTGATAAGCTTTCCATTAAAGCTTGAGAAGGAGAGAGAGAGAGAGAGTCCTCTTTCTTCATACATGAAATTGTGTAAGTGTGTGACAAATTCAGCCCCCTCTCTCTCTTGGTCGACCCCTCTTCCATTTTACTCATGTTGACACCCCATTCGACCCTGCAAAGTTTAGCCAATGAAAAATTGAGAAGCATAAGTGATAGCCTTGTGACATGTGTCCCCCTTTCCCCTTTTGTGAGAGTTTTAGGTAATTAAATAATGCAACTAAACTCTCATTGGACCCCTTTGTCTTCTGGCCAATAGAAATCAGGCAAGCCATTGGGCTGTTGAATGCTCATTGGACCCTTTGGGAGACTGTCCAATAGTCTTCTAGAGAACTTAATTCTTATTGGTTCTTTTATCAATTGTTTTTAAATGAATTAAACTATATTTACTCTAGCCTAATTCTCATCGGTCCACCTCTATGGCCATCCAATAGGATTTGAGTGCACCTTGTGGGCAACTGGGCTAGGGAGCTGACATGTGTCCCCTATTCCCTTTGTGTAAAGGGAGTGTGTGAGTGTTTGTGTGTGTGTTTCTCTCTCATCCCCTACTTATAGGGCTCGCCTCCTCCTATGTAGGAGTCTTGAAGACTTTTGTGTACACTCACTAAGCATCCAATTCCCCTAAGGTTTGACCATTGGACACACACAACCTTTGAATTTTGGAACCTTAGCATTTTGGAGGTCTTAATGGGCTGAACCTTAGGGTCTTTGAAGCCCATTGTTGCACATTTCTCTTTTGCAAATGGCCCCCCCTTTGGATCCCTATTTTCCCTCCTTTGGATCCCTATTGTGGCCGGTCTGCCAGCTTAACCAATATTCTATCTTTTTCTCCCCTGGTACTTCCCCATATTAAATGATTAGTTTAACATGAGAAAATCATTTAGGAGAATTAGATGCTAGTTATTATGACACATACACTAGTGTGTCAGCCGCATATTTCACATAATTATAAACAGACTGTAATGAGTCCATGATTGTTTCAATCATTTTGTCAATATTTGGCTCATACATCTTTTGGTCAAGATGATGCTCTGCACCATCACCATCCGAGCTTGATGATGCTTCAAGCATACCCATAAGGATCTAATTGAGCATATTGCATAGAACATGCCTTGTAGGTTGCAAGATTGATGCATGACTTCTGTTGTCTGTATCCTAAAGAATTTAAAACTTATAATTTTCAATACAAGGTAAGTCCAATAATTGAGAAAGGCATGTTTTACTACAATCGTTGACACATATAGATGAATTGTAATTTTCGATAATTTGATCTATAATTGATGGATTGAACTCCCCATATTTGTAGGCATACTACTGTGCAACACACTGTGCTCAATGCACAATCTCGTTGCATTGATTACAAGGGCATGACTACATGTAGAACCTTGGTGGCATCCCCTTTCTTAGTGTCCTATGCCATTAGTTGCCAAATATACTTGTCATTGTCACAATCAACAAGATAAAAACTTGCTAAGAGACTTAGAACTATGCAACTCCAAATGTATTGCACTTGCTTATGGAGTTCCCCCTCATTGCAAGCATCTTGCCCTCCCATTTCCTCTATTCCCTTATAATTATCTTGACAAACAACATGACAATGCATTTTGCATGAGACTCAAAATTCACAAGTCTCTTTTCTACTTGAACTATTTTGTTCTTTTGTCCCCTCGGTTTCCTTCTAGTGCTTGAATTTATCCATCATATTTGTGCTTCAGAACACTAACTTGCAAATCCTTTTTCTTTTGCTTAAGCCATCGTACTTGTCTTGTTCTAGCTCTTATCTTATCTTCTCATTATTGTCATAATCAATCACAACAATGAGACATCCTCAGGACTATATAACACATGTCATTTAAGAGGGGGGGAGGTAAAGGGATCAATGGATGGAAAGTCCACGCACAATCGTCGAAATGATCGCCATCGTGGATGCCTTGTTAAAACTAAACTCGGTCAAGAATTAAACCCGATCAAGGGTCCCGTTCGGGTTTTTAGTCATAAACCAGTCCAGGTTTTGCGTTTATAACATTAGTTAAAATGGCAATGCATTCAAACGTGCGAGGACGGTCGTAGTGGTTAGCTCATGCTTCAAAAAGCATTGCTACGCTAGGTCGTGGGTTCCATTCCACGCCCCTCACCCATGCCCCCATTTTTTGGGCGCTCCCACTTACCTCGAGATGCCCGTCGTAGTTCTTCGTCGTCGATCCCCTTACCCGCTCTCCGTGTCACTTAGTGTCGTGGATGAGACATGGAGAATTGAACCCTCTACAACTAACAATCCACTTTGGTTCTTCTTAGGCCAATTCAGCTTGTCACCTGTTATTCCTAAGTTGCCATTCCATGATACACTCAACAAACATGACAATAGATTTCTTGAGACTTAGAGCAATGCAACGACAAACATACCAGACTCAACGTGTATTTTAACCGACAATATAAGCACGTGATTTGAAAATACTAAGTGGCAGGTGATTGGTAAGATTCCCCCCTTGAGTGACTTGATCTTTGGGCCAAAAACAAATCCAAGTGATGTTTTGATGCTTGCTTTCCTAATTAATTAATATAGAGAAACAATGGACATCCACATACTCTGTAGAGAGTTTTTCTTGTATGCTTCACAAGGACATGAAGGAAAAATAACGACTTGGGCATCTAAATCTTCTTGGGCAAAAAGAGGATTTAACATAGGACAAGGCATGCTCATGATAACAATCGCTCACTGCTAGGAATATTAGTGGTATTTGTTGAATATAGAAAAACTACAATCACATAAACATAAATCCCATTTTAGAGAACTAAGGAAACAAGCTCGAGAATGCTTATTTTATTCATATTACTCTCTTTTTTTCTAGCATTACAAGCCTCTCACGATGACTAAGGTTGGGTTGAGGCTGAACCGGCGGAAGAAACAAGCCTTCCTAAATGTGCCGCCGCCTAATATGAACAGTGTGGAGGAGGAAAAGTGAAAAACTAAAGCGGGTTGAGAGAGGCCATCAACTCTTCCGAAAAAAGGGGGGGGGGGGGGGGGGGGGGGGGTCGGAAGAAAAATGGAGGGCCCGACGGAAGAGTGCTTCAACTCTAACCAATCAAATTTTGCCATGGAGGATCAACGCCCCTTTGCATTTTTCTTCTGCCGCCTAATCTGAACCCACCCCAACCATTGGCAATGAAAATCCTACGTCCAAGATTCACTTTTCCTATTTCAAGCTAATCATTGAAGTATCACTTGCTTTTAGTGAAAGGAAAACTGCCTATCCCCCAATTTGGTAAAACTAAAATGAAAAATCCCTTTTATCTCCACTCTAGTGTGACCGCAAATTAGCATTTTTAAATCCTAGATACTACTAATACTTTAGTGGCTAGGGGGACTTGGCTCTACAAACAATTGGTGCAAGTCACAACTATAGTCGTATGTACCAAAATTTCTTCCACGAGCTTTCTTAGATTTGAGGGGGTTAATGTTGCAAAGTGGGAAGCATGATGTCAATGTAGAAGCTCATACACCATGCATACTCCTAGAGAGAGAGGATGATATGCGCGCGCACACACACACACACCCCTAGAGAGAGAAAGAGAGATCAAGATGAATGGTGGAGCATCATGCAAAGCCTCCTTGAACCATTGTCCCTATTCATATCATCTCTCTAGTCTCATCATTTGCAAATGTTATGGATAGAGAGATGATGCAAATGATGAGACTAGAGAGATGATATGAATAAGGACTATGGTTCAAGGAGGCACGATGCTTCATTGTTGAGCTTGATTGTAGATCTAAGGACTCACAATGAATGCACATCTTGGACACCCTAATTGGGAACGTATAAAAATATAGCTTGTGCTCTTTTGGCTAGGGAGATTTAATGAAATACTCACAAATATGCGTAGGAGAGCTCTCATCTTCTCCTAAGCATCTCTCTCTCTCTCTCTCTCTCTCTCTCTCTCTGAGCATGCACATGGTGGTTTTACTTCTACATTAACATCACTCTCCCACTTTGCAATAGTTAAAGCCTCTTTCAATCACCTCAAAGGGTGCCTTTCCTGTGGAGGTATCATGTTATTGTGTGCATACTCTATAAGCGGCAAACTTCTTCTTTGGTTGCGACAATCTAAAGTCAAAAGTATATTCCAAGGTCAATCACTGACCATCTCACTCTTACCCTACATCTAATAGTGATAGATTAAGGAGAAATCTAGAGTTCCACCCAAATTTTAAAGCAAATGTTTAGGAATTGAGGCCATTCTCGGTCCTCTGTTTGACCTTATGCTTGTAGGCACACCGTGATACTTAAAAACATGAGGTATAAGGAGGGTTGCACAATGATATTTATTTTAAGTCTTTTTCATAGAAATCAAGTATGTTCTCTTAACATGTCCTCTATTTCTGATATACACACCATTCCCATAGATAAACTTTAGAGAGAAAAAGATGAAATACATAGCTATACTCTTTCTAGTTGCATCTAAAATATTAATCCATTGAAGCATATGAGTTTGCTTCCCTATATGGTTCTTTATCATTTGGCAAATGATGTTGCAAAGCGGGAAGACAATGCGCCCATAATGGCAATGAAGAGCCCCTAGATTCCTCGAGAGCATGTGTGTGTGTGTGTGTGTGTGTGTGTGTGAGTGAGTGAGAGAGAGAGAGAGAGAGAGAGAGAGAGAAAGAGAGAGAGAGATTGAATTATTATCCACCGAGGTCATATGTGACCCATGGGACCAAAAAACACATTACAACAATTCCTTCTTAGTGCAGGCTGATACATATCAGTTAAGGATTGAGGGTCCATCAAGAGGGTAGAGTAGAGAAAAAGAGAGAACAAAAACCTAAGGAGGGTTGGTTGAGAGGAGAGCCGGTTTGGGATTTAGAAACTCCTAGATGATCCCTTTGCCACCTCGGTAGACTACCCATTTTCCTTGCTTACATGCTTCATGCATCTTCTTGAGCTTGCTCACTTTACTCTTAAGTTGATTCATGGTCAATTCTTCAGCAATCCAAAGCTTTTTTCCCTTGAGAAGTCGAGATTGACATAGCAGCTTCATACGCTAATCTTTGTTCTTGAAAATGAGAATGCAATGCTTGGGTGGCACATGTCTATGTGTATTGTTGATCCAAGCAACAATTTTGGGCTTGATATAGATAGGTTGAAGAATGTCATTGAGCTTGATGATTGCTTCCTCGAGGGTGTCCTCCATGCTACACCACAGTGAGTGTAGCCCCCCAATCCTGACCTTGAGGCCGAGAGATTCATGTAGCCGGCATTCTTGTAGGGCTGCCTATATCTTGGTGTCAATCTTCTTATGTGTTGCTTCAAGTGATTCTTTCTACATTGCCATGACAGTTTTGGTGAGTGAGTCTTCAACCGCGTGTGCTTTTCCAAGCACAGCTTGGCTCTCTACTTCCTTCGCATCTTCAAGCTAGTGTAAACGTTCTTTGAGTCTCTCATTCTCCCCAACGAAGTCTTGAATACGAGCCTCAAGGGCTATGATTCGTGCTTCTGGCAGGTGAGGGCGTCCTTCCTTGGTGCCGCTGCCACCACAAGAATGATCTTGCGTGCAATAGGGGTGCCAAAGGACGACACCAGGCCAAAAAAAGCGGGAATTCCTGTTGAACACACAGTGGTGCGTGAGATGAAGTGCTTATTTTGATTTAAATTTTTGGAGTGGAAGAATTAATCCATGCTTTGTGTAAGCACGATAAGAGAGAATGAAGGTTTCGAGACGAGCAGAGGATGAGGCTTAGGTTTCGACGGGCTGAGAGAGAGGTAGAGAGAGAGTCTCTTGAACCAAATCGTCCTTATACTACTGACGAGAAGGTCACAAAAGAGGCACCACTGACGAGCGGGTCACAGCAAAAGCGGGCGCACGTCGCAACAGAGTCAGGCTTGGGGATGGGGCAGGGATGAGGTATTAACGCCCCCAACAGGGCCTCCCTCGCCCAAGGGAGACACGCAGGGGATGAGGATTAGGTTTAGATGAGAGAGAGAGAGAGAGAGAGAGAGAGAGAGAGAGAGAGAGAGAGAGAGAGAGAGAGAGAGAGAGAGAGAGGTGAGCCTCACATACACGTGTAGGCCAACCAATACCCTGCCCTCATGTAAGACCTTGTTCTTATAGAGTTAGCGAGGCCACAAGAATAGAGAGTGAGTCTAGGCTTATGAATTAATCACTTGTTTAAACTCATTAATAGAAACTTGAAATGAAGCCGTATGCACTTGTGATGTCTATCTATGTTCCAAATGGACATTCATGAGAACTAATGAGAGATCCCCTCCTTAGTGGTCTATGCAAGAAATATACATTTGACATCTTTCCAAATACAACGATTTCATCTTTTCATATTCACAATGTATATCAGTTCAGAAGCAAATACTGGAGAGAAGGACTCTTTCACTTGACACAGCATAGAGTTTACGCAATGAGACGAATTGCATCCAAAGGTACCTAGCAACTAGTGCTACCCCTTAGTGGGTGATGTGTGAAAGAGGACTCAGAGAATTGCAAGTGCTGAGTGAATATAAGTGATCATCTCGTTGTAGCAAGGATGGAAGAGATAGAGGGAGTGAATGGTGAAATAGAGTAGGCAGATAGTACATGAGACAAAGAGATGGAGAACTTGAATGCACAATTAAATGAAATGCACAAAACCATGAATTTTTTCATTGAAATTATACATCAAAACTTAAAAATAAATGCTTAGTTGAAGTATCAGGCCGATGTGGGCTTTTCCACTCCACCCATCCACATAAACTCATATCATGTATAGAGACAATCTCACTTCCTCGAGTGCAAGCTCGCCACCTTAGCTCAAGATCACCCTGCCGACTAAGGCCGCTATTGTTCCTCCATGAGCTCAAGATATCAAAATCTAGATACCACTAGGTGGTAGGATTTCAAAACCAACCATGCCAATCTGAGAGGAAGTTTCACTTTCCTTAGGCCAAATCCCAGATCTAGGCGATCACACCAAGGTGAAACCCCCCATCTATCATGAACTGTGTAGTCTTTGCACCCGCATCTATACTAGCTTGGGCAAGCCCTCGTAGTTACACACTCAAAAGATCCTGATACCACCCGTGATCTACATAGTCCGAGGTCACCATATCTTTATATGGACATAGTATCCCAGGTGAATCTAGTATTGTATTAAAGCTATCATGGAAATATAAGTCCAACAACATAGTGTCTTGCATATGCACAATCAATACTTTCCAAGCAACCAGGTCATGTAGGGTCTTCACGCTTACACTCAAAGAATCAACCACAAGGCATAATTCCTTTCATGATTGCAACCCATAGCTCAACCATAAATCCAAACAAGGTTTTGACAATCATAAAACCATAGCAGGTTGTTAAGGAAGCAAATCACAACACCTATAAATTGCATGTAACACAACCTAGATTAACATAATGTCAATCAACGACATGGATGACTCGATACAGTGCACGGAGGCAATCTCTTTAGCTTGTTAGGCTAAGACCATCCCACACATACAACACTCTGGAAGGCAAACTAAACCACAATCTAGAATCTCACTACTCTCAACTATGCCACCCAACCCACATGCACACAAACGGAAGGAAACTCAATAAACCATGCTAGAATTGTACGAAACTTAAGGAACACCATCCCCTCACTAGGATACACATGTCCCAAAGCCTCTACACTCAAAATCCTAACTCTAAACCCATCTGCCAAAAACGCGTATGAAGAAAGAGCCGGATTTCAAAAGTGCCCGAAACTGAAATCTATGAGTACCTATGCATAGATTATGTCTCTACAATTCTAATGACTACTTGAAAACAGAAAACAAAACATCATTTGATATACATACACGTGTAGATAGCTCTTAGGCGGCAGCGCATGTGCTCTGTTCCGCGTGGAATTCTTGGGGTTGATGTCTAGCTATCACCGAGCCTATCACAATGGTGGAGTCGGATCTCCAATGTGATGAACGAGCGGGGAGTAGCACCACGATGAAGTTCACACACACACTCTCTCTCTCTCTTCCTCTCTCATAGACAATTGACGATAGCTTAAAACTTGATTACGATAAGAGTTCTTTTGAGAAAATGACCTAGGTACCTTATATACTAAGGCTACCATAGGTTAGAGCTAAAATAGAGTTCAAGGGGTAAAATGGCTTTGTATGTAGAATCTAGAAGTGCCATTGCACCCCGACTTCTACAACTAGGCTAACTATCCATTACAAATGATGTTTTAACCATAATTCACAACATTTCATAACTCTTAGAAAATAAGGCTTTGTTGAGTTATGTCGTGTTGTTGACCCAATGGCCAACACTGCCAATGTTTCAAGAGCGAATCACACCACCCATAAAGTGCATGCAACACAACCTAGATCAACATAATGTCAATCAAAGACACAGATGACACATAATTCACAGCATTTCATAACTCTTAGAAAATAAGGCTTTGTTGAGTTATGTCGTGTTGCTGACCCAATGGCCAACACTGCCAATGTTTCAAGAGCGAATCACACCACCCATAAAGTGCATGCAACACAACCTAGATCAACGTAATGTCAATCAAGGACACAGATGACACAATAGGTGCACGCAGGCAATCTCTGTAGCTTGTCAGGTTGAGACCATCCCACGCATACAACACTCTGGAAGGCGAACTAAACCACAATCTAGAAACTTACTACTCTCAAATACACCACCCAACCCACATGCACACAAACAAAAGGAAACTCAATAAACCATGCTAGAATTGTATGAAACTTAAGGAACACCATCCCCTCACTAGGATACAAATGTCCCAAAGCCTCTACACTCAAAATCCTAACTCTAAATCGATCTGCAAAAAACGCGTATAAAGACAGAGCAGGATTTTGGAAGTGCCCGAAATTGAAATCCATGAGTACCTATGTGTAGCTTATGTTGCTACAATTCTAATGACTACTTGGAAGCAAAAAACAGACATCATTTGATACACTTACGACCAAAAATGTCTCGTAGATGCGTCAACACGCATGACAAATGCTTTGTCTCACGTAAAATGCTTGGCGTTGTTGCATAGCTCTTGTTGAGCCATGCACAATGGTGTTGTCGGATCTCCAATGTGATGAACGAGTGGGGAGTTGTGTCAAGAAGAAGCTCACGCTCTCTCTCTCTCTCTCATCCTCCCTCACACACAGTCGACGGTAGCTTAAAACCTGATTATGATAAGATTTCTCTTTACAAAATAACCTAGGTACCTTATATACTAAGGCTACCATAGGTTAAACCTAAGATAGAGTTCAAGGGGTCAAATGGTTTTATATGTACAATAAGGAAGTGCCATTTCACCTGGCTTCTGGAACTAGGCTAACTACTCATTACAAATAATGTTTTAACCATAATCCACATCATTTCATAAGTCTTAGAAAATAAGGCTTTGTTGAGTTATGTTGTGTCGTTGACCCGATGGTCAACACTTGCCCCCTTCGAAATCATGTTGTCCCTGACATGAACTAGTTGTCGATGTCAGTGCGGTCTTTGTTGTTGCTTTGCTGCTGTAAAAAAAGTATAGGTTGTAGGCTTTGCACGATCTCGTTTGATGTACATAGTCTTCGCATGATTCAAGAAAATCATAATTGATGACAAGCATCTATCAATTTTGTGTCTTTCTCATTTTTAGAAATAAATTCTACAATCTATAAAATTGAATGATTGGATTTTAGATCTTGTGAGCCAATGAAAACTTTGTAAGGATTCTGTAGAAATTGTATGGCTACCTTCAACTTCTTTAGGCCAAGTTGCACTCCAATGCAAAGTCTGTCTGTCCGGCCAAATCTGGGAGATAAATTTTTTTGCCTTGAGGTTCAAAACCCATGTCTAACATTTGATCCGCGTCATAAAGGACAAGACATGTAACACTGCAAAGATTGGTTTGTTTACCATTTGTGTTTGCTCTTCTTTGTTGGTGACTCCTTTGTTCCTGCATCAAGGGGATCAAAGTTGCATTTATCACTATTAGCTTTTGTGTGATTTGTAAATCATTAAACTGCTTCTACTTGATACATGACTTAATTAAAGCCCTACAAACCCCATTTAATTCTCCAAGTTAGTAGCTTGCTTCAAAAGGTCTTTATCCAACATCATTCCCGATAGACGACCATTGATGATCTATCATTGTCCATTTGTCCCCAAAATTCATATACATGATGTACATAGTATGTAGATGGCTATCATGGCTTCATATTTGAGAAAATTGAATCTTTGGCTAAGGGTTACACTTTTTTTTTGGGAAACCCTTAGCTTGTACTCTCTATGTATAGCCTCCTGACAAAGTTTAGCTTGATTTGGACTTGCATTTGGCTTTCCAAGATTAATTTTTTGAATTTAAATCTCAAGAATGACTGATGGGCATCTATGGCACCTTATATTCTTGTCAGTACTATTATTCCCTTATGTTTGTTAGGATTCATCAAGTCACAAACAAGATAGAAAATTTACAGTATAAAGATCTACTTCCTATATATGTCCTTGTAGTCGCATGAAGTGGTTGATAGGAAACTTTACACTTGATGGCTGCTTTTGTTTAGTCGATTGCAAACTTCTTTGTCCTTGTAGTGCATCCCAAAGTGTTTTGACCATTCTCAGTCATTTTTGGCCTCATATTGTTTTTGAAGCCTGATCAACATTCTTTTGTTACCTTTGACATTACGAATTGTGCATATGAATTTTGAGACATGCTTCGTGAAGTGTCGTCATTTTCTTGAACCTTCTTCTCTTTGTACTGCTCGACATCTCTTAGTCTTTTCTTCATCTAAATTATGATTTTTTTCATGTTTTTTTAAATTATAAAAATAACAAAATAAAACCAAGAATCAAGTCAACCATAAAGCAAAATCATTTTAATAGAATTTGAAACGCTATGTACATTGTACACATGTCCCTAGGGGCTCATATATGGATTTTGTCCCCGTAATCCTCTTATAATGCTATTATGAGGGCATATACTCTAAATTTTATCAAAAAATCATTACAATCAAACACAAAAATTCAATGCAACTCACAAACATTGCACTCTAATATTCATATATTAGGTTCGCATTTAGAATGCCTCCCCCCCCCCCTCCTCCTTTTTGGAGTCCTCCTTGGCAACAAGGTATCACCAAGGGTATGTGCTATGCTTGGGGAATCAAAAATTGTGCCTATGCAGGCCTTGTAATGTAGCCCTTTAATGCATACACAGTAAATGCATGGAAAAGATTATGATGTGCAAGATGTGGGTATAAGCAATTTTCTTATTGGCATTTGTTGGCGAGGCTTGCTATTCTAAGCAATGTGATGATCTTTGAAGCTCATGTTCCATTTTGCTTGATTGAAGGTTGTAGAGATTTTTTGAAGGCTTATTATCTGCTTCATATTTTTTTGGGATCCACTTTAGCCTTGTGGTTGGTTTTTGTATTTGGCATTGTTCCTCAGAGTGGGTTTTCTTCTAGTTGAACTGTAACCGTAGGAGGAATTGAAAGAATTCAAACGACGGTGCAGTATAACAGTAGTTTTATTGGTTTCCTTTGGGACCCACTTGTTTGTGATTATCGATTTTTTTGTTGATGCTGCTCATTTGGGAACCCATACTTGTCCCTGCCATGTTTGTGTTTGAAGAGACTTCTTTGGGATCCACCTTGTCTTTGTGGGAATCTTCAGTGGTCTTTGCTTAAGCTTAAGTCCTTGTAAGCTTGGTTGAGGACAGGATTCAAACTTTGGGAGTTGATACTTTAAATGATTTGGAATCCAAATAAATTCATGACCTCTTTGTGCTTGAGTTAACATCTTTGGAACCCAAATCTGATTTGTGAAAGCTTGCAACTTTTTTATTTTCTTAGTCATTCCTGCGTGCTTTGATTGTTTGTCTTTTGGCATTGGATCTTGTGATTTTTCATCAAAGATATTTGTCTTCTTGATCCATACTACCTGCTTTTGGACAAGCTGGCTTTTTGGTATCCAGATTTGTCAAACTTTTTGGTTCTGACTTGTTGTTCTTTTCTTTTGGCCTTCTTTGGTTGTTATGAAAGCTACTAGTGATAGTGATGACCTGAGTTTCTGGTAAGGAATGTCATAAGAATCATCACTATCGCTGCTATCCTCAGCAAGGTTGCATTCTAGCACTTTCCCTTTGTGGCTTTCTGGTTATGGAAAGTTATTGCTTGCTTTCTCCAGGATTGTTGTTTTTGGGATGACTTCTCTATCCACTTGATTAGATTGTTGTTAGCCCATTGACATGGTTGTGTTCTTCTTGGCTATGTCTTTTCTTCATGTATAGGAGACATATATGAGGATTCTTGTTGCAATTGCGTTTCCACCGAGGATTTTGGAATCCATTTTTGATGCATTTTATTCTTGTAGTGGGGTGGCATTGGTTCTTGGGTCTTTGATCTGGACCATCAAAAAAACGTTCATTAGCTAAAGTGTCTTTTATGTCACCTACTGGGTTGTCAGGATTTCCAATGTCAGCATCTTCTTGAATCTCCAAGTGTTCTACGGAGTCATAGAGCTCATCTTCTTCTTTGTCTTCATTTTCCTGGATCACACTCAATGCAAAGTAAGGAACGACATCATAGCCATCTTTATCATAGAGCTTTGTTGTTGGACCATCTTGAATAGCGCACACATCCAGAGTAGCCAAGATGTGTTCCAATTCGAGTGTCTCTAAGGCTTACTCCGGAAAGGGTTCTGGGATATAATCCTTATCTTTGATTGCACTTTCTAAAATACGCTCCTCTATCTTTAAGCTTCCACATTGCAAAGCTCCACACAACCACAGTTCTTTAATCTTACCCAACCATGCTTGAAGTTCCAATCCTGCTATAGTAGCGGATTCAAACTCCTCCACATGTGTTCTCATCATATCCCTATAACTATGGTCCTTCAAATTTATCCTTGTCGTGGTTTCCATATGTCTCAATAGATATGGTCATAACCCCAGGCCTGGACCATTTTCAATTGTTGCATGAATGGTCTTCCATGATATCATAATTGTTCTTCTTGCCAAAGTCAACAATAGCAAAGGTTTGCGCATATTCAATGCCACAAGAAGTAACAACTACTTTTTCTAGCAGTTCTAGGGGATTTTTTGTGTGTCTATCTGCAAGCTGCAGTTTCATCCTAGTAGCCCTCAATGTTGGTTTTTCCCATTTTTTCCAGACCTCTTTTGTTGTGATGGCAACGCCATCTCCGCTGTCAAAGATTTCCATGGTTTTTACACCTTGGAATTCCACAGGAAGAGTGTTGTTCCCATATTATCCCTCATAATACTCTCTGACCTTGTTGAATGGCACTGGCCTAGTGTTTACATGAGGCATTTCTAGCTCTTTGGTCCCTTCTTCGATTTGAGTCATTGGTTTTTTTATACCAAATTTCTCTAAGCATTTTCCCACAGTAGCCCACATGTTTGGTTGTATTTTGAGCAACTCGGTTATTGTATAGGTGACTGGTGTTAATAAAATGTCTATCAATCCCTTAGAATTGATGACCTTGTTGGGAGATAGTCTCTATGATGGGATTGCAACAACATCTGGCTTGGTCTCATACTCTCCCATATAGGACGGTAGTGTTCTTAGTAAATGGGGTTGATTGTCCATAGACTATACAGATCCTTTATCTCCCCAATATGATTCCACTTGTTTATTCATTTGAGATCCAGTCTCAATTTCCTCTATTGGTGAAAGAAAAACTCCTCTTCCATCACTCATTTGGTTTACTCGTATGCTTATCTCACTTGCTTCATTGGCCTCTCTGACTTGTTTCCACAATTCGTCAAGACCACCTATTTCTTTACAACTGTCAGGTATAGCTATGTAAAATTTCTCAAAAGAGTTATCCTTGGTATTCAACACTATCCTTAGTTCTAATGTAGGCTCCTTAAGCTTTGGTTTGTGCTCATGACTGAAATCTAGCTCCTTTTGTTCTTGGTTTGGTGGGATTACTAGTGTAGGTGGAACAAGGATCACATCTTCAAGTTTTCCAACTGGTGGTTCTAGTAAATCTTGGGCTATTTGAATCATTTTCTTGCACATTTCAAACCTGTTCTTTTCTAGTTCCACTTATGGATATGTCATTCACCTCTGTTCTTGGGCTGTGTTTCATAGGCTTTTAGGAGGGATTCTAATGGCTCATTAACATTCTCAACCAATACTGATCCTCCTGAGCTAGCACTTTTTGGCTCACTTTTTGTTGATGGTTCTTTTGGAGGTTGAGACATCTGTGTAAGATAACATGCAACCCTCTCCTCATGCTGTCTTATTTTCTCTTTAGCCTCGGTGAGCTCATCAACGAGGGATTTCTGCTCTCGTTCCTTAGGTGGTTTCATCTAGCCTTTCTAGCTTTCCAACTATTCCGTTTGCTCGTGGTTTTTTGACTAGGTGTATTGGTCTTTGGCTCACTCATCTCTAGACTCGCATCAATTTTTGTTTTCACTATCTCTGGGTTCTCAGCTTCTTCTTGAGCTTGTGCTCTTGTAGCTACTTGAACTGGTACTACGTTTTCATTTTCTGAGCTACTGGGTAGATGAACAATTATTGAGACATTCATTGTGATATTTCTGACTCGGTTTGGATTTTTTGGACAATCAAGGATCAAGTGAATGACACCATAGTTAAGACAATAGACATTTACTTGTGTGATCTCTTTCTGAGGACATTGTTTGACCAAGTGGGTCTCAAGAATGGTACATTTCTTGTCAATTGTGATAGTGATGAGCAGATCATGGAAATTAACAACATAAGGCATTGAGAAAGGGGATGCCACCAAGGGCCCTTATCATTCTATCATGGCAATGATGTGGGGATTGAGGAAATGGAAGGTATGAGAGGTGAAAAATTAAGGGGAGGCTTAGTGAAGGGATCCACGCAAACCCCAATAGAATGTGAGTTACGGGTCTAAAACATCTCTCAAATTTTAATCTATTGTTTTTTGTCGTGAAACAAAGTAGGAGGTTGATGCCATAATAGGATCAAGGTGCACGAAGTGGATGGGACCACTATGGACAACGCGAAAATGTCTGTGATTTGAAAATTTGAGATGGATCACAAGTTGGGCTGTTGCGGTGACAATTGCGATTGCAACGGGGCAAAAAGCAGGCAAGGATGGGGGATGAGACGCAACAAAAAGACGAAGAGAGAGGAGTGCAAAAATCAAAATCAAGGATGGTGAAATGAAGAGAAATGAGATGGATGGGTGGAATCAAGGGATGGGTGAGTGCAACAAGGAATGAATACACAAGTGTTAGGGAGGCCATGGTCTAGGGAGGGTAAGAAAAGGTGAAGCTTGAACATGGAGGGGCTAGGGTAGAGGGGCCAATACCGGGACAGGGACAAAATAAAGACACTTCTTAAAGACAAGTGTAATTTATTACAAGTTTTCATAAAGCCCAAAACAAGAAATTTTTACAATGTGGCAATTTCTCTTGCACGCAAGAATAATCAACAATCCTGCGCAATGCTACTTGCGTGACCATTCATTCCCTAACTAGTCCACCATAACCTTCTGACTAGAATGGCTCATGGCACATACATGACACCTTCATGCTCTCCTAGTGCCCAACCCTATCCTTCATTACTATGGAAACCTACATAGAACCCAATCTCAGAAATCGAGTAACATTTGAAGTAAACATTAGATAGACATACATAAATTCAAAATAAGATCATAATCACACATGTGGAATGGGAGCTGGTCTCTTCAGGCAGCTTTTCTAGTGTTAGAGTTTAGATCTATTGATTATCTGGGCAGTTCAATTAGTGAGGACTAGAATTAAGTATTGAACTGAAACAGAGAACTGAATTGGAATAATGTACTGAAATGGAAGACACAACTGGAAGACTGGGAATGGTTTTATAGATTCAAATCAGTAGTACAAAGATAATCGGTACAATTTACAAAAGGCTTAAGCTCAGATGAAGTCTGAGGATTGATTACAGGAGTACTTGGTTACAGATTTAAAAGTCAAAAGCTTGTGAAGCTAAAAGTCTAGAAGCAAAAGCCCGTAAGACAAAAGTCTAAATAGCTCCGGATACAGTGTAGCGGCTCCTATTTATAGGCCTACACAGTTACTACGGTAACTCCGGTAATTATTGCCAGCATAACAATTCCCATTGGTCGCCCTTCTAAGGAGAAGTTCCCGCCTATTGGGATTGTCCTCACCTTCTACATCCTTCCCTTCTCTCTTGAATTTTGGTATAGACCAAAATTTCCTTCTGACTGGAAAAAAAATCCACTACTTAATTCTGATTTGTTTTTGAGAAAAGCGTCTGGTTTTTTGAGTTGGCCAATGTTCCTCATGATAGTACTCTTTTGGTATTGCTAGCTTTATACAATACTTCATGCTTGTTGAGTGCTTGACACCCATATAGTTGTAATTCAAAGGGTACCCATCAAAGGAGATTCCAGTCCCAGCTAGGAAAATCCACCGTCTGATTCTGAGATGGAACTACCCAATATCCTTCCAATGAACCCGCTTCCTCTTGCCCTTCTTCTTCTTGCCCAGTATCATTGACAAGTGACTTCCAGGCTTTCCATTCGATACTGGCTCGCTTATACTAGTCTTGGAGTTCATCAATGATGCTAAAATAAGTGAGCCGATCTATTGGTTCCGAATGTTGAGGATACAAGTCTGGGAAGAACCTTGGCAGTTTCACCTCCTTGGCATGTAAAGAATACAAGAGTACTAGATAATCAGGTACAAACTCCAAAAAATTGAGAACAATTTGGTTCTCCTACTGCATCATCTTTCTAGTAATTCGGACCAGCTGAAAGAGTTTTTGGAGAGCAGTTGCATGTTCTCCTACTATCATTTGGGTTCAGGGTCCTTTACTGCTGGAAGGCTAATCTTCAATAATGGCATGCACCCTCTGATCCAAGATACATCTGGAAATTTGCATCTGAAGTAGTATTTCTTTTAATTGAATCCTGACCTCCTTCATGCATATGTATCTAGGTCTATTTCTTAGTAGCAAATATAGTTTAAGAGCTATGGAGTGGCGATCTGCAGTAGACTCTCTGCCAATGTGGATTGATTGTCATATCATCAAAACTGAGTGTCCACCTAGGTACCCTTTCCAGTAGCTGGATATTGTTGGGATGAACAAGTAGGTGACACAGCTCTTGATCATGAAAAGCAACCGACTTCCAGTGTTGAACCATCTCCCTGGCTCCTACATACAGCCTTTGGAAGCGTTCCAAATTAGAGATAAGAGTGTCATGTTACAAATATTGTCTAGTAATATGAGCTTGCTGTGATGATCTGTAAAGAGTGTTTTTCATCAGCTTCAAAAGATTCAGTCACAACTTTGGATTTTCCTTTGCTGGCGGGAATGTGTCGTGACTGGTGTACTGGAGGTTCTCTAGTGTTGCCCTTCGTGTGTTGGTCACTACCTTGCCTGCTGATCGTTTGTCTGCTGGTCATCTGAGTGCTGGTCCTGATCACTACCTGGATTTCCTTTGTTGGGTCCACTACCCCTAGTTATAGCTTATCCTCCAGCTTCAGAGCTTGAGGGTGGGGAAGGAGAAGAATCATAATCATCAGGCTTGTCATCCGGCTTGTCATCTCCTTAATCATCATGCTCTTCTTCTTGCTCAGACTCCTTTTCAGTATCATCTTGCTTACTAATATAATCCATAATTGCCTGATTTACCCAGGCTATATTATATTCAGTGATCTTATCTTGCAGATTAGTCTAAATAGACTCCATGAGTGCCTTCAAATTGTCCATATTCAGGGTTACATTGCCTTGTGGATTCAGGATGTCAGCAAGGTTACTGTATATGTATCTTTCTACAAGGAAATCCTATAACACAGTGTGGGTGGTTAGTAGATCATTGAAATCTGTACGCTTCATATGTAACAGAGTCTGAAATCTGCCAACATCTCTCAAAGCAGCTACCTTCTCTTCATTCAGTTGTGCTGATTTTCAGTTTCTAATTTTAGCATCTTTGTCTGCAACTCATAAATTGTTCAATTTGACTGATTCTCAGCAATAGCATGCCTGAGAGACTGTACAGTTATATTCTTCTGAAGTTTTTCATTCTAATGTTAGCAGCTTCTTAGTTCTTCTTTCAGCCTAGTCACTTCTTCCCTGGAAGCTCATGCATCCATCATTTGTCATAACAATAGTGTTACATGATGCTTGGATTTTTGTCGAGCAGTCATCAACTATTGTAGCTGAATCAGATTTAGCTGGCTCATAAACCATGACTGGGGCCATATATGGTATTGTTGCAAAGTCGGGTTTTTGAAGTACCAATCGGACTTTGAGAGGGTTACTCTCTGCAATCGATCCTTCTTGACCACTGATAAAGCCAGTTCACTGAAAGGGGAGCTGATGACCGGACTGGCAAGTGCTTTGCCCTTTCCTTTGTCAATATCAGCTGCCACCTTTTTGGTGCTTGTCGCTTCTTGCTGGCCTTTTTCAATGCTGATTATTGTTGGAGTCTACTCTTTGGGTATTGCTCAAGTCTGCTGGCCTTCAAAGGATTTTTCAGTACCTGACTCTTAAGTTTCTTCAGTAGAGCAGTACTCTTCTCCAACATAATCCTGGGTGTCTTTGAACTACTGGCCTCAACCTGTGCATCCTTCCTCTTCTGTCCAATGGTGTCCACTTGATTACATGGGTCCTCTTCATCTGAAGATAACTTGACATTGTTAGTTACTGGAATAGTCTTAGGACTCCAAGCCAGTTTTACCTGGGGAAAGGCCTCTGGAGCAGTAGCCCAGTACAAAAAATTCCCGACATACCAAGATTTGAATACACTCTGTGACTTCAGCTTAGCAACTTGCTGTAAAACATTGTGAGATAAAATCTGACATAGATTGATTTTGGCTTTATCATCCAGTGTTTTTTTCTAGTAGCATTGGAAACAGTTTCTCAAACACATATGTCGGATTGTTTTTCAAGCTAACAGCTTCTGCAACAAACTTGTAGGTTGAGACTGGAATCCCTTGCCCACCGGTCTTCCTTTTCTTTCTAGTTGCTTCATTGTCCTTAAAAGTCAGACTAATCTGCTCTACAGATGCTGGGTTGGGCTTTTTCTCATTGGGCAGTCTGAAGGCATAAGCAATATCTTCAACTGTCATTGTTATTTTAATTTCATTAACAGTGGCACTGCCTTCATCAGCATCAAAAGAATGGCGGACTTGTTTAATGATGGTTGCATCAAAATCCAAATTTGTAGCCTGTACTACCACATGCAGATCCCATAATTGCAACAATGATTCTGTCTGCTCATTAAACACATATCTGTGTATCTTGCTGTATGGAATAGGTGGTAGGGAGGCTTAAATAGAAGTGATGACTGCTGCAATCGCATCCACTGTGTCCTGCATCTTCTCGGACATTTTCTTAGGACCTATATACTGCGATGAAGTCGAATCTCTAGAGGAAGAAGACTTACTTGTGTATCATATCCCGCAGCAAGATGTGTCAAGTAGTGTCTAATAGGGACAAGAAAAATTTGTCGACGAGGAAGTTTTAGGTTGGAGCAAAGAGTTCTCGGAGCTTGGTGATGGCGAGTGCGTGACAGCAAGTAGTCTTCACGCAGGAGACTTGTGAGGAAGAATTCCCATACGCCTCACTGTTATACGTGTACGTAAGTAGTCCTTGTAAGCATAACCTAATATTCATCTCTTAAAGATAATTTTTTTTGAAATCCACTAAATCTTAACTCATAAAGTAGTTGCAACTTCAAAATGATAACATTTGAGATGTTGCATTTGGCACCCATAGAAGCCATGGACCCACACAACAAACGCTCCTACAAAATAGTTGCAACTTCAAAACGAAAACATTTGAGATGTTGCATTTGGCACCCATAGAATTCATGGGCCCACACAACCAGTGCTCCTACCAAAACAATGATGCCCCTCATGTAGCATGTACACATACACACACATGTATGTATGCATGTATATATATTTTGATCTCGTTGTCTTTGTGGGAGCCTCCTCTCTCTCTCTCTCTCTCTTAAATTATCTCTCTTTGGGAGATGAGAGTAACCTTATATATATATGTGTCGCTTGGAAGCCGGAAAGAGGGCTTATTATGCATTTGAGAACATGTGCAATGCAGGAGAGATCAAGTGTTGGGCTCTCAAAAAGTACCTCTTTGACACATTGGTGACACCGGTGCTTCTTTATGGAGTGGAGGTGTGGGGTGGAAGCATCGGGAAGTCTACTTGGAAAGAGTTTGAGAATGTCCAAAAGCGTTTTCTCACCAACTTTCTCCAAGTCAAGACACAAACACCCTACATGCTCTTACTTCTTGAGTCCGGATCGCTTCCCATTGAGGTCTTGGGCATGGAAAGGGTTGTGGAGTACATGCGTAAGACACAACGTAGCCCTTTGCATCGACTTCCTAGAATCGCATATGAAGCAAGTCAAAAGGTTCAAAAGACATGCAAGAGCAAAATACTAAGTTCGGGGTGGATGCTTGATATCAAGAAATGGTTTGGAAGATGGGATGCATGTCACTTGGTCAAGGATGCGTCGATCGACTCCCAAGTTAATGAGGCCTTCTTACAACGCCAATGTATCATGGCTTGGGAGAAATCTGGAGGTTCTCGCTTCAACCATTACACCACACACGTTGCCCCAAACTACAAATCTCTCTTCTTCTCGGAACGAGGTAACCGAACCCATTCCTACATCCTTGAGCCCATCCCGTTGAGTGCGATCCGCACCATTGCCTCCATTCGTCTTAGCTCCCATTCTCTACGCTGCGAGACAGGACGTTGGGGCACTGGCGAGGAGTGTCATCGACTTTGCACCTTATGCCCTCGTCAAGTGCGAGAGAGTGAGTACCACACACTACTTGAGTGCTCAGCTTTTGACCACATTAGGTCCTCTTTTCCCCATATATTCAGCCATGAGCTCTCCCTACATACCTTCCTCTCCCAACCACGATGTGGACTCTCTATTGCGACACTCATTTCAGCTATTTTTGAGCATCGAGAGTCACTTATGAACTCCACTCACACCACGTGACATGTTCATTTGGTCCCATAGGTCATATTTGACCTCCCAGGACGATAATAGAACTATCTATCTATCTATCTATCTATCTCTCTCTCTCTCTCTCTCTCTCTCTCTCTCTCTCTCTCTCTCACACACACACACACACACACAGACACACACACACACACACACACACACACACACACACACACACACGAGAAGTATTTCTAATATTGAAATTGACCTCTAAGATCCCTTGAGTTGTTTTCTACAATATTAGAAATACTTCTCGTGTGTGTGTGTGTGTGTGTGTGTGTGTGTGTGTGAGAGAGAGAGAGAGAGAGAGAGAGAGAGAGAGAGAGAGAGAGAGAGAGAGAGAGAGAGAGAAACATACATACACACACACATATATAAATATACACACACATGCACAACCACACATTTATAAATATACATACACATAGATACATTAGAAATTCTCCTCATGTGTGTGTGTGTGTGTGTGTGTGTGTGTGTGAGAGAGAGAGAGAGAGAGAGAGAGAGAGAGAGAGAGAGAGAGAGAAAGAGAGAGAGAGAAACACACACACACACACACATATATACACATGTGCACACACACACACACGCACACACATATATATACACATGTGCACACACACACACACACAGATACATTAGAAATTCTCGAATGTGTGTGTGTATGTGTGTGTGTGTGTGTGTGTGTGTGTGTGTGTGTGTGTGTGTGTGTGTGTGTGTGTGTGTGTGTGTGTGTGTGTGTGTGTGTGTGTGTGTGTGTGTGTGTGTGTGTAGGTTACAAGGGACCAAGGATCATCACAATATAAATCAGAAAGAGAAAATGTTACAATCTCATGATTAACAAAACACCAGCAATTGACCATATTACAACTGTGTGCCCTTTCCAAATCATATAAAGATGTTTATTGCAGAAGCTTTGTAAGGTAAGGGTTTCCTCTATACCTGCCACCATCACAGCCAATAAAAAATTTATTAGTGAGTGGAAGACAGGTGTCACAAACAAAACCCACGTGTTATAGATGTCAACCAAACATTGCAAATGCAAAAAAAAATCCTTATGAAAGGAGGCCAGCACTTGTGTAATGCTCTCCATAGTTGTTGGATTGTGGTGTATGTATGAGAAGGGGCCCAACAACTGCTCTGTGAAGCCAAAGGTGGTGTTGTCATACACTAGCACCTGAATGGAATATGTCTCTTCTTGCATCAGGTCCATACAAGGCAGCTCTTTTAAATCCATAGCTAAGCATGCATAGGGTAGTGGGGGAGTGGCGCCACTCCTCAACCAGGCCAGAGAAACCATTTGTCTACAGGGGCTACCATATGTAGGAGACCTCATATAAACGCAGAGCATATCTGCCAAGTGAGGGGGGCAAATACCCATCGCGCCAAAATGATGGTCTTCCCACATATAATAGTATGCATGAGATAATTATGTACTTAGATTGTTCTAGGCTTTTCCAAAAAATCTCTAGAGAGTGCTAAGGGGAGTATCCCATGGACCAAAAGAGTAACAAGTATTTTAATAGCTGGTGCACCTGCCCATGAGGTTATAAACCCAAAAAAGCTTTATAGGCAGGGTGTGTGAATCCCTCCATCCAATCCCGCACTAGGGATAGAGAGGGGGCACTAGGCCCCCTCTTCTACGGGTCCTAGTGCCCATCTCTTAGAGACAATATGTGAAGAAGTGCTTTAGGATCACAAATAAACATGGAGTTACAATAACCTTGTAGGGTCTGCATGATCAATCACCATTATTTTGCCTTTTCAAAACCATTTCTACAAAAGGTAGCTACTAGCAGGTGGATGTCCTTAGCTGCGTTAAGGGGGTCTGAGTTGCAAAAAAGAATAGGTTTTAGCTGTGAGAGGATGACTTTGTGTGCCCAATTGCTAGGCCTATTGCTAGCTCCGTGGATGTATTTTATGGGAGTTATTTGGATGGATGTATGGTTCTTAGCTAGAGCTTTCTGAATTTTTCCATCAATTATGGACGGGGAAAGATTTAGGAATGTTGTTTGTGTATCTTTCTTTCCTTCAATGGTAAGCTCTTTTGGGTAAATTCCTTGCTTGGAAATGAACCATTCTGGTCTTTGACAATCTATCCATAGGATGTCATCAAAATATCTAAATGGGATAGCTAAGTGAGTTAACATTGCCCTAGTGGTTGGGCATAGTAACATTTTCTCATAGTATTTGTACTCCAAAGCATGTAAATAAAAATTACACCATATTGGTGAACATGCAAGCCCCATGGGGATCCCATTAGTTTGTTGGTAGAACTTTTGGTAACATTGAAGGTACATATGGTTAATCAACCAAGTATTGATCCTAATTACATCATCAAGGGAGACGGAGAGTCCATTCTTATATTTGGTTTTTGACCAAGTCCCCTCTTGACAGAAAGTAGGGAAGTTTTGGAAAGGAATGTAGGAAGTATTTGATCCATGGAAAGCACAAGTAATGAGGTGATTAATAAGAAGGGTTAGGCCCATATCTCCATTATGGGGGATATTCTCATAACATTTCTTAATGTCTGCTGAGTAGAATATGCTAGCTCCCTTTGGTAGGTTAATGACACAATCATAGATGGATTCAATAATCCACCAGGATTGTATCCTTAAGTTATGGCATAGAAGAGCTTTTTGGTTAAGTACCTTAGCTCTATGTTTTAATAAAGGTAGGCAAGTCTTCAAGAGGCATGCCATGAGCAACGAGGCTTCTGAATAAATACTAGAAGCACCACAAGTCAGCCATCTAAAACTATTCTTGTGTATCTTAAATGATGCCATTAGAAAGGGCAAAGGGGCTGAGGATGGTAAGTTCATTTTGTTAAGCATATCTATGATAGCAAAAGAAGGGTCCTGCAAGCAAGCAATGAAATCATTACTGTTGAGTCTGGGTTGAATATGCTCTTGAATTAGTGCTTTACAAATAAAAAGAGGTTTTTTTGGGGCTTTGTCCACAGATGTATAAGATATCGATGTTTAAGAGAGGAGAATATGACATTCATGTCTACATCAACATCATAACCAAATTTTTGGGGTAACCATTGTAGACAATAATCATAAAAATATAGCTTAACCGAGTTGATATCCAGAATCGGAGGTAAGATGACTATCTTATCAGCAAGCAGTTTTAACAAGACCATGTACAGCTCATTAAAATCCTCATGTACATCAGGGGGGCAAGATGGTATGGGGTTTAACCCCATCATGAGTATTCTTTTAACCTCTTGAGGAACAAGTAGGTGCTCCACACCAGCCAACACATGACCAAGATTAGAAACAAAACCAGGGTCCGAAGGGGTGCAATTACAAGAGAAAGGTTCAGCTTTGGAAGTAAACACACACTTATGATTAAAAAGTAAAAGCTTTAAGGAAGGTTTGAAGCTCTAGGTAAGCATACATTTTTCCCATGAAGGGGATAACTCAAAGTTTAATCCAAAAAAGAACACCCCAAAAAAAGATTTTAGACTAGGTAAGTCCATCAGCAATACAAAATGTTGAAAAAAAGGCGGTCCTTTTTCTTTTGCAAGGGGGAAAGAGATAAACATCCAGCAGCATCCTTTGAAACCTGCATAAGGGATCACATATTAGCCATAGAGAAGCGATTTAGCACTCGGGAGGCAGCTCCTGTTAAAAGCTTGTTGTACTCGCCCATTGGAGTTGGCAGATGGTTGTCCAAGGTCTACAGGGAAGTTAGGGGTGTTAGAGGTTGTAGGTGTCATGCAACTACTAGCAGAGCCTACTAGTGACGAGGCATTCCAGTTTTGAATAGGGGGAGGAACCAAATATGCACCCCTATTAGAATTAATAAACCTGCCCCTACCACGATTATTTTTTTGAAATTCCCCCCTGGCTCGTTTTGGGGTCCTGCCATCATGTACCAAATCCTTGTTGGGGGATATAGCCTTTCTGATGAAGACATCTACATCTAAAATAGTACTGCTAGAGGCATGGAGCTATCCAAATAAAGCCACCTGTTTCACTGCATCCTTGAGCTTCTCCCAGTAAAAGACATGGATTAATAAGGCTTTGATAGCTTCTTGAGCCTCAGTTGCTATCCATCTTAAGAAGGTTAACATGGACTTCTTAAGGGAAGAGGCAGGTAATAAGATTGAAAAATTTATGCATGATCATCCATAGGGCATGGTCAAACTATAGGATGTTAGCATCTTTGCAAAAATCCCCTTCTCCTACATGGTCACATCCACATTTAATGAAAGGGTGATGCACATTCCAGAGTTGGGTAGTGTAATTAGAATCCCGTCAAGTAGTACTGATTAGGCCTTTCACTCCCAGTAGGCATCCCACAGTAGCATTACATCTCTGTGTCTCAAAGCTATTCATAGAAAAAGGGCAAGCCATTAAATAAGATTCAATAATAGTAGAACAATTATCCTGTAGTATTTGTTGCAGCCCAATCTTCATAGCTTCCTTGTCCCTATCATTGATGAGAGTGAGTAAGAGTCCTTTAGTTAAGGGGGCAAGTAAGGAAAATTTTCCAAGTGTCCAGGGTTTGTGATTAGCATCACCCAAATAGACTTCTAGCAATCGGGCAAGGATGTAAGGATCAGTGTAGGTTTCAAAGGGCTTCACGTAGTTTCTTTCCATGCATGTCCATAAACTTCCTCATAATATGAGGGGAGTTTTCAAGCCATTCACGGTGTTCCCTGCCATCATCTTCTTGGATACCCCCAAGATTAGCAACAATATCCATGAGCCTTGCCACAGCAGCATTAGGGTTATCTTTAGCCAAAGCATAAATGTTGAACCATGCCGGGATATCCAATTGAGCCAGAGTAGCCTTATCTGCATCCATTAAGGTTTTATGAAAGGATGGATCCTTAATGCAGAGGAGTAAGCCTTGTACAATGGATGGAGGAGCCGGTAGGCCGCTATCATATCCAAGAGTAGCAAGTGCACCATCCCACCCATTTAAGCTTGCCTGTAGAAAAATATTATTAGTGAGCCGAGAGGGAAGTAATCATTAAATTAAAGATGATAGGTATTTTTACAAATTACTATCACCACGAGTGTGTCTGTAGGTTACAAGGGACCAAGGATCATCACAATATAAATCAAAAAGAGAAAAGGTTACAATCTCTTGATTAACAAAACACCAGCAATTGACCATTTACAACAGTGTGCCCTTTCCAAATCATATAAAGATGTTTATTGCAGAAGCTTTGTAAGGTAAGGGTTTCCTCTATACCTACCACCATCACAGCCAATAAAACATTGAAGACAGGTGTCACCAAAAAAACCCACATGTTATAGATGTCAACCAAACATTGCAAATGCAAAAAAATTCTTATGAAAGGAGGCCAACACCTGTGTAATGCTCTCCGTAGTTTTTGGACTGTGGTGTATGTATGAGAAGGGGCCCAACAACTGCTCTGTGAAGCCAAAGGTGGTGTTGTCATACACTAGCACCTGAATGTAATATGTCTCTTCCTGCACCAGGTCCATACAAGGCAGCTCTTTTAAAGCCATAGCTAAGCATGCATAGGGTAGTGGGGGAGTGGTGCCACTCCTCAGCTAGGCCAGAGAAACCGTTTTTCTGCAGGGGCTACCATATGTAGGAGACCTCATATAAACGCAGAGAATATCTTCCAAGTGAGGGGGACAAATACCCATCGCACCAAAATGATGGTCTTCCCACGTATAATAGTATGCATGAGATAATTATGTACTTACATTATTCTAGGCTTTTTCAAAAAATCTCTAGAGAGTGCTAAGGGGAGTATCCCATGGACCAAAAGAGTAACAAGTATTTAAATAGATGGTGCACCTGCCCATGAGGTTATATGTGTGTGTGTGTGTGTGTGTGTGTGTGTGTGTGTGTGTGTGTGTGTGAGAGAGAGAGAGAGAGAGAGAGAGAGAGAGTGCGAGAGACAGAGAAACACACACACACACACATATATACATGTGCATGCACGCACACACATAGATACATTAGAAATTCTCGTGTGTGTGTGTGTGTGTGTGTGTGTGTGTGTGTGTGTGTGTGTGTGAGAGAGAGAGAGAGAGAGAGAGAGAGAGAGAGAGAGAGAGATGGAAAAGTGTTTTTGATGGAAGTACCTATCTTTTTGAGACTAATGTAATCCTCTCTCCATTTAGCTTACCATGGAAAAATTTGAATCTCTTTAAGGGTTTTCATTTGGTTTTTGGTTTTCCCAAACTTTTCATGTGACTAATTGTACTCAGTTCTCACAGTTCCACTTCGTTGCTTCATCACCATTTGGGCATCCTTAGAGTTGCTTTAAAGTAATAGAAACCAACCTCTTTGAGAGAGAGAGAGAGAGAGAGAGAGAGAGAGAGAGAGAATTAAAATTTCCTTCTATTGCCCAAATGTGATAGAATGGTGATCGAAATTTCCCTCAAAGAAAAAGGTCCACAGTTTGAGATTTACTAGAGGTGGAACTTGTCTTTTTCTTCTCTCTCTCTCTCTCTCTCTCTCTCTCTCTCTCTCTCTCTCTCTCTCTCTTTGTCTACATATGTGTGTGCAATCAATACATTTTTTTATTGCAAAGATACTTTGACGTGAGCAAATGTTGAAAATCAACCTCTTTAATCTATTTGTCTCTTTACATATCTCCCCCTATCTTCCTTTCATCGATCATCGCCTCTCCGATCTCTCTCTCTCATATACACATACACAATCTCTCTCTTCTTCTCATTGATTAGTGTCTCGCTAATCTCTCGCTCTCTCTCTCTCTCTCTCTCTCTCTCACACACACACACACACACACACACACATGCACACATTGATAGTGACCTATTTACAATCCCAAATGGCTATTCACACAAGAGGATGTGCTCCTACGAAATTTTTTCTCTCTTTGCCAGCTCTCTCTCTCTCTCTCTCTCTCTCTCTCTCTCTCTCTCTCTCTCTCTCTCTTCCCCCCCCCCCCCCCCCGTGACTTAATTGAGCTGCATCTAGAGCTAGCTCACAAATGCCCCAATTTTGTTGCAAGCAGACAAGCCCCTGTCTCTTTGTAGAAATATTCTACATGTTTTTTGCTGGTGTCTCTATTGTGTGTGTAACTGTTTTATCATAAATATTACAACATAATTGAACTTTTTACATTAAAAAAACAACTGGCTTTAGAAGAAAGGAAATGATAAGAAAAAAGCAACTCAGTCTTAGAATTATCTTTGTACAATGATTGTAAGAATCTCAGGGGGTTCATTATGTGTAAAACTACCATATCACGTCCGTTCAAGACATGTTTATAAAACCCCTTATCTGTGAATTTTGTTAAGAATATAATGTACCCTTTTGTTAAGGCGATTACGCCGCTAGCGGAAGCTAAATAGCGAGAACTCAACCAACAACAGAATTTGTCAGACGAGGACAGAGCTTGACCCGCAGGCGCATGGAAACAACTAGGTGGGTGTCAAATCACCTACTCGACCTTCTAATGACAATCACTACTAAGGAAATCAAATCTAAGTTCTAAAATACGCAAGTGACTGAAATCCGTACTACGAACGAATGCTATACGAAACAGGATCTAGAATCATTGAATTGATCTCAAACTCAAGGGGAAGTCTATACACTAGGTAAGAACAACACCCTAAAGACATGAACTGCAAAATCAACCTATAACCACTCCGTGCGGCAAACGCGTATGAAGACAGGCCGAAAAATACAGGTGACCGAAACTTGACCCTGATGGTACTAATGCGTAGCTCTACTCGTTGTGATTCTATAGATATGCTGCACGCTCTATTCCGACACACGAGTTGGAAGAAAACTCACACCGAAGCTCGTAGGAACTTACCACACATAGAAGCCGATAGCGCGCACTCTTGGTATCTGTGCGTAGCTCTCACCGTTGCTAACACGATGGCGGTGTCGCTTCTCCAATGGCGGCCCCGTAGCTCGCATAGCAAGAAGATAAGACTCTCTCTCTCTCTCTCTCTCTCTCTCTCTCTCTCTCTCTCTCTCTCTCTCAGACACAGTCACGGCGCTCAAAAACTCACTTTGATTAATAATTGAATCTCCCTTTAGGTTACAAAACTTTGGGCTTATATACTCTCAGCCTGGATGAAACATCTCTAAGTATTTACATCACAGGTGAAAATACTTCGGGATTACAAGCTGGAACTCAATTGAGTCCCGTTACTTTAATGAATGGCTCAAATCAAAATTATGTCGAAAACATTTATTACAATCAATGGTTACAAAATTGTGTGTGAGCAAAAATGTGGGTGTGATCCTCTGCTGGCTCAACACTCCCCCCCTCCGCGTTCATGTCGTCCCTGACATGACTTTTAGGCTTGGTCAATAGAGTCCTGTCGTCTTGAGCATCTGCAAATGTGATTCGTAGCGTAGGTTGCCGATGGTCAAGGTTGGGCCGAATTATTTTGCTTTCGTGAGTGAAAAAGCCGGTGTAGAAAGCTTCTTCGAATGTTTGCATGTGGAAGCTAGGCAAAAACATAATTCTTTGGTATAAGAGGTGTAACACCTTTGGTGATGGCTGCAATGAAAGATCATACATCATATCCGTCACTGTGTCGGCCGTCGATAGTAGACTCGAGGTCGTGGCTTTATCTGGCGCGAACACTTCAATGCATGCTAAGAGAGTCCTGCAGATTTTCTTTAGCATCTGACACGAAAGGTCAGGAGAGCCAGTAAAGAGTTTGATGGTGCCCGTTAGGGTTTTCACCATGTAGGCTTTACCTATTCTCTCTCCTGCCTTTGGTCCTGGCATCCTGGGTAATTAAGCCAATTTGGCTTCTTTTCTGCAATCCTGCCATGCTCTTTCCAGCTTTCTGACTCTTGGCACCGGGCAGAAGGTTGCATCCTCCCGAATCTCCTTTGGAGCCTCTACCAAGTAGATGAGGTAGGCTGGGTATTTGTTCAGCCAACCTTTCCTCCATCTAGGTTGAGAATCTACAATCTTCTTTGATTGTTCATCCTTTGTGATGTCGCCTTCGTAAAGAGCGACATACTGCTCCTCCTCTATTCTCTTTTTCGTCTTTATCACTTCAAATTTCATCAGAGGGAAAGGCAGGCTGGGTTGCATCCACTCTTCATGGAGCACTTTTGTGTCTAAACCTTGAAGTCTAATGGAGATGAGGAGTCTCCTTTCCCATTCCATTTCCGCCTTGGCACTTTCCTCTGTTGACTTTTCTATTTGGTCCTGGAGCCTTTGTTCTTCTTCTTCAGAGATTCCTGAAGTCGAGGCCACTTCTTGAACTGGGGCTGGATCTTCAATTGTGGTTGCCTCTCCAGTTTCTGGTAGCTCTATGGCTGCTCCTCCTGCTTCTTCTTGTGGTGGCTCTGTTCTCTTCTTTGTTGCTCTTGGAGGTCTTGGAGCTGTTTGCGGAGGGCCTCATTTTCTGTCCTTAGTGTTTGGTTTTCTGATGTGAGCCTCTCCTCTGCAGCCAATGATCCCTCCGCCATGTGCAATCTTTGCACTTGCTCTAACCTTAGCTCTCTTTGCAAACTTCTGACCTGATCTTCCAGAGCTGGTACGAGGGCTCCCTCTTGTTCTGTTCCTGCTCTGCTAGCTCTAGGGGTGGTCCTGAGTCTCATGATTGTCCTTTCTTGAAGTTCGACTCTTCCCTTAGCTCAATGAGCTCATCCTTGGCTGCCTCCAGCTCATCTTCTATTCGCTCCTTTGCTTCCTGTGAACTTGTTACCTCTCTTGAAGCTTCGGCTAGTTGGAGTATCAAGCCGTCTCTCTCTCGTTTTCTGCGTCGTAGAGTGATGCTTTATGACTTTCAGATTCAGTCATAGCATTCTCTAACTTCTTCTGCAACTCTGCTTCCTTTTGTTTTGCTGTCTCAATGCTACTTCCTTTGCTCTGGATCTTTCTTTATCTTGCTGAGCAGTTCATGCACCATGTGCATGTCTTTTTCATCTTCATCTGTCAACTTGACAGCTCTTTCTGCCACCACCTCCAATGGCTTCGGCTCTTCTAGTATGTTCTGTTCGTCCATTTTCTCTTCACTCTCCATTGTACCCTTTGTCTTTTCCTTCGTCCCTTTCCGATCATCTTGTTTTCGTAGGGATATCCCATAAACTGCCTCCAGGGCCTCTTCTTCACTGTATCCGATCGCTACCAGATCCTCATAATCATCTTTCTTTTGCTGAACTGGATCTATCTCCTTTTCCTTGGTCCCGGCCTCCGGCTTTTCCATAACTTCTGTTTCTATTTCTATTGTGGTCTCCTCCACAATAATTTCCGTCTTCTTCGGGCTTGGTACATCAGTAAAAGAGGGCTGATTGTCCTCAGTCATCTTGGCTTTCCCTTTGTTTGCTTGCCCGTCTTTCTCTTGAGGTTCAGTAGACTCATCTACTTTCTTCTTCCCCTTGTCGTCCTTTTGCAGCTCAGCTTTTAAAAGCTGTACTTCCTCTTCAGTATAAGGCTCGACAGGTTGCTGCTCCAGTATAGCCTCTGACTCCTCATAAGCTCTAATATATTGATCATATTGATCAACATGTGGCCTGGCTGAGCTGGTTCCGACTTTAGTGGGGTCTGGCACCCACATTTCTTCAAAGTCCCCCTTTAGAGCTCTTTCCGCTCTAAACTGCTCTACCAGCCTTTCCATTCTTGCGCTTTTTGACTTTTGGTTTGCTTGGGATCGCCTTCTTCTTCGCTTTCTTCTTGAGCGGCTCGTCCACAGCCTCTTCAGGTTCTGAAACTATTTCTAGTTTTCGGCGTGCTCTTGTGGACGCCCTCTTGGATACTTCTTGCTGTTCTTCCTCCTCATCGGCTTCTCTAAGCCACTCATTCTGGGAGGGAACCCGTGGCCCTTGATCTCTGGCTCCAATAGCTTCATAAGCTATTCTTGTCAGAATTTCAGCTCCTCCTATGTACTTTGGCTTCTGGTTGTGCATGGCGATTACTTGCTCGTGGATGTATTGAGCATAATTCACCTCTTTTGGCATGTTGCTCTTCAGTGCCCATGTGATGGTTTCGCAATGGCATGGGGTGGTGTAGTATACTTTTGCGGTCTTTTACTGCACACATGGAAAAACTGGTTGTATAATCGGCAAAGGGTTGCCGCTCGTTGATCTGCCATATCTCCGTAGGTTGTATTTTGTTTCTTTGATCCATAGACCTCTATGGCCTCCCTTCTTTCTCTGACAGAACTCCCTTTGTTGTGCAGCTTCAATGCATCTGCAATGAGCTGTGGAGTGATCTGTACTTCAACTGTTTCTCCATCCATGGCTGTCAATGTGGCTTTCCCATCCTTCTGAATGGATGTTGCCAACTCATACACTCTTCTTGTGTCTACACCTGATGGTCTCGAGGTGAAGAACCTGTGTAAGTCAGCCTTTTCCAGGTATCTGCTGATGTTCTCTGATCTGCTATAATCCACTAATTCTCGTGGGATCATAGGTACATCGACCGATTGCCCTTGAGGATCTCTGAAAGTCCCCTGGTAGATCTTTATTCCCTCTTTTTCTAGTACTGCTTCCTCCACCCAAGTCTTGGTTGGCTTGAGGGTTTCTGTTGGAATATCAAAAGGTTCTGCTTCTGCAAGAGCATCCTTGATGGTTGGTCTTTTTCTCTTAGTTGCCGATGACTTAGCGGAATCCATGGATCCTGTAACTCCAATTTCAGAAGTTAGCGTCTTTTTAGTACTGAAAGCCGAAATGAAGCTTTTAACTATTCAAATGACTTGAAAATTGAAACATGAGCTATTCAGGGCCTAAGGATGCAATGTAGGTGAAAAAATATGCAAACTGGGCTCAAAATCATGCTGGAGACATCATACGCGTATGATGTCTTTTGTGTCAAAATGACTTCATATTGGTTGTGCTTGTAGCTGATAGTGTATACATGAGTATCATATGCTTGGATTTGAGTTTGGATCCCATTTGGTCAAGTTTTGGCCAGTTTAGTCCAGTTCAGGCTCTTGGCAAAATTTTGAAAGGGAATTGGATTTTTGATCCAAATTGGGTAAAACTTGGTGGATTACTTTCAAATGGCATGTAGAACACTTCTGTTTGGTGGTTGAAGCCCTGAGGTGCCAAAATCACATAGTGAGACATCATACGCGTATGATGTCTTTTAGTGCATTTTTGGACCAATTTTCTCTATAAGCTTGGTTTTGGCTTTAGATAGGCTTATTCAGTGGATTTATCAAGTTTGGATAGATTTGGACTAAAAATGGCTCTGGAGACATCATACGCGTATGATGTCTTTTTCATCAATTTTTCATGGGATTGGTTCTGTGGACTCTCCATGTGCTAGTGAAGGACTGTTTATACTCAAATCTTGGTTTGGACTTGAATATGTTGGATTTGGGACAAAAATAGGCTTTGTATGAAGGATTTTCTCTTAATTGGGCTAATGGGGTGATCCACTTGACCAAATGGTTCCAAACTTCATATGTAGCATGTATTAGATATATATAATGGATGTATGATGACAAATGAGCATTTTTGGCTCTGTAAGTGCAAATAGACATCATACGCGTATGATGTCTTTTGTGTCAAAATGGTGCTTTTTGGTTCCAGATAGCTTGTAGATGTGTTAATCAACAATCCTACAAAGTTTCAATGAGTTTGGAGTTATTTTGACAAAATTAGGACCAAAAATCAATTTTATGGCCTACTTTGCGTCTTTTTGGTTTTCCTTGGGTTTTCTAACTCCAATTCTCATGATACTTGGTTCATAGGATGTGATTAACATGTGGAATGAGGCTATGCACTCAAATGTTGAAATGGATGTGAAAATCATGCTGTGAGACATCATACGCGTATGATGTCTTTTCTTGAAATGTTGGTCTTTTTGTGCAAAGAATGCTTTGTGCTAGTGCCCTAAGCCCTGCTAACTAGTTTTCAACTTAAAAAGTCATCAGTTTAGCTAAAAAGCCCCCTTATAGGCATTTCAGTCTCCGAAGTCGTCTTTTTGCCTTGGAGTTGAATTTCTTCAACTTTTCTTCTCGAGAGTTGCATTTCCAGCTCATTGGATATGTTGTGAAGCCACCTATTTGGTTGAACTTGACTTTGGCTCCCCGTTCTCCATCTTTCTCCATTTGGTTGCCCGAAAGCGTCTTTTTCACCATCGGTAAGTGAATCAGCTTTCTTTTGGGTTTTGCTTGCAAACATAAGTCATCCATGTATATTTGAAGCTGCTTGTGAAGTTTCATGTCATTTGGTCGTCAATTTTAGCCGTTATGCCAAAATGACGCTTTGTGTGTCCGCAGCCGAATCGGTTGTTCCGACCTACTTTTGGTGATCCAAACCCGGAGATACTCCATGGTTGCATTGCCCTCGATGTTGTTAAGCTTCCTGAGAAGTTTTGTGTCGTTCCGACAACTTTTTTCTGTTTGCCTCTTGCAGGCTCTGTTGACCTAGGGTTTTTCCAGTCGTTCTTTCTCGAGCTTTGAGTGCTAGAAACTCATCTCCTATACTAGGGTAACCCACCTCTAAGTTCTTGCAAAGTTTGGTTAGGCGGTTGTGCCCCTACCTAGCGTTCTTCCCCATTCCCCGTCTGCTCTTGTTTCTTGGTTTTGGTGAGTTTTCGCGACAAAAGTTAACAATAAGCATTAAAAGCTTATGGCAACGAGTCTACCTCTCATGTCTGGTGTCCTCTGAGCTCTCGTAGCAGTCGTAGAAGGTGGTAGAAGGTCGGATGCTCCTGTGTGCTCTTTGCTCTCTCCAAGAAGGTAATAGTGGAAATGAGCTTGATAGTGAAGTGAAACATACTTAACTTCGGGCTTCCCGGATCACTTGTTACCAAATTTGACATGTGCTCCTATCTCGTCGTGAAATGCACTTTAGGATTTGAAATTTCTCAATTTGGACTCCGTTTGACCTGTTTCTGAGAAATCCGTCCACTTTGCCAAAATTCTGTCATTTCGGGCTTTCCGCAACTTTTTCAGAATTGTACCCCATTTTTACCATGGGTTGCCCTGTCATTAGGATCATCACCGTCTATTCTTTTTTTTTTTCCGATCTCATTTCACCTGCTTTTTTATTTTTCTTTTTTTTTATTTTATTAAGAAAATCATAAAAAATAAAGGAAAATAGCAAATTGAAGCCAAAAAATTCCAAACATACACGATAAATAGCTGGTAACCCTGTGTATATGAATATACACTTCTTTGTGATTTTTGGACTTGGATTACCACTTTTTTTCACTTTTTAGCTCCAAAAACACTCTTATTTAGTGATATTTACACATCTAGAGACCCAAATTCATCATTTGATCTCTTCTTGTTGCAAAACAAGGTATATAAGGGCATAAATATTATCAATATCCACAATCAAACATAAAAAATTGCAAAATCATGTAAGACACTGCCCTTGTAATATAATTTTTGGTTTTCTTTGTTTTTTCCGCTTGTAGCTGCTTTGTAGCGACACTGCCCTTGTAATATACTTTTTGTTTTTCTTTGTTTTTTTCGCTTGTAGCTACTTTGTAGCTCCTGTATACCTCCCCCCCTCCGAGTCTGAGTCCTCCCGGACGACTATGAAGTGTCTGTGGGTGAAGCATTGTAGTTGTTTTGGTCATAAGTTCCCAATGCAATTGTAGAGCGATGATACAACAGTCTTTCCAATAAAGCTGCTCTTTGTTTGATTGAAGGATTGGTGGTCGGGTTTTGGGTTGGTTTTGGCACTTCGGTAGTAGAATCAGTAGATGGATTCTTCGTTACCTTGTTGTCTTTTTTCACAATCCAAATCTGCTTCCGCTTTGCTTGTGCTTGCCACAAACTCTTTGCGACCCAAACCTGCTTTGTTCTGTGTGTTGATTTCCTCGCCTTGAAATACCTAGGAGTTTCCGTTGATTGTATTGAAGGGAGTTCCTGTTTACAAATCTTTGGGATCCAAATTTGCTTGCTATAGCTTTGTGCCGTCATGAACTTCTTTGGAATCCAGATCTGTTTCACTGTCCTTGATTGTCTGGAATCACTCTGTTGTCTGGTATTGAAGACTCTGTTTTCCACCTTTGTGTTCTCTGGCACAGCCTTTTTTTGTCTCCATACCAACTTGACTCCGTTTTTTTCCAAGGTTGAGCTGTTATATTATTGCTTGTCTTCCTTATCCACTGTTGAGAATTCCTCGTCGAAGAGTAATCCGGTTGTATAGAAACTTTTGGTTGCCATTGCTTCTTCTTTTTCTCTGGTTGTTGTTTACCTTTGTCTTTGGATTCGTCCTTTGGAGTTGGCTCTGCTCCTTTGGTGAACTTAACTGATTGACTTTCACCTTCGTATTTGATAAGCACTGAATTAGAACTCCAGTCAATCATTGCATTGTATTGCTTCTGCCATGGTTGTCCTAGCAATAATGGATGTTGTGTAGCTTGGTCTTCAACCACGTAAAACATATGAGGATACACATATTGGTTAATCTGTATATGTAAAATTGTGCATCCGACAGTTTTGATTGAATTCTCAGAGTAACTCTTTAACTCTTGCTTGGCAGTTTGTAGTTTAGTGTCATTTGTCAATTGTCTATACAAACTGAGTGAAAGTAGGTTAGCTTGAGCTCCTGAATCCAATAGTGCTCTGGCTTTGATTTGGTTGGTTCCTACTTTGCATTCAATGATGGGTTCTTCTTTGTCATTCCCCATTTCTGTTATACTAACTGCGTTTATTCGTATTGCTCCTTCATTGCGCTGTTTCTGACGCAGTAGTCTTCTTTTCTCCATTCTTTCCTTCGCCTCGGCTTGCGCTTCCTCTCAATCTTTTTCTTTTTTCTGGACACGCAGTTTTTCTTGATGTATTTTGAGAAGCATGTCTTGTGTTAGCGGCAACAGATACTTTTTCACTCTGCATCCACTAATCCAATTGGGCATTTCTTCTCCGTCTAATGTAGCAAGCTTGACGGCTCCACTTGGTGATAGATCTTTAATCACCAGAGGTCCCATCCCTCGCTTTTTAAGCTTCTTAGCATGCTGTTTCAGAGTGTAAACTAGGACATAGTCCCCAACTTTAAACTCTTTAGTCCGCACATGCTTATCAAAAAATTCCTTTTGTCGCCTTTTTGAGCGTAGATGGAAGCTACTGCTTTTAGGCGAAGCTCATCTAGCTTTTCCAGGTCATCTATTCTATCAGAGAGCTCGTGCCCTGTCCACTCTAGATCCTTAGCCACCCTTAAGGTTGAAATCAAGAATTCTATTGGCAAGATAGCATTTAGCCCAAAAACCATGTTATATGGGTTGTTCCTATTGATGTTTTATATGCTACCCTATATGCCCATAATGTTGAATGCAACTTCTGGTCCCAGTCAGTTCTCGACTCAGATACAATCTTCGTAAGGACCGTGCATATGGTTTTGTTTGTTGCTTCAGCTTGTCCGTTTGCTTGTGGATGATACGGGGCTGATTTCCTATGGATTACCATGAATTCATCTAGAAGGATCTCTATCACTTCATTTATGAAATGTGTGCCTCGATCACTCACAATTTCTATTGGCAATCCATATCGTACAAAGACGTATTCATATAGAAATTGTGCCGTGGTCCTGGCATCTGCTTTTTGAGTTGCCTTTGCTTCGACCCACTTTGTTAGATAGTCTGTAGCCACAATGATGTATTGTGCATGAGTCTTATATGCAGGAGGTGAAATGGGTCCGACATAATCAATCCCCCATTTTGCAAAAGCTCTTGCCCCCATCATTGGTCTAAGCGGCATATCATCTCTTTTAAGTGGTACTTTGGTCCGCTGACAGTCATCACACCGTTTAACGTATTCCTCAGCGTCCATATGTAATGTTGGCCACCATATTCTGCGGCTAAGACAAGTTTTGTTGTCTTATCACCTGAGAAATGGCCTCCACCTACTCCTCCATGAGCTTGCTCCAGGATTATCACATACTCAGACTCTGATGCGCAAATCCTAAGCTGGTTGTCTTTACCTCTCTTATAGAGTTGATCTCCTATTAAAGCGTAATCTCTAGCTTCTGTCTCTACAGATTTCTGACGAGCTTTTGACGTTCCTTCTGGGAAAGTTCTATTTGTGAGATATTCAACAATATACTGACTCCATTCTGGAGCGATCATTATCTGATATAATGTCGAATACTCGGCTGGCGGTTTTGATGAACATACAATACATACAGTGACATATTCATGTACGCTTTCTTTCATTCCTGGCCAATAGACTCCCAATTGTAACAAATTCCTATATGTGTTCCTTCTTGAACAATGAAATGCACATTCCTGAACATGTGCTTCGCGCAGATATATACTATATTCCTCAGGATTGATGCATAGTCGTAAAACATGATCATTTCCCAATTGATACAACCTTCCTGCAACCAATTGAAGATTCTTGGATTGCTGAATAGCAATATGTTTCAGGTTGTATTCTCTTCTATCGAACTCTCCTCCATAGGTTAATAGGTTAACGACATTTTGAGACCACTTAGGTATCATTTCTATGTTGAACAAGTACGCGTCTGGCATGTCGTCATCTACTCCTATAGGGTCTTCTCCATTCGTCAATCGCGAAAGATGATCAGCTCTAAGATGTGTTTTTCCTTTCTTTACTACTACCGTGAAGTCGAATTCCAGTAAGATAATGAACCATCTCACTATTCTCCCGGTATTGCATGGTTTATTCACTAGGTAGAGCAAGGCTTGGTGATCCGTAAAAAACACAAACTTGTTGGCTAGAAGATAATGCCGAAATTTCTTCACAGCATATATCATTCCTAATCCCTCTCGCTCTGTTGTGGTGTAATTCTTCTCTGCATGGTTGAGCTGTCGACTGGCGTAACAGATAGGAAAATCCATGTTTCCTTCTTCTGGCTGAGCCAGAATGCATCCTATTGCATATGCAGAAGCATCTATGTGCACATGGAATATCTTCTCCCAATCTGGTGATTTCAAGACTGGAGCAGTAATGAGTGCCTCTTTCAATTTCTTGAACGATTCCTCACACTCCTCTGTCCATTCAAAGTTCACTATTAGCCTGTAAAGTGGTTGGCCTATTATAGCGTACATGTAAATGAATCGTCTATAATATCCGCAATGTCCCATAAAGCTCTGTACTTGTTTCGCATTGGTTGGTCTAGGCATATCCACTATAACTTTTATCTTCTCTAAATCCGTGGATATTCCGTTTTGTGAGACAATATGTCCCAGAATTCTGCCCTGTCGGACCATAAACACACATTTCTCAGGATTGAGACAAATGCGATATGTCCTACATTTCTCAAATACTTTTCTTAGGTGTTCTAGATGCTCATCTCTCAGTAGAGAATGTACACATAAGTCATCCATGTATATTTCGAGAAACAGCCTTAAGTATTCTTTGAAAGCATGCGTCATCAGCCTCTGGAAGGTTGCGGGAGCATTGGTTAGACCAAAAGGCATAACCCGATAAGCATAAATCCCCACTCCGTTGCAAAAGCTGTTTTATGTTGATCTTCCAGTGCTATGGCTAGCTGGTTATATCCTGAAAAACCATCAAGAAAGGAGTATGCTGTTTTCCCTGATACACGCTCTAGAACATGATCAGTTATCGGCAGGGGATAATTGTCCCTGATTGTTGCAGCATTAACTTTCTTTAAGTTGACACACACTCGGAGTTTTCCGTTCTTCTTAGGTACTACCACAATCGGAGATACCCAATCAGTGTGTTCAATCTCGTATATGAATTCAGCTTCCATTAGCTTATCTATCTCCTCCTTGATTCGCTTAGCAAAAGTATCATTATATGTGTATGGTCTCTATCTGCTAGGCTTTGAGTCTTGTTTCAGTGGGATTGAGTGTTGGCATATCGATGGGTCAACTCCCTTTAAGTCCTTATAAGACCATGCAAACACATCCCTATACTCTCTGAGAAGACTCAAAAGTCTCTCTTCCTCGCTTGGAGACAAATCTGTGGCTATGTACACCGGTCTAGGCGTCTCACCTGGAGCTGCTAAATCAATTTTTTTTGCATCCTCCGGTCCGTCATAAGATTCGTTCTCCTTTCTCTCTCGAATAGGTGGGGTTAATATCACCTTCCTATCCTCTATTGTGAATTTCCTATAGTGAGAGGGAACATCCATGTTTTCCTTGATTTTGACGTTTTCGTCCTCTCCACTCTCAATTTCGGTCGTCCAAACTTCCTTCAGAGTTTTCTTGAGCTCTCGGTACTTGTTTCTACGTTCTAACTTGGACTCCGTGTATTCTCTGTTGCGCTTGTTCTTTTCTGATTTTTCTGTTTCAGTTTTCGTTCCATTCTTTTGAACTTGATTTCTTGAGCCTCTTTTGTCTTTTCGTAAGCTCTTTTGATCACTGCCTCTCATTCTTCCAGAAATCTTATCCTTAACACAATCTTCAGCCTTTACTAGCATTAGGAATTGATTTTTTCCTCTTATTCTAGGCATCGGATTGGTTCTAACCCCTTTTGTTTTTTTCTTTGCTCTACAGTGTTTCTGGCGTTGTTTTGTTTGGTTCGGAAAATCATAAAATCGGACATCCGTTATAGTTTCTTCATTTCCGCTTGAATTGTCCGTTGACTCGTTGTCTGCTTCATTTCCCCACTCTGGATGATTGGGAATGTCGTGAAACACCTCTTCTTCATCTTCCTTTTCCAGTGTATTGTTCTTTTCAGCTTCTTTTTCGAGTACAGTTCTCAACATGAAATACGGAACCACGTCGTACCCGTCCTTGTCGCAAAATTTCGTTGTGGGACCATCCGGAATTGCACAAACATCTAGGGTTGCTAGAATGTGTGTCCATTCTAATGGTTCAAACGTGTCCTCTGGAAAGGGTTCTCCTACATAAGTTTCGTCTTCGATAGCCCTTTCTAAAACACATTCTTCTCATTTCAGACTTCCACATTTCGAAGCTCCACAGATCCATAACTCCTTGGGTTTACCTAACCAAGCTGGAAATTCGGATCCCGCCAGAGTAGCTGAATCAAACTCCTCCACCGGTGTTCGGTTCACATCTTTGTAGCTATGGTCTTTTAGTTTCACACGTGTAGTGGTTTCCATATTTCTCAAGTATATGTGATCGTAGCCCCAATCTTGGACCATTTTCAACTGTCTCATGAATGGTCTTCCCAATATGATATCATAGTTATTCTCCTTGGCAAAATCGACAATAGCAAAAGTATGTTCGTATTCAATGCTGCAAGAAGTCACTACAACTTTCTCTAATAACCCCATAGGTTTCTCCATGTGTCCATCTGCTAATTGGAGTTTCAACCTAGTCTTCCTTATTGCTGGTTTCCCCCATTTTTTCCAGATTTCTTTTGTAGCTATGGCTACCCCAGCTCCGCTGTCTAGTATTGCCATTGTGTTCACTCCTTGGAATTCAACTGGTAAGGTTGTATTCCCCTCTTCACCTTCGCAATACTCTCCGACCTTGTTTAAGGGTACAGGCTTAGCGTTCTTTTGTGGCTTACTCAGCTCCTCAATGCTCTCTTGCAATCTTGATGTTGGATCTTTTATCCCGAATTTCTCCAAGCATTTTCCTACAGTGGTCCACATATGTGGTCTTAGCCTCAAAAGCTCAGCTAGAGTGATAGTGCATGTCACTGGTGTTGACAAAATCTCTATCAATCCCTGCGAGTCCATGACTTTTTCTGATGAGATTTTTCGTGAGGGAAGTGCTCTAATCTCAGATTTTTCTTCATACTCTCCTAAGTATGAAGGTAAGGTTTTCAGTGAATGAGGTTTGCTCTCCATTGTTCTAACAGAGCCCCCATCTCCCCAGTTGCAGATCCAAGTCCTTGAGATCCTGCCTCAAATTCCACTATGGGAGGATTCCTGATCCTTTCCCAATTTGTTGATTAGCTTGGCAACTTAGCTCGTTTGCAAAGTTTTGTCCTCTCTCTTGTTTCCAAAATTCATTGTAATCATCTCATCTTCCTAAGACTCTCTGTATGACTGGATGAAAACTCTCTGATCCTCCTGAGTCTTGTTGTTTCACTATGTCATCCTTGTGTGTATTTTCAGGCTTTTGTGCACTGGGAGTCTTTTCAGCTACCCGTGAAACGATATTCTCTTGCTGAATTGGGTTTTCGTTCCACCAATTTCATTGTTTCTCTTTGTGGTTCATAAGGCTGTTCGTGCAATCTTCTGTCATTTCAAGTCTCTGCTTTTCATCGCGTTTGGGTATTCATTCCCTCTGTTCTGCTGTTCTTTAACTAGCTTCGTAAGTCTTCATGCTTGGTCTCAATCATTCTGTCTACTCTTGTCAATGCTCTCTTCCCTGAGCTTACACGTTGTTGTTTCTTCACTCTTTTGTTTCGTTCTTTCCGGGTTCATCTCTTCGTTTTCTCTCTTTTTCCTTAATTTCTAGCTTTCAGACTGCTTTAGTTCCTCAGCTAGAATAGTTTTCACGTTTTCTTCTCACTTTTTCTTTTATTTCCATTTGTTTTTCTGACTCCGCGGTCCTTGACTAACACTTCAGTCGCTAATTTCCATTTCTCTAGTCTTTTTTTTCTTGTGGTTTTCTTAGCTTGAGCTCTAGTAAGACTTGCGTTGGTATCAGTGTGTTCATTTAGACCACTGCTGGTAGGAATTTTTCTTCATATTTCGTCTTTTTGCATTTGTTTGGATTCTTTGAACAATCCTTATGAAGTGAGTAACCCCACACTCAGTGCAATAAGCGTTTAATTCTAATGATTTCCGTATGTGGGAAACATTCATCAGATGGTCACCTCCACACTTGTAACAGGGTCCTAGTGCTGGTCTTGGTCCCATTTGATTCGTCCTTTGTGGATAGGATGGTCTTTGTCCTGTTAACCCTCCATGATCTATGAACATCAATGTTCTTGCGTCCAAATTGTATCTCTCTTCATCAGAAGCACTTGTAATTGTTGGTATTCCAACATTCCCAATCATGCCCCATGGTTCTGGTTGTTTGGGTTCTTCTGGTGGGTAATACATAGTTGGAGACATGTGTGCACCAGATTCTTCATAATAGGCTTGAACAGGCACTAAGGCTTGTTCTTCCTGATTCTCTAAGGTTGGTGCCTATCTAATGCCCACTGGTCTTGCTCCTGGTAAAGGTGGTTGTTGTCCCAATACCGGTTGCGGTCTTTCTATCCCCATAGGTCCTGGTACACTTCCCGTTGGGTATCGAGGTACTGGATGTATCTGAGGTGGTGCTAATTGAGCAGGAGGTGCATATTGGCGCTCCCTTACATACCCTTTGTTGTAATATCACTCCTCTGTTGGATGATTTGTCCATTTTTGTTCAATAGCACACCATTTCAGTGTTTTTGGCAATGGTTTTTGGTATGGTGCCATCCATTTTAGAGCATCTTCTATCATTTGCTCTACATTTGGCATGGTTGTTGTTTGAACATTCTTTTTAGTGGTAGTCTCGCTCGCTACGGAGGAGGAGCTACTGGATGCAAAATCTGTATCCGCTGACACCTCTCCATAAACCGTACAGTTATCCACTAAGTACAATGCCTCTCTCGTTACTTGCTCGAAACTTGTACAAGCTTTCAAGTGCAAGTCCTTCTTGAGAGTGTCATTCCTCAGTCCCTCAATAAAGAGAACAGATAGTCTGTCATCTTGTGGTCGTTCGCGTACTGGACATCTCTCAATGTATTGTTTGAAGCGAAGTGAAGCTTCCTTCACTTTTTCGTGTTCTCTCTGTTTAAAAGCATATATTTGTGAGACCGTATTGTGCTTAATCCCTCGTTTTGAGAATTCCTCAACAAACTCTCTTAGAAAATGGTCAATGTCATGGAATCCCCCTATGTTCATTGGTTGAAACCATGTCAATGCAGTACCTTCTAGAGTAAGACCAAATCCCTCGTATTGTGTATGGAAATCTGTTATCTGCTCAGCTCTTAAGACTTGCTTAAAGAGTGACACATGTGCATACGGATCTCCTGAACCACCATACTTCTTTGGCATACACTTCGCTACTTGAGATGGTCTCATACGTCTATGATCTGCTACCAATCTCATTGCTCCTGTGTCTCGGCTAAAGCTTTCTCTAGCATCATGGACTTCATGGGTTACCCTTGTCGGTTCCTCTGTCCTGAATCTACTACTAGGAGGTAAATGTGATGGTTCCGCTTCAAACCTTGGACCTGGAGTGGTATAGGTGGGGATTGGAACTGCACTACCTCGTTTCGTCTCCATTGACTCTCTGGAATGTAATGATCCCATTGGTCCGAGCTTCGAGTCCCAAGGTTGATGAAAGAGTCAGCAACCTGAGTTCTTTGTCCTCCTGTTGTCCTAGAGTTTTGCACTCCAGTTGTTGGTGCTGGTCTATGTGAGCTAGAAGTAACATAATACTGATGTAGTGGTCCCCCAAAGTATGTATATCCTTCTAATTCTTTCTTGCCCATTGTTGAGTATTGCCTGCCATACTTATCGTAAGCAGCAATTTTCACTTCTGATCCCTCTGTGTAGGTAAAGACATAGAGTCTTTTTTTGTCTGTCAACTCTCCGATGTAGGGTTCTTCACATCTATAATAGAGATCTTGCTCCCCATTATTATATTTGTATAGCCCCACATAGATGTTATCAGTGTTGATCCTTGTAGTTTCATCCTCTCTTCTTAACCTCGCATTAGGGAAGTTCATTATTGGTGCTTTCTCCTCCAGTTCTTCATCTATTTTGGCTTTGGTGCCCATCAATCCCCACTTGTCCACAATGTTAGGGTTTAGGACTACCAAGTACATGGTACCCTCGTCATCTAGATATCTATCTCCGCTATAGCTCACAAGCACTAAGTCCTTGAACTCACTAGGTCTATCTTCTATCTTCACACAATAGCGGTCCATTCCATCTTTGTAGATCTTGGCACCTTGCTCATTGTCGTACTGGTATTTTATGAACAATAGCTTCATGGTGGCGGAAGGGTTTGATGATCCTACTGCCATATTTTCTCTGTTGTTCAGGTTCAAGGGTTCCAAGTTTTCGGTGAAAATCTCGTAAGATCTCTCCGAAGAAGTATCAGAGACACTTCCTTCAAAGATCGGCTCTAATGGTTGCACCCAACTTTGGTTTACACTTCCCTCGGTTGATATGACACTTGCTGGTTCCCCTTGTTTTGGTTGATTATTCCGGAGATTCCTGCCCGATCTCAAATTCATCAATTCCCCTAAAGAACTTTAACTTTTCCGTCTCGGCAATTTGTTTTCCCCAAGTTTTTGTGGTTAGAATTGATCCAAACTGACTGATACTTGGTCAATTGTTTAATCTTGTCAGTTGGACAACTTCTGTTTCATCAAGTGAGAATTTTGTTACTGTTATGCTGAAAAAGACATTATACGCGTATGATGTCTTTTTTCATAGATTTTGACTATTTTGGTTATGCTCACTCTCAGTGACCCCTTTATGCTCTGTTCACTCACAAAATTCAGTTTGAACTCTGTTTGAGCAAGTTATGGCTAATTTAGGCTTTTCTTGGCAATTTTCCGCTTTTGACTTGTTTTTTTGGGTCAATTGTGATCCAAATGGGATGAAACTTGAAATATAACCTCTAGACAGCTATTACAATGGATCTGTGTTAGCAAAGTATTAAAATATGTCCAAAATTAGGTCAAAGACATCATACGCGTATGATGTCTTTTTCATCAATTTGGGTCCAAACTTGATATTTATGCTTCCTATAGTGCCTGTAACAATCTTGTCTGGTCAGATATCAAAAATAAGCAGTGGACGTGCCAAAAGACATTATACGCGTATGATGTCTTTTGTCCCAGATTTTGACTATTTTTGGTTTTAAGCCTTCTCCAATGTTTATAATTGAGTTTCAAGTGTTTTTGTCAGGTTTGAATGTAAAAACAAGATTTGAATCCAAAATTTCCTATTCTTTGCGTTTCTTGGACTTCGACTTGTCTTTTTTGGGTTTCTTTGAGTGTTAATGCTCTTGTTTTAAGTTGATCTTAGGGTAAAACCCCCCTTCTAAACACTCTGGCAATATCAAATTTTCAATTTTAGTCTCTGTTTAGGTCCTAAGACATCATACGCGTATGATGTCTAAAGTTGCAGATTTCCAGTTTTTCAGCAACAATCAGTTACATAGAAAATTTTTCAGAACTTTGTTTATTGCATATTTCACTACCAAAGCGACTTTTTCAGTGATCTAACATGCAATCAAACACATCAAGCAAATAGAACACCAATTGATAGCTCTAGATCAGGATCAAATCAGGCCCTACCTAAGCTCTAGATAATGTGCTTTTTATGTCAACAACGACTTAAACACCATCAAAAACAATCTAATCTAAGCTAAACTAAAAATATTGTCAACACGGAAGACCCAGAAATACCCCACTTCCTAGTATCTCTCGAGACCTTCGGAGTCCACCACTCCTAGATCTTTTCTAACTAAAGTATACAAAGTAGTTTATACGACTCACCTCGTAGGATTAGTTTAAGGTCACCTACTTAGGGCTCTTGTCCCTGGCAACGGCGCCAAATGTTAAGACGGTTACGCCGCTAGCGGAAGCTAAATAGCGAGAACTCAACCAACAACAGAATTTGTCAGACGAGGACGGAGCTTGACCCGCAGGCGCATGGAAACAACTAGGTGGGTGTCAAATCACCTACTCGACCTTCTAATGACAATCACTACTAAGGAAATCAAATCTAAGTTCTAAAATACGCAAGTGACTGAAATCCGTACTACGAACGAATGCTATACGAAACAGGATCTAGAATCATTGAATCGATCTCAAACTCAAGGGGAAGTCTATACACTAGGTAAGAACAACACCCTAAAGACTTGAACTGCAAAATCAACCTATAACCACTCCGTGCGGCAAACGCGTATGAAGACAGGCCGAAAAATACAGTTGACCGAAACTTGACCCTGATGGTACTAATGCGTAGCTCTACTCGTTGTGGTTCTATAGATATGCTGCACGCTCTATTCCGACACACGAGTTGGAAGAAAACTCACACCGAAGCTCGTAGGAACTTACCACACATAGAAGCCGATAGCGCGCACTCTTGGTATCTGTGCGTAGCTCTCACCGTTGCTAACACGATGGCGGTGTCGCTTCTCCAATGGCGGCCCCGTAGCTCGTGTAGCAAGAAGATAAGACTCTCTCTCTCTCTCTCTCTCTCTCTCTCTCTCTCTCTCTCTCTCTCTCTCTCTCTCTCTCTCTCTCTCAGACACAGTCACGGCGCTCAAAAACTCACTTTGATTAATAATTGAATCTCCCTTTAGGTTACAAAACTTTGGCTTATATACCTCAGCCTTGGAGGTGAGAACATCTCTAATTATTTACATCAGCAGGTGAAATTACTTCGGGATTACAAGCTGGAAACTCAATTGAGTCCCGTTACTTAATGAATGGCTCAAATCAAAATTAATGTCGGAAAGACATTTATTACAATCAATGGTTACAAAATGATGGGTGTGAGCAAAAATGTGGGTGTGATCCTCTGCTGGCTCAACACCTTTTCTTCTAAAATCTGTAAGTTTTTTTCAAATTTGAAAAAATAATACCCTTTTGTATATATATTTCTGTAAGTTTTAAGAACTTTAAATACCCTTCTGTTGAACTCACATGATAGGTTACATTTTTATTAGGTGACCTCCCTGGGGTAAGAATGAAGCCCCATTCTAGTATATAATTAACAAAAGAATTTCTCAATCAGTAGGTGAATGTATAATCCAATGTTGGATAGCTTGCTACAGCCAAAAAAACTTTCCAAGAGAAGATAGAGTTCTTACCTGCATCCATCCAAACAAAACAACAAATATGTTAGCCTTGGATGTGTTTTACAAGTATCAATGGACTATACCAGTTGTTATCCATGTCCACGTTACAAAAAAAATTTAACTTACAAGCTTAGTACATAATATTTTTTTAAAAATGTTTTCTCTTTTTTATAAAAAAATTTCCCAAAGTTTCAAGTGAAAGGATATCATTTTGATTAGAAGGCCATCACCCCTTCTAATCCAAGTGTTCGAATCCCCCCTTTTTTTCATTACTTTCATCAGTTTTATCATTTATGAAAGCTCCACCAAATGAAGTTTATACAATAAGTTTTTTTTCAAAAAAAATCCATTTACAGTTCTCATAAAGTATTAAGTTTGTTTTTAAGCAGACGCCTATCATGATCAATGGACTCTAAAACAACCCACCATTTGTATATCATTTACCATATACTTCTCTTTAGCAATCCAAGTAGCAAGGAGCCCTGATAAAAGCCAGGCCTTGAGTCGAACTTCATAGGCCTTGAGTCGAACCATGAAGTTTAAGGAAAAAATATACCAAGCTTAAAGTGCTAGTACCACCTCAATACCCAAAGCTACAAAAGGAGCAACATCCGCCCAAGTGAATGTAGATATTGTAATGCTTATCCTAACCTGATAAATAAAGTAAAAGACCAAGTACTAAAATGGTGTGCAACAAGATCCAACACCCCTAAAAACCATTCAATATTAGTGTGTAGTAGGACAAAAAACACCACCACACATGGATATACCCATAGCCAACCAATATACAGGGCCTATTCAAGTCTTCTTATGATAGTGCTGAAAAAACCCTATACAAAAAGCGACAGTATCAAGTAAATCACAAGGCTTTTTGATGCTCAGTTAGCCCCCCTATTATGTCCGGTCAGACTACTTCTATGCTAAGAAAAGCAGTAGAAAAACCCCTAAAAAAACCAATGTTGTCGTAAAGCAGTCCCCCCCAAAAAAAACCCTGTTTTTTACACAGATTTTAAACGCCAACAACTGGTACATTATACCACGAAACCACCTCTCGAACAGTAACTAAGTGTTGTTAACAGCCACCCACAATCCAATGGAAGGGTCAATGCCATGCCAAAACACCAAAAAGTTCTTTTGAATGTAAAAAGTTCATTATTTACCCCGAATTTACCTCAAATCAGTAACTACGCAGTGTTAACAACAACCCAAAAACCACTGGAAGGGTCAAAGCCATGCCAAAACACCATCACCATATATACTCATTGACCATCAAGGGTCTTAACCAAGTTCTGTTCATAGCAAAATTCACATAAAGAACCACATTATCAAAACTAGCTATAGCATCATTCTCACAGTGAAATAGCCCCTTTAAAAAGTAGGTCTGCAAAGAAATATGCATGGGCAGAGTGGAAAACGTGAGTAGCTTGTGTTGCGAGCTCCATACTTCAGTGTAAAAAAGACACACGATTCTACTTAATGCAAGCAGAACAATAACCAAAGCTAAGTGAGGGGCAGAGTTGCACCCTCGCCTCTTTAAATAGAGGAAGGAGGAAGTCCGCTAATCCTGTGTAATGAGCAGTGCGCCATGAGTGGAGAGACCCCCTCCTGCGATAGTGAGGCCACCTACGAAGTGATATGAGAGAATTACCTAGCACCTTCACAGCCAGTATTACCCACAGCAGTATACCGCCCCTCTCTTTAATCAAAACGTGCTTGTATCTCAGAAGGGCCAAGTCCCATGGTGGAGCCCCAACCTAGTGAAACTTAGAAAGTATGTGTCCAATAAACTAGGACTTTTAAGTAATACGATATGTGTGTGTGTGTGTGTGTGTGTGTGTGTGTGTGTGTGTGTGTGTGTGTGTACATACACACACTCACTATAACAACTGGCAAATTGGGGAGGAGGGGCAGCAATGAAGGTGCTTAAAATTCAATAATTTTACAAGCACTTTAAGAAAGAGTATAGAAGTGTTTCTATAGTTATTTTTAAAAAATGATATATAAACTTGCATAAAAAAATAAACTTGCACTTTAAGAAAGAGTATAAAATGATATATAAACTTGCACTTTAAGAAAGAGTATAGAAGTGTTTCTATAGTTATTTTAAAAAAATGATATATAAACTTGCATAAATTATTAAAACTATCAATATTGGTTTCAAAAAAATACCCTTGAAAAGACAAAGCCAAATATATTTTCAAAAATTAAATTTTCATTAAATAAAAAAATATCCACCAAATTTACCTTGTTTTGTTGCATGGACTTAAATTGGTACATTTACCTTATGTAAACGTAGAGTAGAAAGTAAAAAGACTTTCCCTACCAAAGGCTTTTTATTTCATTTTCATTCCATACAATATTAGGCTTAACTTTTGGATTTATAATCTCCTTTCCCTTTACTTTTGCAATTTAGATTACAAGTTTTATAAGGGTTTTTTGAAGTCAACCAATGTGTGACACGTGGATGGTCTTTTTTTTCTTGAAAATTTTAAGCTCCATTATATATAGTATAGATATAGATATATGTGGAAGCTTCAAAAGTTCTTCATTTTCTAAGTTCAAGTATGAAATTGAGTCACCCTTAAAATTTGAGGGTTAGCTGTGCATATATTGAGAGAAAAAAAAAGAGTTCTTTTTTGCTTTCAAAATGCAAAGTAGAGCCACCTTCAAATGGCCTTCAAGATAAAAAAATCCTTCAAATTTGAGAATAGGAGTTTCTTTATCTTTATAACTTCCAATGGAAAAAATTGATAGATAAGTTTGACTTTTCAAAAGGTCTTTCATTTCATAGAAACTTACCCTTTGCTTTTGCATTATAAATATTACCCTTCACTTTTACAGTTTAGATTAGATGTTTTGTAAGGTTTTGTTTGAGCTAGTATGTGACCCGCGCGTTGCCGCAACTAGAAAATGCATGTCTTCTATTCTTACTACAAAGGTGAAAAATTATATAGATTCTATTTTTTTGCATGTATACACTCTTTTGCGTTTCAAGAAAATGATTCACAATATCTCTCTATGATTTATACATGGAAGAGTCAGTAAATATTCCTTTCATACCAAGCTTGGAAGGGTCTCACATGTTACGTAGGAGTTTATAGCCCTTATTCAATGGATCTAGGAGTGCTTTATAGCTAATAGAGAGAGAGAGAGAGAGAGAGAGAGAGAAAGAGAGATTAATATTTATATTCTCCTCCTCCTCCTCCCCTCTATTTAATTGAATATTTCTCTAGGTTGCTTGTAGTTGTTTAATTCTCTCTCTCTCTCTCTCTCTCTCTCTCTCTCTCTCTCTCTCTCTATATATATATATATATATATATATATATATATATATATATATATATATATATATATATTCAATTAAATAGAGGGGAGGAGGAGGAGGAGGAGGAGAATATAAATATTGAGGAGGAGAATCTCCCTCTCTCTCTCTCTCTCTCTCTCTCTCTCTCAAAATTTTTTTTAATACTAAATACCTTCATATTTTGTATGTTTCTTACCTTCTAATTTATAATTTAGAGGTAACGTTTCAAAATTTGTAGGTGACATTACACTTTTTTCTCAAGCTTTGCTCCCAAGTCATGAAGTCTCCAATGTTTATGGTGTTTGTCGTACACTGCAAAAAGAGAGAGAGAGAGAGATAGATAGATAGATAGATAGATAGATTGGATTATCGTCTACGGAGGTCATATATGACCTATGGGACCAAGAACACAACATTACAACGATTCATTCTCAGTGTGTGCTGATACATATCAGTTAAGGACTGAGGGTCCATCAAGAGGGTAGGGTAGGAGAAAACAAACAAAAACCTAAGGGTCGGCTGGGGGGAGAGCTGGTTTGGGATTTCGGAATTCCTGGATGATCGCTTTGCCACCTCGATAGATTGCCCATTTTCCTTGCTTACGCGCTTCATGCACCTTCTTAAGCTCACTCGCTTTACTCTTGAGTTGATTCATGGTCAATTCTTCTGCAATCCAAAGCTTGGTTTCTTTGAGAAGGCGGAACTGACGTAGAAATCTCACCCGCTCCTCTTTGTTCTTGAAGGTAAGAACACAATGCTCGGGACGCACATGACGATGTGTATCATTGATCCAAGAGACATTCTCTGACTTGATATTGATTGGCTCAATAATGTTGTTAAGTTTGATGATTGCCTCTTCAAGGGCGTCCTCAACAGTGCACCACTGCAAGGGGAGCCCACCGATGCGTACCTTGAGAGCATTATCTTCTTGAGATTTTTGTTCGGAGATTTCCTTTGTTACACACGTCTTTACTTGGGCAATGGTTGTGGAGTGAACTTGGCTAACCTTTGCCTCAACCTCCTTTACCTTGTCGGTGGTGAGGTCAGCCATAGACTTGAATTGTTCTTCTAATTTGCATAGGCGAGATTTGAGTTCAAAGTTTTCCTCCAAGACTCGATCAAGAGTTGCTTGCAACTGCGTGATGCGATCAAGTTTGCTAGGGGCTGCCAGCACTGTTGCAAAACTCGGTCTTGTTTTGGCGGGGGTCTTTGGAGTAGCCATCCCTGTGCTTGAGGGGATAAAAGCGAACCAACCACTGACTCTCAAATTCTAGAGGGAAAACCCTTTGAGAATGCTCAAGGCTTCAACCTTTGAAAAAGTTATGAACTTCAGAACTGTGAGAAGGCTTGAACTGTGTCGTGACCTGCAGATTTAACTGTGTCGAGTATCTTCTGGAGGGCACCACGACCTGCTGTACTTCGCAGGGCTGAAGCCGAAAACCAAAAACCAATGCCGGAAAAACCTCTCTAATGCCCAAGGCTACAACAACCTTTGAAAAGGTTTTTTTTTTTTTTTAGTGTATCAGGACCTGCAGACGCCTCCCCTGTCGAAAAACAACAGCGTAGAGTGGAAGCTCGTGTTGCGGGTGTGCTCGCCCCTGCAAGGGTGCACAATGCTTGGAATCTCTCCCTGCCGAAGGGCACCGCGGCCTGCTGTACTTCGCAGGGCTGAGTCCGGAACCCGGACTGAGGCCGTCCTCGCAGGGCTGGGGCAGAGCTTCGCACAGAGCTGCGTGGGCTGTTGAGGGGGGCTAGGCTAAAGCTTAACGCCTCCCCCAGGGCAGCCCTTCACCCAGGGGGGCTGAGGTAGACGATGTTGGTCTGCTCTAGTCTGCGCTAGGGTTACGGGAGAGAGAGAGAGAGAGAGAGAGAGAGAGAGAGAGAGAGAGAGAGAGAGAGAGAGAGAGAGAGAGAGAGAGAGAGAATCTAATTGTTTGAGAAAAAAAGAGAGCTACATAGGAACTTCCAACTCCATGATGAAGGAGAATCTAACCTTAAATAGATTTTCCGAGGATCTTCTTCACATCTTTGGCCAACATGGAAGACGATCGTGCCTATGTGTATCACATCTAAGAGATGCAATTTATCATGGACGTGTTGAAGATGTGTAGTGCCATCGCCACCGAATGAGCCATCTTGTGAGGAGTACCATCGCCACTTGGTTCCACTCACATAGAGCTTGTATGCTAAAAATGGATGATTCCAAGCCTTTAGAAGAGGTGAAAAGAAGCATATCTCATGTTTTCTCATTGGATGACTTATACATCAGACTCCACATTTTGGAGTCCATCAGATTGGCCCCTAACTTGATGTAGGAAGAGATTAAGAATGATTTATAGACATCGAAGCATGTTGTTGGGCGGCTAGCCTTCAAAGGATCATCTCCATACCCATCCCACATTCAAGCAAACCAATAGTTCAAGAAACCATTAATGTGTTAGCCATCATGCAAGGTGTAGATGAGGGAGAATTTTCCTCTTCACCATCATCATTAGATGTTGGATCCATGGCAACTTCAACAAATAATGTGTAAGACACTTTGACACCTTCCCCTCCCTACTAAAAGTCTCAAAGCTTTCATCTCTTGTAGCATTGATTTTGTGTATTCCAATGCTGGGAAAAGGGCTAGGTTTAGTGCAATCACACCTAGAAATGTATTTGAGTGTACGCTTAATGTAATCATATGTAGATTTTCTAAGTTTTTTGGAAAAAATATTTTCTAAGTTTTTGCTTTTAGAAAAACCTAGGTTTAATGTGATCCCACCTATAAATTCTAATTTGAAACTGAATGCCTACATTGAAGTTAATAGGGAAAAGCCTAGGCCTATTGTAATCCCACCCAATTTTTTTGAAATTTACCTTTAAATTATAATTTGAAGTTGAGAACACCTACAAAGTTCAAAGAAATTTAACACAAAAACCTAAAAATGTCAACATCTTACTCCGTCTTTCGTCGTTGTTAACATGCAATTGCTTGTCACCCATCCTAGATGTTCTCCCTATCATGGATTGGTCAACTTGGGCTTACTCGCCTTTGTTTGTGATTGGCTATGGCACCAACTGCTCTCTCTCTCTCTCTCTCTCTCTCTCTCTCTCTCTCTCTCTCACACACACACACACACACACACACACAGCGACTGCAAAAAATTGTGATCTCGTGTTCCCTCTCCCTCTCTCTCTCTCTCTCTCTCTCTCTCTCTCTCTCTCTCTCTCTCTCTCTCTCTCTCTCTCTCTCTCTCACACACACACACACACACACACACACACACACACACACAGCCTTGGGTGCACGCACAGGCTCGCTCAGCTAGATTGGAGTCTCTCACAATCGCAGTATAGGCTGAGATTTGAGTGCTATACACACACATAGCCAGCGGCCAATCACGTTGCTTCTCTCTCTCTCTCTCCTTCTCTCTCTCTCTCTCTCTCTCTCTCTCTCTCACACACACACACACACACACACACACACACACACACAACATGGACATGAACAAAGACACAAATAGTTGTTGCAGGTCGAGATTGGTATGAGACCTTCAAGTGTTGAGGTCGTCGAGCTGTAGTTATTTCATGGAGTTCCAAACGTGGACTGTTGTGCAAGTTATATTGGATGACACGTGGGAGGCCTCTCCTTGCTTGGAAAACTTAAGCTCCATTATATATGTAAGATTTACTTTAAAATTATTTCGATCAAGGAAAATAATTTTAAAGTAAATCTTACATATATAATGCAAGTTTTTCTAACTTTGGGACCAATTAGTAGGGATGAATTACAAATTAGAGGAGAGGCATTCAATCATGATCATATATGAAAATTAAGAAAATCAAACTTGAAAACCTTCAAATATGGTAATTTTTCTTCTAAAAGTTCTCATACAGAAAAGTTTTTTGTAGGATTGGCCCTTAATAGAAACAGCTAAATTTAGTAAAAATATTCAAATTTTAGATACAAATCTCCAAGATTTAGAGAAAAGTTTTAGGAAAATCATTGAAGAATCTTCAAATATAGTACATTTGCCTCTAAATTTTCTCATATGGACGTTTTCTAAGTATTTGGAAAAAAGCACTATATATCAAAGTGCTAAAAAAAAAACCTAGGTTAAGTGTAATCCCACCTATAAATTTTGAGGTTTACCTCTAGATTCCAGTTTGAACGTGAGAAAATCTACAAAGTTCGTAGAAATTAGCAGGATGAGCTACAGATCAAAAGGGAGGCATACAATCATCATCATACACACAAACTAAGAAATCCAAATATAAAAACCTTTAATTATAGTAAATTTGCCTCTTAAAGTTTATCATATTTAGGTTTTTCAATTTTTGATTTTTTGTGGGACTCCAAGAGCCCATCTGCACACTCCATATTCATAACATGGAAATCCAATGATATGGCAGACCCTTGAATTTCCAATGATAGAGATTTACCTCTAAATTCTAATTTGAAAGTGACAATGCCTACATTGAAGTTAATAGGGAAAAAGCTAGGCCTAGTGTAATCCCACCCAATTTTTTTGAAATTTACCTTTAAATTATAATTTGAAGTTGAGAACACCTACAAAGTTCAGAGAAATTTAACGCAAAAACCTTTAAAAAAGTCAACAGCTTACTCCGTCTTTCGTCGTTGTTAACATGCAATTGCTTGTCACCCATCCTAGATTTTCTCCCTATCATGGATTCGTCAACTTGGGCTTACTCGTCTTTGTTTGTGATTGGCTATGGCACCAACTGCTCTCTCTCTCTCTCTCTCTCTCTCTCTCTCACACACACACACACACACACACAAACACACACAGCGACTGCAAAAAATTATGATTTCGTGTTCCCTCTCTCTCTCTCTCTCTCTCTCTCACACACACACACACACACACACAGCCTTGGGTGCACGCATGGGTTCGCTCAGCTAGATTGGAGTCTCTCACAATCGCACTACAGGCTGAGATTTAAGTGTTATACACACACATAGCCAACGGCCAATCACGTTGCTTCTCTCTCTCTCTCTCTCTCTCTCTCTCTCTCTCTCTCTCTCTCTCAAACACACACACACACACACATACACAACATGGACATGAACACATACACAAATAGTTGTTGAGGTCGAGATTGGTATGAGACCTTCAAGCATCGAGGTCGTCGAGCTGTAGTTATTTCACGGAGTTCCAAACGTGGACTGTTGTGCAAGTTATACTGGATGACACGTGGGAAGCCTCTCCTTTCTTGGAAAACTTAAGCTCCATTATATATGTAAGATTTACTTTAAAATTATTTCGATCAAGAAAAAAAAATGGCACTCACTTTGAGACCTCTCTCTCTCTCTCTCTCTCTCTCTCTCTCTCTCACACACACACACACACACACACACATACCTTTCCATTTTGGAGCTATTCAAGACCACTATTCGATTGAAATCAAGGTTTAATGTATCAATTGCAAAATCTTAGCCAAATTTCAAGATCGTCGAAGTAAATCGATCAAATTTTGGTAGCATACGTACGATATTAATTGCAAAATCAAGATCGTCTTGAAGTAAATTTATAAAATTTTGGTAGTGTACATACGAACGATTTCTTAAGTTCTAAACTTTCATCGCCATTGGTTTTCCAAAAACAAAGTTGAGCCACCCTTCAATTGGCTTTCAAAAGAAAAAAGAAACTCTCCAAAAGTAGAGTCAAACCCATTTTATTACTTAAATGTTAAAAGTTGAAAGGTTGAAAAGGTTCCAACATTCCAAACTTCAAAGAAATGAAAGATGTTATAAGGGTTTTTCTTTAAGCGAAGCACTGAGTGAGTGACATGTGGAAGGTCTGTCCTTCCTTGAAAAATTTAATCTACTTTATATATAGTATAGATTGAATCAATGAGAGACAAGTGGAGACTCTCTCCTTCCTTGACAATTTTAAGCTCCATTATATATAGTATAGATATATAGTACAAATGTCTAGGCATCAAGCTATTCACTTTGTATAAAACTATTGCATTCACATGAGTTCAAGGCCTTTTTTTAAACCATATATCTTTTTTTTTAAATGATGTGTAACTAAGCCTTTACTTTGATATGTGTAAAATATAGTTCAAATTGGGTAATATATATCTTTTTGTACCCCGTTATCTAATGTGAAGATGTTGCACAAAGTGGGAAGCCGGTGAGCCAAGAACGATTATAGACACATACATGAGCAAAACAAAAAGAGTTCCAAAGTGGAGAGAGAGAGAGAGAGAGAGAGAGAGAGAGAGAGGTGCAAACGATTTTGAAACCAGAAGACAGGGTGCGAGTTTCTATGTGAAGAAACCCTCCAACGTGGCTCCAAGTTTCTATATGCCCATGTGTGGTGAAAACAATGAAAATTGCATCGTAGAAGAATTAACTTTATCTCAAGAGGCACCAATGATAAAATACTTGCATACAACAAATTTCGAAACTCAACATGGACCGTCACCTTAACATCGAATGTAAGGGGTTAAAGAAAACTTGGGTTGCAAAGCCATCCAATGGAATGTCTAACTGCAAAACCACAAAAATATCTCCCTTGTGTCCTAAACCATTATCCAAAGTATTGAGCAAGAGTCCTCAAGATGTTTTTGCTAGAGAAGCCTTACAATTTGCTAACTATAAACCTTGTTCTTGCTCTGTTAGCTTGAGTTGCAATGCTTTGTACGTGTATTTGGTGTTGATGGTCTTCTTTTCTATCCAAGGTTCACCCTTTTCAAGGTGGCTCCACACGCCAATGTGTCGGCATTAGATCTTATGAGCTTCTCTTGTGCTTGGTTGCATTGTGACCAGCATTCCTTTTCCTTTATTTATGTTTTTCATTTTTTGATAGGGTCTTGGTTATTTTTGGTGCAGAAAGACTTATCGAGTGAGAGGTTCATGCTTGTCCGTGTTCCCCAATCCTACATGACATTGATTATATATATATATATATATAATATATATATATATAGAGAGAGAGAGAGAGAGAGAGAGAGAGAGAGAGAGAGAGAGAGAGAGAGAGAGAGAGACCTTGATGAAGAGTTAGAGGATCGAGTTTCTACAACCCCTTTCCTACAAGTGGTGAGGGAAGCAAGATTGTAGAGCTTAAGGAAACATGCAAAGCTACAAGAGTACCTGAATGGTTTCCAAGGAGAGATAAGAGAAAATTGAGACTAGCTACAGAGATGCTACAATGAAGCTTGACGCAAAAAGTTAGAGACAGGTTTGAGGGGATAGAGAGAGGGGAAGGTTGAAAAATTGCCTCCTAACATAGTGAAAGAACAAATTTTGAGTTTCAAGAGAAGGGAGATGGGAGGGATGATGTGGAGAAATAGGGTGTATAGACTTGTGGTCTACAAAAGCTAGAAAGGGAAAGAAGTATGTTCTTGGGTTTCAGAGATGAAATAGAGAGTGTAGGAAAAAGTGGACAGTCAAATCTAGAAGGTAAAACTCATTTCAAAATAAAATGGGTGAAATATCATTTAATGGTACTACGACTCTTTTCTAAATGAATTTTTCCCCTACTCTCTAGCTTTGACAAAACTCTTCATAGCTTTTAAAAAGTCATTCTAAAAATCACTTTCTAAAATTAATTGGAGGGCCATTCCCCAACAGTCAACTCTCTAGCTTTGACATGACAAGTGTGGGCAGAATTTTGCAAATGCATTTGTGGATTCAAAGGCTATTTCAGATGCAAAACTTTGGCATACACGTTTTGGCCATCTGAATTTTGTCAGTTTGCTGCATTTGCAAAAATCTGATATGGTTGCTTCTTTGCCGCCTCTTGAAGCACCTGTCAAACATGTTTGTGAAGGCTGTATTTTAAGTAATATGCAATGTTCTAAGTTTTCAAAGGATGGTTCAGTTAGGGCCACATGCAGGTTGCAGCTTGTGCATAGTGATGTTTGTGGGCTATGGGACGCATGTCTAACCTCACCATCCTATCTTATTGCAATATTAGCAAGAACCACGATTAAATTGTCAATCTATGGGACGAAGCTGACTCGACTAGTGCATAGAGGCTACAAGAGGTTGTCAATCTCTCGGAAAACAACTAACAACTCGCATCAAACTCAAGCTACACTCAAGTGACTGAAATCACCAAAAGCCAATCCCTCATCGGCAAACAAATCACATCCGTTACAGCATCAAATGACATCCAAACGTAATGAAACTTCTAGGATATGTTTATAAGACCTAAGCACACATGCTTGTGGTCTCAAACCCCAATTTAGGTCAAGTTCCAAAATCGCGATTATTAACAGCAGTGGATTTTTGACCTTGTCGTTTTCGACCCAGAATGCATCTAAATGCTTAGCAATGATGCCCCAACACCCCACCTATGCTTAGTTTTTTATTTGAAAGTATAAATTCCTATTTATGATGCAATTAAGCCGCGAATCGACGACCCCAAACACTACGAAATACTGTGAAATGCTTACGTCAATGCGTACAGCTCTTACCTGCGGTTGCAACGCAACAAATGCAATTGCAATGTGACAACCAAGGAGGGAGTAGGAAGCGCGAGAAGGAGAGGAGTGAGCGCCATTAACTCACGCTGTATTTCTATTATCCAAAAACTTGAAAATAACTTACAAAAATTGATTTTTATACCTTAGCCAAGGTTTTTAGTGGTCAAAACTAATAATCTGGAGTTCTACCAAAGATGGGTAATAACAGGTAGATACAATCTGAAATCTTGTAGCCCCGGCTCATTAATTATAGAGTTTATCTGAGAAAATAAGAGTTATGATATTCTCGATTTATCAAGATAATAAGTGTTTTACAATGAGAACTCCGAAAATGGTATCCATGTTAGCTTGCTGCTAACATTTCCCCCCTCCTCGCCTGTGTCGTCCCTTGACACAGCTTTATGGGCTGAAGTAGTCTTTGGGTTGGCGGTTGGCGAGGCAATCTTTAAGCGCACTTACTGCCTTTTGGTATCTTATCTTCCTTTCTTTATCTGGCACTTGCAAAAACTGCATAGTTCCTTTGTTCTTCAGCTCCATTGCTGAGTAGCCTACAAATCTTGATGTGAAGTTGTTGATCATTGGTACAAATATCTTCGTTCACCAAGTGAAGAATCCCCGTGTAGAATGCTTCCTCGAACGCCAGCATATTGTGTGAAGGTAGAAACATGCATCTGGCGTAGAATCCATAGAGGACTTCTTCGGAAGGTTGGCCACTGAGATCATAGCAAAAACCTTTATTACCCTCAAGGAATGACATCCAAGGGGTTCCTGCTTGCTCTGGCTCATTGAACACTTCGATGCATGTGAGCGGCATTCAACAGATCTTATACAGCATAACACATAATAAATTAGGTAGACTTTTAAAGAATGACATGGCGCCCTTTAGGGTTTTCACCATGTATTCTTCAGTCATTGGTCCCTTTTCTGGAGAAGAAAATTTGGGGTAGTTTAGCCAAGTTGGCCTCTTCTTGAGTAGTGCCTCGTGTGCTATACAAGTCCTTACTCTTGGTACAGGACAGAAAGTCGAATCTTTTAGTAGGCCCGCAGGTGCTCTCGTGAACAAAATCGTTCAGCCAGCTCAATCTCCACTTCGGGTGGTCTTTATCTACATCCTTGACTTGCATGTCTGCGTAAAGTCTTCTTTTACATGTAGTAACTCCACTTTTATCAGAGGGTATGGCAGGGACTGTTGGTGCCATTGCGCATTGATTTGACTGGGAGTGAGTTGTGTAATGTTGACGGAGTGAAGAACTCTCAACTCCCAATCCATCGCTGCCTTCCACTGCTCATCTACCTCTTATGTAATCTTCTCTTTCAGTGCATCTTCTTCAGCCTTTGAGAGTTGGACCATGGACACTGTGTCTTCTTTTGTAATGGTTACTTGAAAATCTTCCTCACCACTCAACTCTACTGTGGACCGTGTCTCCAGTTCAGCAAATGACATTGAGGGTATTTCTATTTGAGGATGCTCCAAAGTGCCTGCCTCTTCTTGCGTTTTTGGCTTTCCCTCTCTTAGTAGTCTGGTTGACTCTTTTGAGTTCAACTATCTCTTTTAGCAGCTCTTCTTCTCATTGCACCCGCATCAAAGCCAGGTCTCTACGTTGAGACTGCTCCAACTTTAGCTCTATCTCGAGGTCTTTGTTCTTTTTCTCTAATGCTTTGTATACTTCATATGTCTCTTTGATCGAGGCTATGGTTGGATTCTCTCGTATTTGCTACAAGAAAATTGCATGATCATTTATTCTTTGTTCTGAGTATTGTAGAGAAGCGTTCACGACATCCAACTGCACTTGAATCTTCTGAGCTAACAGGGTTTTCATTAGAAGTTTGTTTGTAACTTATGTTAGCTGTTCATCTTTTGCTTTGCAAGCATCTAACAACTTTGTAAGTAGGTCATCTAACTTCTCCATCTCCTTCTACTGTTTATCTCTTGCTAGCTGATGTTGTTCAGCTTCAGCTTTCATTTCCTGCACTTGCTTTTGTAGATCAGTGATGACATTTAATCTGTCTTCTAACTCTCCTTGGAGAGCGTCAATCACCATCTCTAGTTCTTTAGCCTTTGTGTTGCAGCTAAGTGTTCTTGATCGGAGTCTTTCCGTCATATCTTGCATTTGCCTTGCATATTCATTGACTTGCAAGATTACTTCGTCATTTGATTGCCAGTCTTCATGTCGTGCCAACTGGGTTGATGTTTCTGCAGCCTCTTGTGTGTCTCTCAGCTGCGTCGTGGCGGCTGGTTGTTCTTGCCCTTGAGGCTGTGTGGCTGTTCTTTTTTCGTGGAGGTAGAGGATTGTGCCTCGGCCTTCTCTTGCTGTGTTGTGGTAGAGGGTGATTCCTCTGTCTTTTGCTCCTTTGGCTGCTTAGACTGTGTGGTGTCTTCTTCTGTTTTGTCATCCTGAGGCTTTGTGGATGCCTCGGCCATTTCATGTTGTGTTGAGGTAGAAGGTGTTGGCTCGGACTTTGTTGTGTCCTCTTGTGCCGTACTTGTTTCCTTTTCTGGCTCAGATTCTTTCCCTTTTTGTTGCTCTTGTGTAGCAGTAGCCTCTTGTGCAGATTTTCTACTTGTTTTGATTCAAATTTTGTCTCTTTGTTGGGCTTAGCTTCTTTGGCTTTCGTTGCTGGTGATGGTGGTGGGCTTGGAATAGGGTTATCTTGTTGTTCCGTAGGTGGTTAAGTGGTTCGGGGAGGCTCGTGACCTTGGTCGTGTTGTGCCTCTTCCCTTGCCATTTCCTTGGCTTGTCTCTGGTCCTCCGCCTCTATTTCTTTCCTTGTCTCTTCTTGGTCTTCTTTCAGCTTCAGGGCTTCTACTTCTTGGTACAATTTTTCCAAGGATTTTGTTGGATCTTCAGCCTCTTTCTTGGTATGATGCTTTGTCCTTGGTCCCTTAAGTCCACTAGGCACCCATTTTTCTGGGTCCTTTCCTTGTGCTTGTTGGCTGCATTGGTATGCATGTTTTTCTCTTTCAAACCAGCTTGCTTTTTCACGGGCTCTTCTTGGTGTGCGGCCACGGATTTTCTCTTCATTTCTTCTCTTCGTGCTCTCTTTTCTTCATTATTTAAGCTTTCACTGATGTGTCTTTTGGACAAGAACCAATTCTTCATCTGATTTGTAGGATCTTTTGGCCGATCTTGTAGCTCGAGGATGGTTGTACTGACAGTATCCAAGTGGTTTGGGGCAGGTGGTAGGTTGTCGGCCATGCCGATGGCATGGTATGCAATCCTTGTCAATACCTCTGGTGCACCCAGGTAAGTAATCTTTCCTTCTTTCCTTGTGCCTTTTGGAGTGGTCAAGACATATTGTGCGTGGTCCACCGGTTGCCTGGTTGTTGACTTGAGGACTTGCGTGAAAGTGGTGGCAACCGCATGATTTGGCGTGGTATACCTTGGTGGCCTTTTAGCTAGAAAGTGGAAATGCTGGTGGTATAACCTGGCTGGCTCTTCCAACTGCTTGTGAATGAGGTCTGCAAACGTGGTTGTGGCGGTTTCTTTGGTGAAAGTACTTGCCGTTTTCCTGTCCCTTGTCCTCATCGTCATTCCTTCTGTGGGCAGTCTGAGCACTTCTGCCACTATTTCCTTGGTTATTACCACTTCAACTTTATTCCCCTGAGGGTCAGAAATCTGGGCAGTTCCATCTTCTTTAATCGTGGATAAAAGCTCGTAATCTTTTTGGAAATCCACACAGCACGGCTCCTGTTCATAGAAATCTCTGAGTCCGAGCCTACGATTGGCTTCTTTCGTCTCAAGCTTCGCGACAACATCATACACTTATTTCAGTAGGAGTTGCAACTCTACCTGATTTCCCTCCTCACTCTTGAATCTATCGGTGAACATTGTGGTGTGATGCTCTTATAGCTGTTCTTTTGAAAGATAGGCTGCTTTGGCGGCTTTGATTGAATCTGGATCCAGTTGGTATGCAGGCATCTCTTGCAACTTTTCTTTCTGGTTGAGCTTCTTCTTGGCCCTCTCTGCTGCTTGCATGGCTCCTGTTCAGTGAATAGAGTGTCAAAGTTAGCAGATTTGTCGGATTTTTCTCTGAAATGTCCTTGAGTCTGAAATGCTGACAATTTTGGTCCAATTTGCTTCAAATCAATTTTTGAAGAAGCATAGATGTATAAAAACATGCAAGGAGAAAAATTGTAAAGTCCAAACAAATTTTTGCAACCAAAGTAAATAATCGTGATTATTTATGATGAAGCAGGATCTGTGAAGGAGAAGCTGTGGTCAGGGAGAAAGAGCACGCAGACACATGTATGGAATAGGGTGAGCCAAAGATTAAGGCCCCCAATTATAATGTACACATATATTGAAGAGTGGCTCAAGTGTACTATACACTTGGGTTAGTAGCAGTTAGATGGGCGGCCGGACATGGCCAGCATAAACCCAACAATCTCCCACTTGATGGCAAATGTGAGAGGCCAAAAGAGAGAATGAATGAGTAAGTCTCTATCTTACCCAATGCCCATCAACTCACGACAATGTTGAAACTGATGGTTGGAGAGACTCTTGGTGAGTGCATCCGCTGTGTTTTCTGACGTAGGAATTTTCACTAAGTCAAGGCTTTTGTTTGCCAGGCATTTACGACTGAAGTGATAACGCACATCAATGTGTCTCGTTCTGAAATGAAACATTGGATTTTTAGCCAAGGCAATAGCACTTTGACTATCACAGTGAAGAACTAGTAAGCATTGCTTCAATCCAAGATCCTGCACTAGGCGAGCAAGCCAAATAGCTTCTTTGCATGCTTCACTCAATGCAACATACTCTGCCTCTGTAGTGGAAATGGATGTATAATCTTGAAGAACTGATCTCCAAGAAACGGCAGAACCAGCAAATGTGTAAATCCAACCTGTAGTTGATTTACGACTGTCAACACAGCCTGCATAATCACTGTCTACATATCCCTTAATGGATAACTCTCCATGACCATAGCATAATTGTCTATCTGCAGTGCCACTCAAGTATCTGAGAATCGACTTGACAGCATCCCAATGCTTTTTACTAGGGTTAGACATAAATCTGCTGACAACTCCCACTGCATGTGCAATGTCAGGTCTTGTAGCCACCATGGCATACATAAGACTACCACAAGCTAGAGCATAAGGAACCTTAGCCATCGCAGCTTTTTCCTCAGCAGATTTGGGACAGTCTTTCTTGCTAAGTTTCAAGTATGCAGGCAATGGAGTACTCAAAGCCTTCCCCTTCTGCATGTTGAAACGATCAAGAACCTTGTGCACATACTCTTTTTGAGAAAGGTACAACAACCTCTTCTTACGATCACGAGTAATGCGCATACCCAAAATGTGATTGGCTTCACCCAAATCTTTCATGTCGAATTGACTTTTCAGCTTGGTTTTCAAGTCAGCAATGTCCTTCTTAGAATGACCAGCAATAATCATGCCATCTACATAAAGGATAAGCATAATAAGCTGTCCATTTGGTTGTCTTTTCACGTAAAGACATGGATCCTCATTACTGCGCTTATAGCCTAGGGAACGCATAAATGCATCAAACTTTTGATACCATTGTCTGGATGATTGCTTCAAGCCATAGATTTCAAAAGCTTACAGACCAAATTTTCCTTGCCCTTTAGCACAAACCCTTCAGGTTGCTGCATATAAATCTCTTCCTCGAGATCACCATGTAAGAAAGCTGTAATGACATCCATTTGATCAAGCTGCATATCTTCAGTGGCAACCAAAGCAAGCAACATTCTTAGTGTCGTCATCTTGACCACTGGAGAAAAGATTTCCTAGAAATCTACACCATATTCTTGCTTGAAACCTTTGGCCACTAAACGAGCTTTGTAATTCTCAACATTGGATGCAATCTTCTTCTTGTAAACCCATTTACAAGGAAAAGCTTTCTTACCTTTTTGCAATGGAACAAGTTCCCATGTTTTGTTCTTTGCAATACTGGATAGCTCCCCCTTCATAGCATGTTCCCACTGAACCTTATCATTGGCTAGCATAGCCTCTTTTTAACAAGAAGTCTCACCACTATCTGTCAGCAACACAAAGTCCACGCCTGGAACAAACCGTTCTGGCGGATGTGAGACTCTTTGAGATCTCCTCGGCTGATCAGAGCTTGTACTAGCCTGTGTAGTAATTGGCTCTGGAGCTATCTGTACAGGAGGTGATACATCGGAAAACGTCACTTTCCGGAATTCAACCTCTTTTGTTGGCTGCCTGTGCATCTTGGTCTCATTGAAGACAACATCACTGCTACGGATTACTGATCGGCTTTCCGCATCCCATAAACGATAGCCAAATTGACCATCTACACCATAGCCAATAAAGATGCATTTCCTGGACTTAGGGTCAAGCTTAGCACGCAACTCCTTGGGTACATGTGCATAAGCTTCGCAGCCAAATGTACGGAGTTTTTCATAAGACAACTTATGTCTTGACCATAACTCCAAAGGTACACGAAACTGTAATGAAGCACGTGGTGATCTATTGATCAAATACACAGCAGTGTATAATGATTCAGCCCAAAACGCTTACGGCAAATTAGCCTATGATAGCATACACATAATCCTCTCTTGGATGGTCGTATTCATTCGTTCGGCAACACCATTTTGTGCAGGGGTATAAGGAGCTGTAAACTCGCGCTTAATTTCCCTACTTGAACAAAAGTCTGCAAACTCTTTGGAGACATATTCTCCACCATTGTCTGAGCGTAAATCTTTCAACTTATGTTCAGACTGAGTTTCCACACTAGATAAGAACTTTTTGAAACAAGAAAAAGTCTCATCTTTAGACTTCATGGCATAAGCCCAAACACGTCGTGTTGCATCGTCAATGAATGTAACATAATAAGACGCACCACCATGGGATTTAGAAGGCAAGGCCCACATAAATCACTATGCAAAAGCTCTAAGGGCTTTCTTTCTTTGTCAAAAGACTGTGTACGATGTGCTCGTGTTTGCTTACCATATTGACAGTGTTCACAAAAGGGAAATCAGAAAATGATAAAGACGGTAAGTAGCCCAAACGAGAAAGAGTTTCCATTCCCTTCTTAGACATATGACCTAACCGGCTATGCCACAAAGCAACAGTTGGCAGCTCGGTTACAGAAAGAACATTGTTCTTGTCAGATACATAAAGAGGATAAAGTGTACCAACTTTAGAACCATGGGCTAAAGTAAGATGACCTTTTGCAATACGCCAAGACTGCTGATGAAAAGTGACTTTGTAACCCAAGTCATCAAGACGTCCACCAACCGAAATCAAATTTCGTGTCAAAGCTGGAACATGACGCACATTATGTATGGTAAACCTCACCTCATTTGCCATAACCATAGCAATATCACCTATGCCCACAATGTCACAAGAGTAGTTGTCACCTAGCGTAACAGTGCCAATGGTTTCCTCATATGTAGTAAACCAATGCCTATGAGGTGTGACGTGTAACGAAGCACCCGAATCAAGAATCCATGTATGGGACACTTCACCACTAACAAGTAGCTCTGCTGGCATAGAACTCTGCAAAGATAGAGTTTCTTGTGCATCATAAAATACATCATTATTTTCAGTCAACATATTGATGTCTTGTGCATCACAATCATCTTGCACTATGTTCAGTTCTTCAATCTTAACCGAACTCTTTGGTTTCTCCTCTTTATCATCATTGTCTTTGCCTTTTCCTTTACCTTTGTCACACTTCCAAGCATAACAATCCTTCTTTATGTGACCAAACTTATCACAATAATGACATTGAACATTGTGACGACCAGGAGACTTTGATCTACCCTTTGAAGCATCTCTATTGCCCTCTTTCTTGGATTCACGATTCCAAGAACGACCTTTGCGCTGTTTTCCATCCTTTTGCACATAATGAGCTTCGCCATGATGCGAGCTATCCATAGCCTTGCGGCGCATTTCCTCTGACAAAAGAGAACTAGTGACATCAATGTACACTAGCGTACCATTAAGAGCAGAGTTACTGACAGTTGTGCAAAAGATATCCCATGAGGGTGGCAACGAACAAAGTAAGAATATTGTTTTTATCTCGTCATCAATATGATCCGTTGTGCACGAATCTAGGCAAATAGAGAATCAAAGTCATTAATATGACTGGCATGGCTGACTCCTTCATGCGAAGGTTAAACAGTTTTCGCATCATGAAAACCTTATTACTTGCCGTATCCTTTTCATAAGTGTTGCATAACTTTTCCATAAAGCATAGGCAGATTCACATTCTAGCACTGAAAAGTACACTGACTCAGCAAGGTGCAATCTAATAGTAGATCTGCATAGCTTATCAAGATCCTCTCACTAAAACTGAGTCAAATTCATCTCTTCAGTCCGTGTCGCATAAATAATAGGCAATTTCTGTTTCTTTTGGACAAGCACATCTTGCATCTGATTCTTCCAAAGCTGAAAATTTGTGCCATCAAACTTCTTTATGTCATAAATGTCACGGTCTTTGCTAGTAGACATGGTGACAAAACTACCAAAAGATTCTGGGAAAATTTCGGCAAAGTCTCCTTTGTATTTGGGACTATGTCAACCAAAATACGAGACAAAATGACCAAGTATGTCACTCACAAAGCATAGAAGAGAGCAATGCCTCTCAAAAGCACACTCTATAGAGACCAACTGTGGCACATAAACAGTCAAACTGACCATAGACCACCAACTCGGCGTCAAAAGCACCTATACCACTCTATACATATCCTATGGCGAGGCCTCGTAAGGGATGCTCCAGCTACCTGTATCACCGAAGGTATCTCCACATTTGAGAATACCCCAGCTCAATGAAAACCTCACGCTATCGACCCTCAACAACGTAGGTTATGCAGCAAAAAACGTATAGCCAATTCTCAGAAATGGCTATCTTCCAAACCAAGTCTCGGAAATGGTCGGGACTGCCATACTAGCCAAAAGATGGCTCCACAAAAGACATACACAGGCAGTATCCACAAAGAAGTACAAGGCTGTCACTGCGCACAAACAGGCGCCAAAAGCATATGCATGTCAAAAAGTATCCCTGCAGGGAGGCAAATTGCTCTCAAAAGAGCTCAAACACTGTAAAAAGTGTCAAAATATGCATGTACGCATATAAACTGCTCCCACTGGAACCAAAACTGACATAAATGCTGCAACCTGTACTCTGTGTGTCGATGCCGTTGTCGAAACGCAATCCGATGCCGGAAACCTGTGTAGAGTAGGGATCTAGGAGCTGAAATGAAAGAGCTATGGAAGCCTTCACACAAGAGGCAAAACACCTGTAGAATGCAGATCTACAAGAAACATGCTGTTGTCTATCTCCTGATCAAACGTATCTTCCAAACGGTGAGGAATTAGCAGATGCGTGTGAGTGGCAAAAAGTTGCGAAACGCTGCTTTCGATAGCTTCAGCGGACAAAATTTTGAAAAACGGCTTCTGTCAGAAATTATCTTAATAAACACTAAAACGGGCTGAAAATTACAGCACACACATACACTCCAGTACACAACCATCTGCAAGCACATTACTCTCTTGCAATGTCTCAGATCTGATGTGCAGCCCTCTCTCTTCTCCTCCTCTAAGCTTGAGCTTCAACTCCGCTCAAGCTCCGAGCTCAAGCTATGGCTGAACTCTCTGCTCCCACCTGTCGCTTTGATACCAATTGATGAAGCAGGATCTATGAAGGAGAAGCTATGGGTAGGGAGAAAGAGCACACAGACACGCGTATGGAATGGGGTGAGCCAAAGATTAAGGCCTCCAGTTATAACGTACACATATATTGAAGAGTGGCTCAAGTGTACTATACACTTGGGTTAGTAGCAGTTAGATGGGCGGCCGGACATGGCCAACATAAACCCAACAATTTACAACTGAGTATTTGTTTCAACATTTTACAAACTTGGCATCACACGCTTGAAGTATATACCAAATACATACTCTGAGTGAAATATGGGCTCATTTGGATGCATATGGTGAAAATGGTACCAGATTTTGGCTTTAGGTCTCTGAAACAGTAGATATAATGAAAATTTAAGATTTTGAGCTCCAAATTGGTTCAAACTTGGCTAGTGGGCTTAACACATCATGTACTTTGGATGTATGATGGCAAAACATCAAAATTCCCCCATTTTGGTTAGAAAGTAAATAATCGCGATTATTAACTTTTCTACCAAAATCAATGTTTATTGGTACAAACTGGTTCTAGGCATTTTATAGACCCTGTGTATGTGATATGAGGTGATTTGGATCAAAAAATGTGGTCCATAACCCAAAAATTGGCTTGCAAAGACTTCTTTGCGTTTTTTGGCAATTTTCCAAGTTATAGGTGCTCATTTTGGCTCATACTTGATTTTTGACATGTATTAGATGTATACACATGATAGGTGAGGTGATGATACAATTTCCAAGCAAAAATAGTGCAAAAGTAAACAATTGCAGCAGTCACAATTTTTTTGCAAAACTTACAAATTTTGACCTAAATACATTCTATATACCTAAAAACAAGTCCTAAATTGAATTTGGTCAAGCTTGGTCTTGCCGGCATCACTTTGTGCTTTGTCGACTCTGAAACCATCGATTTATGTGACTACACTGCCTGTTGAGTTGGTCAGTCAATTTTGAGGCTTTGGACTTGACCGCAACATAGTCGAGAAGCAACTCATCCAATTCTGGCTCATTTGGAGTCAGTTTGACCCCGTTTGTCGAATTTGACGCTTTGTAGCCTTCGAGCCGTTTTTTGCTTTTCAAGGGCTTTGTTTGATTGATTTCACTAAACCAATCATATACATTGTATATGAACCCCGTAGGCAAGTTGTCTATGGAGTCAGATCGGAATTTTGACATCTGCCAAAAACCTAGCTTTTCTACTAGGGACCCCCTCGACCTCTGCCGAATGGTCAACTGATGATATAAAAAGGTTCTATTATGTTAGTACATGCTACAATTCAAATCCCATTTAATTTGGTCGAGCTGACAGGCCACTATGGTCAGTTTTTGGTTGTAGATCTTCGTGCATTGCTCGATTTCTAGGGTTTTTTCTAGGGGTTTAGACTAACTACTGGCCGTACAAAATGGATCATTGACGAGTAAAGAACTTATCCCTCATGTCTCGTGTGAGACGGCGCTGAAAACGGGCAACTGTAGACTCCGAAAAAGACGCGCGAAAGAGGTCAAAAAGCTCTCTCTGCAAAGGTCACAAGTGGAAATGAGGTGGTTTTAGCCTACCTTGGATATCTATACCCAGACTTCCCGAATCAATTTTCTCCACATTCCCTCATTAATCCTACTATGCCATGAAATCTATATAAGACTCAAAAAATTCCTTGACCGGAATTCGTGTAGCTCATTCTGTAAGAATTTTGCAAACGTAGGTATGACCGCCTAATTTAAGCTTCCCGCTTCCATCTTCTGATTTCATTGAAAAAATTTGTGCTTGTCTGTTTTGTCTTTCTAATCACCATTGTGTCTTTCATTTTTCCATATGAGCTTCTTTGCTATTTATTAATAATTTTTGACCTGTTTATTTGAAAAAATGAAAAAAAATAGCAAAATGCTCTAAAAAAGTAAAGTGAAAATTCAATAATTTAAAAAATCCATTAAAAAACACAGCTTTATTGTTTTTTGTGGATTTTTCTATTTTTAAGTCTCATTATCAATAAAAATGATGAAAAATAACAAAAAAGGACTATTTTTTAATGATTTTCTGATAGTATATACATTATTTACACTCATCGGGAAGATATTATCAGTGAATTTTCCGTTAACATCGATCTTTTTTCTCCCTCTTCATACATTGACCTTAATTACTGATTACTTAGTACCCTTCCACCCCTCCTAGATGGCGTACTCCGGGACGACTGTGTGCATGGGTTGAATAATCGTGTCTATGCATAGCCATGGTTGGCTCTACCATGCTTTGAAGATCAATGCAATTCAAACCACTATGATGTGCAAGAGTTGGGTCTTGAGTAATTAACTCAAGGTTTTCTGATGTCGAGGTTTGTTGTTGATGTCTTCCAAAGAGCAAATCTTGTAGCTTATGTGCTCTGTTTGATTGTACCAAGAGGATGCTTCAACACGCTGATTGCTTGGGCTGTTGGTAGCACTTCTGCTTGTTGTCGAGTTTTTTCTCGCCATTGGTAGCTTGGTTTGCTTGGTGTTGTATGGTGTGGTGGAGTCTTTTGAGACTTAACTCGCCATTGCTTGATTGGTTTTACGGTTTGTGGAGAAGATAAGTTCTCCTTTTTCTTCCAAATCCATTTCAAGTTAGGTTCCTTGCTCGGTGATGCTCGACTCTATGTTTTTACCCTTGGAACCTTCTTTTGTTTTGTCAGTGAATTTTTGGACACCCAGATTTGAATCGGCTTGTCCTTAAGCTGTGCTTTTGGTACCCAAATTTGCCTGACTCCTTGCATGCTACTTGTAGCATTTGCTTGATGAGGGATGGAGAAGATTGCTTACTTCATGCTTTGGTCTGCTGATTGCTTCCTTTCCATTCCTCCTTACTTGGTGCAATTAGAACAATGAGTTGCCCTCCTTTAGGTGATAGCTTTAGATGATTTGTATCCCAATCTGGCACTGCTTTGTATGTCCACATCCAGGGAATTCCAAGAATCATTGTCTCATTCATGTGTTCATGTGGTAAGCATACAAACTGATGAGGACATGAACATCCATGTACTATCACGTTCAAGTTGACTACTCCCAATGTTGGGGTCGGATTCTTGTTGCATCCTTTGATTGTCGCTATTCCTGCTATATCAATGCTTGACTTGTTGCGTTCTTGTACGTGGAATAACTGACTGCATTTACTTTAGCTCCTGTGTCGACTAAAGCATTGGTGCTATGATTGTTGAGCTGTACTTTGATGCGCATGTCCATTCCGTCTAACCAGTCATCATCTGTTGAAACTGAATCTTTAGGTAATTCCCATTGTCGGTCATCTATTTCCAGAGTGTTGATGGGAATCGGTATCTGTTGATTCTTGAGAGCGGGTTTTCTGTTTGAGTACCCAAAGTCGAGCTTCCTCTTGGTCTTCATCAATAACCTGATGTCGTTTCCTTTGCTTGGTTGCATGCATTCTTTCTAGCAATTCATTGGTAAGCGAAAAATTGTATTTTTTTAAACGGCAGCCACTAATCCAATTAGCCATTGGTTCACAATCTAGGGCGGACAATTTTACTGCTCCACTTGGAGATACATCTTCAATGATAAACGGTCCATTTTCCTTTTTTTTTAACTTGAGAATGTGTTGCTTAAGGGAATAGACTAAAACTAAGTCCCCTTTTTTGAAGATTTATGTGATTAAGTGGGAATCAAAAAACTAATTTTGTTTTCGCTTTTGTGCATAGATGTGAGCTATAGCAGTTAGCCTTTGCTCATCTAGCTTTTCTAAATCTTCAAGTCTTTCTGACAATTCATGTCCAGTCCACTCAAGATTTTTAGCTACCCTTAATGTCGACAATAGAAATTCTATTGGCAGTATGGCATCAAAACCATAAACAAAGTTAAAGGGTGTAGCATTTAAAGGTGTTTTGAATGAAACTCGATAAGCTCATAGAGCAGCATGGAGATTCATTTCCCAGTCTTTCCTTTATGAACTTACCACTTTAGTCAGCACCGAGCTAAGAATTTTGTTCGTATGCTAAGCTTGTCCATTTGCTTGTGGGTGATAGGGAGCTGATTTGTTATGGATGACCATAAACTCATTAAGTAAATACTCGATCACCTCATTCAAGAAATGAGTTCCCCGATCACACTGACAATTTCTATTGGCAGTCCATATCTCGTAAATACATACTCATATAAGAATGCAACAGTGGTTCTGGCATCATTCTTTTGAGTTGTTTTAGCCTTGGTCCACTCGGTCAAATAGTCCGTAGCTACAATGATATATTGAGTTGGGTTCTATAAGGAGATGGTTGTATTGACCCAACAAAATCTATACCCCATTTTGCGAAAGCTCTAGCTCCCATCATTGGTCTTAAGGACATGCTATCTACACGTGTTGGCATTTTTGCTCGTTGACAAGTTTCACACCTTAGAACATATTCTTTAGCACCTGCAAAAAGTGTTGGCCACCATATGCTTGCCATCAAAATTTCTCTTGCAGTGCTCTCATTAGAAAAGTGACCTCCAGCTAATCCAGTACGTGCTTGTTCTATAATCGGAATATACTCGTCTTCATTTGCACAAAGACGCAAATGTTGATCTTTACCTCTCCGATACAATTGGTTCCCAATAAGACCATAGTCTCTTGCTTCAGTTCTAATTACTCTTTGACGCCGTTTACTCATATCCTCAGAAAATGTTCGGCTTCATAAGTAAGTAAACAGATAGTTACTCCACTTAGGAACAAGTGCATTTGAAACAATGTTACATGAGGTATGGGTGTTTGTTTTTTACATTTAGGACAATCATTTACAAAAGATCGAACATCACTCGTCATAGTCGGCTAAAATACTCCAAGTCGCAAGATTTGTTGCATAGTTTGGTCTTCCGCAAAGTGAAGTCCTACTATGGTAACATGTGCTTGACTTAGGTACTATTTTTTATCTTCAAGATTAATGTATAAGAGCAATATTCCATCTTGATTTCTTTTGTATAGCATGCCAGCTAGTAATTGATACATAGCCGATTGCTCGATTAATCCGATCGTGATAGGAAGCGGTATTTGTGAATCCACTTGAGCTATTGTCATCAATGACACCATGTTTTCCGACTATCGAGGTATCATTTTCACGAAGAACAAATAGGCATCTGATAGGTCATTGTCTACCCCTTTAGGTGATTCTTTTGAAACAATCCTTGACAAATGATCTGCTCGTTGATGTGTAGTGCCCTTTTTTACAACCACAGTGAAATCAAATTCCAGAAGAATGATGAACCATCTCACTATTCTTCTTGTGTTGCATGGATTGTTAACCAAATACAACAAAGCTTGGTGGTCTACAAAGAACACAAACTTGTTGGCTAATAGGTAATGTCTACACTTTTTAACGGCATAAATCATTCCTATTCCTTCCCTTTCAGTGGTGGTGTAATTCTTTTCCGCCATGTTCATCTGTCGGCTAGCATAAAAAATAGGAAAGTCAATTTTCTCGTCTCCTGGTTGAGCTAGTATACAATCGGTAGCAAAATTGGAAGCATCAGATGTATGTAGAATACCATATTCCCATCTGGTGCTTTCAATATTGGAGTCGAGGTGAGAGCTTGCTTAAGCTTCATGAAGGATTCTTCACATGCCTCGGTCCACTCAAAGTGTGTAGTCAAGCTATACATGGGTTTTGTAATTATAGCGTACATATAGATGAACCGTCGGTAATATCCACAATGCCCCATAAAGGCTTCTACCCCCATGACTCTAGTCGGTCTAGGCAAATCAGCAATGACATGAATTTTTTCAATATCAGTAGCTATGCCCTTTTTTAGACACTATATGTCCAAGAATTTTTCCTTGTCTACCCATTAATGTACACTTTTCAGGATTTAACAAATCCTATAAAGTCTACATTAGTCGAATATCTTTTTGAGGTGTTCAAAATAATCAGTCCGGATTGATGAATGTACGCATACATCATCTATATATACTTCTAAGAATTTCCTAAGATATTATTTAAAAGCATGGCTCATCAACCTTTGAAATGTGGCTGGAGCATTAGTTAACCCAAACGGCATAACCTGATAGGCAAAAGTACCCCATTCTGTTGCAAAAGCAGTTTTATGCTGATCTTTTGGGTCAACCAAAAGTTGATTGTATCTCAAAAAGCCATCTAAGAAGGTGTAAGCTTCTTTTCGTGCAACTCGTTCTAAAACATGCTCAGTGATTGGAAGAGGAAAGTTGTCTCTAATGGTAGCTGCATTCACTTTTTTGAGATTAACACACACTCGTAATTTTCCATTCTTCTTGGGTACTACCACAATTGGAGACACCCAATTTGTGTGTTCAATTTCGTAAATGAATTCGGCTTCCTTTAGTTTTTCAATCTCTTCTTTTATCTTCCTGGCAAATGTTTCATTATACGTATATGGCATTTGTCTACTTGGTTTCACATCATCTCTTATGGGTATGGTATGTTGACATATTTCTGGATCAACACCCTTGAGATCATTGTAAGACCAAGTGAAGATATCTCAGTATTCTTTTAACAAGCTTAGCAAAATCTCTTCCTCTTCTTCTATTAGGTCGTTTGCAATGTAAGCAGGTCTAAGCTCTTCTCCTGGTTCAGCCAGGTCTATCTTTTTAGCATTTTCAGGCCCTTCGTAGGACTCGCCCTGTTTATGTAGTTCCCTAACAGGTTGTTCGACTATGATTTTTCGATCTTGGAGAGTATACATTTTGTAATGGGATGGAACACTCATTACATCCTTACCATCTTCTTCCGTGGTTTCCATTTCAATTGTATATATCTCCTTTAGAGCTTTGTTCAACTCTTGATATTTCTTTTTCCGCTCAACTTGGGTCATGAGTGGTTTCTTATCCTGTTGGTTTGCTTGAGCATCCTTCCTTGATTTTCTCGATGTTTTAGACATTTTTGGATTTTCGTTTGAAGAATATATGCCCGTGATTTTGTCCTTGACACAATCATTTGCATCTATCCGCATCAACAATTGTGTTCCACTGGAGACTGATGGCATAGGTCGTGTTTTTGCGTTTCTGGTGTCTCTTTTTCGTCTATACCATTTTTTCCTTCTTGATTTCTGGTTTGGAAAGTCAAAAAACTTTTCCTCCCCTCCTTTCAAGAGTAGCTTAGCTCTCACACGTTCTTTTTTTGACCCCGAATCTTCTAAAGTAGTTGAGTATTCATCTAACTCATCAGTTGCATCGTAGTAGAGGTATGAAAAGACTTGTTGAGCTTTCATCAAGTCCTTGGGTTCCTCATCTTTGTTTTCAATGTTGAGGGTTGAAATCATTTGGATGGGAATTATGTCGTAGCCATTCTCATTGCAAAATTGAGTAGGCATAGACATATTCACACATACATCCATTGTCGCTAAAATTTAAGTCCACTCGAATGGCTCAAACAAATGCTCTGGAAAGGGTTCAGGTACATAGGCTTCGTCTGTGCAAATCCCTTTCTAAAATACATTCTTCTCATTTTAAACTCCCATTTTCTGAAGCTCCACACATCTAAATAGGAGTGTCTTTGTTCAACCAGGATGGAACCAGGATGGAAGCTTAGTTTCAGCCGAAGAGACTGAATCAAACTCTTGTATGGGTGTTTTCAAGACATCTCTATAAGTGTGATCTTTTAGATTTAGTCTTGTTATAGATCCCACTTGCTTCAAGTACAAATGATTGTTTCCCCAATCTTGGATAATCTATACCTGTCGCATGAAAGGTCTTCCCAATATGATTTCATAATTGAGCTTTTTTTCAAAGTCTACTATGGCAAAAGTGTGTTGATATTCAATTCCACAGGAATTGATTATCATCTTTTCAAGCAGCCCTAATGGTCTCTCAATGTGTCCGTTAGCCAATTTCAATTTCATTTGAATTTGTCTAATGGCTGGTTGCCATCCAGGATTTCCATACTACTTTCGTGGCTATGGCTATGCCTACTCCACTATCCAGTATTGCCATGGTTTCAATGTCATTATATTTCACTGGAAGGGTGGTGTTTCCTTCTTCCCCTTCGTAATATTCTCCGACTTTGTTCATTGGAACAGATCGAATCTCTTTGTTGTTCCTTTGGGATTAGCCACGTTATCCCCACCTTCTCTAGGGTTTTCTGTAGATCATTCCATAAGTATGGTCTGAGTTTTAACAGTTCTCCCAAGGTAAGAGTGCATTGGATGGGTGTAGACATGATTGAATGAATGTTGTCTACTTCTATGGTCTGTTCAGCTCTGTTTACTTGAGTGGTCTTACACACTATGGATTCATCTTCATTATCTCCCAAGTAAGAGGGTAATGTTTTCAAGGTCAATGGTTTCGACATTCCTGAAGCTTCAAATCCACAATTCCCATACAAGGATTGTACATCCATATTCATATCAGAAGGTAGGTTATCCAACCAAAATTCCTCTATAGGAGCTAACTTTAGAGTCAGGCTCCCATCATTGATCTCTCTAACTTTTTTCCATAAGTGTCCTGGCCAGTCTTTCTCTATGAATGGAATTCCGTCTAAGACATCTTCGCTGTCCGGCACTATAAGTTCTGGTTCTTTTGGTTCAAGATGGGGTTCTACCACCACATCGGATTTTTCTTTAGTGTCTCTTACCACAAGCTCTTCAGATTTTGCGATACTTTTAAGATTGGATTTTTGTTTTTCCAACATTTCTTGCGTTATTCTTACCAAATTTTGATAAGCTTCCAGCTTAGTTGCTTCCATGTTTGGAGAAGGATAGTTTTTCCATTTGTTTTCCATGTTTTGGCCTGCTTTAAGTTTTGCTTGGTAGGCTTCCAAGGCTGCGTTAATAGACTCAAAAAATTTATCAACCAGAATGGATCCTCTAGATTTCACGGTTGTTTCCTTGATTTCATTTCTAGTTTCTTTCAACTTTTCTTGGAATAGCTTTTTTGCTTTCTCCTCGATTTCAACCCGTTGTTTTTGTTTTCTCATCTCATATCTTTTGCTTCTGCTTCTTTTGATTCTTTGAGAGGAAACTTTCGTATTTTTTGAATCATCAGAGGAGTTGTGTTTCTTTTTCTTCGCCTCGGCTCTAGTGATTACCTTGATTGAAACAATCATTACACTCTTTGATGAGCTACTAGGTATCACTTGTACTACGTTTACTACTGTTTTACCCTTGTTTAAAGGATTTTTAAGACAATCTTCCGGAAAGTGTCTTCTCGTTTTGCAACATTGTATGCAATCGGCTTCAACTGGCTTGAGGCTTTTGTCAGGCTCTGGACATTCATTTTTCCAATGATCATCTGCACCACAGTTGTGACAGTTTCCCGTTCTTGGCTTCATCATGGGTCTTACCACGGGAGATGTGACACCTTGATTAGCTACATAATACATTGGTGCGAGCTCTGGTGGAGCATAAGTCACGGTTTCTTCCATTAGTGGTGGATGTAAATTATACCAATCTCCTTCTACCATTACTGTAGATGGACTAGGCTCCGTATAGGGTGTAGCAGGCACTAATGCTTGTACATACATGACTCCTTCGGAGTGCATGTACTTTACAGGCACTGCATTATGTCCTGGGTACGGAGGTTTTTGACTCAACACAGGTTGAGGTCTTTCCATACCCATTGGTGGTCTTTGAGCTTGGGCCATATTAGGCTTATATCTGTACATGGGTTGTCCTTGTGGCCTCATGGGCACGTACTAAACATTCCCATCATACTTTGGTATGAAGTAGAACTCGTGGGTCTCATGGTTGGTCCATTTACCCTCAATTTCACACCATTTTTGTGGCTTAATTGGTTGTCCTTGTTGAGGTATCCCTTGTCCTGGTCCCCTCATAGGTTCTTTTTGCATGTTGTTCATCATGTCATTCATCCTTTTGAGCATATCTTCTATGGCTAAGAGTGGTGCTGCAACAGCCGTTCCCACTTGTACTGGTTTAGTGGATGTTGTTTTCTCGCTTTGGTTATCCTTAGGAACATCTTATTCCTTAAAAATATCACAATTGTTTCCTAAGTCAATAGAATCTGACACACACTCTTCTAGGGTTATATGCTTTTTACTATAGAGTATACCATGGAGTTCTTTGTTTAGCAGTCCCTCTAGAAACAAAGATACAAGTCGTTCTTCTGCAGGTATCTCTAGCCCTGGGCATCTATGTATTGTTTCATTCGAGTTGCACAATCCCTAATAGACTCGCCATGTTTCTGTTTAAAGCTGTAGATTTAAGCTACCATATTATGTTTGGTCCCCATTTTGGAACAAGCAGCTACAAATCCTTAAGCTAATGTGTTCAAGTCCATGATTGACCTTGGTGGAATGTTTTGGAACCATGTCAATGCTTTTCCTTCTAATGTCATTCCAAACCCCTCGAATTGAGTATGGAAATTGAATATACGTTCTGCTCTCAGCACTTGCTTAAAGCTGGCTAAGTGGTCGTATGGATCCCCTGATCCACTATATTTTCTGACCCATTTCTGAAAATTAGCTGGTCTGACGCGTTTGTTTGGTTCAACTCTTAGTCTCCTGACAGTTGGTGTTGTTCCGAGTCCTTCAAACCAGTCTGTTGGAAATAGTGACTCATGTAGCCTTGGACTGGCCTTAGTGTCACCCGGTTTTCTACGTGATGAGGTGGTCTCTGGTTTCTTAACATTACTCTCAGATGATCTCTCACAGTGTTCATATCTTGGAATTGTGTATGGTCCTTATCTCACAATCCAATCCCTTATGGAATACCCTTGGTATTTGGTTTGTTCTACCTCCTCAGGAGTCATCATAACAAAGTTTTTGTTATAACAATCTCTAAACAGGTAGGTTGGTAGGTCGGTTGATCCCTTATTTTTTATCTTGAAGATATAGATGATCTTCATGGCTGTTAGTTGTCCCGATTTGACATGCGAAGTCCATAGAAGATCTTTTATGTTTCTATCCTCCCAACAATAGACTCCGATCCTAAGATTATCCGTATTAAGTTGTTTTAAAGGCTTCAACTCTACGTGATCGTATCCCTCGAATTCTAAAGTTGGTGGTCCTTATTTTGTTGACATATCTAGGATTATGGTGTTTACTTTTAATCCCCGTTTGTCTATCAAATCAGGGTTTTTGACTTGTACATACTAAGTTCCATTTCTGTCCATGTGTATTTTTCCTTGTTTGTTTGCCCTAATCTCTTCTTCGAACTCAATACCATGGTCATCAATGCGAATAGCATACTCTTCGTTAGGGTCCAAGTAAACTTGGGCTCCATGGCGATTAGTCTTATAAAAAGAGAGTATATGCTTATAGCGCATTGTCGTTCCGGTTTCCGAGTGAGTTGAGTATGAAGACATGTCAGATGTTGAATCTGAAAAAGTATCTGAGACTTCTTCAAGGATTGTGTGCAAAGAATTCCCTTGATTCACGTTGTCTTCGGTGGACACTCTACTGGAGGTTTCTCCGAGTATGCCCTGATTTCCTCGTACACGATCAGATCTAAGGTTCATATAGACTTATGAAGCCCTGGATAGAGTACTTACCTTTGGATTGACTTGTCGTCAATTTCCACTTGACTTGATTGCAACCTCTGCTAAATTGCCGATTCCTTGTCTGCAACCTGATTCCTGTACAAATTTGATCAAGTTAGCTATTCTTCTATAAAGACAGTAGAGTTTTTGCTAACTCTCGTGATTGGTCTATGTGTATCACTTCAAATCGAGCTATGGGAGTCAAACTGTCTTTCAGATTCAACTTTAGCAAAAAATCAAAGGATTAATCTGCAACCTGAAAACGGAGTGAACATGTACCAATTTGGATCCGATTGAACCCAAAATTGCCCGATGACTTTGTATTATGTTGGTCTAACACTGTATAAGTTCAAAAATCAAAACTGATGTCCCTAGGTAGCAGTAGTAAATAATCACGATTATTTACTTTTGCTAGTTTTTTACACTTTCTCGCTTGGTTTGACAAGTATACAACCTGTTAAAGTCCTTGGACAAGTTACAACAAGTTTGGACAAAATCTGATCAAGTTTATCAAACTGTTTTGTGTCCGCAGACTCTGATTTCAAAAATCTGGCTTAAGTCTCACTTTTGTGATCCAAATTTCACCAAAATTGATTAGTAGGGTCTACTTGATATGCTTGACTTTGTGGTATACTCAAATGTGCAAAATTTCAAGTTTTGGAGCAGATGTAAATAATCGCGATTATTTACTTCAACTATATTTTTACAAATTTTTGTCCCAACTTTGACACAGATCTATTAAGCACCTCAAGTTAAGGTCACTAGCCAAGTTTCATCAAGTTTGGACAATTTTTGGTCAAATGGTCATCAATTTTCTGTCCGCAGATTAACTTTGCAAATGTGGTCACAATTTTTAATGCAGTGATCCAAATCTTACCAAATTTGGTTTGTGGGCTTATTACAACATGGTAAAACTAGTGTGTGCTGACTTGGTCAAAAAAGTTAAAAAATAGGACAGATGTAAATAGTCACGATTATTTACAACTGACAATTTTTTGCATCTTTTTGGTCAACTGAGCATGTACACATATTTATCACATCAATATAAGCCTATGAATCAATTTTCAACAAGTTTGGACAATTTTTTTCCTAATTTATACTCAAGATTCAAAAAGTCAGTACAAACTTTAGTTTTTACCCAGTTTCTTGTCAATTTGGTGATCCAAATCTTTAGTGCCTTTACAAAAGTTGTTTGTACACATGCAATGAGTCAATGATATGAACCTTGGTCAAATCTGAGCTAAAAGTTAATAATCGTAATTATTAACTTCAGAATTGAAATGAACACTTTTTTGTAATCTTTTCAAAGATAGTCTTTACATGAACTATTTTAACCGTATGAATCAAGTCAAAACTTCATTTGGCTTAAAATGTTAAGAAAAAATAAATAATCTGACTTTTGGCCAACTCTTAAAATTTTTACTTCGAAGTGTCCTTGAGCTTTCCAACTGGTTCAAACAACTTTTAAGCTTACTCTCCAATCGGATTGAGTGATTTTGAGTCTTTTCGGCTATTTCTAGCCGTAGACTTGAAATTTTGCAACTTCCAATAACAACTCACACTTGATTCTTTGAGAGAGAATAATATTCTGAAATCCACCTTGGATCCTACTTACCCTACTCCTAGATTCTCATGCAGTGGGATTGTGGAAAGTGTCCACAAACACTCGTTTTCTTGTCTTTATAATTTTATGAGCTTTGATCTTAAGACTTATCTTGTCTATCAATCATTATCAAAATTCTGATCTAATCCTACAATCCTCAAGGCACTCAGCAAGTACGATTACTTTCAAGCTACCTCTACAGAGCAAAAGATGACAATCTTGGGCTATGCGGTTTCTAAGAGAAAGTTTTGAACTCTAAACGATCCTAAAGGAAGTTAAAGGATATCTTCACAAGACGCTCGTGTTTTTCCCTAGTTTAGGTCTCTTCGATCCCCGGCAACGGGGCCAAATGTGGAACGCATGTCTAACCTCACCATCCTATCTTATTGCAGTATTAGCGAGAACCACAATCAAATTATCAATCCATGAGACGAAGCTGACTTGACTAGTGCATAGAAGCTACAAGAGGTTGTCAATGTCTCGAAAAACAATTAATAACTCGCATCTATATCAAGCTACACTCAAGTGACTGAAATCACTAAAAGTCAATCCCTCATCGACAAACAAATCACATCCGTTACAGCATCAAATGAAATCCAAACACGAAACTTCTAGTACATGTTTATAAAATCTAAGCACACATGCTTATGGTTTCAAACCCCACTTTAGGTCAAGTTCCAAAATCGCGATTATTAATAGCAGTGGATTGTTGACCTAGTTGTTTTCGACCCAGAATGCATCTAAATGTTTAGCAATAATGCCCCAATACCCCGCCTATGCTTAGTTTTTTATTTGAAAGTGTAAATTCTTAGTTATGATGAAATCAGGCCACGGGTTGACGACGCCAAATACTATTAAATACTGTGAACCGCTTATGTCAATGCGTAGAGTTGTTACATGCGGTTGCAATGCAACAAACGTGACTGCAATGTGACAATCGGGGAGGGAGTACGAAGCACGAGAAGAAGAGGAGTGAGAGCCATTAGCTCACGCTGCGTTTCTATTATCCAAAAACTTGAAAATAACTTACAAAAATTGGCTTTTATACTTTAACCAAGGTTTTTGGTGGTCAAAACTAATAATATGGAGTTCTATCAAAGATGGGTAATGACAGGTTGATACAATCTGGAAGCTTGTAGCCCTAGCTCATTAATTACAGAGTTTATCCGAGAAAATAAGAGTTACAATATTCCCGATTTATTAAAATAATGTGTTTTACAATGAGAATTCTGAAAAATGGTATCCATGTTAGCTTGCTGCTAACATGGGCCCATGCAAATTCCGTCCTTGGGCAATTACCTTTACTTTGGGACTTTCATTGATGATTACTCCAAGCATGCATGGGTATTTCCACTTAAAGCAAAGTCCGAAGTGTTTATGTGCTTTAAACAATTTCTGGCTATGGCTGAAAATGTCTCGAAATGTACTATGGGTATCCTCCGTTCCAATCGAGGGGGGGAGTATATGTCTCATGAATTTAATGCATTTTTGGCTAGTTGTGGGATGAAACACCACTATACATTGCCTTATACACCTCAGCAAAATGGTGTTGCTGAGAGGAAAAACAGGTTACTTACGGAAATGGCACGATGTATGGTCAAAAGTCAAGCTTTGCCGCATTCGTTTTGGCTTGAGGCCATCATGTGCGTCATTTATGTACTAAATAGGTATCCTATGAAAGCTTTACAGTCTATTACTCCATATGAAGCATGGCATGATAGAAAGCCTTCTACTGAGCACATGCGTGTTTTTGGTTGTTTGGCATATGCTTTGGTGCCACAAACACAGTGCAAAAATTTGATGATAAGGCTGTCAAATGTATTTTTTGTTGGTTATAGTGTTGAACGCAAAGGTTACAGATTGTATCATCCCCAAACAAAGTGTATCTTGGTCTCACGTGATGTTGTGTTTGTGAAAAATTATGTGCAACCCTTGCCATCATGTACTAGAGACAGTGTTGTCAGCTCATAGAACATTTATGGCACTTTGTTGCCTCTTTTCAGTGGTGGAAGTTCGAATGTAAATTCCAATGAGGCAAATGTACAATCTATGGGGGTTTCTGAAAATGTTACAAATCAACCTATTACGATGTTCAAGAAGCCTACTAGGTTGCTCTAAACCTGCATAGTGACCCACTAGGCCCTTAATGTAGATGTAGATGATGTACTTGATGAGGAAAGGGCTGAAACTGAGCAGGTTAGAAGTATGCCAAAATGGTTGGTGTACATTGCGTGATAGTAAATTGGAGGCACCTTTGTCTAGTCGTGCTCGTTCAAGCGCTCGCCATGCATCTGATGCATCACATTGTTATGTTTTGGTTGTGTCTAGCTTACATGATGTTGAGGAACCTTTATCTTTTGATGAAGCACAAAATTCAAAAAATTGGATGGCTGTCATGTAATCACAATATGATGTACTTATAAGAAATGACACATGGACTTTATGTGATTTTTCCCCTGGAAAATAGGCCATTGGTACAAAGTGGGTTTACAAGTTGAAACACAAGCCGGATGGTAAGATTGATCGCTATAAGGCTCAACTTGTTGCAAAGGGTTATGCACAGCAAAAAGGCATAGACTATGAAGAGACTTTTGCTCCCACTTGTCGTATGACTACAGTGTATTTTCTATGTGCATTGGCAGCTTATTTTGGTTGGGATGTACATCAATCAGACATTGTTATTGCTTTCTTAAATGGTGATATATTTGAGGAAGTTTATGTAACACAGCCTCGCGGTTTTGTTACGTAAGACAAGAGGATAAGGTGTGCAAATGTGACAAAGATTTATATGGGTTGAAGAAACCTCCTTGTGCTTGGTATGAGAAGGCTGACACTCATTTGGTCAAACAAGGATTTTGTAACAGTCCAACAAAAAGCACATTGTATGTAAAGTGTGAGGGTGATTTACTTCTCATTGTGGTTCCTTATGTGGATGATTTTCTCACTAGACCAAATGAGAGACATATTGCTGAATTTAAGGCCGATTTGAATGCTACTTTTAAGATAAAAAATTTGGGACTGTTGCATCATTACTTGGGTATACAGTTTAAGCAATGTGATGGTGGTATTGCCTTGTGTCTAAAAAGTTACATGGAGACATTGCTATGTAAGTTTGGACTTGAGGATTGAAAACCTATTGCTACTCCCATGAAACCAGGTTTGAAATTGAGTCTTTATGATGTTGGTGATCCTACAAATGTCACTCTTTACCCCTACAAATGTCACTCTTTACCAAACTGTTGTTGGATGCCTCATTTATGTATGCAACATGAAGCCTGATATTCAGTTTGCAGTCTCACGGGTCAGCATATTTATGCATAGCCCAGGGTCTAAGCATTGGAAGAGGATTTTCTGCTACTTGAGTGGCACTTTACATCTTGGCTTGTTTTATCCCGGGGGGGATCATTGCCGCCAGACTTACATGCTTTTTTCGGACTCAGATTGGGCTGGTTGTTTTGACACGCTGTCATATCGTGGCACGTACATAGTGTGAAATAAAAACATTCGCCTCACTCTTGACACTTATCGATGTATGCAAATAAAAGCAATCATGTACATATTATATGTTGAAGCGTCTACTGCGGTCATTATCATGTACATACCTACCCAGGGAATCGTGGCCCTGGATATGGCACATCTGTATGCTTTTCCACTTGATAAGATGCTTAATTTGGTTTGACAATGTATCTAGTCCAAGTGTTGCATGGTGGCACACTCATCTCACCTAGACTGATGCTGGCACAAACTGCCAAAAATAGCAGCTAATAGATGTCGTTGCAAAATTGCATGGAAAGTGACCCAAAATGATATGTTGATGAAAAATGATGCTTATCTATGCTTTTTATGCTTATGCGAGTGATCCCACAAATTTAGGGAATTATTTTTCTCAGTTTGGGTTTTTTCGCATCAAAATTGGTATTTTTCTAGGAGCTAAAAATGGCCTAGTTTTGGTCCAAAGTGGAAAAATGGTCTAAAAATTGACACATGAGCTGAAAATGCCGTGGGTAAGAGAGAGAGGGCTGCTTTTTACAGAAAAAAAACCAACAATTTTTCTCTACTGTACAATAGCTTCCATGGTTGCCCAATTATGTGTGTTGCAGTCCCGCCTCTTCGCAATCTTGTATCTGAGCTTGTGAGGGAGTGAATTAGGGGTTTTCCCTTATCAAAATGGTGTGTGGGCTTCACTTTAGAAGCTCATAAATCTCTACAAATCAGAAAATTGTCGTCGTGAAGGTGGAAGCTCGAGCATTCCTTTCAACTGTTTGACGTTACGACTGTGTAATTGGGGGCGAGGTTACATGATACCATGAAAGAGGTTTGGGTTTTGATTGAGAATTGTGCTTGTATGAGCACAGAGGTTTCATGGCTGAAACTTTAGTTTTTTTAAAATGGTCTTTTAAAGTGAAATTGAATGTGATTTGGTGATCCTCTCATCATAATCTCGACTACGAAAACAAGCAGACTCCAAGCACGATAGGAAAAAGGGTTTGTGACTTTACTGTCACGAACGCTCTTAGATTTTCTGTCACCCTAAGAAAGAGGGTTGGTGATTCTCCACAAACGCTTTTTCACAAAGTGTTTGTGACTCTCATCACGAACTCTCACATCCAAAGGTTTTGCACCTTCCTAGCTAGACCGCACACATTCCTAACATTTTTGGTGAACCTCACGCGAAGTAGCTGGGGTGAGGATTTGTGATAAAATAAAGTTGGATGTATATGATGAGATTCTAGCAAGGGATGGAAAATATAGTGTCAAAGAAAATTCAGCAAACCAAAGTGATGCACATGGTAGAAGCAGTGGGGATTGAATTGGATACAGTGTATGAGCAATATAATGTCTTTGAAGGTTATGACCTAAGAGGATTTCTTGAGTGCTACGCAATGGAGATAAGGGTTCAAGGGATTCCTGAAAGATTGATGATTATGTCCTTTCAACAGTTGGTGGCTCCAATTTCTATCAGCAAGTACAAGAGATTGCAAACAAATGCGGAGACAACTGGGATGCTTTTTCAAATGCTTTTACACAAGAAACCTTGGGCTTTATGGAATGGGAAATGGAGAGCATTGCTTCTACAAACGTAGACGTTTTGCAGGATGTTGAAAGTAACAAATTGATACAAGTACCCTGCTATACGATTGATCGCAATCAAATTCATGAAAAACTGGAATCTATAATAGATGAGTGCCTTCAACGGGACAAAACATTGTTACATGCAAAAGATGAGGATGTAGTCAAAGATATTTATTCAAAACTTGGTGTTTCAGTTTTGGCACATGATAATTGTGCTTCCTTGTGTGATGCTATGGAGTTTACACATAGATCTATGGTCAAAGATACTGTGGATGGCACTCAATCTGCAAAAGATGCTTATGTGATCTCAATTTCTATTGGGGATTCATTGGAAGGGATTCCTTTTTGTGATGCTTACAGTGCTTTTGGTGAATTGGTTATGCAGCAATTGTCATGTTGTGAAGAAAAGGATGATAAAGATGTTGCAAAGCATGTGATAGAGCATGGATTTAGCCAAGGACATGTACATATGCAAAATGATATGACCCAGGATGACATAGAGTATTGTGATTTGGAAGTTGTTTCATCTTTCAAAAAGGTTCACAAATCTCCAAATGAAGATAATACTTTTTGTGATGCCAATGCTCTTTAATGTGATACATATGTTTGTGGATTGGTGGATGAGATGTATTTCAAAGTCGTAGGCTCTTGTTTGGAGGGGGTGCAAGTTGATATGCAACCACCTTCTTCTACCAATGAGTGGAAGGGTTACGATGATGAAATGGAAAAAGAATTTACTTCTATCTTTGTGAATCATGATGATTTTTTTCTGAGATTGAAGTACAAAGGTACTTGAGATTGAAGTATAAAGGTACTTGAAACAGGATTTGATTTTTTTGTGAGATTGAAGTACAAAGGTACTTGAAAGAGGGTTTGATTTTTTTGTGGGATTGAAGTACAAAGGTACTTGAAAGAGGGTTTGATGGTAGAGAAAAAGTGTGAAGGAAATATGGCCTAAATGCATAACACATGTGATGAGGATCCACTGCATCATGGGATATGCTCTCAAGAGGGTCCCATTGAAAAGGATCTTATGTATCTTTTGGATGAAGCTTTGGATGGTTTCCATGCCGCATACAATAAGGGTTCTAAAAGATATCAATCATGTCATGAATTAGGAAAACATGAACATGAGGACATAGAGCTTATGGCTCTTTTGGATGATGCTTTGGAGGAATTTCAAGCTCCTTATGATAGGGGTTTTCAAAATTACGATGAGATATGTGACCTACAATAAGAAGGAGATGAGCATGAGAAAGATCTTATGATATTCTTGGATGAGGTTTTACAAGATTTCATGCCTCTAAGAGAAATTATGCATGTAACTTATGAGGCACTAAATGAGGTAATGGATAATAAGGAGCTTGATGATTCAGAGATGCATACTCAAATTTTTGATACTAGAGGGGGTGATGCAAATTCAGTAGAAATTCATGCTATGTGGCATATGTGGGACTTTTTGATGTTACCATATGACCCATGAGGACATTATGATGCTTATCGACTTTGTTTGAGTATTTATGTGCCCTTCGATAGAGGGAAATGCTTGTTGTTCTTGATGGATATCTCTCTAATCTAATGCTTATCAATCCAGGGAATGCATTAATTATCATATGGTTATGCTCTTATAACAAAAAGACTGTATGCTTTCCTTATGATCCAGGTGGGAACTATGTGCTTATTGTGTCCTCTCATTGGATGTTTACAATCAAGGCGTATGCAAACAAAGAATCAATACAGTTGGCACATGCCAGAGGATGTGCAGGTTTAGAGGGGTGAATGTCGTGCCGCGGCACGTACATAGTGTGAAATAAAAACATTCGCCTCACTCTTGATACTTCTCAATGTATGCAAATAAAAGCAATCATGTACATATTGTGATATATGTTGAAGCGTCTACTGCAGTCGTTATCATGTACATACCTATCCAGGGAGTTGTGGCCCTGGATGTGCCGCATCTGTATTCTTTTACACTTGATAAGATGATTAATTTGGTTTGACAATATACATAGTCCAAGTGTTTCATGGTGTCACACTCATCTCGCCTATAAAGACTAATGTGGGCAAAAACTGCCAAAAATAGCAGCTAATAGACGCCGTTGCAAAATTGCATGGAAATTGACCGAAAATGATATGTTGATGAAAAATGATGCGTATCTATGCTTTTTATGTCAGCTCCTTATATGTTCCAATCAAGTTCACTATCAGGTACGACGCACCTCGGTACCCTAATTAAGTTCAACAACCATTAACTACATAAAGGCCTAACCTCTATCATTATGGCTATGATCATCTCTTCCTTTAAGAAGTTGTCAGTTTGCAGTCTCACGGGTCAGCATATTTATGCATAGCCCAGGGTCTAAGCATTGGAAGAGGATTTTCTGCTACTTGAGTGGCACTTTACATCTTGGCTTGTTTTATCCCGGGGGGGGATCATTGAAGCCAGACTTACATGCTTTTTTCGGACTCAGATTGGGATGGTTGTTTTGACACGATGTCATGCCGTGGCACGTACATAGTGTGAAATAAAAACATTCACCTCACTCTTGACACTTCTCGATGTATGCAAATAAAAGCAATCATTGTACATATTATATGTTGAAGCGTCTACTGCGGTCATTATCATGTACATACCTATCCAAGGAATCGTGGCCTTGGATGTGGCACATCTGTATGCTTTTCCACTTGATAAGATGCTTAATTTGGTTTGACAATGTACATAGTCCAAGTGTTTCATGGTGGCACACTCATCTCGCCTATAAAGACTGATGCGGGCAAAAACTGCCAAAAATAGCAGCTAATAGACGTCGTTGCAAAATCGCATGAAAAGTGACCCAAAATGATACGTTGATGAAAAATGATGCTTATCTATAGTTTTATGCTTATGAGAGTGATCCCACAAATTTAGGAAAAAAAATTCTCAGTTTGGGATTTTTTGCATCAAAATTGATATTTTTTTTTGGTTAAAAATGAGCTAAAAATGGCCTAGTTTTGCTCCAAAGTGGAAAAATGGTCTAAAAATTGACACATCAGCTGAAAATTCCATGGGTAAGAGAGAGAGGGCTGCTTTTACAGAAAGAAAACCAATAATTTTGCTCTACTGTACAATAGCTTCCATGGTTGCCCAATCTATGTGTGTTGCAGTCCCGCCTCTTCGCAATCTTGTATCTGAGCTTGTGAGGGAGTGAATTAGGGTTTCCCCTTATCAAAATGGTGTGTGGGCTTCACTTTAGAAGCTCATAAATCTCTACAAATTAAAAAATTGTTGTCGTGAAGGTGGAAGCTAGAGCATTCCTTTCAATTGTTTGACGTTACGACTATGTAATTGGGGGCGAGGTTACATGATACCATGAAAGAGATTTGGATTTTGATTGAGAATTGTGCTTGTATGAGCACTAAGGACTCATGGCTGAAACTTTAGTGATCCAGAGGTTTTGCACCTTCCCACCTAGACCGCACACATTCCCGACATTTTTGGTGAATCCGACGCGAAGTAGCTTGGGTGAGGATATGTGATAAAATAAAGTTGGATGTATCTGATGAGATTTTAGCAAGGGATGTAAAATATAGTGTCAAAGAAAATTCAGCAAACCAAAGTGATGCACATGGTAGAAGCAGTGGGGATTGCATTGGATACAGTGTATGAGCAATATAATGTCTTTGAAGGTTATGACCTAAGAGGTTTTCTTGAGTGCTACGCAATGGAGATAAGGGTTCAAGGGATTCCTGAAAGATTGATGATTATGTCCTTTCAACAGTTGGTGGCTCCAAATTTCTATCAGCAAGTACAAGAGATTGCAAACAAATATGGAGACAACTGGGATGCTTTTTCAAATGCTTTTACACAAGAAACCTTGGGCTTTATGGAATGGGAAATGGAGAGCATTGCTTCTACAAACGTAGAAGTTTTTCAGGATGTTGAAAGTAACAAATTGATACAATTACCCTGCTATACGATTGATCGCAATCAAATTCATGAAAAGTTGGAATCTATAATACATAAGTGCTTTCAACAACAGGACAAAACATTGTTACATGCAAAAGATGAGGATGTAGTCAAAGTTATTAAGATGCTTATGTGAGCTCAATTTCTATTGGGGATTCATTGGAAGGGATTCCTTTTTGTGATGCTTACAATGCTTTTGGTGAATTGGTTATGCAGAAATTGTCATGTTGTGAAGAAAAGGATGATAAAGATGTTGCAAAGCATGTGATAGAGCATGGATTTAGCCAAGGACATGTACATCTGCAAAATGATATGACCCAGGATGACATAGAGTATTGTGATTTGGAAGTTGTTTCATCTTTCAAAAAGGTTCACAAATCTCCAAATGAAGATAATACTTTTTGTGATGCCAATGCTCTTTAATGTGATACATATGCTTGTGGATTGGTGGATGAGATGTATTTCAAAGTCGTAGGCTCTTGTTTGGAGGGGGTGCAAGTTGATATGCAACCACCTTCTTCTACCAATGAGTGGAAGGGTTACGATGATGAAATGGAAAAAGAATTTACTTCTATCTTTGTGAATCATGATGATTTTTTTCTGAGATTGAAGTACAAAGGTACTTGAAAGAGGGTTTGATTTTTTTGTGAGATTGAAGTACAAAGGTACTTGAAAGAGTGTTTGATGGTATAGAAAACGTGTGAAGGAAATATGGCCTATATGCATAACACATGTGATGAGGATCCACTGCATCATGGGATATGCTCTCAAGAGGGTCCCATTAAAAAGGATCTTACGTATCTTTTGGATGAAGCGCTGGATGGTTTCCATGCCGCATACAATAAGGGTTCTAAAAGATATCAATCATGTCATGAACTACGACAACATGAACATGAGGACATGGAGCTTATGGCTCTTTAGGATGATGCTTTGGAGGAATTTCAAGCTCCTTATGATAGGGGTTTTCAAAATTACGATGAAGTATGTGACCTACAATAAGAAGGAGATGAGCATGAGAAAGATCTTATGATATTCTTGAATGAGGTTTTACAAGATTTCATGCCTCTAAGAGAAATTATGCATGTAACTTATGAGGCACTAAATGAGGTAATGGATAATAAGGAGCTTGATGATTCAGGGATGCATACTCAAATTTTTGATACTCGAGGGGGTGATGCAAATTCAGTAGAAATTCATGCTATGTGGCATATGTGGGACTTTTTGATGTTACCATATGACCCATGAGGACATTATGATGCTTATCGACTTTGTTTGAGTATTTATGTGCCCTTCGATAGAGGGAAATGCTTGTTGTTCTTGATGGATATCTCTCTAATCTAATGCTTATCAATCCAAGGAATGCATTAATTATCATATGGTTATGCTCTTATAACAGAAAGATTGTATGCTTTCCTTATGATCCATGTGGGAACTATGTGCTTATTGTGTCTCTCATTGGATGTTTACAATCAAGGCGTATGCAAACAAAGAATCAATACAGTTGGCACATGCCAAAGGATGTGCAGGTTCAGAGGGGTGAATGTCGTGCCGTGGCACGTACATAGTGTGAAATAAAAACGTTTGCCTCACTCTTGACACTTCTCGATGTATGCAAATAAAAGCAATCATGTACATATTGTGATATATGTTGAAGCGTCTACTGCGGTCATTATCATGTACATACCTATCCGGGGAGTTGTGGCCCTGGATATGGCGCATCTGTATGCTTTTCCACTTGATAAGATGCTTAATTTGGTTTGACAATATACATAGTCCAAGTGTTTCATGGTGGCACACTCATCTCGCCTATAAAGACTAATGCGGGCAAAAACTGCCAAAAATAGCAGCTAATAGACGCCGTTGCAAAATTGCGTGGAAAGTGACCCAAAATGATATGTTGATGAAAAATGATGCTTATCTATGATTTTTATGCTTATGTGAGTGATCCCACAAATTTAGGGATTTTTCTTACTCAGATTGAAATTTTTCGCATTAAAATTCGTATTTTTTTGAGTCAAAAATGAGCTAAAAGTGGCTTAGTTTTGGTTCAAAGTGAAAAAATGGCCTAAAAATTGACACATCAGCTGAAAATGCCGTGGGTAAGAGAGAGAGGGATGCTTTTTACAAAAAAAATCCAACAATTTTTCTCTATTGTACAATAGCTTCCATGGTTGCACAATCTATGTGTGTTGTAGTCCCGCCTCTTCGCAATCTTGTATCTGAGCTTGTGAGGGAGTGAATTAGGGTTTCCCCTTATCAAAATGGTGTGTGGGCTTCACTTTAGAAGCTCATATATCTCTGCAAAATCAAAAAATTATCGTCGTGAAGGTGAAAGCTCGAGCATTCCTTTCAAATGTTTGATGTTACGACTACGTTGGGGACAAGTCTACATAATACCATGAAAGAGGTTTGGGTTTTGATTGAGAATTGTGCTTGTATGAGCATTGAGGTTTCATGGCTGAAACTTTAGTGTTTTTAAATGGTCTTTTAAAGTGATGGAGATGGAAGAAGCAGTGGGGATTGCATTGGATAGAGTGTGAGAAATGTAATGTCTTTAGGGTTATGACCCAAGAGGCTTTCTTGAGTGCTATGCAATGGAGATGAAGGTTCAAGGGGTTCCTGAAAGATTGATGATTATGTTCTTTCAACAGTTGGTGGCTCCAGATTTCTATCAGCAAGTAGAAGAGATTGCAAAGGAATGTGGAGAAATACAAGTACCATGCTATACAAAATTGATCGCAATACTCTATGTCATCCTGGGTCATATCGTTTTGCATAATTACATGTCTTTGGCTAAATCCATGCATGGTACAAAACCTCTCCATCTATCCATCCATGCATATTTAAATGTCGGAATGTGTGCGGTCTAGCTGGAAAGATGCAAAACCTCTGGCTGTGAGAGTTCGTAATGAGAGTCACAGACACTTTGTGAAAAAGCGTTTGTGGAGAATCACCAACCCTCTTTCTAAGGGTGACAAAAAACCTAAGAGCGTTCGTGACAGCAAAGTCACAAACCCTCTTTCCTATCGTGCTTGGAATCTGCTTGTTTTCATAGTCGAGATTATGATGAGAGGACCATCAAATCACATTCAATTTCACTTTAAAAGATCATTTAAAAAAACTAAAGTTTCAGCCATGAAACCTCGATGCTCATACAAGCACAATTCTCAATCAAAACCCAAACCTCTTTCATGGTATCATGTAGCCTCGGCCCCAATTACATATTCGTAACATCAAACAGTTGAAAAGAATGCTCGAGCTTCCACCTTCACAAAGACAATTTTTTGATTTTGCTGAGATTTATGAGCTTCTGAAGTGAAGCCCACACACCATTTTGATAAGGGGAAACCCTAATTCACTCCTTCACAAGCTCAGATACAAGATTGCACAGAGGTGGGACTGCAGCACACATAGATTGGGCAACCATGGAAGCTATTGCACAGTAGAGCAAAATTGCTAGGGTTTTTTCCTGTAAAAAGCAGCCATCTCTCTCTTACCCACAGCATTTTTCAGCTGTGTCAATTTGTAGGCCATTTTTCTGCTTTGGACCAAAACTAAGCTATTTTTAGCTCATTTTTTACCCAAAAAAAGTACCATTTTTTATGCGAAAAATCCCAAACGGAGTTTTAAAAATCCCTAAATTTGTGGGATCACTCGCACAAGCATAAAAAGCATAGATAAGCATCATTTTTCATCAACATATCATTTTGGGTCACTTTCCATGCAATTTTGCAACGGCGTCTATTAGCTGCTATTTTTGGCAGGTTTTGCCCGCATTAGTCTTTATAGGCGAGATGAGTGTGCCACCATGAAATGCTTGGACTATGTACGTCGTTAAACCAAATTAAGCATCTTATTAAGTGGAAAAGCACACAAATGTGCCACATCCAGGGCCACAACTCCCCGGATAGGTATGTACATGATAATGATCGCAGTAGATGCTTCAACATATATCGCAATATGTACATGATTTCTTTTATTTGCATACATCGAGAAGTGTCAAGAGTGAGGCGAATGTTTTTATTTCACACTATGTACGTGCCACGGCACGACAACGCGAGTGTCCACAAGTGGTTTTTGTTTCATAATTGGTAATTCATGTATATCATGGTTGAGCAAGAAGAAACCTACTGTGGCCACTTCTAGTTGTGAGGCTGAGTACAGGGCAGTCTTCACAGCTACGGTTGAGTGTGTATGGCTTAGACGCCTTATGGCCGATTTGGGTGTTGGATAGGACACTATCTACACTAACAATCAGAGCGCATTGGCAGTTGCGAGGAACCCAATTTTTCATGCTTGCACAAAGCACATTGAGGTGCATTACCACTATGTCGGGGAGAGGCTCTCAGCAAGAGAGATGAGCTTGGATTATGCGCCAACGCAAGACAACCTTGCAGACATTTTCACAAAGGCATTGTCTCGTGAGAAGTTTGACACTTTAAAAATTAGTTTCAACTTGATTAGAGTTGTGCACTAGGCTCAAATGGTGGGGTTAGTAAGCTAGTGGTTCTTTTCCAAAAGTACTTCTTGCATATTGTCTCCCAAAAAAGAGCCTTTACCGGTTTCGGCTGAAGTTGTCGACTCCCAAGAAGTGTTTTCTTTTCAAAGTTTTTAGTGTTCAGGAGAGAGGATAGCCAGTCTTAGAGACAAATTATAGGTTTCTTTAGACTAGACACTCGACAGCCAGAGGAGGAGCAGTCACAGCAGAGCTCAGGTTCCCACCCAGATCAGAGGCATGTTGATTGACCAAGCGACCGAGCTAGCGAGATCCACACGCCCACGATTGTGAAGGGCTTCATAGCATCGCCGGAGGCTACAAAAAAGGATCCAGATCATTCTAGCTCGATATGAGAGCCGCCCAATCAGAGTACTGACCATGGAGGATATTGATAAGATCAGCCAGTGACCAATGATGGATCTCCTGTGACTCTGATGATCGCGCACCCGTGACCCCACCCACATTGTATCAATCCTCACTCGTTGTATCCACTCTTACTCATATCATATACAGTTCCAGTTAGCTACTTAGCTCGATTATAGCAGTTTTGGATTTTTTTCAGTACCTCTTAGTTCCTTTATTTTTTGGTACTCAGACATTGTATCAGATTCACCACTTTGTAACTCTTTGGTCTCGTAGGCCATTTTGGCCTTTTGAAGACATTAAGATCATTTCAATTTATTTCTAAGTGTTCCCTCCCCTTACCGTATCTACATGAATACCCCACACGACCACTACCACCAGTGGTATTCTTTGGTTTTTTATATCAATTTGGATCATTTCGTCTTTCCGGTAGATGGAGGACATATACCCATGTACATTCAATTTGTCTCATGGCCAATTTTGGCGTCATATAGACGTAAAACAACTCTCTCTCTCTCTCTCTCTCTCTCTCTCTCTCTCTCTCTCCAGAAAGATAGATAGCTTCTCTTCGGGTGAATCAAGTCATGCATAAAGCTTACAAAGGCTTTTTGTTTACCTCAAGGGATTGCTTCGTAGTGCTTTGAGGCAACGTTCACAAGAGAGCGCAAAGAAAAATTCTGATGAGCTTATGTTCAGATGCTTTGAGTATTGGCAACATGAGGGGATTTCGTGCATCACCAACTTTGCAATGCCAGGTCATGCCTCCCTGTTGTTCATCAAGTATATCAAAACGTTTATTTTCTCTAACATTGTACAGGATGACAGGGAGGGGCCTGATTGCACGTGTTGTGATTTAACTCCATGGAAACCGGAGACGCATTGCTCCCTCTTTCTTTCCGCTTTAACCGGTCATTTGAAGCACACCACAAATGAAAATAGCTGCATATTAACCTGCTACATCTTATTCAGTGTCTCATTGCTGACATGCTTCTAACTTTGCGCACCCACTAAACAAAACCTATATAAAAGCTTCATGGAGCCACCTGGTTTTACATATGTCGTTTTCAGCAAGGCTTGGTCTTGAGAGTGAGTGTTCTCCTTCCGTCCAGCATACTTCCCCTCGACATGAGCACAACACCACTTTGGGATGAGCACAACACCACCTATCAAAAGTTAAAGTTAAGGTTGAGGGTAAGAATCCTACGAAGTAATGTGATGATAATGGATAGTCAGAAAGGGCAAGAGGCTCCATGCAATTTCCCTGTGCACACCAGAAAAGCAAGGAGGATGCCAACCACAATGAGCGTGACCAACATGTAAATGACCACCTTTACTAGGGCCTTAGCAGAGAAACAGCATTGAGGCCGTTCCCACCAATCCTCCAACCGGCGATATGCTGCAGAATTCTGCAATTTGCGCAAGGTACCCATTTCTTGTCTTTGCCAGCTTCTTTCAATTTGGGCAAGTGACAAGAAAGGAAGATAGCTATGGCAATCTCTCTTTCTCTCTCTCTCTCTCTCTCTCTCTCTCTCTCTACCTACGGCGTTAAAAGTTGTCTTCTTCTTCTTCTTGACAGCTCTCTCTCTTCTCTGCTCTTCTCTTCTCTGGAGGAGGGGTAGGAGGGTGGGCAGCGAAAACAGACACTCTCTCTTTCTCTCTTCTTCTGTCGGTCTGCTTCACTCTTTTTATCTCGTTTTCAGCGAGGAATCTTTTTGTCTTCGCAGGAGTTTGTGTCACGAAATAGGACTCCTACTATTTTACACTAAACTTCGCCAACTTCGACGCCACTCTTAAGGCCGCGCACATGCAGGCAAATTCAGCCGCCGGGCCAGTGGAGATTCCAGGCAACCCCACCTCCAAGTTGGACAATAACGCACCGCAGCTGGAACGTGCATCCACCGCAAGTATCAGAAAGTAACGAGGCTCCCCTAGCCGTTTGCAACGGTGCACCTGCGATTCCATGTTATTTTTAGCTGTCGCTGCATGTGCAAGCTCCGACTTTTCGCCTGCCTCTGCTCGCCATTGGGTCGAAGTTGAGCTGCTCGCAGTTGGGCTGTTCGCCTGTAGTTTGTGGCTGCGCAGTCAACCAGTCCGCCGGTTCTGGGCCGGACGTGCAGCATGTGCGCATGCTTGACGGCAGGTGGTGTCCAGTACGGCTGTGTGGCCGGCGGTGCATGTGCGCAAAGTGGCCAAACCGGCCGGTTGAGATTCCAGGCGACTAGGGCCAGTCGGCGCTATGCATGTGCGCAGTCTATCTACTATCTACATACTCCCCCCACCCGATATGACACGCCATTGTTGCCTAGCCCACTAATTGGTTTGCCCACCAGCCTTAATGCATGCATCCAAGTGGCTGCGGCAAGATAATATATACAGAAGAAGATTTAGAACTTTTCTCATGTAGGAAAACGGAGTTCTTTTTCAATGTTTTTTATACAATGCATAACATCATGAGCTTATGCTTGGTAGGCACCGCATACCTAGCTAGGTACGATTGGGGGCAAGGGACCCCCGGCCCCCCCACCAAGCCGGCGGTCTCTTGCCCCCAATCGTACCTAGCTAGGTATGACGTGCCTCCCTCACAGAAGCCAACCCTCTTTCACAAGTTTATTCATTTGTTAGAACTGCCTTTTTCTTTTGGCCTGCCCAAAATTAGATAATTTCCTATTGGTAGAATATCTCATGACAGCTTTGCTTTGAAGGAAGTATCTATGCTTGAAGTTCACTTCCTTCAATCATATTCCCAAAAGAGCGTCCCTATGAATAAAGGTAAAGATTATAAGCATGAATGCACTATTTTCAAAAAAATTGTGGAAAGCGAGGAAATCCGTCGTTTCTCTCGTGAGTAGTCTACGGATTGGCAGAGTAACTTGCGGAATCCAATTATGGTCTTCTCTCTCTCTCTCTCTCTCTCTCTCTCTCTCTCTCTCTCTCTTACTTTGTACCGGTCTGAACTATTTTGTGCTGCAAGCCAGGTGTGGCCTGAATCTGTTCAAGTTTCAGCTTGCCCTACTCTATCATGTATGGTTGTCTCAATAGCGGTAGTGAGCTGGCTTCTAAGGGCCTTCCACAGAAACATTGATGTATGCAGCCTGATCCTTGCACAGTTTGGCCAGCTTGGCACCAAGCTTGGCCAGATTCAGAGCGGGGTGTCCAGTTGCACATCCCAAATTCATCAATCTTCCCACTGCCAGCACAATGATGCCCGTCTTTGTTTCAAGGAGGATCCAGCAATCAGTTTGAGGCTTGATGGTCACCTTCTTCACACCCGAGTAAGTCTCCAAACCATGCATGTCTATCTCATTATCGAAATGATCAAGGTTGCAGACAATAGTGTTGTTCTTCATCTTTCTCATGTGGATAATCAAAATAATAGCCGTATTTTCAATAGAGGTTACAAAAAAATCTGCAGTCATGTCAAGACAGGAAGACCCTCCATGAGAGCTTGCAAAGCACAAATAGGATAAATCTTAGTGACTACTACTCGAGCTCCAGCAGCCTTCATGGTTGCAGCACAACCTTTACCAACATCACCATAGCCGCAGAAAACAGCAACGTTCCCAACAATCATGACATCAATAGCCCTCATTAGACCATCAGGCAAGGAATGATGGCAACCATAAAGATTGTCAAACTTGCTTTTGGTCAGAGTCATTCACATTAACTGCAGGGAATAGTAAAGTTCCATTAGCTTGCATGTGGGTAAGTAGAGTTCCATTAGCTGAGTCATTCACATTAATTGCAGGGAATAGTAGAATTCCATTACCTTGCATCTGGTAAAGGCGGTGCACTTCAATAATAGTCTCTTTAGAAACACCCACAAGTTTATCCTTCATTTTGTGGTACTTCTTGGGGTCTTTCTTAATGCATCTCGAATAATTGTGAGAACTACTTAAAACTCCTGGTTCTCAATGGAGGACGGATCTGGCACGGTGCCATCCTTAGCATAAGCTTCCTCTGCCTTCATGCCCTCATAGATAAGGAGTGGCATCACCACTATCATCAACAATCAGATCAGGTCCACCACCAGGACCCCAATCCAAGGCCCTCTCAGCTCACCACCAGTATTCCTAAAGATTCTCTCCCTTCCAAGCAAAGACAGATGCACTATCGCGAGCAATGGCCACGACAGCATGGTCTTGAGTAGGGAAGATGTTGCAAGAGCACCAAGGGCAGTAAGGGTCTCAAAAAATACAGAAGTTTGAATGGTCATGTGAAGAGACCCAGTAATTCTAGCTATGAGAGGGACCAAACTCAATTCGGCAGGGCAAACCAACCCCCGCCCCCTCCCTCCCTCTCTCCCCTCCCTTCAGTGCTGAGGCCCTCTCTCCCTCCTCCCTCTTTCACGCGCACGGACCCTTGAGCTGTGCCCAGCCACCCTAGGTCTTCTTCTTCCTCATCCTCCTTCCCCTCCTGACGTACAAAGTTCCTTACTTTATGTATTCCGCAAGTTTATGATTCATGTGCTTTGCAAGGGGGTAGTAGGTAGACTGTCCTCACTGTATTGTTTATAAGTTGGCAGGCTTTTAAATTTTGTGCAACAACTTTGCTATTTTGAAATCTCCTTTTATTTGTTTTAATGTTTTCATTGTGATTGCTACAATGCTCAAGCTGCCTCTCTCCTTTTGGCCTACTCAAAAGGAGTGAGGCCTTAGTGATGCCTCCCTTTTTTGTTCACTAGTACGGCCGGTCACCTTCGGCGGCCTCTCTCTCTCTCCCCCTCTCCCTCTTTATCGCGTGCCATCCTTCGCATAAGCTTCCTCTGCCTTCACGTCCTCATACATAAGGAGTGGCATCACCACTATCATCAACAATCAGATCAGGTCCACCACCAGGACCCCAGTCCAAGGCCCTCTCAGCTCACCACCAGTATTCTTGAAAATTCTCTCCCTTCCAAGCAAAGACAGATGCACTGTCGCGAGCAATGGCCACGACAGCATGGTCTTGAGTAGAGAAGATGTTGCAAGAGCACCAAGGGCACTAAGGGTCTCAAACAATACAGAAGTTTGAATGGTCATGTGAAGAGACCCAATAATTCGAGCTCTGAGAGGGACCAAACTCAGTTCGGCAGGGCAAACCAACCCCCGCCCCCTCCCTCCCTCCCTCCCTCTCTCTCTTGTACGCGCGGAACCTTGAGTTTTGCCCGGCCACTCTGTAATGTAGGTCGTCTTCTTCCTCATCCTCCTTCCCCTCCTTACGTACAAAGTTCCTTACTTTACGTATTCCGATGCAAGTTTATGATTCATGTGCTTTGCAAGGGAGTACATTGTCCTCACTGTACTGTTTATAAGTTGGTAGGCTTTTAAATTTTGTGCAACAACTTTGCTATTTTGAAATCTCCTTTTATTTGTTTTCATGTTTTCATTGTGATAGCTACAACGCTCAAGCTGCCTCTGTCCTTTTGGCCTACTCAAAAGGAGTGAGGCCTTAGTCATGCCTCCCCTTTTTGCTCATGAAAAATGGAAGGTTATTAGCAAAAAGGAAAGTGATCTTTTAAAATGCACAATATTTTGATTTGATTGGTTGATGGAACCACAACACAATCATTATCGTTCCAAACACAAAAGAATTTAAGATAATCCTTAAGACACGTATTTTAAAGATTGAGGACCCAAGAGCCGCTAAAATGTTCAATTTTAAAATTGAAAATTTTAGAGATTGGTTGTGGGCATTGGCTTGCTCTAATTTTTTTAATAGCCATTTACCACACCACTTTTAGAGCTCTGTGCGTCTGTCGTATGGCTTGACTACTCCCCTGATTGGTAGCCTCTGAATTACAGGGCCTTGCTCGCGGTCCCTCCCTCTCGACAATGACTGGGTGCTTTGTCCTCCTCTCTGTGGATCCAAGCGAACCTTGAAAGCTGATTTGCGAGACATTTCTTATGATGACCGCAACAACCTTGATGAGTGGCATGGTGCGACTAATTGTGGCGGTGGCAACGACAGTGACGTCTCGGCACCTATCTGCTCCAAAACTTGTTGTCCGCTCTCATCTGCACCTCACATGTCGCACCCGCCTATACAATATTTCTCTCTCTCTCTCTCTCTCTCTCTCTCTCTCTCTCTCTCTCTTTTTGTGTCATGAATGGAAGTGCCTGGATCTTGGCAGATGGGCATACCATAGCAATGGTGGGTGCGTGTGTGTGCACACATATGAGGGAGAGAGGGAGAGAAAGAGAGCTTGAAGTCCCCCCCCCCCCCCCCCCCCCCCCCACTTACACACACACACACACACACACACACACACACACACACCCCACCTGTCTTGTTTATCTTCCAACACCTTGCCATGTTCACAGGCATCTTGACATACCAACTTGTTGATCCCTAGCTTGTCATCTCCTCACGTGCACCTCACCCCGCTGTCACCCTCACCAACCCCTCTCTTGCTCCTCCACCCCCAAGTCCCCTCAAAAGGACACATCCATAGCATCTCATGCTTCCGTGAAGGCGTATGTTGTGGCAACTAAACACAACATTGTTGCCTTTGGGATTACCAATGGATCGCACATGCTGGCACATATTGTCATCTACGCTGGTAAACCTAGACCAAGGGACCAGATTGGCAGCGCATCCATCTTCAACCTTTTTGTCATCACCATCACCAACACCCTCCACTCTCTAGGTGTTTGTGTGTGTGTGTTTGTGTTGGGCGAGAGAGAGAGAGAGAGAGAGAGAGAGAGAGAGAAGAGAGAGGGCGAAGTTGTGATAGGTTGCTATTATTGACATTTTAGGCGTGGCTTCAATTTCTTAAAATTCATTAACGTGGCTTTTCAAAAATTGCAGAGAAACGCCTTCCAACTCCATTGATATCCCTACTATGCCTTGCACCTTCCTCTCCCTGCAATGTGCCCAGCAATGCCCAGATCTCATAGGGCCTTGCGAGAGACTCATTCATGGACAACACAATCTCGTTGATCACACTGGCCTTTCCAAGCATGCAGCCTGCAATGCTTTGTAGAGCACCCCTACATCGCCTCCAACATGCACTTTAGCCATAGGATCTCTTGAGTGCTAACCTAACACCATATTGAACAGCTTGTAGTATGGAGGCTCTTAAAATTGTGAGGGTCGATTGAGATACTGAGAATAGCTACTTTATATGTGATTTTGTCAAACAACATAGATGGCTTTGGGTCTCAATAATCCCCACATGAACTTGCATGAGAAAGGAAAAGAGAGATATACAGAGAGAGCACCCCATGGTAGTAGGGTTTCATGTCGAATATGTGGAGAGGGAGAGCGAGAAAGAGAGAGATGGCAGCTTTACAGCTAGCCTGGTAGAAGTAGGGTATTTTCCTAAAGACGAAAAATTAAGAAATTCAATCAGTATCTCTTTATTTAATAAAGCACTCTTCCTTTTGAGTCTTGGTCATATCTCAAAGCCTCAAGGCTCATAGGAACAAGTGAGCCATAAAATAAAATTTTCGTGAACCGGAAATTGGACCAAGTAACAAGGCTTGTGATTTTTTGGGGCATGTGCTTTTTGCTTTGTCAGGAACATTTTTCACCTTCAAATGGCAGGCCTCGTGATTTTATCACTTGTTTTCTTTATAGATTGTTGAGTTTACCCCTATGGCATGTTGAGCTACCCTTATTTTTATGAGCTACCCTTATAGATTGGTGAGTTTACCCCTTATGGCATGTTGAGCCTTATTTGTGGGAGAGAGTGGGCCTTATACACCAAAAAGATCACTGCAGAGTTGGTATTTTTCAACCATTCATAGTCACTTCCAAGCATAAATTCCTACCTGTCTCATACTTTAAGATGCCCTTACACACATAGTTATCTCAAAGAGTTCAATATTTTGTTGATTTAAATGTATTCCTCAATAATCAGTATTACGAGAAAGTATTCTTACTAGAATAGGTAATCCATCCATAACTCTCTTCAAATTTGAGATATCCTCATTATAAGTGGGCTATGAACATAAATTTCTTTTATAGATAATAAAAATGATTATGTATGCACATTTATTAAGAGGTAAACCGCACATGGATCCCTCCATGTATATATATATATATATATATATATATATATATATATATATATACTCAATTTCACATACTCAATTTCACACACATCTATGTCAAAAAATATGTTATGGCATATATATGTATAAGCATATTGATTAATACTAAAATTTGTTGCTCACTCTATGAATAGTTCTTGTCCACATGGAGAGAATGGGCTTGAATCCACTAAATGATAAGAGTGTCCAAGGCAGCTTATTGTTTATTATTAACTAAAATTGTGGAAAGAGAGAGAGAGAGAGAGAGAGAGAGAGAGAGAGTGTCCATCTACCCACTCTTGGGCATTGCCTACTATTGCAACAAATGAAACAATCAAAATTCTTTCAAAAAAACCTTCTAGGTTTGTGTCGCATTGCTAAGCGGCCTTGCCTGTCTAAGGAAACCTACAAATTACAATCTATGTAGTTGTCTTCTCATACAATTTCTTGCAAGACTTTCCAAGTTGCACTAAGAAGAAGCTAAGCCTAAAAAGGAAATTTGTATTGACAATGAACAACTAGAGAGACCTGCATTACAAGGGGCAAAGAGGAGGGTTGGAAGCATCCTAAGTAAGGATGGTTGAAGGTAATGGGCCGCACAACATCAGTAAAATGACCAACAAGGTGGTCCTCATGAAATCAACAAGGAGGACCCAAATTTCTGTGCCACTAAATTTGTGACTGAGAAATAGAGTGGAGCTTTGAGGTATCATGCAGCTAAATTACCTTGTCTTTGAGGAGTTCAAGCGAATTTTGAAAAAATAATGTGGCCTAAGCACTATGGTTTTTCCTTTGGCACCTCTTAAGTATTGGCAAGCCTCCTGTGTGTGTGTGTGTGTGTGTGTGTGCGCGCGCGCACATGCGCGCCCTGCACACATTTGCACTATGCAAATTTTAGAAGCGAATGCTTTCCACACCTCCAATGGAGGGTTTGTCTACTTGCAAGTCTCTTCATGCAGGAAGGTAAGAATCCCTCTAGTTTTGAAACTATTTTACTTTTTCATGATCATTGCCTATGAAAGAAGCCCTTTGCAAGCAAAAGTTTGACAGTGACACTATGTAATTTGTGGGGGAATTTTATATAAACTAGCATCATAGATTGCTCTTTGTCTCTTGCTTAGAGAACATAGTGGCATGTAGGGGGTATGCTGACAGAAACTATTGGAGTACCACAGGGGCTTGAGGGTCTTTTATTATTTTTTTCTTTTTTCCAGAGAGGGGGGGGGGGGGGCACACAGACTGAGTGCATGTTCAAACAGACCTAGGTCGTATCGCAACACATGAGAACCTTTTTGGGTCTATTTTGGTCCCAAAATATCCCTAGTAGTATTACATGCGTTGCCACAGGACCTTGGTGAGCCCCATTCGGGGTGCCAAATGTGAAACTTTCATCGGTACTCAACTCTCCCTCCACCCACTCACATAGCTCCTGTCTTTTGCTCCACAAGGCCCTAATGATTCCCAACAAACGACTTTCTCTTGGCATGATGGATGTAATTGTAGACATGTAGTAGTGTTAGTGTGTATACGCGCTTCACCAGGGGCACTTTTCTCCCACTGGGTTTTTCCCCCTGGACATTTGGTGTGAAAGGACACCTTATCTCTTAGGGTTTCATATAAGCTTTGTAGCTCTGATTTTGTACAAAAACATTATTATTATTCCAATACAAAGAGAGAGACTACAGAGATCTCGTACACAAGCTCTGTGTCTTCTCCTTCTCCATCTTCTTCCTACTCTGAGTTGCTGTCTTCCTTCTGTTTCCTGTTTCATCATCTTCAACAATTGGTATCAGAGCAAGGTGATTTCCAGAGCCTCTACTTGCGTTTTCGCGTCCGCGCGCGCAATCGCAGTTTTCAGGCAGTTTTCGGAAAATTTGTTCGTGGGAGCATCCTCGACGTTCCGGGAGTATTCTGATCAGGCGACCTGGGGTTTTACCCCCCTTTCGAAGCCGTTCGAGCCCTCAGAATTTCGTTCTGAGCAGCGTAGCAGAAGTTACTTTTCCGAGGCGTTTAGATCAAGAGGGTGTGCTTTCTGACAGATTTTCTTCAGGTAAACAGTTCTTTTGGGAAGCAGCTTGTCTTAGCTTTGTGCTGAGATTTTGTGTAGAGTTTTGCTTGGATTGGAGAAGAGATTTGTGAATCTCTTGGAGGTTCTTTTGCTCTCTTGTGTGCATCTACAGTATGGCTCAATCTACGGAGAAAGAGATTTTTGGTGCGTTTACATCCGAAGACAAATTGGATGGTACCAACTATTCTCTTTGGTCTTTTATGGCCAAAAATGTTTTGGTTGGTAAAGGATTGTGGGATTATGTATCTGGAGATGAAGTTCGTCCAGGTAGCATTGCACCTGCCACGCCTGGTCGTGGTGCAGCTGTTGGTGCAGGACCCTCACAAGTCACTCCAGAGCAAAAGAGATGGGATACTAAAGATGCACAGGCTATGGCTGTGATTGCCTTAACCATAAAGAGGACAATCACACCACATATCAGATCTTGCAGAACTTCTGAGGATGCTTGGAACACTCTGCAAGCTATGTTTGGAGGAAGAAACGCTGCCAGAATAGAGTTTTTGAAGAAACAACTTGACAAAATACAGATGGACGAAGGTGACGATATTGTCGAGCATCTTACAAAAATCAGGGATCTTAAAGAGCAATTGCTTAGCATTGATGAAGTGATTCCAGAGAAGGACTTGGTTTCCAAAACACTCAATTCACTACCACCATCTTATTTGACTTTTCAGACTTCTTTGACTCTGTCTTTGCGAGCTAATCCTGACCCTCTTCATTTTGAAGAGTTAGTGGCTTTGCTATTGCAGGAGGATCAATCACGTAAGAACAAGTCTTTACAGGTGGATGGTATGGATCATGCTCTTGTTGTACAGAACAAAAACAGGGGTAAAGAGAGTGCTCATTACTCCAAGTCTAGTGCAGGACAATCTTCAGAGAAGTCTAAAGGTGATTCAGACAAGTCCAAGAAGAAAGGTAAATGTCACTACTGCAAGAAACCTGGTCACTACATTAGTGAGTGTAAAAAGCGAATTGCTAAAGAAAAGAAGAAAGAGTCAAGTTTGGTTGTTTCAGCTTCTGGTGATTCTTCTACAGCTAAAGAAGAGTCTGCAAACTTTGTGCAGGATTCTTATGCTTTTGTAGTATGTTCAAATTTTTCTGCTTACAGTGTTGACAAGACACAAATGATTTGGTACTTTGATAGTGGTGCATCCAGGCATATTACTTCAAGGAAGGATTTGTTTTGTTCATTGGATGCAACTCCAGCAGGAAAGAAGGTGACATGTGCAAATAATGCTTCTTATCCAATCAAAGGCGTTGGTAAGATTTTGATTACCATTTCAGATGGTTCAGATTTATGCTTGCCAGATGTCTTATATGTTCCAGGGATCAAGAAGAATTTGTTGTCTGTATCCTCTCTTGCAAAAAATGGTCTTCGGGTCATTTTTGAGGATGACAGATGTGTTGTACGAGATCGAGAGAATGGTTATTCTCTTATCACTACAGGTACGCTGGAAAATGGACTATTTGTGCTAGATCGTTATGAAAAGCAGATTCAGGTATGTATTGCAGAAACAAAGACTCAGGCCATGCAGGATGCTGAGTTGTGGCATGCTAGATTTGGGCATGTTAGTTATGGCAGTTTGATGACTTTACAACGTCATAATATGGTGCATGATTTGTCTTTATTGGAGATGCCACCAAGACATGTATGTGAAGGTTGCGTTCTTGGAAAGATGCACAGATTTGCATTTTCGCAGGATGGTTCAGTTAGAGCGACACGAAAGTTGCAGCTTGTACACAGTGATGTATGTGGTCCTATGAGGACGCCATCTTTGGGAAACAGCCTTTATTTTGTGACCTTCATTGATGACTTTTCCAGGTTTTGTTGGGTGTATCCACTCAAAGCAAAGTCAGATGTGTTTGCAGTTTTTCAACATTATGTCGCCATGGTTGAAAATGAAACAGGTTGCAAAGTACAGACTCTTCGTACCGATCGAGGAGGTGAATACATGTCAGGTGCATTTAAGGATTTTTTGGGAAAGAAAGGCATTAAACACCAATGCACTATGCCATACACACCACAACAGAATGGTGTTGCAGAAAGGAAGAACAGGTCTTTAATGGAGACAGCTAGATGTATGCTCAAGGCTAAGAGTTTGCCTCATAAGCTATGGATGGAGGCAGTTGCTTGTGCAGCACATGTTTTGAACAGGTGTCCTACTCGTGCCTTGAAGACCATTACTGCATATGAAGCTTGGTATGACAAAAAACCTTCAGTCAGTTATCTTCGTGTTTTTGGTTGTCTTGCTTATGCTCACATCCCTCAGCAGTTACGTGGGAAGCTTGATGATAAGGCAATCAAATGTATATTTGTGGGGTACAGTAGTGGAAGTAAAGGTTATAGACTTTACAATCCTGCTACAAACAAGATTTTTGAAAGTCGTGATGTAATTTTTGCAGAAACTACTGCTCAACCTATGGTTGCTTTTGATGTACCTCATATGCAGACACATGATGTATTTGAAGGTTTGCTTCCTTCTTTTGTGGAAAATCAAGATTCACAACAGGTTGATAATCTTGATCAATCTTTTGATCAGCATGTGACACCTCATGATGTAGAGGAAATTGTGCGTGAAGAGCAAGAAGTTCTCAGGGAAGAAAGAACCTTGCCTAAATGGGTTCAGAAAACTTTGCAGGATAGCAAGTTGGATGCACCGTTGCCACGGAAAACACGTGCTGGTACTACTTTTGGCAGAGAGCAAGTAGATTTGGCTTGCTTTAGTACTCTTTGTGATGCAGATGAGCCTGATTCATTTGAACAAGCTTTAGAGTGTGTTCAGTGGAAAGATGCTATGCAGCAAGAAATTGATTCTATTCATAAGAATCATACATGGGATCTAGTGGACTTGCCTACAGGTAAAAAGCCTATTGGTACAAAGTGGGTTTTTAAGGTAAAAAGGAAACAAGATGGTACTGTTGACAGGTACAAAGCAAGGCTTGTGGCAAAAGGCTATGCGCAACAGAAAGGCATAGATTATGATGAAACCTTTGCTCCTACTTCTCGTGCGTCCACAGTTAGATCACTAGTTGCAATTGCTGCTCATCATGGTTGGAAAGTGCATCAGTTGGATATCAAAACTGATTTTTTGAATGGTGATTTGCAGGAAGAAGTTTATGTAAGTCAACCAAGTGGTTTTGTTGTAAAAGGTCAAGAGCAAAAGGTATGTAGATTGCGTAAAGCTTTGTATGGTCTCAAACAGGCTCCAAGAGCATGGTATGAGAAGATACATACTTATTTGATTGGCCAGGGATTTCAGAATAGTCCAACAGAAAGTACTTTGTATGTCAAAAAGAGAGATGGAGTTCTCATTATGCTAACACTTTATGTAGATGATATGCTTCTTACAGGCAATACTGCAGATGAAATTGAAGCGTTTAAAGATGCTTTGAGAAAAACCTTTGAGATGTCTGATCTTGGTTTGCTACATTATTACTTGGGTATTCAGTTTGTGCAATCAGAGGATGGCATATACATGTTGCAGGAAAAATATTTGCATAAAATTTTGGACAAGTTTGGTATGCAAAATTGTAAGCCAATCTCTACACCCGTAGAAACTGGATCAAAGTTGAGCATGCATGATGCTGGAGAAACTTTTGATGTACATACTTATGCAGCAGCGGTTGGTTGCTTGATATATTTGGCAGGCAACACTCGTCCAGACATTCAATTTGGGGTTTCACAAGCAAGCAGATTTATGCACAGCCCAGGTATGCATCATTGGCAGGCTGTGAAGCGCATACTTCGTTACCTTTCAGGTACCCCTAATCTTGCCATGTTCTTTCCAAGGGGGGATATGTATGGAAAGCACAGTTCTATGCAGCTTCTTGGTTACAGCGATTCAGATTGGGCTGGTGATTTTGACACACGACATTCCACAAGTGGCAATTGTTTTTTCTTGGGAAATGCATGTATATCTTGGCTAAGCAAGAAGCAACCCACAGTGGCTACATCAACTTGTGAAGCTGAGTACAGGGCAGCTTTCACGGCAACAGTTGATTGTGTATGGATACGCAGGTTATTGGCAGATCTTTGTGAGTGTCAACAGGCACCCACTACCATTTTCACTGACAGTCAGAGTGCTATTGCAGTTGCAAGGAATCCAGTATTTCATGCAAGAACAAAGCACATAGAGGTTCACTACCACTATGTCAGGGAAAGGCTACATGCAGGGGAGATCACACTAACTTACTGTCCTACACAGGATAACATTGCAGATCTATTTACGAAGGCGTTATCACGAGAAAAGTTTGAAGCTTTCCGAAAAGCTTTGGGCTTACTCTCATACACATGATGATCTGCTACCTTGTACGGATTCACACTATCACTACAGGGGGGATTTGTAGACATGTAGTAGTGTTAGTGTGTATACGCGCTTCACCAGGGGCACTTTTCTCCCACTGGGTTTTTCCCCCTGGACATCTGGTGTGAAAGGACACCTTATCTCTTAGGGTTTCATATAAGCTTTGTAGCTCTGATTTTGTACAAAAACATTATTATTATTCCAATACAAAGAGAGAGACTACAGAGATCTCGTACACAAGCTCTGTGTCTTCTCCTTCTCCATCTTCTTCCTACTCTGAGTTGCTGTCTTCCTTCTGTTTCCTGTTTCATCATCTTCAACAGTAATGGAATGGCCTATGAACTTTGAGAATAGCGAAATTAAGAGATTAGAGTGATCATTTTTTTTGTGAGATTACTTTGAGAACATAGAGGGTGAACTTAATTGATGGTAGCAACATGAACATAGTACTTAATTAACTTGGCATGAACAATACTTTTGCAAGAGAAAGTATTAGAGAACATGCCAATAGTTGAGGACCGGATTTACTTGGAGCCGGCAGTCCCCCCTCCAAAAGGCGTTTGTATTATAGATTCTCCCATCAAGAGAGACGTGGTACAATACAATCTTTGTGTTCCTCGTGACTCAGGTGATGCAATGAAGATGGAAAGCTTCATGTATCATGAGTATAACGTAAACTTTGCAAAGAGAAATAACTATCCAAGCCTCAGTCTCAAGGCCTCGAACACCTTCGAAGGTGGAGAGAGCTAGCGGGGAATGAGGGAAAGGAAGAGGAAGAAGAATTATTTATAGGAGAAAGAAATAGTTCCTCACTTATCAGCACTCTTCTTGCTTAGCATAACATAATAGCATAGTAATGAAGATGAAGAAGATGGCAAGCTTAAGCATTGAAGCATGGCTCTTGGTTGGATTTGCATTCCATAGCCAAGAGTGTTGGTGTAGGCTCTCAACTTCTCAACAAGCTTGGAGAAGGAGATGGAGCTCTTGCACTTTGCACTTTCCCACAATGAGAGTGTGTGTGTGTGTGTGTGTGTGTGTGTGTGTGTGTGGAAGAGTATACCCCCCTCTCATGCTTGGTCTCTCTCTCTCTCTCTCTCTCTCTCTCTCTCTCTCTCTCTCTCTCGTTCGTATTATTTAATTATATCATTTGGACATGTGTCCTCTTTTTCCTCTTTGAGAGAAAGAACTTAATTATTTATTTTATGCATCTAAATTTTTATTGGACCCCTTTAAAGCATATCCAATAGGATTCAAGCACATCATGAGGGCCACATGGGGAGGATTTGACATGTGTCTTTTATGCTTCTTAAGATATCATGTTTGAATTGAACACTTTAAGCACCTGGTCTTTTAAGCATGGAAACTGTTTATGCCTCTTGAGAGTTTATGTTTGAATTGAACACTTCAAGAACCTTAGTCATTTAAGCATGAGAAGCACCTCAAGCTTGGGGAAGATTCCCACAAACATTTTAAGTAGTTTAGTTAGCAAGCATGACAAACACCTCATGCTTGGGTAGGATTCCCACCTCAAGGTCAGCCCTAGCTTGCCTAAGGTCAAATGATTTTTTAACACTAACTTTAAGAGGTCTTTAATGAAGGTAACCCTAAGGTCTTTAAGCTCCACTAGGTAGAATTGCTCTTTAACAGACCATCTCTCATTTGGACCCCTTTAACCTTGGCCACGAGTTGAGGCAGATCTGTAAGCATATGTCTATATTCTAACCCTTGTTCTCGTTAATTCTCCCACATTACATGATCAGTTTAATATGAGAAAATCATTTGGGTTGGTTAGATATTAGATATTATGACAATGCATCGCTACTTTATGACTGCACTATTTCCACTTATGTTACTTAAATACACAAGTGGAGCATATTACTTGAATAATCATTGGACAAATATGACGCTTGGAAAAAAATCGCAAGAACATACACGTTGTTTTCATTTAAGGTACTTAGATACACAAATCGAACATATTATTCAACTAACCTTGGAACATATTAGTCAAATAATAACTCAAACAAACATGAACCCTTGGACAACAATGCATCTCCTACTCACAAGTTCAAAGCTACATTCATCCTAAATACAAGCAAAAGGCATCTAGCTTTCCACTTAATTGATCCTTGAATGTGACACAATTTCCTCTGCCCTACTAGCCACAATCCATATTTTGGCATTCATGTCAACGCATTATTAAGTATGCACCAATCTGCTTGCATTTAGGATGAACCACCACAACTCAACTGAATGGCCAACATGGATGACTCACATGACTTGCAAGTCAAAGCAAGGGAGTATCCCAGGTAGTGGAAGCCATTTGCATGCCACTCTTGCTTCCTGTCCACTTGGAGTCACAAAAGGACAAGTTAGCTACATGCATCTTGGTATCATTGTGACTCTATAGCATGCTTGGATCCAATCCACATAGGTAGATGCCCCCAAGCCTCTTTGCACACTAGCATGACACCACTCGAGTGCACGGGCACACTAGAATGTTTTACCCCCCTTCAATGCTCTTTATGGCAACTAAGGCTGCAACTTTACCATCTTTAATAATTGTCATGGCATTCCAAAAGGCCACTTGTCAGAAAGTCCTTTGGAATGTCAAGCTTTGTGTGATTTGGAAGGTTTGTTTATGGTTTACCTATCCATTGGGAAACAATGTCAAGGCAAAAAGTGCTCCATATAATTATCTCATCACCTTTCAAGGTGCCTTCCATGTCTTACACCCTAGCAATGGCATAAGAAACTGCTTGGATATACCTTGCCCATCATGCCCTTGCAACAACATAAGCAGCTGCTTGGATGAAAGGACATCCTCATGCAGAAAGAATGAAAGAGATTGCCATTTATATTTTTCTCCACATTAAGCCTTTCAAAAGTGTGTCAAATGAGTCCTCAATTCTTGTATGCCTTGTAGATGTTATTCACAGAATCAACATGCATCCATCTATCAAGAGTTTTGGCGAAGACTATGAAGTACTTTTGAACATGTACACCATGAGATTCATGAAAGGCCTTTGGGTGAAGTCATGCAGTCTCTTACCATATCTATATAGCAAAAGAACATTGGGGTGGTTGCGGGTCCGAGCGAGCGGCTCTAGAAATCAAAAAGCAAAGCATTTGTTGATGTAACCATAGCGCATGAAGAAGTACAATGATGCCAAGATGAGAAGTGTAAGATGTATCAGTTAAAAGTCACTCCATAGCAACAATGTAACATTTTCATCTTGATATACTTAAAGCTATCAAAAGGAACTCAACTACTCGATCAGCACTTAATGCCCAAAAAAAAATTGTAATACCAAAGCAATGTCATGATTGCATGCCAACACTTACACGTACCCTTAAAATATTGAGGCACCAATTGAGGAGAATGTTATAGTAAAAAATAGAAAGAGAACTACATTTATTTGAGTAATGGTTATGTTGCGATGGGGTTCCGTTAACAATGAACTAGATTGGTTTAACAAACATACATTGAGGGAAATGGATCTCCTTACATTTTCTTAGAGGGGTTTCTTCCATTAAAACAATAATTCTCCTTTTCACCTTAATTGGAGCACCTAGAACTCTTGTAAATTTGCAACTAACCAATTGTCATTCTTAAGGAGGTTGTAAACTTTGTCACTCACATCATACACGCAAGTCTGAGTGTGGCTCACATTGACATGCGCTTTGCTAATTCCACCATATCTATAGAAAGTTGATTGATAATTTCCCCTTGCAAATGTGGCCGTGCACCACAATCTTGTCTTCAACAACACAATACCTAATTGTATTGCCATTGTGTTGTACAATCTCTCAATTCCATGGGTGCAATAGAATTTGGTTGAAAGCACTCTTGCCTCTTGCAATCCATATTGTTGGAGTCCCTTGTACCTCACATGCATGAAACAAATCCTTTGAACATGTTAAAAGGCAAAAAAATTACAATTGTAGCCTTGTGCAACCTATAGGTGCACTTTATTGTAGTGAAGATCAAAATCCACCCTCATGCATGTGAGGCTAATGAATACATTCTTAGGAATTTTCCATTTGGAGTAAACAATTATTGGTGAGGAATTTTTCTCCCATTCACTACTTTGATGTATTAGCACAATGTACCTTCTCTGCTAAAAAGAACCTCTTAATGGAGAAGCTTTGGCACTGACACTAATGTGTACACCAACTTTCTAAACTGAGAATGTCTTGAAGGTACTTGAAAGCGCCTCTAGTGGTGCCAATTTAACAAAACATAGAGAGATGTCTATGTGCAATATAACAAAGAACAATGATGATTAAAGTATGCTTAGCCTAAACAAGACAATGCACTATAGCCATCAGAGACATGCAATGACTTTCTCTTAGTCATAAAGTAGTTATAATCTATTGAATATAGGTGTTGTCCATTGTCAAAGATGTGATTTGTGCTACTTTGTACACATTGTGAACCTTGAGCATCTTCTTTCCATGTGTAGGGTGTCATAACTCAATTGTGGGACCTTCCCAATGGTGGCCGCAATGCCTATGTGGTGGTGGAAATGACCTTTACTACTGGGTATCATGGTAATTCACATCCCCTTTAAGAAACATCTTTGTAACGAATTGTCCATTCCCATATTGGCCATTGCTATTGTTCAATGTTTGGATTCTAGATTGAGCTAGCTTACAGTCACCTTATGACTGAGAGGGGCTAACATGTTCAAATTAGTATACGTCAAAAGACCAATGCTAGGAGGAAGCTTCTATGTTAGAAATTGAAACCATGAAAGGATTCAATCTTGTTAAAGATAGAAAAGAAGCTATTGCAATGGTTCTAGTTTCAAAAGTCTCTAGTTGAAGATAGGGAAAAAGATGGATGATATAGAGGCATGTAAAAAGAGGCTAGAGCTACATAGGAAGCTCACTCTACCAAAAATTGTTGCACCAAGTTCAAGAAGAAGGAGAGGAGTGAAGAGAGAGGAGTATGGAGTGAAGAGAAAAGATTCTTAAAATGTAAAGAGAGAATGAAATGTGACCTGTAGGTTCTAGAAAGACAGAGAATTATAGCTGACGAGTGTGACTAAAGAATGTTGTTGAAAAGCATATATTAGAGAGAGAAAGAATAGCATATTTTTGAATTTGAGGCTGAACAAGAGGGACTGGACCAAAGTGTAACATAGAGGTGGTGAAAGTGGGTGTTACCAAATTTCAAGCAAAAGTAACTTCTCCCCAAAAAATGGGTACTCGTAATTTAGGAAAATAGGTTTTTTCATTTTCTTCTAGCCTCCCCTATCATTGATTCTTGGATCACCCCTTAATACCCATTATGCGGGCCTCCCTAACCCAATATTTTTGTCCACATGGCCCTCTCGTGTTGGCATATTCCTTAACACTAGGTTTGTAATTGGGCATTCAAGTGTCCTAAGAGACTCTAGTGTCATATTTCTTTACCAAAATATTTGAATTTTTTAAAGAAAAATCCTAAATCAAATTTCTACTGCTTGCTTCTAACCATAGATTAGTTATGAGACAAAAACTATAGTTGATATTTGTTCCTTACAAAATACAAACTAGATTGAAAGACTGACAATAATCAATTTCATTTTTTATTGAATGTTAACGTTGGTTTGTTGGGAAAAATCCCATAAAATTCCTATTTCCTTTTATAACTCAGTAACTCAATATGTTACTTATATTTGCAAAAGACATTTAGGTGAACTTAGATTTCAAACAACACAATGGCCTTCAATGCCTTTCTCTAAGCTACTTGTGGACTAAAAAAAAATCTCGTAATTAGCAAAATGCTGAAAAAGAGAATAAATTTGGCCTTGCATATGTCTTCTCATAATTTTGGGGTTAATTTTGTGCAATTTTTCTATTCGAATGATTCTATATTTTTGGGAATTTACTATTGCAAATGATTCTATATTTAGTGCGATTTTTACTATTTGAAACCGAGTAACTACATATTTTTGGGATCTCAAACTAGAAAAAACTTTCATATATTGGTTTTAATTCATACTAAATTCTCAAAAGTCCTAAGTTCTCCTCAATGATTATGAACTAAATTCAATTCGTAACTTCCTACCGTCACGGTTCATGCATTGGATGACACAATAGTATGGCCAAGGGGAGGACACTAGAGGCCCTTCACCATGCATGCAATGCCTATCAAGTGAAATCTCATACTACTCTATACTTATAGAAGGTCTTGCTTATGGCATTGTAATGGTTGTATACAACATCATGTGTTTGCATGATAAAATATACCCACTTTGTGCACCTTCTAGAGCTTCAAAATTGCCATATATAGGTCATTTTTTAGCCCACAATATGACTCTTTTATGCAAGTTGTGCTTGGTTTTTGGCATCAAGAATTTGTGGCCACTTTAAAAAATAGTCAAGAAAGAAATGGGGAATCCTGATTTCAGCTCATTTTACAAAATCACTAGCATGAGTGCAAGGATCTCATGGTTTGGTATGTCAAACCTTTGCACAACATGATCCTATATTGAGATTATCTCTAATTTCTTATCAATGCAGAAGTGCTAGTATGTTCAATTATACACAAAATAAGGAGCTTTATTTGATTTATTCAAAATGTTATGCCGAGGTGCATAATTACTATCCAGTTACTTTTGCAAAATATCCTTTACTTTTAGCTTTTTTTGTGCACAAGATTTATATACAAATGCAATAAGTGCTCATTGTGCAAGATCCTACAATAGTTGATAGACAAAGTCTTGAGGGATGGGTATATTAAGAATACAAAGGTCTCACCATTAGATTATGTAAGATCCAAAAAAAAAAAAACATAAATTATGGGAGTATTGCTATACTTATAAAAAGGATCATTATAAATACTAAACTTTTTTTCCTTTTGTATTTTTATATCAAGAGTGACCAAGCTAACTATTGTGTGGAATTAGGCGTTGTAATTTAAGTTCTCATCCATTTTGTCCTTTTATTCTTTGGGTTTCACTTGTCTCAAAAGTGGTATTTTTTCAAATTTTCAGTTCTCCAAGGATATCTTCTTACCATACTAGTTCTAGTTGCATATCGTAGCATGTAGAGTCAATTAGCCCACAACCTAAGGAGCCAAGATCTATCACATCTATCTTCTCATAGCTACTTTCTTCATTGGACCTATGATATAACTCCTTTGCCTCCATCATGTTTGAGCCACTAGCCCAATTTCTCAGATTCATGTTTAACAAGATGTTGGTAAGATATTGTAATGCATTTGTGTTAGTGATTAGGATTCTCTAATTAATTTCTCTAAGTACACACTTGATTTCTCTTCTTTCTCATTAAGTATTCGTAGCAATAAGCTACACAGTTGCATTGTGAATCTCATGGATTTTGGGCACGTTCATTTCAAGCCACTACCCTCATCCATGAGAGAAACTCACGATTAGTAGCAAATTAGTGTTTTCCTTATTTAACATTTGCATTTAGATTGCTTTTGTGTTGATTTTTGCATGGTTCCCTCTTCAATTAATTTCATGGAACTCATTTTCTTCTTGCATCACCCACATCATTTTGAAGTGCGAACCCTCAAACTTTGTAATCCGAGCTCGGAAACCTCTTAAACTCCATTCCCAACTTTGCCTATTTTTAGGTGTGTGTGAGTGATTTTGTGTGACTGTCAAGCCAAGCATAACACTATATTTTCCGGAGGCATTGTCAATCAAATGGCTTTGGCTTGATGGCTAGCCTAATTTGGGCATGCTATTATTGGCTTGAGGTCGTGGGGTCAAAAGCATTTCGGTGTGGACTAAGGGATAGGGATCTCAAATTTGGTGGCAAATTGCACTTTTAAGGGACGTTGGGTTGAGGGCCTTGCCACGCTGACGGGCACCACATTTGCCCGCAGCCCACACTCGGATGTCAACCACGCCTCCAATCCCCTCTATTGCTTTCTTGGGTCCATAAGTTGTGTGTCTTGCACCCGCTGCTGAGCACCTTGATTGCCTCTTGCCTAAGAGTGCTTCCCCATACCAAAGAACACAAGGAAAGCATCAATGTTATTCTCTACTAAGCACGAGTTTCAGCAGGTAATCAAAATCTCAAGGGGCTCCAAGTGGAAGGATAAAGCAAGGATCAAAGCTTTAAGGTTTTTTCAAAGGCAAGTCATTGAGCTTTTAGCTTTTTTCAACAAGCATTCAAAGCACTTTGTGAAGAGGAGTTTCACTCCAAATGAAGTGGAGCTTCACAAAAAGGGTCTCTCTCTCTCTCCCTCCCTCTCTCTCGCATTAAACCCAAAAAAAATTGCAACTAAGCACAACATTTTTTGCAATAAAACATCATTATCTACATTTTTCAGGGATGACATTTTAGTTCTGCTTGTCTAAAGAGGTAGACAGTGGCTGGGAGAGTCTCCTTAGCGCAATGGAAGAAAAGGGACTTAAGAAGTTTAATAGGCAGGGCGTTCACACTTGGCAGACCAAGTTGAAAGGTTACTTAATGAAAAAGGAGCTATGGAAAATCTTCAAGCCAACCATCATTGATCCTTCATCCATTGATGGAGCTTACATACAGGCACAAGCTATGAGCGCACAAAATCAAGCTTAGGATGATAACACATTAGGAATCATAATCAATGCACTACATGACAATCTTGGCAGACCAAGTTGAAAGGTTACTTAATGAAAAAGGGGCTATGGGGAATCGTCAAGCCAACCATCATTGATCCTTCGTCCATTGATGGAGCTTACATACAAGCACAAGCTATGAGCACACAAAATCAAGCTTAGGATGATAACGCATTAGGAATCATAATCACTGCACTACATGACAATTATGTACACATCATTGATGATTGTGAAACCTCACAGCTGCATGGGAAGCACTAAAAAAAAACTTTGGAGCTAGGAAAAAGAAGAGCAAAGTAAGTTCAAAGAAGGATATATACAAGTTAACAATGGAACATAACGAAGATATTGCAAGCTTGGTCAATCACCGCAAAAGCATGACCACACAACTAGCTTATGTAAACAATGTAATACCAGAGGAGGACAAAATTGCAGTTCTTCTAGCAGCCTTACCACCTACATTGGACCAGATCATGACCAACATTGAGGACAAGGATCCAATACCAGATTTTCAAGATGTCATCAACTCTTTAATGTCCGAAGAAAAGAAGCAAGTGAGGAATATTGAGCCTGGGGGGGGGAGCTTTTGCAGTTAGCTCTAGTACCAAAACTTGTTTCAAGTGTGGCAAAGAAGGGTGCATAGCAAAGGATTGTCTAACATCAAAGACTTGCAGCATTTGTGGAAAGAAGGTTCGTTTTCCTTCCAAGTGTTTCAAAAGGGACAGATGCAGCACCAGCAGAAATCCAAGGCCCAAAGGGTATTAGGTGGAAGAAGACAAAGATGAAGATGAAAAAGAAGGTAGAAATAGCCTTAAAGTCTACAACGACATTCTCTAGATTTTTTTTGTTTTGCCTTTCCCCTTCAGTTGTATTTGTTTGGAGATAGCTTGGACTAGCTTGGTCTCTGTTTTATACATCTATTTGAGGGCAGGTGTTTGTCTCTTGGATTAGAGATAGTTTGTCTCTTGGATTGGGGATGTATGTTGTTTGTGCTCCTGGATTGGAATATTGTCTTTCTTCATGAACTTGTAGCCCAAAGTTCAAGGAGAGGATTCCTCTTGTATTGACATCCTTAGTGGATACCATGTGTCATCCTTAGTGGATAAAAAATATTCCATGTATTTCTTCCTAATCCAAACCTCAAGGGGAGGATTGTAAGGTGTGAGCTTTGTCCTAGAGTACTGAAGTATGAGTCAAGGAGAGAAAAGGTGGAATTATCCCCCATCCAGTGGTGCAAGGCTGTAGAGCTACTTAAAGCTCATTTCATGAATGTAATAAACTCAAGTCGATTTTGTATTACATCTCCCTTGTTTATGGTGAGCTTGTGATGGCTGAGAAAATACTCAACATCGTGTTATATTGAGTCCAAGTTATTTGATCTTAGAACCTAATTCGCTTGAGTGATAATGTAGCCAACACACACTCACTTGTATGCACAATGTTTCTCTTTCATCCACCCTAGCTAGCACGATCTCATTCCCTTCAGTTTTAAGTAAAAGTTACTAAATACATGTCACACAAGAACTATAAAGATTTTACAAAATGAAGGGAAGAGCTTACATGATGATAAAAATGCTACACATTCAAGCTTTTTGTTGAGTCTTTAGGAGTCACAACGAATGATCAAAATTGAGTCCTCATTATTCTCCTTGTTTCAAGATGAAGCCACGTTCTAGCTCTTTCCATATATGGAATAAACTAAAACCATGTGTTTATATCTAGATCTTAACTTTACACATCCACTTCTACCATAAATATAGTGTGACTAGAGCTAAAAACCTTCAACACATAATGTCACAAATACTTCAAGCGCACGGGGAGACTGGCTCTAAATGAATTCCTCACTACATGTATTAGACTCTTTTATACCTTAAAAAAGGGCCTTTTCTCATCTCTGAATCGTAGAATCCATCAAAGATCGTTTTACCAAGGTGAAAAATCTAGTACATAAACTTTCTAGAAGAAAGAAGTTTGCCTTATTTCTCATTGGAAGTGGACTATTTGTCTCATTTTTCATTGTAAGTGGACTATGTTTTCAGCATTCGTATTTCTCGCAGCAATAACAAACACTAACCAGTGCTCACATTTTCCATGTTTATAATTAAGACATCTAGAAATGAATCAAAATTGCCTCATGAAATTAGGAAAAGGTCATGTATGATAGAGCCTCCTAGGTCCTCTTCCTAACTTGATCAAGAATGAGCCAAGTCCTACACATAGCAAGGAACACTGGTGAATAATTTTCCAATGAAACCATGATTTGATGATGAGATAGGTGAATTGCAAGGATTTAAGTGTGAGGTTATGGCCACGACATCCATAAATCTGGAAGGTGAAACTCTCTAATTCACATCTTGATGCACAATTTGAGTGAGTTCTTCACCCATTAAAAGGACTTTATGATCAAGTTCCTACATTATGTTTTACCACAAGATTGTGTACTTGAGGAAGGCATATTGGACCTAGCTTGTTGTGGTTGAGGGTAGAAAATCACAACATGGTACTTCCCCCCTAGAGTCTAGCTAGGACCTAGCTAATTCTTCTAACTCCTCCAAACTAGAAGCTTGGATGAATATTTGGAAAAAACCACTGTATAAACATTAAGTTCAGATGATGCGTTCAATCACGTAATTTTAGTGCTCCAAGACAGAATCCATCGTCATGCACGTATAGGTTCAAACGCATGACAAGAGAGAAAAAATATTGGATGCCTCTGGAGTCATGTGCGTGAAATTGGGGTAGCATCTAGTGTCATGATTCTTGGAGTGAATTTTTGCTCTCCTTTGTGCGAATCATGTGCGCACAGTATGAGGGTCACTATGCCCACCAAAACAAGAATAGACAGGAACTTGCAATGGAGCAATTGCATTCGAAATCTTGTAAGGTGGTCTTGGGGATCTATATAGAGAGACCTTTCTCCACATTGGATCTCGGCTCTGGCAATCTTTTTGTCGAGGATGACCATCTATGTGTTGTCTATCTAATTTTTGGCAAATCCAAACACAAATCACAATCCCATGTGGTCACTACAATAGCAAAATCATTTCTTTGCCTATCCGCAGCGGTCTGCATCGACTCGTGCTCCAAGGAACTGCTAGATAGAAACTCGCTTTTGAAAGGGATTTCAGCAGATCAGGACCCAAATGTTGTTGTGGATGAGGAAAGGGAAGTGGCTTTAAGAGCTTTAAAAGCCACCTAAATGAAAGAGGCATGGTATTTGGAAATTAAAGTAGAGAAACTAGAGTGCCAAAGATGAGTGCTAGATGATTTGAGCTAGGCTACGTCGTACAGTCCATGGAATAGGCACCCTATGGAAAATTAGTGGAGAATGGGCAGTAGGAGACTATAGTTAGCACCTAGCTCTAGTGAAGAGGTGTCTGTCTATAAGAATTTTGCCTCATTATATGTGTCACAACTTTTCACCTTTAGTTTAAGATCTTTACAAACCTGGTTGAAACCACAAAAATGGCTCAGATCAGGATTTTAATAAATGAGGCATAACTTTTGCATGTGAGATCAAAATATCATGAAATTTACATGAAAATCTCAAACATGAAAATTTTATTTCTTTAAAATTAGCAAATTACTCATAAAATTGAACTTCAATAGTTAATTTGGAGGAGTAAAGCATATTGAAAGTCTCTGAGAATATAGGTTAAAAAGGCTTGGTATACCTATCACATACCTATTGAGGGATTTTTCAAAGAATCTTCAAATAATTTTATTTATTTTTAAAAGTGAATAGAAAAAAATTGTCCATCTTTACAAATTAGTTGCCAAAGATGGCCATAGAAAGACGCCCTTTAGACCTTCATTTAGCTTTGTACTATTTTTATCAACTCATATTGAGTGTTGGGTATAATTTCTTGAAAGAGTTTTCTATTTAGATAACTTAAGTAAGGTTGGATAATCTTTTACAAAACTCCCTAAAAGCCACAAAAGTGGCTATAGTTTTATAGGACCGGTGTGAAGACATCTAAAATCTTAACAGTAGGTTGGTAATGGGACATTTATGTGTCATGACACACTTTTATGTTTTGTTAAGTGAGCAGTTTCCTTAAAATATTTAAAGAGTTTCAAAGAAAACTTTTAAGTGTTCTATTATATCCACAAAGATGGCTTACGAGGTGAAAAAAACCCTGGAATTTATTTGGTCTACTAGCTCCACGTTCAACTTCGTTCTTGCATATGATTTTTCAATCTAAACTATGCCATAAAAGGCGTGCAATTTTTTACCATTTTTCATAATTTTAACACGATACCACCATACAAGCCGCTTTAGTGAGGGCTCTACACTACTACATGTGTAGCCTTAGTAGTTCTCAACATGCTTTCATACTTCTAAGGAGAGATAAACGTGCATATTGAAAGGTATAACTTTTTTTCTTAATCCAATTCTATTTGTTGAGTAAAATTGAAATTTCAAGAATTTTTTGGTGCAATGAAATCTATACGTATTTTTTATTCTATAAATGGACTCTATAACATATATCTACTCTTTCTTGAGTTTTACGGTACCTAATGATGGGAAAGTCTTTTGATTCAACTTGAATTAGAATCGTTTTGAGTTAGCAAGTATATAGTCCCCTTAACATTGCTAATTTGACATGAAAAATATGTTATCTTTGTAGAATATAACAATATTTCATCATATATTTTGAATCTTCTATACATGGATGGTGCTCCAAAGCACTGTAAATACCATGATGTAGAATCCAATTTTTTTGTTGTTTGTTTTTTTTGCTCTTCTTTATTGTGATAAATATTCTCATAAGTATAAGCTTTTTCATGCTTATGACAAGTTTGATGGCTACCTATGTTTCTCTAAGTCCAAAGTGATTTAAGAAAACACATAATGAGTGATAGTAATGAGCATGGATATATAAATGCTCACGGTAGGTCAAAAAATGAGAAAAATGCAAAGTTTTTGTACCTATTTCTATGTTTAGGAAACAAAATGTGAGATTGAGATAACCATTCCCTTTGATCAACAACCCATTGAATTTATGGAAAAAATAGTATCATGGTTTTAAAAAATCCATAGCATTCTTACTATGTGATTCATCCTAAGAAATAGCTGTTTTGAGTAAAATGCCATAATACATCACCTTTAGAGACTTATCATTGCCAAATGGTGAGGAATTCTGAAGGTTACTCAATTTTTCCATAAGTAGTGGTCTCCTAACTTCAAGATCAAGGAAGAATTTTGCATAAAGAACAAGTCTGCTCGAAGAATTGGAGTTCTTTTCAAAACCTTGGTGGAAGGACATTTTATGTCATGTTAAATTATCAATTTAGGGTTAATAAAGGAACATCCTATGAGTAGATAATAATTTTTATCACCTATAATTGATCCTATATCATTGGGCATATGTTAGAGTTGCATTGTAGTATATACAATTTTCATTTTGACTTTTGGTTTGGTTAATTAAATAAATTTGATATGTTTAATCTTTAAATATATGGATTCTTTGATTTGACATTTATAGTGTTTAGTTGTTTTATGGATACAAGTGTGTCCTTGTAACTCACTATCCCCCCTTAAGGGGATACTAGTGGCAAGGAAACAAATTATGTGAGTGGTCACACATGAGAATAGTGTAACAAATGAAGTTGATGAGTATTTACAATCTAAGTCTGTGTTATTCTTTCACTAAGACTATATGGTATGGTTTGTGTGTGAAAGTGTTTAGACATGATACTATGAATGTATATGTGTGTGTTGTTTTGATGAAATGAACTATGAGCATGAAGTCGTAGTCGAAAGAAAGACGGTGACATTAGGAAAAGCTTGGACTCAACTTTTGGACTTGTAAGAAAAATGACATGTCATTGTAGAGAGAGAATAAAAAATCATTTTCTCCTTTTCCATACATGTTTTTCAAAAATCTAAATATCACCCTCATTACAAGGTACATTCATTAAAAAACCAAAAAGTATTCTAGTCATGATAGCACTTCATTGTTTGTGGCAACTAAGAATTCAATGCCAAATCTCAACTTTTTGTGTTTCCAAAAACTAAGCTCTGCATTCTTAGCTCTCTCCTCTCCCCCCTCACCTCCTTCTGCAACTAGTTTCCATTAGTTATAACACAATTGATGCTTATAGCTCCTCCACATAGAACTTCTACAAGGAATCAAAGAGATTGTATCATATGCACATAGAGATCTCACAAGAGTGTGAGCCCTTCTATGAGAAAAACAAACAAAACACCATTCTTGAAGCTTTGAAAGAGAACTTCATATCACAATGCATGAAAAATGTGGACCTTTGGATGGACATTAGAATGTATCCTAACTATCCGATCACAGACTCCACTCCACCTTTCAAGGATATAGCCTCTCTGGTGAACTATGTGGGAGATGTTCATGATGGCTTGTCTGGCTACAAGAACTTAGTTGGCCACAAGAAATGATGTTCTGCAACGAACACTAGAAAGTTTTGCAATGTGGTCAACAAGTTGAAGGTAGCAAGGAGATCAAAGGGCATACACAACAAGTCAAAGAAACAAAAACAGTGCTAGGTCTTCAACAAAGAGAAAGATGTCTATGGGACATTCAACATTTGAAGGTTGGCTCGAGATGAATTAAGAAAAGAGTGCAAGCCATCAAGTAAGTCCATCTTTCCTTTTTACTCACAAGCTCTTAGACATACCTCTTACTTTTGGCATGCATTCCCAGGTCTTTGTTGCACCCCAAAGAGGAAGTGGAGTGCATCACAACCACCTTCTTGGCTCCTTCCTCATATTGAATCCAAAAAACTTTGCTAGCTTCTTGGATAACAAGCACTATGGTAAGATCATTGCCAAATAGCGTGACAACCTTTTGAAGGAGAACCAACTCGATGCATGGAAAATTTAATCAATTTTGGATAAAGCTGATATTTTGAATAAATAATATGCTGCCATTTACGAGTATGTAGCGTCATTTGTAGTGCTATTCCACTAGGAAAGGGTTTAGCTTTCTAACTCCTACTTAGGTCTATGCAAAAACAAGTTAAAAAGATTCACATAAAGCACACACTACTTCCAAACCTTTTTCTATTAAAAGAAAAACGTTGGGAAGTTATTTTCACATTGAATCGACATACAGATTGCCAAAAGCAAAGGAAGTGGTATATGACAAGTATAATAATATTTTTATGATTTGATCGCATTGCAAACATACATTGTGTAGTTATTTGTCAGATGTTACTTTTGAAGAGTGCAACGGTGTCCTAAACAAGTTCATTATGATTTTGTCTTGGTAATTTGTACAAAATGATCCAAAAAAGGACACTATAATGTATAGTTGTGGTACCAAACTAGTGTTAAGATTGAGCAAGATAAAAAGAGGTCTAAAAATGGTTGGGATGTTCCAAAGAAGTTGTCCATTGGTGGTGTAAAATCTTGACTCTTCCTATCAATGCCTACGGCCCGAAGACAACATAAAAGCAATCGTGCACAAGAAATACAAGTGGCGAGATAAAATAGATGGAAAAATTTGCACAATGTTGTAGTTGATCATGTAGACAATGGTGCAACCAAGACTTGCAAGGTGAAGGGATGTAATGTATTTATTTTAATGATATGCTAATCTTTCCACCAACATATATGTTATCTTGTAATGTTTGTGATTGATTTGTGTGCAACACAAAATATGTAATCACATGCCTTGGTTCGCAAGGCAATATGGCACCTTGTCTATCTCGCCTCCACAAGGCATGGAGAAAATCCACTATGAAGCTTGTATTGGGTAATTCAGCCCACTACAAGAAAGGGCTATGTGTAGTGACCTAGACAAAATTTCAAAGAATGTTACGGGGTTGCACTAGAGGTTTCATATGCAACCTTTGAAGGGACCCTTGCACACTATATTGGGTCCCTTATATGTGACCTAAAGTGGGTGGGTCCCTTATGCCACTCCCACACTTTAAAATGTTTGTTTTCTTTATGCAAGGAGATGTAGTCCGTGATTTTTTGATGCATGCTTGTGGGGGAAGAGAGAGAGAGAGAGAGAGAGAGAGAGAGAGAGAGAGAGAGAGAGAAGTATGTGCAGTGTGTAGTGTAGCATAGAGAGAGATAGAGAGAGAGGGGGGGGGCAACCTAGAGGGCGCATGGGTGTGGTTGTAGCAGAGAGAGAAAGGGCATGTGGTTGCAACAGAGAGAGGGGGTGTGGGCGTGGTTACAACAAGACAAGAAAGGACACACTCAATTTCCCTCCCTTTTCAAGTATGCATGCACGTTTGTCATTTTTCTTATCGTGTGGAAATTACCATGGAAATTAGAGAAAACTTGGTGATTTTTGCAAAAAGATCTCTAGAAAATGATCATGGATGAAAATCGAAGGGCTTTTTCAGGCACAAGATAATTTGTTTTGCGGAAAAAATATGTATAAAAGAGGCCCAAAACTTTAGAATTTTGGGGTCCCTTAAGTGGCATCATAGGAGGCGGGAAGGGGACGCATGTAGCTATTATAACGCAAATGTGCTTGAGCAAGGCACCATTGATAAGCTCCAACATAGGGGGGAAGGGGATGCCTTTAGTCTTAATAATTCTAATGTGCTTGAAAAAGGCACCATTGGCAAGTTCCAGCCTCTAACATAGGGGGGACAATGCCTTTAGTATTTATAATGCTAACGTGCTTGAACAAAGAACCATTAAGAAGATGGTAGCAATATCAACACCATTAAGTAGCCTCCCGGGAACAAGATTAACCTTATGGACTACCACAAGGATTCAAAAATTACACTCGAACCTTTACACCACATAAATTCTAGCTCATACTAATACCCCATGAGTACTAGCCACTAACCAAAGTGTTCAAGATCAAGAGGTGTTGTTGAAGCAAAGTGGGAGTGTAATTTGAAAGAAAAGTGGATTCCTAAAATACTAATAGCTCTAAGTATTTGAGTGACATCTTTTAGTCTATTTGTGGTAACAATCTTAAACCATAACTATGAGAGGGAAAGAAGCAGTGTGTTTGGTCAATGGAGTAAGTGTGTTTGGTCAATGGAGTAAATTATCCGAGTCCTTCAATCCTACTTTTAACACTAGACAATAGTTGTGAGCCCGCTAAAGGTTAGTAAGGGTCAAGTGTAATGTGTAGAGTGCCCCCCTTGTGTTTGAGGTCAAACAAATCAATATATTGCACGAAAGTGAAAAATATCACTTTGCGGTGGAGATATGGTCATTTTGCTCTATTCTGATGAGTTGGACTCTTAATGCATCCCCAATTCTTCACAGCTTCCCAACATGATGGTATCTGCACATGTATCATCTTTTTATCTTCTTTTGTTTGATATTCAGTGTGTTCTTTGACTTGTGCACTCTCTAGCACTTTTGATTCAGTAGTAGTGGGAGGCTCTTAAGATGCTTCCTATGGCATGTTGTCCTCATGGGCTTCTTTCTGTATTGGAAAAAAAGATTTTAATGTAGCTTGGGGAAGTGGCATAATTGTTGAGGTGAGCGAGCTTTGGAGTGATCTTTTTTCAGATATTCCTCAATTTACCAAATGTAGAAAAAAAAAACTCAATCCAAATAAGCTTGCTTTGACAAGAATTTTTAGAGTTGAGGGTTAAAGCGAGCTTTTGGAGCAATCTTTGGAGTGATCTTTTTTCAGATATTGCTCAACTCACCATATGTAGAAAAAAAAACTCACTCCAAAAAGCTCACACCGATGAGAATTTTTGGAGCAAGCTTTTTTTTTTCTCTCCCTCTCCCTCCCCTCTCTCTCACTCCCTTTGGTCTCTTGTTACCTCTCCCTATCTCTATTTCTCTCTATCTCCCACTCCTTCAATCTCTCTCTTTTTCTCTCCCTCCATCTCTCTCTCTCTCTCTCTCTCTCTCTCAATTCCCCTTCACTCTCTCTACCTCTATCCCCTTCCCCATTTTATAGACTTCCCTCCACATATGCGAGAGAGAGAGAGAAGGGGGGGGGGGGGGAGACACACACATGCATGCACCTCTCTCTCTCTCTCTCTCTCTCTCTCTCTCTCTCTCTCTCTCCCCATGTGTGGAAGTGGGAGCTAAGCTCCCATCTCCCTCTTATATTTTACCTCCACATGTCCTTGAGAGAGAGAGAGAGAGAGAGAGAGAGAGAGACACTTAGCTCCCACCTTCACATGTGCTTGAGAGAGAGATATACGTCTCTCTCTCTCTCTCTCTCTCTCTCTCTCTCTCACACACACACACACACACAAGCACATGTCAAGGTGGGTGCATAGCTCCCACCTCCACGAGAGAGAGAGAGAGAGAGAGAGAGAGGGAGCCTCAAGCATAGTCATGTGAAAGTGGACACTTAGCTCCCACCTCGACATGTGCTTGATATATATATATATATATATATATATATATATATATATATATATATATATTCTCTCTCAACCACATGTGGAGCTGGCATGAGAGAGAGACAGAGAGAGAGACATATATATACTTTCCCTCAAGCATATGTGGAGGTGGTATCTAATATCCACCTCCATATACCCTTTAGGGAGAGAGAGAGAGAGAGAGAGAGAGAGAGAGAGAGAAAAGACACTCACACATACACATAAATATATATGTATATGTATATCTTTCTCTCAAGCACATGTGGAGGCGGGAGCCTAGCTCCCACCATCACGAGAGAGAGAGAGAGAGAGAGAGAGAGAGAGAGAGAGAGAGAGGCATATACATACTCTCTTTCAAGCACATGTGGAGGTGCGAGCTAAGCGTCCACCATCACATGTGCTTGAGGGGTCTCTCTCTCTCTCTCTCTCTCTCTCTCTCTCTCTCATGTCAAGGTGGGAGTTAAGTGCCTACCTGAAACGTGATTGAGGGAGATATTTGTTTATTTATTTATATGTGTGTGTGTGTGTGTGTGTGTGTGTGTGTGTGTGTGTGTGTGTGTGTTTGTTTGTGTCTCTCCCTCTCTCCCCTTCAAGCATATGTGGAGGTGGTAGCGCCCACCTCCACATGTGCTTGATGTGTGTGTGTGTGTGTGTGTGTGTGTGTGTGTGTGTGTGTGTGTGTGTGTGTGTGTGTGTGTGTGTGTGTGTGTGTGTGTGTGTTGTGGTCGGTTGTTGTTCTTTTTAAGAAATTCAATAGGTGGAATATCTAATAGGTCTCTTTCCAAGAGAAGTTTTGGTCATAGTTTCTTACACACGGGTTATGTAGTCTAATTGTGAAGTTAAGGAACTGGATAGTAGTGGCAAACAAGCCTATTTGTGAAGTAAACCCATGTTTGAAGGTTGGTTCAATTTTTAAGCAGTTAGGATAGACATGATTAATCTCATCCGATAATAATCTATCATTGAGGCTTAATAAATCATCCATATATCAGGTATGATTAAAAATTGAAAGTTTAAGATAATTACTTTTGTCATGTTTTTAAGAAACCATTTGTATTCAAAGAAGTCTAAATACAGATTACACATTACAAGTTAGTAGGAAAATCCCATGGGAATGCCCTGACTTTTATTAAAGCATTGTCCTCCAAAGAGAATTGTACAGTTATCATGTACCCAAGATATGTTATTGAATAGTTTTGCCTTATTGAAGTGAGTGGATGAGAAGATTGTGATTTGTTATTCCATCTAAGTTTTTTGGAGAGCGATATGTAAGAGAAACCATAAATCCTAGCATCCTTGAAGGCCGGCTTAATCATCTAAAATAGAACATCTTTTAGTCCTAATTCACCTTCCAAAGGTATATTCTCATAGCACTGAGTAATATCGGTTGTTGAAGAGATGACAAATTTGTTTGTGTAGGCTTAGAGAAACCTCAATGGCATTTTTTTACCATGCAAAAAGGGTTATAGTGAATTTGAAGAAAGTTACAGCAGATTTTATGTTTAGAGGTACATACATTTTCAAATTCTGAAAGAAGAAGATCAAGGCACAGGTTAATATCTTTGGTAATGTTAGATAAAATACTATTCGAGGCATTAGATATCCATCTAAATTTATGCTTGTTTAATTTATATGTAGGAAATAGTAAAGGAAGCTTGGTATTTTGAATAGAATACCCTATACTTTCTAGATGTTTTGCAATATTATAAGTGACTTCATAGGGGAAAGTATTAAGTGGTGTGAATTCATTGCTAGAAATCCTAGAGTTAGTTGCATTCCAAACCAAGTTTTTGCATATAAGAGTGGGGCAATTGGAGCTTTTATCAAGTCCAACAAAAAACCAGTTATGTGAAAGTTTTTGAGAATCTTCAGCTATTTGTGGTGTGATCCAAGAGCTATTAGTAGATAGCCATTGAAATGGTATATGTGAGATTATTTGAAAGAAGAAATTTTCAACCAATTTAACTAAGTCCAGTAGGACTGTCTTCTCCAATCGGAGAGTACTGACAAGGTCAGCCAAATAGCTAAGCAAAGCTATTAAGGCAAGATATGGATTTTTCAAAAAAGTGGGTATGTGACTAAGTCCTTTTGCAAGGATTTTTTGAATTGTGGTATTTGCAATGAGATCCAGATAACAAGTACAGACGTGTAAGCCATAAGTATACAAAATTTTGCAGTATGGGACAAGTTTATCACAATCACAAGCAAGCATAGTGCTGTGTCACAAGAAATCATTACTATAGACCACATTCTTAATGGATTGTTGATATTTCCAACCAATAAGAACATTATCAAGTATCTCACAATTTCCAAAAAGTAAGTTAAAACATTCACAAAAAAAGTGTTTTAGGGTGTACCCAATCCACAAGTGCATTTTGAAACAGATAGTGTTCGTAAATATACTTTTTGCCAGATGTCTTTTTGGTCAGAGACAATCTTCCACAAGGGCCAACAACAACCTGCACAATCATAAGTGAACAGAAGTCAAGAAGGTGCCTGATAGGGGTGTTCCTACCTCTTCCCCTAGTGAAGCTACAAGATTTTTCTCTAGAAAAATAGAGGAGGAGCTGGGTGTCACGAATGAAGTAAAAGAATTAGGGGTGGCAAGAGAGTTGGGTCTTTTTAGTGAGGAGGAATCATCATCATCAATAGAAGGCTTGAGAAGACTGGTGATAATCATAACACCTTTGTAATTTGCATAGGTAGTTAAATAAGTCCCCGGTTCATTCGCTTTCAATTCTTTGAGGATATCTAGCATAAGCCCACGAAAAATGTTGAAAGCAATTTGAGCAATAACTAATTGTTTGGCCTGGACACCTAGCCAAGAGCAGATGAGAGACAGGTGAAAGTCCACTGGTTTTTCAGGAAAGAGCTGGTCCAAATGATTGAGGATAAACCAGATAGCATGGTCAAACCACATAATGCTAGATTCGCATGAAGGTTTAGGGTCAAGAAATTTACGAGCACATTTAACATAAGGTTGAAAAACATTCTAGATGGATTCCGTGTAGAAATTCAGATTACTTTTAGCAAATTCCATGTTCCCTTTTGTCCGTATGTATAGACCTGTATTAGAGGAGCACTTGGAGTGGTCTATCAGGTTGAGGTTGAAGGGGGCTTTAATGAGTTCTCCTTTGTCGAAGAATTGGCCTCCTTTCAAAATTTTGAGTCTACAATCCTCAATAGTGGCAGCCGGGAGGTTAGCCAGATATACCCAAGTTTCGCTAAGAATAGGTGCCAGAAAAGCTTTGTTAGGTAGAACCCAAAGCTGATGGTCCACACCAAAGGATTCAATTTCAATATGTCTAACATGAAGGAAAGGAAAAACCTTGGATACCCTCTCTAAAGGGTTAGAGTCACTTAGGGAGCAAAGATTGTTTTGGAATTCCTTGCAGCCTCAAGAGCTGCACTATCTCTGCAAAACATTCCACATGTTTGAGGGATAGAGGGGGCAGCAAGGGCACTGATAAAAGATGGATTGAGCCCACACAATTTCTTCAAAAAGTTAGATAATTCTCCTCCAAAAGTAGAAAATAAGGCAAGCTCTTGCTGATATTGTATAGAAAGTATAGGCAATGTACTGGGAAATCATCTTCACTCCATCTTTGGAGTCCTTGTCCAAGGTAGCTAGAATCTTGACCCAATCATTAAAGCACAACATGTGTAAAATAGACAGTTTTTTGTCAGAAGATAGAGCCAAGTCATATATTAATTGAGAAGCATCCAAACTGCTAATACATATGAGGACAAGAGAGGTAGCCATAGAGAGGGGCTCAGAAGATAGTTCCAGGCCTTGCAAGAGAGCAAGGGTCTGTAATAGATAATATTAGTTAGTAAGTCATGGATTATTTGTGGTAATAGATAACACAAAGTTTGGCCCATCTAGCTAAAAAAGGTCTAGTTCTAACAACTAGGGCATTTTTAGGGGACTGGTCCTTTAAGTAAAATCTAATTTGTACTAAACTCCTTGTATGTTTCTCCGGGTCGTGGTTTAACCTCATGCGAGCTGTCAATTTAAAATTTTGTGATCCTGAAAGAAAGTATATAAGATTAGTCCAGTAGTTTATCCTTAAATCGGCAAGGTCAGAGACCATGTTAGCCATGAGCAAGAAATCGGAATCTGTGTGGGACCACCTAACACCAGCCAACCAATCAAGGATTTAAAGGCAGTGGGTCTAGACATAAAACCAAGACTCAAGGAAGTTTCTAAAGCCAGCGTCTTGGTTTTTTCAAACCTTATGTATAGGACGTGTGTGTAGCTGTTTTACCTTATATAATAAGACAAGAATGAACTTTTACATTCAAAAGACAGCTGGCTCTAGAGAAAAGGTAAAAATTAATACAAAACTAAGTCTTGGAATTCTCTATGTACATCATATATTGGAATGAAGCCACATTCCAATATACAATGAAAATGATCCGATAAAGAATTACTTCCCAAGTGGTAGGAGCAAGTGTACTATCTAACAGACAATAGCTTAAAGCCAAAAAAAAAATCCAAGAAAGAATAGAGTCCTCACCTGCATTCATCCAAACAAGACAACAGATTCATTTGCCTTGGATGTGTATTATAGGTGTCAATGGACTATATCAGTTATTATCCATGTCCAACTTACATCTCTTTTTACCTTAAAACCATTGTCCAAAGTGTTCATGTCTTTCAATTCTTTAGTTTTTAATGAAAAATTTTATTATCTCATTTATTGGCAGTAATTGTAAGTATGGTTTCTATATAGCCCAATGTTTCATAAGACCTTAAATATATATTTAACATGATTATCATTTTGATCAAAAGGCCATTACCCCTTTTGATCTAAGTGTCCTATTTTAACTCATAGGTTAGTTTTTCAATTTTTGTTTTGCCATATTTTCAGGCCCAAAATCCTAAGTACCATAAAGCATAAAGTAAATTGATTAACAACTTGAGTTATGCACCAAAAAATCCCTTTTATAAAGCATCAATTTTGGCTTAAGTAAAAACCAAAAACTTGCAGGCCCTCAAGGGCATATCCAATCCAATTTACCTCCTTCTGTATGTGTTGTAATAAAGAGATAAATATATTAATTCAATCCTCACTAAAACTAATTTTTATATGAAGGGTTTGAAACATATTTCTATTGGCCTACCATGAAAGCAAACATACAAGAGTATGTTTCTAAATGTGTGGTATGCCAAAAGACGAAGTTTGATAGAGGGAAGCAACCTCGATTGCTTCAACCTTTGCCAATCCCTAATTCACCATGGGAGAGCATATCCATCGATTTTATCTTTGGATTGCCTAATATATCCATGGGAATACGGGAATATGAACGATAGTAGACAGGTTCAGTAAACAAGCTCATTTTATACCTATCAAAAATACTATCAAAGCCCATCAAATGGCAACCCTCTTCATTTCACAAATTTTCAAGTACCATGGCTTGCCAATGTCCATAGTGGTGGATAGAGATCCTAGAATGACCATAAATTTCTGGAAGGGTCTCTTTGAGAATTTAGGAACAAGGCTAAACTTCTCTTCGGCCTATCACCCGCAAACGGATGGCCAAAGTGAAATAGATAACCTAACAATTCTTGATCTACTAAAAGCCTATGTAACGAAAGTAGATCAAAGGTCCCAATGGGAGAAGTACTTACCCTTAGTGGAGTTTTCCTACAATAACATTGTACATACTTCCACGAGAAAAGCACCTTTCGAGGTAATTGAGGGAAGATAAAAAAGTCCCCTGCTACTTAAGGGCTGAAAGCAAAGGATGGTGGGACAAAAAAAGGGCCAATTTTTTTTCCACCTGTTTGGTCCTTTGGAGGGAAAGTTTTGAGGCCCAAAATTTTTGGAATTTGTTTTTTTAAGCTATAGTTGTATCTCAAAAATACAAGTCATGCAGTTTCACAATGGGCTAGCCCGTGTGAGAGTAGTGGTGTAATTAGTGGATTTAGTGGTCCGAACTGCGTCCGTTTGAATTGAGCGCTTTCTGCCAGCGCTAGGGCTCTCTCTCCCCCTCGTAGCAGAGTTGCTCTCTCTCTCTCTCTCTCTCTCTCTCTCTCTCTCTCTCTCTCTCTCTCTCTCTCTCTCTCTCTCTCTCTCTCTCTCTCTCTCTCTCTCTCTCAGCATTGTACCAGAGCTGCTATCGTGTGAGTTCTCCCACCATGAGGACCCCAAAGGCCAAGGGAGCTACTGCCAACAGAGTGTCACCTTCAACATGCAAACAGAAAGGGAAGGCCAAGGAGGAAATGCCCACCCATGGGAGAAGCAACAACAAAGGTTCTTCCACCCCCGCCTCTCAACAAACAGAGCTGGAGAACAAAAGCAGTCCCAACACAAGGGCTAGTGCAAAACAGTTCAAGGCTTTTGAAATCGACTCCGAACGGACCTCACACCGTGTCAATGAGGATGAATCAAAATCTGCCAACAAGTCAAGATGTGGTAAGCTATTCATTGGAATCAGGCTTGTGTTAATTAGATGGTGTAAAATTTTGAATTTAAATGTTCAGTGTAAAATTTGATACCTTGGAGCATCGCATTTGTAATCCATATGCATATGAGAGAAAAATTAGAAAATTGACTTTGACCATGCTAATTATCCAGCTTGCTCTATAGTATTAAGTGTATTTTTCTAGGATATTCTAGAAAAGTGGTTGTGGAGCTTCAATGTTTGTGGATAGAAAGGTTTAGCTAAGACAATGTACATGATTCTATAGTTTCCCTGCTTTATATTAGAGCTTTGTATATCATATGCTAAGGATTAAAACTGAAGTTATTGCAGACTATTGTTGAAGTTGCGTGGAAATAGAGTATGGATAAATCATATTGTAAACACATTAGTTATTAGTTATTAAATGTACAGTAACAAATGTGATACTTTGGATTTGTATCACAATAATTTCTGATTTGTTTGACATTTCAGGTAAGAATAAAATGGAGGAGTACCCTCAACAAACCAGGTTCTGTTATACAGCAGAGGACTTGCATGAGGAGTATGGCCTTAGTCTAGAAGGCAAACTCCCTAAGGACCTGACTGATGAGGACTTGCCATCCAAGCAGTGGTTATCTGTTTTCAAGTACAAGTTCCAAAAGAACAACAAAATTTATTTAAATCATTTGCAGCCACATCTGGTGGATGACTGCAGATTTCTATTCTCCAAAGTTTATCAGGGACCCCCTTCATGCGGTGAACTGACCACAAAATTTGCTAAGGGTTATGCGTTCGAGAAATGTGATGCAGCGAGAAAAGACCCAACAGGGCATAGAATAGCATGGGCCCGGTTTGGGGAAGGAGTGTTGCAGATGATATCATTTAGGACTGGTGGTCTTGACCGTAAAGTTGAGACATGGAGGAAGCAAAATGCTTCCTCCCCTGGAAGTGTCCCGGAGTCAGTTAATAAGGCCCGCATGACTCAAAGTGGCAGCAACATCTGCACAAAACCAGAGCAAGGTGTCAGAGGGGCAGTGGCTGACTACCTACCTGACTTAGAGGCATTGCTCCAAAGACTCCAAAAGCAGGTGTCACATCCAGGGTCATCAAAACTAACAGACCTGAAGGCCTCTATTCAAGCAAACAAGGACCAGCTACTGGTATATGAGGGTAAAGAGGGCGTGGCGAAAAGTTTGATGGAGGATATTGATACCCTGGAGGCGTGCATCGGTGTGCTGCGACAGCAAATACCTATCTCTGATGAAGAGATCAGAGAGGTGGAGGCTGATAAGTCGGCGCTTGTTAAGACGGCACGGGGTTCTGAAAATGTCAAGAAGCTCCAAGCTGAGATTGAACAGCAGGAGGTATTGTATTTCTGGCTTATTGCATTGTGTACAACTGTTGAAAGTTTTTATTATGCACAAGGTTTGGTGATTTGGCATGTTTCACTTCTTGACTGGTTTATTTGTTGACATTTTTATGGGTTTTATTACTATCTTGGACTGGTTTGGTACTCTCTCTAACTGTTTTGGTACTTTTACTTCCTTGTTTCTAATTTTTGAGTCTTACACTGTACTATTTGTTTTGTTTTGGATTCTATAATGGCACAATCCATGGTACTTTTGGTGCTTTTCTGATCATTTGGTCTTTTTCAATTCTATTTTGGGACTGCTATGGTACATGCTGCTTAGTGCTTTGGTATCTTCTTTAAATGTCTTGGTACTTTCCAGTTTTTTTTTGAAAGTGGTTTGCTTATTTTTGGACTGTTTTGGTACTTTTTAAACTGATTTGGGTATTTAATCGAACACTAACTACTATGTTCATACTTCCCTTGTAACCTTTTGGTACTTAGTTATTTTAATTGGTTCTCTCTTCGATCATTCTGGTATTGGCTTGAGAATTTGTGGTACTCATATAGTTTACAGATATTGTCTTGGGTGCTATGTGGCACAATCTTTGGTACTCTGGGTGCTTTTTTGTTCATTGGGTACTCTTATTACTTATTTTGGAACTTTCTAGTTACAGTCTTATACTGTAATGTTGAGTTTGACTTGGGTACTTTTGGTGCTTGATACTGCTTTGGTACTTTTGAAACATTTGGTACTTCCCTTGTAACCTTTTGTGCTTCTTTATTTTATTTGGTTCTCTCTTTGACCATTTTGGTACTGCCTTGAGAATTTTTGGTACTCATATAGTCTACAGATTTGCCTTGGGTGCTATGTGGCACAATCTTTGGTACTCTGGGTGCTTATCTGTTCATTGGGTAGTCTGATTACTTATTTTGGTACTTTCTAGTTACAGTCTTATACTGTAATGGTGAGTATGACTTGGGTACTTTTGGTGCTTGATACTGATTTGGTACTGTTGAAACATTTGGTACTTCAACCTATTTTTGTACTTTTGGTACTTTCCTTGTAACCTTTTGTGCTTATTTATTTTATTTGGTTCTCTATTTGACCATTTTGGCACTGCCTTGAGAATTTTGGTACTCATATACTTTACAGATTTGCCTTGGGTGCTATGTGGCAGAATCCTTGGTACTCTGGGTATTTATCTGCTCTTTGGGTAGTCTGATTACTTATTTTGGTACTTTCTAGTTACTGTCTTATACTGTAATGTTGAGTATGACTTGGGTACTTTTGGTGCTTGAAACTGCTCTGGTACTGTTAAAACTTTTGGTACTTTAGGTACTTCTCGTATTTCTAGTACCTTGATACTACATTGGTATTTTCTTCTAATAATGTTTTCTTTGCTAATTGTTTGATTTGGTATTGTCTTGGTTCTATTTTGTAACTGTCCAATAATATTTTGGTACTGCATGTGTTATTCCTTGCTAGCAGTCAATTTTGGTACTGTTTTGGTGCCTGTTGGGTACTGTTTTGTTCTATTTTGGTACTCTTTCAAGAATATTTTTCTATTGCATGTGTTCTTCCATGCATCTTGGTTGTTTTGGTAAGTAAATTACGAGAGCATTCTGTTTTGCAGAGAGAGTATGCCAGGCTCTACAACGAGTCCTTGGAAACCCAAGACCAGTACGAATTTGTAAGCAAGCTCTCTGCTAATGTGAAGAGAGGGATGACTCACACGTTGACTCCAAGGCCTCATGTTGTGGACCCTGAAAACACAATACATGTGTTTGGTTTTTGTGTTGCCTGTGGGGAGGCTTTGGAGGCTTCTTACGTGGTTGGTACCTTCATGCTTCCCTGCAGGCATCAGTACCATCCACTGAGTTTTGCAGGTGTATTGAGAATGGAAGATAGGTGCGTGAAGGCACTTTGCAACACTGTAATCCCTTCAAAGGCAAAGGCCTGGATTTCAAGGACGTCGTTATTGAAAAGTAAGTGGGGTGTTTGTGTTGGAGACTACATGCTTATAATATCAGTTGAATTTATGATCTAATCTTCTCTTTCATCTTTGTGTATATGTAGGGAGAGGATCATTCGGTGCGGACACCCATGACAACACCAACACCCTTGTGTATCGGAAGGATCTTTTTGGATACGGCAAGTCAGATGCCAGTCACATGCTCCAGGAAGATCCTTATAAGTCAGTGCATGAAGTACTGCATGACATTGGTGCCAACACGATGGAAGGCAAAAAGGGTGAGCTTGCTCTAGACTCCAGTTTGGAGGAAGATAACACTAAAGCCGAAGCGCAAGAAAGCCAGCAAGGCCCTAATGCCAGCACAATGGAAGGGAAAGGGTCTGAGGCTGGTGTGGGCTCGGGTATGGCAAAAGCTAAACTGAAAACTGAAGTGCAGGAGAAGGATAAACAAGAAAGCGAACCGATTGAGGAAGTTGATGACATAGAGATAGAGCTAGGCAAGAAGAACAATGCAAAAATTCAGGCTGATGAGGAGGTGGCAGTGGAAGTTCCCTCAGCGGCCGAGTGTTTGGATGCAACTCCAAAGTATTGATAGCCGTTTTTCGGCTCTCTGTAATTGCCATAGTGAGTTATCTCACCCTATCAAATCACTCAAACACTGTGGTTACCCTCACCCTTTCACTGTATATAGGTGTGTGTGAGTTAGGGGACTTTTCCCATATCTCCTTACTAAAATAAAAAAAAACCCTCAATTAGCTAGTCATTGGGCTAGTTGAGCTAAAAAAATAAAAAATATAAAAATATAAGTATATTATGGCCCATGCGTGTGTAAATATTTCTTTGTATATAGGACCTAAATAAAAGATTTTTTCATAATTATTTTGGTATTTATTTAAATATTTCTACCTAGGTGTGTGTTATTTATGCTCTGTACATTGCCTCACCATTACCACAATTTTTCTTACCATTTTTCATACTCTTTATTCCATATAGAAATATTTTCATGTAAGCTTCTCTTATATTTGGTGTAACTCCACCCCAACAAAAATCCAAAAAAACTAGTTTTATTTATGTGTATATTTTTTCACTATTGTGATTTTTCCCTTCCTACATCTATTTTTTTTTTTTTTTTTAAATTAGAACACCAAAAATATTTATCTTTTTATGGTAGCCTCATAATGAGAGAGATTTCTTTTGACCCCTTTATATTTTTTCCACTTATATTATTTATATTTGACATGTACATATTTTTTAGACCCCTCAATATTTGATTTTCTTAGTTGTACTATTCACTTATATCATGATCTCAACAATATCTTCAATTATAGACCTACCAAATAAGGTCAAGGGTAGGTGGCATGCATACATGCACTATGGAGGGCTCACTCTTGGAGGTATTCAAAAGAATCATCCAAAGAAGGACCCCACAAGGACTTTGTGCAGTGGAAAAAAACAGTCGGTTTTGCTGAATTTTTAAAGTTCACTTGCTCTCCGAATTTGAAAAGGTGATACAAACAAAAGTTGTAGCTCGTGGGTTGAACTTTTGTCTCAAATTTTTTCATATTTTTTTGAGCTACGAGCTGTGAGCTATGATTTTATTAGTGGACTCCAATTTTCCCATGCTTTGCAGCCACACTCTCTCTTCCACTTTATCATTTTCCTCTTTCACACACACTTCTCCACTCATCATCCCCACCTCTTTCACCACTCCTCTCTGCACCCTACTCACCTTCTCCTCAACCTTGAAGAATAAGAGAAACCATGGTGAACTCATACCTCCCACACACAATTCCATTCCAAAAGTGACCACCTAGTCTCATTTTTCCTCCTCCAAATTACCCATATCTATCAAAAAAACCACAAAATTCAGCCTCTTCTCTTGAAAGACAGCATCATGGTGATTGATTACTCAGCTTCAATTACCTTGTCTCTCAAGGAAGGTCAAGAGTGGAGAAAAAATGTACCGTCAAAGCTAGTGGACCGTCAACAAGCGTCAAAATTGGCCCTACTCAAGACACTTGGAGCATCAACCTTGTAAGAAATCCACCTTTTCTTACCTCTTAAGAGTTTTTCTTCCTTATTTGTATCCTACATGGCTACTCCCATTGTAAATTCCAATTCCGTTTGTAAATTAATACTAACTCTACTAACACTAACCCACTATGAAAAGTCCTATCACCTCCATTTCTCTCCTCTCTCTTTCCCCACCAACTTCTTGATAATTCCAAGCAAAAGAAATTAGGTAAATTGCTGAAAATCTAACCCAACCATGGTTAGAGGAGTAACCCTAGCCTTCAAAATTGCTATAAAAGGAGGGTGTAGCTAGCACAAAAAAGTGAGAAGAAAGAGCACTATGCTATAGCTTGAGAAGCCAAGCTCAACCTCTTGAGAAGGAGCTCTTGAGTGGAATCTCATTGGCATTAGGCATATGTATGTGTTGTATTAGGGGTGATTAGCAAGGGAACTCTATGCCATTGTAAGAGAGAGTGATCATTCAATTGAGAGTAGGAAATCTATCATTTCTCCTACTAGTGTAAGCCCAACATTTGCTGAATCAAGGAGGGTGAATTTGGACTAAGCATGGATACCTTGTCTCCCTTCCAACGTGAAGTCATGGACAATAATGATTTGTAAGTGTCTTGGTGTTTTATTTAAGTTCTTGATAGCTTGTCTCCGGGTATTGTTATCAATTTAGCCATAAATCCCACATGCTGTAAGAGGGCGACAAGGTGGAGAGGACTCCCCTGGCCTTAAAAAAGTGATTGGGGTGGCTTTTTTTCTTGTGATGTGTTGTGGTGTAATTTACTCAGGCTATGTTGAACAAATACTAATCTCACTTTGATTGGTCATGACAAATTTGTAAGAAGGCATTAGTGCAACAAGCACCCCCTTCCCCCTTCTCTCTCTTTCTTACATATATATATTTATGTTTGCTTGATCATTAACGATACACTTCAAAGCAGCCCGAGCACCATCTCTCTCTCTCTCTCTCTCTCTCTCTCTCTCTCTCTCTCTCTCTCTCTCTCTCTCTCTCTCTCTCGTGTTTTAGTGTGTGAGAGTGTTCCATTGGTGTTAGGGTTAGTGTAAATTCCTTGCTTGTTTGTGGGTTGCTCTAACGATTCTCCTCTTTTGCGTCCTAGTTCGCTCTTAAACTAGGTGGTGCCAATTGTGTAGTTGGGATTTGGCTGTGGGTTTGTTGTTTTGGTTTGTGTTGTGTTGTGCCCCAGCCCCATTGAGCAGCACGGGAACCTTGAAGGGTGTCTAGAGGTTGCTCTTCTTGTTGCCCGCCCCGGACCGCTTCAGTATGTAGAGGAGAAGGCAGGCAGAAAGACATGGTAGCAGGCAAAGAGTGAGGCGGAACTTGCTGACAGTGCGAAGGAGGCGGAACCTGCCGAGGGTGCGAAGGAGGGTGCGAAAGTGTATGGCATGGAGGAGGTAGCTTATTTTAAGGAGGAGACGAAATCCATGAGGCCGAAGGTGCGGGGCAGGCGAAAACCTTAGAAACAGGTTATAGCATTGACTGTGCCACACTCTCCGAACTTTTTGGACAATTGGGTACTATTTGTTTCTTTTGGTTCTTTTTGGTTATTTTTATTCATTTTGGTCCTTTGGTACATTTGGTACTTTTGGTACTGTTTGCACAACTTGATACTGTCCATACAACCTGGTACTATTTGCACAGCTTACTTTGGTACTTTGGTACTGTTATGTACAGAACTTGCTGTTTTTCTTTTTTTGGTGATTTAAGTCCTTTGGTACTTTGGTACTGTTATGTACAGAACTTGCTGTTTTTCAGACTGTGGTGATTTAATTCCTTTGGTACTTTGGTACTTTGGTACTGATATGTACAGAACTTGCTATTTTTCTTTTTTTGGTGATTTAAGTCCTTTGGTACTTTGGTACTGTTATGTACAGAACTTGTTGTTTTTCACAATTTGGTGATTAAGTCCTTTGGTAGTTTTGGTACTTTGGTACTTTGGTGCTTTGGTATTGTTATGTACAGAACTTGTTCCTATTTTTTAGACTTTGGTACTCTGAACTGTATACCTGCTCTAACAACTTAGTTTACTTGACACAGATATTTTTGACCAGTCCCATTGTGATGGGCTTCCTCTATGAAGGATGTGGCAGGCCTTTTGGGGCAGTTCGACGACAAGCCCATTTTCCTGAAGCTCCTACGAACAGTTTGGCGCAAGCATCCTCAATTTAATGAAGCCAGCACGCTCCTTGTGGACGACATAAGATACAAATCATTGAAGAACGATTATGAGTCGTGCTGCTGCATTTGGACATATGAGCCAAACTATTACGATCCGAACAAGCCGAAGTATCTCATGGATGTCATTCTTCCATGGATCACACGATGGCTAGATGAGAAGTTTCCCACCGCTTATAGCCGGCGCACACCCCTGTTTGATGTAGAGGACGACATCTCCGTGTATGTTGTTGACTACTTTGTATCTTTGGAAGGGTACTCGTATAGGTTTGACCCCTCTGATGTGTAAAAGATTTTGTAAAAGACTGACATTTTCGTGTAATAAGAAATTATTGTTGGGCATGAACCTTCGTCTGCAAAAGTTTTACACATGCACTTAATTTTTCTGCACATGATCTTTTTCTTGCCATTTCTTTGGTAATTTTTCTATTGCTATTTGCATGTGAAGCTTGAATCAGCAGAAATGTCAAATAACCCACAAGCATTGATTACTCCTTCCCACTTTAATTTATGTCCCATTGATAAATAAACCCGGATTCTTGCACCTGCCTAAGATATTTTCAACCATATTAAAGTATCCTACTATCAAACAAGGATAAGGCAGTCTGGCTATCAAATTTCGTACTACAAGAGTCAGCTAAAAACAAATTAGCAAGTACACACTACTGATCACAAGTAAGATTCTATTCAAGAGAATTACAATTGTTGCTTCCAGTGGCTAGACTTGTAGTTGGGGTTTACGTTGTATGGCTCCCCTCGTGGTCACTCCCATCGTCATATGGCATACTGTTGTAGATATTTTCATATATCTCTGAGGATAGTTTAAAATGGTTATGCAGGCACGGTTTGACCTCCATGGGGAACCGTATGGCTCTAACAAGATGGGAGTAGATCATGACCGGTGGTTCTCATTCAATAGGGTATAAGTATCAACTTTGCCCTCAACCAGGGCATAGTACAAACCCTCAACCAGAATTCCACCCTTTACGATCTTGTTATGCCAAAGGTCCTTCAGTACTCTTGGTGCCTGGTACATGCTTTTGATGCACTTTAGAAGATAGAAGTCCTCTTTCTTCTCGGCTGCTTTCACTTCAAAGTTATCCCCAATGGACAGTAATTGGCTCAGCACCTTAGGGTCTCCTTCATACATAGGCATGGTTAAATCCACACTCACTTGGGAGGAAAGCAGATCATTGTAGTTCTCCTCATCATCCTCGTCCTCATCACTACTGACTTGTAGAGACTCTGTCAATGGCTCAATGGAGAGATATTTCCATTCTTCAGTGCGCTGTTTATTATTGCATCTCCTCCATTGCCCATGCACACAAGGATCACAAAAGCAAGACAGCGTCCGAAAACGCACATCACATGGATTGTGTGTTGAGTAGCCGTCAACACAATGGAATGAGCGAGACCCTGCAATTGGTTTGCAGTCCCATAGTGGAGAACGCAACAAATCATTCGGAGAAACCAACTAGAAGACCCTTCTTGTGCTGGCACCCCCACCTTCCCTCGTTGTGTTAAACCTCGCGTTTAGAAAATTGACCACATCAGCCGCACACTTCATGGGCCAGCCATCGGGCTTTAGCTCCTCATGCGTCAAGATTCTCTTGATAACAGCACATGCACCAGCATGCTCTCCTTTTCCATGTCCTGAAGCCGAGAAGTTGTGCATCATATGCAATCCTGTCAAACAACTGATAATACCTGGCTACAAAATAGTATGGTCGTCGTGCCTTGAACTGTGAAGCGGCACCATCTGACCAAACCCAATGATAACAGAAACACTGTCCTTGTTGTTTCATCCAACTGTCATGCAAGAGAAAACAATGCTGAACAAAGAGCGTGTCATGGAGCTTATAGTCTGATATGTAAAAATGCAGAGTCTTCTCAATGGCTCCTACTGAATTTCTGATATAAGAGATGTGCACCAGTATTGTGACATGTGTTGACCACCAATGCATGGACTGAATCTCATTCTACACTTTAAAGCTGTAATTCTCTGCAAAATCAACAACAGAAACCACAACGTCGCTTGGAAACTTTAGCAAGCAGTCTTTAAATTGTTGGGCCTGCCACCTAAAAACAAAGTTGTGCTTGACAAAGCTTTTCAGATGATCTGAAAAAAGATGAATGAAAGTTGCACTTTTCATCCTTTCCAAGACTAACTCCTTTCTCTTCTTCTCATTTCCTTCAGCATTAACCTGTCCAATACCCACATCCTTAAATATCTTAACAATCACCTCCCTTCTATCTGCTGCAATCTCGTCTGGGCAGAATGACAACTTCTTACACCACATCTAGGGCACTCTCCCAGCAAGCATCTCTGTGCATGATATTCATGATCCTTAGGGCGAGGGCACAATATGAAATCCAACAAGATACTTATGTGCTGAAAAACTGCCTGGTTTGCAGATGACTCACCTACTTCACACTGTGTACCACAAATGGAGCATGTGCATGGATGTTCCTTTGTGTGATGCCCAAACTTGTTCTAGTGCATTTGATTGAAAGCATCCCTGAAGTATACCATCTGGATATGGTAAATACAACAGCAAGTATAGCGCTCCTTTAATTTTCGAACAAAAAATGGCTTGAGTGTTTCAAAGGACCTAAGTGACAACTCCACCGCAGGATACGTGCTTTTGAATCTTCTGTAGAGCTCCACCTATATACAAAATTTGATCCACATTAGAGCTCAGAATATTACTATAAAACAACAAAGCACCAAAGTAGTTTACAGTACCAACATTAACAATGTAAACCACCAAGTCATTCTAAAATACCAAATTTGGCACTGTATTGCCAGATTTCAGGCTATAGTACCAAATTAAGTGCATAAAAGCACCAAACTGGATTGATAGTACCAAAGTGGATTCATAGTACTAAAGTGGGTACATTTTTGTACATTGCATAGAACCAGCCTGTATTCCTAGGACCAAGCAAGGTCCATAGTACCAAATTATGTACATTGTATAGTACCAACCGAATCCATAGTACAAAACAGGGTCCCTACTACCAAATTCTGTACATTGCATGGTACCAGCCTGAATTCAGAGTACCAAACAAGATCCCTAGTACCAAGTTTCGTACATTGCATGGTACTAGCCTGAGTTCATAGTACCAAGCAGGATCTCTAGTACCAAATTCTGTACGTTGCATGGTACTAGCCTGAATTCATAGTACCAAACCTAGTACCAAACAGGATCCCTAATACCAAATTCTGTACATTGCATGGTACCAGCCTGAATTCATAGTACCAAACATGATCCCCAGTACCAAATTCTCTACATTGCATGCTACCAACCTAAATTCATAGTACCCAAAAGGATCATTAGTACCAAATACTGTACATTGCAAAGTACTAGCTTGAATTCATAGTACCAAAAAGGATCCCTAGTACCAAATCTTGTACATTGCATAGTACTAGCTTGAATTCATAGTAGCAAAAAAGATCCCTAGTACCAAATCCTGTACATTGCATAGTACTAGCTTGAATTCATAGTACCAAAAAGGATCCCTAGTACCAAATCTTGTACATTGCATAGTACCAACCTGAATTCATAGTATCAAACAATATCCCTAGTACCAAATTCTATACATTGCATAGTACCACCCTAAATTCACAGTATCGAACAGGATCCCTAGTGCCAAAGTGGGTACATGTATGTACCCTGCATAGTACCAATTTGGAAACCTAGTACCAATTTGGGTACGTTTTTGTATATTGCAAAGCTACAAAATGGATCCATAGTTTCAAAATAACAACTTTCCAGATACAAAAACGTACCTAATTGGGTTTGTGCATCTTTACTTTGGAGCATTTCTACCAAACAATGGTACTATGCATCTGTTTGGTACTATTCAGAATCTAGAGAAGCTTCAAATTGGGTACTACTAAGGTAGGAATTGGTACCAGAATGATACCAGGTTTGGCATGCTGGGAATTGGTCAAATTTTGGCATGCCAGAAATGGTACTATGGAGCTGAGTATTCATAAAATGATTGTTGGCTAACAAGTTGTGGTATTCTGTGTTAATCCAAGAGTAAAAAGGCGAGCAAGGATTACAATGTGGACAACACATATTACCTGAGAATCATCTAGAAGATGTATGGGATGTTTGATGACACATTTTGCCTCGATCCTGTGCTTACATATATCCTTTTTGTTAGGAGAAACTCTTGTCTCGGATTTCCAGAAAGAGGCGACCAAATCTCTAGTTTTGATTGTGATACTTGTATGCAGAGGCAACTGTCTGTTACAAGCACTAAATGGCAACACTTCATCCTCATCTTTCATTCCCAGTCGTCTACTTACTGCCACTATATTACATCGATGAACACCCAAGGCAGCAGCAATTTTGGACTGGTTCACAGTGGTTATGCTCTTATCACCATTGTTCAGTTTAATCGTCAAAGCAGTTCTCTTCACAAAAAGCTCAGTTGAAGAGTGGGGCACTTTCAGCTGAGTCAATGTGTTGCGAACGCCGGAAAGAAGACTCGATTGCACATCCGAACTCCTCAACTTGGAAAATGGCTGATGATGCATGAGCTGCTCTAGAATTTCTTGTTGTTCTAGTGTTGTTAGTCCTTGGGTCTGCCGACGCCAACATCTAGCCATGGCTTTGCATATATTGTTCCTTGATCTAGTTGTAGCAAGTTCAGCTCTCTTAGCAAGGTTGCGCTCCTTGTGTCATTGCTCAGGCTTCTTTTGTGCCCAATAGTCCCGCAAAAATACTTGGTTGCTAACAGGTTCATGAATGCTCGTGGTTTCCATCATAGCACCCTCTGTAGATGCAGGTACCCCTGACTCGAGATAGGTGAAGGAATCACGCTCAGTATCCATCGTCATCTCTGAAGATATGGTACTGGCCTAAGCTGCCATGGCTGTATGGTGGGAGAGGGAGAGAGAGAGAGGGTGGGCGGGAAGGGTGGGTGCTCCACAGAGAACAAAACAGAGAATGTGTGTGTGTGAGTGAGTGAGAGAGAGAGAGAGAGAGAGAGAGAGAGAGGAATCTCCTTCCCCACTTCTTGCACCCACGTCGTTTATATGTTATAACCCGTTTCGGGAAAAAAGAATAAAGTAGAGTAAATTATAAAGCCTCCAAGAAATTGATTTTATTTTTTCTCCTTTTTGTTCAATTTTGCATCTTTTACTTGGGTCTGATTATCCTTACCACACCCACCAAGCCTAGGTGGTGTCAAGGACAACCAATTTTGTACCACCATCCCTTGCTTTCACCCTAAGGTACACAAAAAGATCTTTGTTGTAGATGAGTATAGCCTAGACCTACAAGAATCTTTCCAAAAGATTAAGGATGCTATCTCTATCTCACAGCAAAGGCAAAAGGCTTCTGCTGATAAGCACAGAAGAGCCCAAGCCTTTAAAGAAAATGATTGGGTCTTACTTTAATTTCCCAAGGCTCGATTAAGGCACACGACGGGCAAGAATCCTACGAGACACCAAAAGTACTATGCTAAGTTAGCAAAAAGGTACTATGGTCCCTTCCAAATTCTTAGGCCAATCAACGAGATGGCCTATCAGCTCAAGTTGCCTAGCCATTGGCTCATACACAATGCTTTCCATGTGAGCCTACTAAAGCCGTACAAAGGAGAGCCACCTCAAGAACCAACTATTGAAGACCCACCGGAGATCGAGGACCAAGAAGAGGTGATGCAGCCCGAGTCCATTCTCCAACATGAAGACAAGGTATTAAGAGGCGGTAAGACTATATGATGACACCTCCTGACTCTTGATTGTGACGAATTGCTTTTGTTTGAGCTGCAACTGACCTTGCCTACAATGCTAGAGCAAGATCGTGTCTCCACTTCCTCTCCGATTCACAACACACACACCTAATCCTTCGGCCCCACTGGCCAAGAAATCCATAGATATAAAGCTCAATTTTTTTAAGTGGGAAAGGATATCAAAGTTTTTGAGTTTGGAGCGTAAGACGGAGAGTAGCTACTCACGCGCTTTGTAATCCATTTTTCTTGAGCTTTGGTAATCCAAATTCAATTTCCATTCTTGCATTGTGTTCTATATCTACTGCTCTTTAATTTAAGTGTTATCATTGTCAATTGTTTTGTGGTTCGCGACTATTCGTTAGCGGCGTTAGCGAGCTAAATCAACTGTTTTGAGTGTGTTAATGGTTGTTTGTCGACGTTTCGACCATACGAGAGTGTTTCTAGACCATAAGGAGACCTTTCTTGTATGTTTGGTTGTAGTTTTCAGGAACTTGATCATAATGGATCGTGCTTTTGATACCTTGTCGGATTACGATCAAACTTGGTAGGATAGTGACCCTAGGTGTCTTAGATCTCCTCCTACATTTTCATTGCATTTGGACTTTGTTTAAGTGCCGAAATGACGTGACGACCGAGTGAGGTGACATAGGACATAGACAGTTTGATGCTAGAGATGGCCTCAAAAGACTCTCCGTACCCATCCAAGTCGCTTTCTTGAATATATACTACAGACGTCCGTCGGGGCAACCCGTTAACATTGGCGTCATTGCCGAGGGTAGTGATCTTTAGGTGGTGAGTGACCTAGTCGTAGATTTTACTCTAGAGACCTTTGATTTTTATTTCCATTTTGTTTATGCTTTAGCAATTAGGCATATGGATGAGGGGTTTAGTGCTTGGTAGAGGCTAGAAGTTGAGGACTTACTAGATCTATTTTTGAGAGATATTGAGTGTAGAAAGAGAGATACGAAAGCATTTCATTCTACATTTTTTTCGATGCTTTGAAAGTACTGGAAGTTTCACTTTTTTACCGTTTGTTGGTTTTCGTTCACAGGATTCATTTGAGTACGAGGAGTAGGTTAGTTAACATCTAAAACCATCAAATGGGATTGGAAAGATCAAGTAAAATACTGTGAAAACCATATTTTGGGTAGGAAAGACCACAAACTCTAGACGTGGTTCTCTTGCTTCAATCATAAAAAACGTGGATAAAGTGGTCGAAGAAGTGATCCGTAGAATGAACCAAACATATAGACATAATCCCAATCGGAGACCACAGCAGTCGCAAGTAGAAAATGCTCTAAGAGTGTTGAAGTGGTGTGCCATTGAGCATAAATACACCAATTATGAAATGAATGAGTGATTCTATAAGTGGAATTATGCAAGGGAAAGGCTGTAAAGATCTCTAGCAGTGCAACAATTTTCACCACCTACGAGATACCAAATTGGACCCAATAATGCAGCACAAGGAGGAGATAAACTGCAGCTTGTGTTGGGCCAAGATCTGCCTTTGCTCCATGACAATCGAGCTATTGTTCGATACACACAGCCAGAAGAACCATTCATAACTCAACCAATGGTGCCACCACCAATTTATTATGAGTAGCTTGTACAAACCCATGTGAGAGACCCTGAGGGTGTAGCATATGCTACTGAAGATAGTCTATTTTGGGCAAGCACAGATGGAGCTACAAAATATTCATATGTGGTTCAAACAGCTAGAATCAATTCATGATGGATGAAAATACACTCATGTTCATAGCAAATCAAAATTACAAACCTAGAGGATATCCTCTTAGGACAAGACAGCAGATGGGAGCACCACCAACTGCCCAACCGAAAGAACCATGCTATGGACCATTGGGCACGAGGTTGTCCTTAAAAGGGTCAATGAACGAAAATCTTTGGATTTTTTAGGGTTGTGGAAATGATCACCTACTCTAGTATTGTACCAAAAATCTTGACAACATTGAAAAAGAGACTATGAATGTCATTGGAGTTTTACCTTGTTCGAGCGGATTAGAGTGAGGGCAGACAGTTCCTGTCAAAGTGGTGACAAGAGCCCAAGCTCAGGAAGCAGCCAAAAACAAGCTAGTGGCGGATGAGTTGAAACTTCCAGAACAAATCGAGCTTGAACGCTAGTTAGTGATAACTCAACGAAAATTGTGGAAAGCAAAATTAGACAGAGTGAAAGTAAAGAGGCTGAAGGAGAAGAAGGCCTTAGAGATGGAACTAAACCAAACGAAGAAACAACTCAGACATGAGCAAGAGAATAAGAAAAACGCAAGGGAGCAAAAGAGTCAAATATTGTATGTATCATGCGGATCAGTCTTGGTTGAAAAAGTGAATGAGTATTTAGATGCCATGTTGCAAGCCTACAAGGCAAGGTTGAACATCAACCAAACATTGGAACAAAGATTTCTTATCTATCCACATCCTGAAATAGAAACCAAATGAATGGAAATCTGCAAACTTGCTCATAGAGACGGCTCAAGCTCTAATGCAGTTAGAAACATTGAAAACCCCTGAGAAAGTTGTGCATGTGCTAGAAAAGGAAAATGCATGGGCAATCAATAAAAACAACAAGAATAAAACAACCATTGTGGAAAGAGGAGAATCTTTGGATACAGGGGTTATTACAAACACGACAGATGAGGCTAAATCTCATGAGATGCCATCAATTCTTGAAGTGGACGAGCCATGGCCACAATCATTATGGAAAACAATCAGAAACAGAAAAGATGAAAGTGCCACAATGCTATCCGTAGCAATTTCAGAGACAAACATGGATCATGAGATCTTTCCTGGGGATATACAGTCATTGTACGGAGATGCAGGAACGGAAGTATCCGTGAAGAGTAAATCAGTGACCATAAGGACTTCACCTTCCTTTGTCGGGGAGCACAAGACAAAATCCAAAGTGAGAATTGTGCCATCTCAATGGAATGTGATTCCACAGATGACGAAAACAAAAAGCTTGTACGATTTTCAGCCCCATTTTATCATGTGGATGGATTTTCTACCCTTCCAAATGGTGAATGCTATCTTGGAATCAAAAGAGGAAGCTAAAACAACAAAAGCTAACGAAACAATTGATTACAACAAATAGTGGACGAAGTTTCTGATCGAGATCTTAGCGACAATGACAAGGATGAATTCCATGATTCGTGGAGCGATGACTTCGAGAAGGAAGCTGAAGACGAGCTCTCCAATGGCTCAGAGAACAAAAATGCGCCAAAACAAGATGAGCCAATATTTTACAAGTTTCCTAACCAAAAAGAGAGGAGACAAAAGAGATATCAAATGAGACGATTGAGAAAACAAGAAAACAAATTCGAGAAGCCAATGTTTAGATTGATGACCAAAATGCAGTATCTCATGGTCGTGGGAGTAGATGTTGGTTTCCTAGACAAAATCACCAGAAAACCATTGAAATCGATAACTTTTTGAGTGAATCCAAAGAAGCAAAGCAAAAAGAAAACCAAGGACACAACATCAACCAAAAGGTCCAAAAGTAACGCAAACGTATATACCAAAAGCTGAAACGGATGCTAAAAGAGGTTTGGACGACTGAGATAGAAAGTGAAGAGGACTTCGACATGAGAAAATTTGACGCACCCTCTCACTATAAAAAGTACACCATTCAGGACAGACGCATTGTGATTGAGCAACCAATGAGGGAACTTAAAGAACCGGGAACATCGTATGATGGGCCTGCGAACGCAAAGAGAAATGACCTTGCCAAACTAGGGGAAGAACCAAGATCGGTTTACATAGCCACGGATCTCACAGAAGAGAAAGAGCAGCTTTTCATAGCTACTCTCAAGCAATGTAGAGATGTATTTGCTTGGTCGTACGAAGATTTCAAGAAAGTGGATCTGAACATGTGTCAATATACGATACCCCTTAAGAACGATGGTAAGCAGTGCAAACAACGTTCCCATACATACAATGGAACATTTGTGAAGAAAATAAAAAAGGAGATAAATAAGCTTAAAGAGATAGACTTTATCTATGAGATTGAACATACGGAGTGGGTGTCACCAATTGTGATAGTACCCAAAAAGAACGGCAAATTACGTGTGTGCGTAAATCTCAAACAGGTAAACGCTGCTCCAATCAGAGACAACTATCATTTACCCATCACAAATCACAAGCAAGGAAGCTTACAACTTTCTTGATGCTTTTCGAGCTACAATAAGCTCGCCATAAAGCCAGAGGATCATCACAAAACAGTCTTTGCCCCCGAATGGGTCATATTTGCTTATCAAGTGATGCCATTTGGCTTAACCAATATTCCAAAGACTAATGAGTCATGTGTTCAACGAGTGTCTAAGACACTTCTTAGAGATTTATATGGATAACTTGTGCGTGCATTCTCACAAAGAGACGAACATATCAAGCACTTCAAGAAGATCTTTGAAAGTGTAAAACTTATTGCATCTGCCTAAACCCTGGAAAATGTGTCTTCATGGTAAGACAAGGTAAGATTTTGGGACATATTGTGTCTAAAATTGATATTTCTACAGATTTTGAGAAGATACAAGGGATTGTTGCTCTTCCAAGACCCACAAAAGTTAGAGAGGTACAAGTCTCATTGCGGCTATTACCGAAGGTTTATTTAAATGTATGCAATTGTTGCTAAACCTCTCTATGCTCTCATCACAAAATTTGAGTGGAATGAAGGGTGTGAGAAAGTGTTTCAACAATTGAAGTAGAGGTTGATTTTTGCTCCAATTTTGAAAGCTCTTGATTGGAACAAGATCTTTCATGTGCACGTAGATGCGTCGGCATACACTATTGGTTGTATCTTAACACAATCTGGAGAGAATAATATGGAATTTCTAATCTGTTACTCCATTTGATAGCTCAGTAGTGCAGAGCGAAAGTACACGACCATAGAAGAGAAGCTTTGGGAATGATCTATGCAGTCAAAAATTTTAGACATTGCCTTTTTGTAAACAAATTCTTATTTTTTGTGGATCACCAGACACTATTCTACTTAGTGAACAAACCATAGAATACTGGCCGTATAATTCGATGATTCATTATATTTCTAGAGTTTGATTTCACAATAGTAGTCAAGAAAGAGACTACTCATCAAGGGACGGACCATTTATCATGATTGGTACATGGGGAAGCACCTATCGAAGTTGATAATGACTTGCCAGACTTGTCCCTTTTCAACATACAAATGATACCTAGGTGGAGCGAACATGGGATACCATTGCTCATCATTGGTTCTCTGCAGATTGAAAGACAACCGTCGATTATCGAGCAAACACTCTCGCTTGTGCTTATAGCAAGACGACTATATAAGCAAGAAAATGACGGAATACTTAGGCTATGTATAGAGCCATCGAAGAAATAATTGTACTCTAGATAAGCAAGGAAAGTACGAAACACTTAAGTTATGTATAGAGCTATCAGAGAAAGAATTGTATTTGAGACAAGCTCACTTGCAAACGACGGGGTTTCACAACGAAAAAACAGAAACAAACCTGACACTCTAATGAGACTTGGTGTCTATTGGCCTTATATGCAAAAAAGTGTCCATGACTACCTTAGTTCATGTGAAACTTGTGCCATTCAAAAGCCAATCGAACATGTTACACTGTTCAAGATAATAGAAGCACCCAAGTGGGAAAAATACATTGTGGATTGCATAGAATAAGGAGTCTTGCCAACAAACATGAGCAGATCCAGACTACGCACAATCCAGAGAAAAGCGAAAACTATGTAATCATAAATAGCCTTTATTAGAGAGGGATAGAGAACAACTTGCAAAGTTCTGTTGTAGAAAGCGAGTACTTATTGATTCTTGAGCAAGCATATACCAGACCGACAAGTCACTTTTTGATCGACAAAACCACAAAAGCCATACTCCTTGTAGGAATCTGGTGGTCTACTCTGTACATGGATGGAGAACATTATGCCTAATGATGTGATGATTGCCAATGAACAAAGGTACTTATGCGACTTGCTGAAATGTTGTTAAGACCAATGATGGGGCCCTGATGGGGGCAAGGGCTTTTGCCAAATGGAGAATAGAATTTGTTGGATCCATTTCACCATCAACATATCGAACGCAAGCTCAATACATCATAGTGGACACAAATTATTTGACCAAATGGATAGAAGCTAAGGCAACACCAAAGAACAATGCCAAAACGATATCACAGTTCTTGTATGAGAACATTTGCACGAGATATGAGCTTCCGATTGATATAGTGAGTGATCGAGGGACTCATTTCATCAACAATATGGTTGACTTCCTATCGCGAGAATTCATGGTGCCTTATTTAAAATTAGAGTTGTAACATTTAATGGCCTAATAACTTGTGTGTAGCGGAAATTAGCATGAACATAGTGGGCATTTCATTAGAATAGATTCCTAATGAGAATTACAAGAGTGCTTGGGTGGAGAGAGCAACAAAAAGCATAACACCTAGTTAGATAGCATCAACAATACTTCAAAAGAGAGAGAAATTAAGCTATTGACAACAGTTGAGGACCGGATTTGCATGGAGCCGGTCCCCCCTCCAAAAGGCTTTGTATTATGGTTTCTCCCATCAAGAGAGACATTGTACAATACAATTCTTTGTGTTCCTTCAAGACTAGCTAGTGCAATGAAGATGAAAGCTTCATGCACTAAGCAAAACACTTAGTAAACACAACTTTAATTATCCCCGTTCTCAGACCCAAGACCTCACACACCTTTGAAGATGGTGAGAGCTAGCAGGGTATGAGAGTAGATTGAGAGGAGAGTATCTTACGAGAAATATGTACATCTCCTCACATAATCACTCATATTAGCATAGCTTTAGCTTAGTAATTAGCTTGGTAGAGGAGATGAGCATGCATTGAAGCTTGGCTCTTGGTTTGATTTGCATCCACAAGCCAAGAGTGTGTCGATGTAGGCTTCTATCTCACAAGCTTGGAGTAGGTGATGAGCTCTCCATTAAAGCTTGGGAATAGATAGTCTTCTCTTTCTTCACCCATGAGATTGTGTGAGTGTATGTGTGATAATGCCTTGCAAAAATCAGCCCCCTATCTCTCTCTCTTGGGCGAGCCCTCTTGCTATTTGCTCTTGCAAGCTCCCCATTGGACCTCCCCAAGTCAAGCCAATGGCTATTAAGCAGCATAAGTGATAGCCTTCTGACATGTGTCCCCCTTTCCCCTTTTGTGAGATCTTTAGGTAATTTAATAATTAAACTAAACTCTCATTGGACCCCTTTGCCTCCTGGCCAATAGAAATCAGGCAAGCCATTAGGCTCTTGAATGCTCATTGGACCCCTTGGGAGACTATCCAATAGTCTTCTAGGAGACTTAATTCTCATTGGTTCTTTTATTAAGTGTTTTTAAATTAATTAAACTAGATTTACTCTAGCCTAATTCTCATTGGTCAACCTCCAAGGCCATCCAATAGGAATTGGGCACACCTTGTGGGCATCTGGGCTAGGGAGCTGACATGTGTCCCTAATTCCCTTTGTGTAAAGGGAGCCTGTGTGTGTGTGTGACTTTCTCTCTCATCCCCTAGAAGAAGGGCTCGCCCCCTCCCATGTAGGGATATGCAAAGACTTTTTAGTTACACACAAAGCATCCAATTTCCCCTAGGGTTGACCTTTGGACACAACCTTTGAATTTTGGAACCTTAGCATTTTGGAAGTCTTAATGGGCTGAACCTTAGGGTCTTTTTAGCCCATTGTTGCACATGGCTCTTTTGCAGATGGCCCCCCCTTTGGATCCCTATTTTCCCTCCTTTGGATCCCTATTGTGGCCGGTCTGCTAGCTCAACCAATATTCTAGATTTTTCTCCCCTGGCACTTCCCCACATTAAATGATCAGCTTAATATGAGAAAATCATTTAGGAGAATTAGATATTGATTATTATGACATTACCTCTCTCTTGAAATCATAGTCGTCCTCGACTATGGTGTAGAGAAGATAAAGCATATTCATGAGTCCTTTTATTAGCGGGTAGAGGATCCCTATGTTACCCTACGACATCATTCCACAATGGATGACTAGTCCATTTGGCGCTTGAGAGCCTGAGGCTGCCGCAAGCATGTCTGCACATTAGTCCTATCAGCCTTCCATAGTAGAGTGACAAGCTCTACTTGGTGTTTGGGAGACGTCGTCTCCGCAAACTTGATCTAAGCATGCATACTACTTCATTTTTGTGCACAATAAAGAAAAAGAGAGTCTTATAAGACAAAAAAAACTTTGTTCATTTTTTCCATTTTGTACATTTGCTTACTCTTGGGAAGCATTGTAAGCATTGACAAGGTTTAGGTTATCCTTTAATTGTATGCCTTGCATCCATCTAGCATCTTCAAAAGGATAATTCTTAAACTTAATAAGATATCGTCGGATAGTCTTACCGCCTCTTAGTACCTTGTCTTCATGTCGGAGAATGGACTCGGGCTACAGCACCTCCTCTTGGTCCTCGATCTCCGGTGGGTCTTCAATAGTTGGTTCTTGAGGTGGCTCTCCTTTGTAAGGCTTTAATAGGCTCACATGGAAAGCATTGTGTATGAGCCAATGATTGGGCAACTTGAGTTGATAGGCCATCTCATTGATTGGCCTAAGAATCTGGAAGGGACCATAGTACCTTTTTGCTAGTTTAGCATAGTACTTTTGGTGGCCCGTAGGATTCTTGCCCGTCGTGTGCCTTAATCGAGCCTTGGGAAACTTTAACAAGACCCGATCGTTTTCCTTTGTTGTGAGATAGAGATAGCATCCTTAATCTTTTGGAAAGATTCTTGTAGGTCTCGGCTATACTCATCTGCAACGAAGATCTTCCCATGTACCTTAAGTAGCAAGGGACTTTTTGATCTCCCCTCAATTACCTCGAAAGGTGCTTTTCCCGTGGAAGTATGTACAGTGTTATTGTAAGCATACTCCACTAAGGGTAAGTACTTCTCCCATTGGTATCTTTGATCTACTTCCGTTACATAGGCTTTTAGTAGATCGAGAATTGTTAGGTTAGCTATTTCACTTTGGCCATCCGTTTGTGGATGATAGGCCGAAGAGAAGTTTAGCCTTGTCCCTAAATTCTCAAAGAGACCCTTCCAGAAATTACTGGTCATTCTAGGATCTCTATCCGACACTATGGACATTGGCAAGCCATGGTACTTGAAAATTTGTGAAATGAAGAGGGTTGCCATTTGATGGGCTTTGACAGGAATAAAATGAGCTTGTTTACTGAACCTGTCTACTATTGTCCATATTCCCGTATTCCCATGGATAGACTTAGGCAATCCAAGGATAAAATCCATGGATATGCTCTCCCATGGTGAATTAGGGATTGGCAAGGATTGAAGCAATCCAAGTTGCTTCCCTCTATCAAATTTTGTCTTTTGGCATACCACACATTTAGAAACATACTCTTGTATGTTCACTTTCATGGTAGGCCAATAGAAATATGTTTCAATTCCCTTTAAGGTAGACTGAATCCCTCTATGCCCCGCATAAGGTGGAGCATGAGATTCATACATTACTTTCTCACGTAGTGAGTTAGTAACGCATAGTCTATTGCCATAGAGAAGATAACCATCTTGTAAAGTAAATGGTTCTTCTTTCTTCCCTAATGCAAGGGCTGAAATCACATCTCTAAAATTGGGATCAATAGCGTACTCATCTATCATTGAAGATAGATCATTGTGAGTTGCTATGGAAACCGCATTCACTCTCAGCCGTCTTGAGAGTGCATCAGCTACTTGATTATGCTTGCCAGCAATGTGAGCAATATGAAAATGAAATTGCGAAAGGAAATTTGCCCATCTCATTTTTTTGTCGGAGAGCTTGGTCTGCGTCATGAAGTACTTAAGACTTTGGTGATCCGTTCGCAGAATGAAAGGAGTCCCCAATAAATAGTGCTTCCATGAGTCTAAGGCATGTAGAACTGCAAGGAGTTCCTTTTCGTATATGCCTAGAGCTTGCTCAATAGGATCGATCCTTCAACTCTCATAGCCTATGGCGTGCCCTTCTTGGAGCAAAACAGCTCCAAGGCAATCACCGCAAGCATCACATTGGACCTCAAATGGTTTTGAGAGATCCGGTAGTGTAAGCACAGGTTGAGAGATAAGCTTTTCGAAAGCATTGTTCTCCTTAGCAGACCATGTATACCTAACGCTTTTCTTTGTTAGGTCATATAATGGTCCCGCAATTTGTGAGAACTTTTCTATGAAGCGTCTATAGTATGCACACATACCTATAAAGCTTCTTAGTTCATGAAGATTCCTTGGTTTAGGCCATCCTTTTATTACCTCTAACTTTGATGGATCCATTTGGATTCCATCTTGAGAGATAATGTGACCTAAATATTGAATCTCTTGCAAGAAAAATTCACTTTTCTTTCGATTAACATAAAGTTTATTCTCTCTTAAAACTTGAAATATTACCTAGAGATGTTGCTTGTGTTCGTCTAATGAATTAGAGTAGATGATAATATCATCAAAGAACACTCCAGTGAAGGTTCGATGAGGCCTGAAGAGCTTCTCCATCAAGCGGTTGAATGTGGCTGGTGCATTGGTCAAGCCAAAAGGCATGACAATGTATTCGTAAAGACCAAATGTGGTACGAAATGCGGTCTTTACAATGTCTTGATCAACTATCCTTATTTGATGGCCACTTTTTAGGTCAATCCTACTGAAGTAGGTCGATCCTTGTAGCTTATCAAATAGGTCTTCTACCCGTGGAACGGGAAACCTATTCTTGATAGTGATCCTATTTAGTGCTCTATAGTCGACACACATACGATATGTGCCATCTTTCTTGTGCACTAATAGCACAGGTGAACAAAATGGAGATGAGCTAGGCCTAACCATGCCCTTCTCAACTAACTCATGCACTTGCCGCATAATCTCCTCTTGTTGAGCTTGAGAAACTCTATAAGGAGGTTTGCTAGCGGTGAACTTCCTGGAAGAAGTTCAATTGCATGGTCATCATTACCTCGTTTAGGAGGTAGCTCACATGGGATGTCGTCAATAAAAACATCTTGAAACCCCTTGAGAAAATTGGATAACTCTAATTCCTTTTGGTTGCTTTTATTTTCTTTTGCTAAAGCATTAGGTTCATCTTGAGAATCTTTAACAAAAATCATGTACACGGAAATAGAGCTCTTTATTGACTTGTTGAAATCTAGTGTATGTACAATGGGGATAGTGTTACCCATTTCCTTAGCATCTATATACATGTCTTTTTCCCTGAACTTAAAGAAGATTCTCCTTGCAAGAAATTTAACATCGGCAGCCAGGCGGTCAAACCATGGTGCCCCTAGGATTACATCCTCATGCTTGAGAGGAGAGATAAAGAAGTCCTCTTTGTCCACATAGCCTTGGACATGAAGCCTCAATTTCCCGATTAAGGGAGTGACTAAAGCTTCTTGCCCCTTGAAGGCACTGTCTACGGGTAGGACATCTCCCATCTCGTAGGATTGTATGCCTAGCTTGGTGGCCAACTCTATAGATATAAAATTGTGAGTAGAACCACGGTCAAAGAGAATAAAAGCATCATGTTCTCTTATCTTTCCCCAAGCATGGCATAGAGGAGATCCTTTGTGATGAGTTTGGTGAGTCTCCTCCTCTTGGATTTCAACCAAGGAAGCTCTAGGAGGATCTTGGCGGTTGTTCTTTTGGGGACAAGTGCGGTACGCATGCCCTGATTCGCCGCACTTGAAACATTGGTTATCCTTGCGATAACGCTCAAGCTCTTCAGGAGAGAGTTTGTTTTTACCTTTGTAAACTCCCTTCTCTTTAGCTTTGTTGGAGTTGCCCTTAGGAGACTTTTGGACATTGTCCTTCCCCTTAGGCTCCTTGGAACCCTTGTTTTCCGGGGGCTTATTATTTCTTTTAGCCCCCGTTTGGAAATTGATTCGTGAGGCCACCATAGTATGGTGTATTACCGCCAATATGGTACGTGGCCTTTGGGAGTTGACATACTCCGTCATTTCTTTGGTTAAGCCCGCACAAAATTGTTGCTTTTGCTCTCCAAAATCCAACTTTTTGAAGGCAGTGGCTTTGAGTTGTAGGTCCCAAAACTTGTCTACATATTTGTGGATGGATTCATTGGGAGAGAGCTTTAAGCTTCGCCATTCGGTGAGTACTTTGTCTTTGGCATCGGTGGCCAACAACTTCTTCATAATGGAAGCTCTTAAAGCTTTCCATGTTCGTGGAGCTTCACCGTTGGCTTGTAGGCTATACCACCATTGCGTGGCGGACTTTTGAAAGTGCATAGCTACATGGAGTAGCTTAGAGGACTCCGTGAAGCCCTCATCTCCAAACGCCGCATCAAATTGCTGGATAAAGGCCAAGACTTTGTCCGTAGCACCAAAGGTGCCATCATAGGTAAGGAAAGAGATGCTCTTCCCTCCCTCTTTGAACTTCTTCAGCTTGGATGACCTCTTCCATGCGGCATAGGATTTCCTATGGCCTCTTCTTTTTGATGGTTCAAAGGTTGCACCATCACTTTCTTCAGAAGGTGAAGAATTTGAAGAAGGTGGAGAAGAGGGTGACCTCTTTCTCGCCTTTTTCTTGTTTTGATCTTCGTTGTCTTCACCATCACTTTCATAAGAGGAAGGGGATGAAGAAGATGGAGAAGAGGGTGTCCTCTTTCTCGCCTTTTTCTTCTCTTTCTTTTTATCATCCCTCTTTGAATTATGGCGTGGAGAAGAGAGTGATGGTCTTCTCCGCTTTGGTGGTGATGGAGAGCATTTAGCCCGCCGTCTTCGTGGAGCCATCTCCGCCGAGGTGGCGGGAGACTCACTTCTTTCTTGTTCCTTCGGTGGAGGCTCTTGACTTCTCCTTTGGGAAGGAGATGCATCATCAAGAAGTAAATTCTTGAGCCCTTCGTATGGATTCTCTTCTTCTTCCCAAATCGGAGAGAGACCTCTTTTGGGAGTCTCACAAGGAGGCTTCCTAGGTGTTCTCTCGTCATGGTGATGAGCTTGGAGAATCCCGTGAGCACGGAGCTGCCGTTGCACTTCGCTTTGGAGAGATGGATTGCCCATGGCTTGTTGAAGCCTAGAAACAAGATAGTTAACAAGCATTGAAGCATCATTAGTAGCTTGCTCATGAGCAAAATCAAAGTTATCAACATTAATTTCACTCTCTTTACTATTGTCAGCCATTCTAACAACTTTTAGGTGTAAACTTTTTAGGTGTACTTTGGCACTTCAAGCCCTAGTTGCTACTCCTCTTTACCCCTTTAGAAAAAGCACTCAAGCTACTATACCCGCGGCTCGAATACCATTAATTGCAAGGAATAGAATAGAGGGTCTTTCGACACCAAAATAGCACCGGATCCTGTCAAGCTTCTAATAGCTCAATAGTGGTTAAGCCGTAGGCAAGCCCGTAGGACTCCACTATTAAGACCGTAGCTCTCGACGGTGATGCCCCGTTAACTGCACGAAGGCAGGCGCATTGCAAGGCTAAAAAAACACTATTCTACTTACTCATAGGCAATTAATAATACCAACCATTTATAGCTAGCTTGAGGACCTCCCTTCTTGAGCAAGAAAAGAGACACCTTGTGCTCTGATACCAATGTAACATTTAATGGACTAATAACTTGTGTGTAGCGGAAGTTAGCATGAACATAGTGGGCATTTCATTAGAATAGATTCCTAATGAGAATTACAAGAGTGCTTGGGTGGAGAGAGCAACAAAAAGCATAACACCTAGTTAGATAGCATCAACAATACTTCAAAAGAGAGAGAAATTAAGCTATTGACAACAGTTGAGGACCGGATTTGCATGGAGCCGGTCCCCCCTCCAAAAGGCTTTGTATTATGGTTTCTCCCATCAAGAGAGACATTGTACAATACAATTCTTTGTGTTCCTTCAAGACTAGCTAGTGCAATGAAGATGAAAGCTTCATGCACTAAGCAAAACACTTAGTAAACACAACTTTAATTATCCCCGTTCTCAGACCCAAGACCTCACACACCTTTGAAGATGGTGAGAGCTAGCAGGGTATGAGAGTAGATTGAGAGGAGAGTATCTTACGAGAAATATGTACATCTCCTCACATAATCACTCATATTAGCATAGCTTTAGCTTAGTAATTAGCTTGGTAGAGGAGATGAGCATGCATTGAAGCTTGGCTCTTGGTTGGATTTGCATCCACAAGCCAAGAGTGTGTCGATGTAGGCTTCTATCTCACAAGCTTGGAGTAGGTGATGAGCTCTCCATTAAAGCTTGGGAATAGATAGTCTTCTCTTTCTTCACCCATAAGATTGTGTGAGTGTATGTGTGATAATGCCTTGCAAAAATCAGCCCCCTCTCTCTCTCTCTTGGGCGAGCCCTCTTGCTATTTGCTCTTGCAGGCTCCCCATTGGACCTCCCCAAGTCAAGCCAATGGCTATTAAGCAGCATAAGTGATAGCCTTCTAACATGTGTCCCCCTTTCCCCTTTTGTGAGAGCTTTAGGTAATTTAATAATTAAACTAAACTCTCATTGGACCCCTTTGCCTCCTGGCCAATAGGAATCAGGCAAGCCATTGGGCTCCTGAATGCTCATTGGACCCCTTGGGAGACTGTCCAATAGTCTTCTAGTAGACTTAATTCTCATTGGTTCTTTTATTAAGTGTTTTTAAATTAATTAAACTAGATTTACTCTAGCCTAATTCTCATTGGTCAACCTCCAAGGCCATCCAATAGGAATTGGGCACACCTTGTGGGCATCTGGGCTAGGGAGCTGACATGTGTCCCTAATTCCCTTTGTGTAAAGGGAGAATGTGTGTGTGTGTGACTTTCTCTCTCATCCCCTAGAAGAAGGGCTCGCCCCCTCCCATGTAGGGATATGCAAAGACTTTTTAGTTACACACAAAGCATCCAATTTCCCCTAGGGTTGACCTTTGGACACAACCTTTGAATTTTGGAACCTTAGCATTTTGGAAGTCTTAATGGGCTGAACCTTAGGGTCTTTTTAGCCCATTGTTGCACATGGCTCTTTTGCAGATGGCCCCCCCTTTGGATCCCTATTTTCCCTCCTTTGGATCCCTACTATGGCCGGTCTGCTAGCTTAACCAATATTCTAGCTTTTTCTCCCCTGGCACTTCCCCATATTAAATGATCAGTTTAATATGAGAAAATCATTTAGGAGAATTAGATATTGATTATTATGACAAGAGTCATACCACCCTCAAGAAAACGGGCAAGCGGAGAGCACGAACAAAATTCTTTACACGATGCTCACAACTCTTGTCAGTGAATCAAGAGCCGATTGGGATCTGACAACTACACTCATCTTTATGGGCATATCGGGTAGCATACAAAACACCACAGAATACGACACCTTTTAATTTGGTGTTCGAGATAAATGCCATATTGCCCGTAGAATTCTTGATTCCTACACTATATGTTGCACAAGAATTAGGATGTATGGGACATGAGTTGTCTGGTAGAGTGGAATAGCTAACTAGTTTAGATGAGTTACGACTCAAGACTGTTGCCGCTATTTAGCACAGGAACGACAAATGAAAGAATTTCATGGTCAACATGTTGATAAACAAGGAGTTTCAGAAGGCCGACTATATATTAGTCAACACCTTGAAGCAACACTCCAAGAAATTGAAAAAGCGAGGCAATGACCCATTTGTGATCAATGACATATCACCCAGGGGTGTCATACAACTTGCAACATTAGAGGGAGAGGTGATGCCTAATTGGATCAATGGTTGTAGACTAAAGAAGTATCATCAACCTCTCACCATGGAAATATTGGAGAAGATTCAGGAAGCAAAGGAAGGAAGTAGAAAGATCAAACGATTAAAAAAAAAAGCAAATGAGGTCCAGGTTGTGGACTTTAAAGCGCAAATAACAACGAAATCTAGCTCCACTACGTCAAGTTGATGCATGTTCTCCTCCTATTGCAGCAGTCCAAATTGAGCAAAGATGGCTTGAAGGTATACTGTACGTATCAATGTCCAACTCATCAATAAAACAACAGAAAGAACACTTGTAGATATGGGAGCGCGCTTTAATGCTATGCAGTATCCTACGCACCTCAAACTATCTAACTCCATGATAGAACCGACCAAAATGGAGCTAAGGGCATCTAACAGAGGTATAAAGGTCAGTCTAAAACAAGCCAATGTCTCAATCAACATAAACGGTAATGATTACCCACATGAATTCCACATCATGGCAGATACGAATCTTAATGAATAAATCAATACAACCTCAAGGGTACATCATATGTTACATCCTTGGCCCAAACATATCACATTTGGAATGTACAGTCTCACTTAGAGAAATTGGAGCAAGAGGAACCGAAGTCCGCTATCCAACCACTACAGTCTACATGCATTTGTGGGAGAAGGGTTCAGTAAGTTTGGATAAAGAAGTCAATCATGGAAACCAAACCGCAACAAATATGGATACCCAAAGCCCTACTTTCCAATTCTTCTTCCATCTCGACTGAACCACGCTTCCAAGTAGCCAGAACGGTGGAAGAAATCCAAAACAGCCACTCAATGTTTTATCAAGTTCACCAAAGTACAAGTGGATTTATAAATACCAAGTGGAGAAGTCCATAACCCCCAAAGAACTAACATGGCAATGGAGTCCAAAACAATCAAACTGCCAAACATCTTCAAAGTCTCCATAACCAATCTTCAAGTGGGTACCCAAAGCGAGGAAAAGCCACATCAACAACTAACACATCGTACTCACCAAACCAACCATCAACTTTTGTTTGGAAAACGTAGCACATATGAAACCTCGCCAGCAGAAACCATTGAAAAATTTGCTCAGTACCCAGATCTTGCATATCATCGTGTTACCCAATGCATCTCTTCCATACACATGATAGATCCACATTTCATGGCCTTGCATAGACACATTGTTTGCGGCCATGCACATCGCACAAACTTTCATCTGAGACGATTCAGAAAGGGAAGGGGAGAAAAACTGTAGGTGTAGTAGTATACTGCAAGATCTCAAGCTGCAAGATGATGAGAGATTATGTGTACAGTGTATAAAGTATGTTTTAATGCTTAAATTCTTACTTTTATCGACTTTTAGCAAAATTTTCCTCTTATCAGACATAGTATCGAGCCATATTGACAAATTTGGACGGGCGAGATGCATAGGGTGAGAGTATATACATATGAGTGTAAGGAATAATTTTTGTCAATTAATAATAGTTTTCATTCTTTTTAACCTAATAATGATTACAAATTAATAAACAGAGCCAAAAATTTTGGTTTTAAGTTATGAAAGCAAACACCGAACCTACAAAGCAAGAGTTTCGAGCATGTCAAATATGGAAGGATTTGACACATGTCGAATTCGGGTCAACTTACAATGGCGGATCAGAACTACAAAATCAAGGGCAATTAACGATCAGGTGTCCAATTGATGAGCTCTCTGAGCCGCAGGTGGTATGACATTAGAAATGTGGGCAAATAAGGTAAGTATGCACAGTGCACTTGGAACAAGCCAAGCACATATAGGAACATAGGGCAAGGTAACCCTCATTTGCAGTTGGACTGTTCAAACAGAGAGAGGGAGTGCTTTCTGACCTAGAGCTTCAAGCCTCTTTTAGCTTACTACAACCACCCAGGACCCCCATACCACATCAAATTTCTTAGGTATGATCCTTATCAATGCATGAACAATTGTGTGTGGTCAAATATGCACAAAAAAAATCACAACAACAGTATCAATCAAATCCGGGAAGGAAATTCTGGGAATGGTTAGTGCACTTTTGGGAGGGCTAACAAAGTTCAAATTCAGAAACAAGTTCATAGGAATGCTCCAAATTTCTAGTAGAATGAGACCATGCAATTACAGTTTAAGAATAGGGTGGAACATGGATCACGATCCATGGCCCCCCACCTCATTTTGCAAAGTAGAATGATGTTGGTGGAAGCTTCTTTGCACTATAGTGATCACATATAAAAAATTTTGCAGAACATGGATTGCGATCCATGACCCCAAACTTGCCCAAATAGAGAATTTTTGGTCCAGCTAGCTTATACAAGCCTTGGAGAGTGTGCCCTGCAAATTTGGTATGAAACGGACAATGGAGCCACCCAAAACTAAGTAAAATTAGGATTTTAGTCATCAAATAATCATTTTGACCCACAGCTAGAAAATTTGACCCAAATCCATAAAAGAGTGAACTAATAGCTTAGGGAACATGTCTAAAAGCTACCCAATTGTCCAATTTGGGTTTAGAACATGATCGCAATCCATGACTCCCACATGCAGATTTGTCAGAAATTGGTTGCAAAGTTTTTGTAAAAGTTAATGATTGTGCAGGGTGGCAAAACTTGAGCCTTTGGTCACATAAATTGCTTCATTTGTCAAAGCTCAACATTGTCAAAGGGTTAGTTACTAGATTTCTGTTTTTGGTCAAAGTGCAAAGTCAAAAGAGGTTGTGAATTTGTGTTAACTCAAGGCGTGCCAAAAAAAAGTTTGGAAAGTGGACCAAACTTGCCAAGGAGACTAAAGGGCTCAAAGAGACTCCAATTGGGACAAAAATCAACAAACAGCTAGGAATTGGGAACTAAGAAAAATCTCAAATAGATTGATCACAATGGTGGATCAAAGTTGCGGACTAAAACCAAATATGGCAAAGTCGGACCAAATTGGGCCTTAACGTGGAAAATTGGGTAAATTTGAGAAAAACTTGTCCAAATTTGAAAATATCTTCACCAGTGTGTTAGGATATGCTATAGGAACAGGTATCCCAAGTTTCACTCCAAAAGCTTGTCAAACATGGATCACGATCCATGACCCTCTGTGAGCTTTTCAAACCAAATTCGTGCCATTAGGTCCCAAATGCGGGTACTAGAAGGACAAGAGGCCAAGGATCTAAGAAGAAAGCATCAGATAGTAAGGAGACAAAAACATACATAGAACTCAGTCGAGAAATAAAGCCCAAAAATAGAGATACGCCATCTAAGTTCTAAACCACTGCTGATGAAGAGGCCCTCAAGGGTAAAGAGAAAGATCTTGACAAACTGCCAAGGAAGGAGACGGGTGTGGATCCCCTAGAGATTTACACAGAAATAGTGCGACCCTCTCTCCCAAGCCACCCACACCTCCTCTTGCTGAAGAGACAAAAGATGAATTTGAAAAGCAAGACAAAACTCAAGAGAAGCAACCTCTAGAGCAGCAAGATTCTAAAGACAAAGACAAGGAGGAATCCGAAGAAAAAGAGACCACTCAACAACAAATTCCTCTAGAGTAGCAAGAGTCTGAGACACAACAAGAAGAACAAAAGGACAAAGAACATGAAAGCACGGAGCAGGCTCCACCTAAAGAGCAAAATCGAGCTCAAAAGAAAGAGATACCAAAGAAGAAAGAGCCAGAAGTGGGCACCTCTCAACAATGCATCACATCCAAAAGAGGGTCAATATTTCCGCGCTTGAGAGCTATAATAGAAGATGGTGCAAGGCTCTTTCAAGAGTTTGACCTGGATGCACACTTAGAGCACATCAAATTCCAATTCCAGTGTTAGAGAGCTATCATGAGCCTACAGGAGCTAGATGTGAGGGATGCAAAAACTCAAGCTCAGAACGTAAGAGAAGCTAATCAACGGCTCAACAGGAAGTGGAAGAGCTACAAGATAGCCATATCAAGCTCAAAGGGGACGCCATATCACCTACCAAAGCACTTTAGTGAACAATCCTTTCAAGAATTTGACAATCCAAGTAGAGATAGTGGTGAGAGCAAAGAAGTTCACTCGACTCACAAGGACGCTGGAGAAAAAAACTTTTGACTACTAAAGACTCTAGCAAATCAAATTAAAGATCAGTTGCTGCCAAAGCAAAAGCCAAAGATAAAGACAAAGACCAAGACAAAGCTTGCAGGAGGGCATGCAAATATTAGGAAGGGGGGAATGTTGACAGATGGACCATAGGAGCACCCTCCTAGTCAATCGCTTCATCATGTGCCATAAAATTCTGATATCCTGCCATTATTTTTTGGGAAATCTTTGTAACTATAAGAGAGTCTCTGACTTTAGCCAGATGATCTTTGAGCCGATCTATGTAAAATCAGAGTGTAAAGTATTATTTTGAGTCTGAGCCTTGTAAAGCTAACCACTGGCCAAGAAAACCGTAGATATAAAGCTCAATTTTTGTAAGTGGGAAAAGAGACATTAACATTATCAAAGTTTTTGAGTTTGGAGCGTACGATGGAGATCAGCTACTCTTACGTGCTTTGTAAGTTATTTTTCATGAGCTTTGGTAATCCAGATTCGATTCCGATTATTGCATTGTGTTCCTTGTCTACTACTATTTAATTTAAGTGTCATCATTGTCAATTCTGATGTGGTTTGCGACTACGCGTTAGTGAGCTAATCGGATGTTTTGAGTGCGTTAATGGTTATTTCTTGACGTTTTGACCATAGGAGAGTGTTCCTAGACCATAGGGCGATCTTTCTGGTATGTTCTATTATAGTTTTCAAGACCTTGATGATGATGGATTGTGATTTTGGTACCTTGTCAAATTGTGATTAAACTTGGTAGGATACTGACCCTAGGCGTCTTAGAACTTCTCCAAAAGTTCCATTGCATTTGGACTTTGTTTGAGTGTTAAAATGGCGTGAAGATCGAGTGCGGTGACATAGGACATAAGCAGTTTTCCATACTTGAGAGTGATAGTTTGCTAGTGCTAGAGATGGCTTCGCTCCGTAGGTTCACTTCTTGAGGTTGACACCCTCAAAGAGTCTTCGTGCCCCATCCGAATCGCGTCCGTGAGTATTGACATTATGTTAGTGTCAGATAGCTATGCTACAGACGTTCGTTGCGGCGACCCGCTAACACTCTGTCTCTGTACTTGCACGCCAGAATGTTAACGATTCTCATAGACAATGTGTGTGTGTGTGTGTGTGTGTGTGTGTGTGTGTGTGTGTGTGTGTGTGTGTGTGTGTGTGTGTGTGTGTGTGTGTGTGTGCGCGCGCGCGCGCGTGTGTGTGTGTGTGTGTGTGTGAGAGAGAGAGAGAGAGAGAGAGAGAATCTTTTTTGAAAGAGAATCTTTGCACATTTGAAACATAACTACATGGCACAATTGATGTACACCTCAAAAATTTTCACCACACAAGGATGAGGTATGAGACGAGAGAGAGAGAGAGAGAGAGAGAGAGAGAGAGAGAATGGCAAGGGCAACACGTTCCTTACACTTTGCATAAGGAACAAGGAAAACCCTACATGGATGTGCACGACTACAATCACAAATAACTAAGAAAAAGATGTTCGAAGGTGAGGAAGCAGCTAGGAAAGAAGCATTGATTGGTCCTTTTTGTGTGCACATGAAAGTGGTCTTAGTTGGAGTGTATGCATGTTTATTGGATGTAGATAAAGAGACCTCCTGTGTCCATGATATATGGAGGAACACAGTGTAAGCCACTAGCAAAAGAAGTGAATGTAAGGGAATAGTTAGAGCCTTCCTTATTGTAGGAATGCTCTCACCAACTCTTATGTCTTTCATCAGTGATGTGTGGGAGTTCCGTCGCCAACGATATGCATGACTAGCTTTGGAGTGCTCCCAAAGTTAGTGAGCCGGAAATACCTTATGTCGGTATGCATAAGCAGTATCTTGGTTTAAGCTTCATGGTGTTAGCATGGAAATCATATCTCTCTTTCAAGTCTTTCTTGAGATCTTTTCTTGGCCTTTGGGCCATCCCAAGGATAATAAGATGGTATTGCAAGTTATAACTTAGTTGGATGGGAGTTGGAGACAAGATGGCCTCTCTTAGGAATCTCTTGCTTTGAGCTTGAGGTTGCAAAAATTATTTTGCAAGTTCAGGATACTAAGATTATCTTGCAAATTCTCACCTAGTTGAATGGGAGTGGATACCAAATGACATGTCATAGGCACCTCTTGCTTTTGACATCCAACTACGTGAGAACTTACACTACAAGTATGGCCCAACTAAGTGAACTTATAATGCAAGTTGTCACTTGGTTGGATGGGATTGGATGCCTAAATGACATGTCTAAGCTAGTCAAGGAGTTAAGGACAAAGATGGTTTTTTTTGGGAAGCACTTTATACCACACCACAAAGGAAAGCTCCATTTATTTGATCTGAGGACATGGACACTTCTCCTCTCACATGAATTGACATTAGCACAACAAGTGAATGTAAGGGAATAGTTAGAACCTTTCTTATGTAGAAATGCTCTCACAAACTCTAATGTCTTTCATCGGTGATGCGTGGGGGTTCAGTCGCTCGCCAACGATATGCATAACTAGATTTGGAGTGCTCCCAAAGTCAGTGAGTTGGTAATGCCTTATGTATCACGTACAAGCAATATCTTAGTTTAAGCTTCATGGTCTTAGCATGGAAAACCTATCTCTCTTTCAAATCTTTCTTGAAATCTTGTCTCGGCCTTTGGGCCATCCTGTCGACACGAAGATGATATTGCAAGTTGTAACTTAGTTGGATGGGAGTTGGAGGCCATTGCATCTCTTGCTTTGGGCCTTCTTGAGGTTACAAAAATTATTTTGCAAGTTCAGGAGACTAAGATTATCTTGTGAATTCTCACCTAGTCGAATGGGAGTGGATACCAAATGACATGTCATAGGCATCTCTTGCTTTTGCCATCCAGCTAAGTGAGAACTTACACTGCAAGTATAATGCAAGTTCTCACTTGGTTGGATGGGAGTGGATTACATATCTAAGATAGTCATGGAGTTAAGGACGAAGGTGGCATCTTTTCAAAAGCACTTTATACACACCACAAAAGAAGGCTTCATTTATTTGATCCAGGTACATTGACACTTCTCCTCTCACCTGAATTTACATGCACCATTGTTCCTGAACATACCTCACTCATGATTCTTGAAATGTGTGATGAAAAGTATTCATAGTTGTAGTAGATGCTTGGATTGTGGTTGTCAATGGTAGGTGGTATTGATGCCACTTTGAAGGAGTCTTAGGTACACTTCAGGTAGACACTATGTAGCTTGATAGTGCACACTTAAATACCAAAATAGAGTAGCAATCTCGCTTGCAAAATGGCCAAGAATTGTTGCACTCTTAGATGAATCTGTCGCTTTAGCGAAAGCTTGTGTACATTTGTGGAGGAGTGTTGTGCTCTTATGTTCTATGAGCTTGATGGGTACCTAGCAGCGCAACCCTTATAGGCTTGAGCGTTATGGTGCTACTTATGAGCTCGTCTCACCTCCTTGATCTACAAGCATCAATGGCTTGGCATTGGGAATGAGGCCAAGAGCTACTCATGCCATTGCAATATGGGGCAAGTTCACTACCCGTTTTGGTTCTATAAATTAGGTGAGGTGAACCTTTGACTTGGATTGACTAGTATGAGCTATTATTTGCATACCATGCCTGAATAGGGATTTAGCCTTGTGAGGTAGAACAACTATGTCGTTCGATGCACCTTAATAGGCTTTGAAAATGGATTTATGTAAGCAATAATTAAACAAGAAAATTTTATTAGATTGTGAATATTTTGAATGTCTATAATCCTTCAAGAAAGAAAACATAAATGGAATGGGACTTAGCGCTTATGCCCCATATTTTTTCTAGATTGAGGGTCCTTGTTTGAATCTGGGCCCTTTAAAATTGTCAAGCTTGCCCCCTAACCCTCCTTTTAGGTAGAAAATTTGGTGTGTAGCGAGAGAAGCATTTGTTTATTCCAATAGAGCCACCTGTTAATCTCCAATACAGGGTAACTGAGGGCTCAACTTTTGGTTAGATGATTGCAAAGCACCTACTAGGAGGTAGCACTTACCTCCTTCAATTTAGGAAGAGCGTGCTTTCACCCGTGTTGGGTTTATGGAACACTTTAGGAAAAGGTATAGGGCTCTTTTTTGGTCCAATATTGCATCTATGGGGGAGTTGTCTAAGTCTATTAAGCAATAGTAGGGAGCTTAGTCTAGATAAACAATATTGATAATAGATCAAGACATGTGTAGGAATATACTAACCTGTCCACAATTCTGCTATCACGCAGTAAGTTTTGTATCAATTGTTGTAACTTGGATACATGACATCTTATGGGTGTGGCAAGAAGCTGTTAGAAAAAGGGGTCCTTCGGACTAAGATAAATAGAGGTGTTACAATACTCATTTATAAAAGAGGGATAAGAAGGGTCTAGATAGCTGAGGACCCATCTCTTGCATAGCTATTAGCTATAAATTTATTGTGCTTTCTCTTGCAAGCAAGATAAGCCCTCTCATACATAGCATCTTCTTAAGAAAAGTTTTTATCAAGTTAGCTACATTTTACATGCAGTATGCTTATGACAAAGATCAATATTTTGTGTTGTAATAGTTTGAATTTGACAAGGTTGTAAGATAGAATCGGACGATGTGTTTTGGGGGTTGTACAAGGCCTTAGTGTTAAGTGGTTCAAGGGAGTACAAAATGGATCCTAAAGGAGCTATTTGATCCTCACGTTTACTTTAGACTCTCTCTCTCTCTCTCTCTCTCTCTCTCAAGTCAATTTTTAAGCAAAGCTTTCTTTAGAAAAGTACTTGATAGTTTTGCGAAATTATGCTATTTTCCTTTCTAGCTTTTTTTCGTCTTTCTCATTTAGGTTTTTTTTGTCTCTCATGCATAGAATCTTCTTAAGAAACAAAAAGTTTTTATCAAGTTAGCTACATTTTACATGCAATAACCATCCTCTGGGAAGGAGTAGAGTATGCTTATGACAACAGTCAAGATTTTGTGTTTTAATAGATTGAATTTGACAAGGTTTAAGATAGAATGGGGCTTATACCTCCAATCCCTTTTGGACGTGGTGTTTTTGGGGTTGTACAAGGCCTTAGTGTTAAGTGGTTCAAGGGAATGCAAAATGGATTCTACCATTATGTCAAGACCGTTACTAGCTTTAGCATCATGATGCACACTATGATTTGGCTCTTGTCTCACATCTAGATCCTAAAGGAGCTACACGATCCTCACATTTACTTAAGGTTCAACGCTCTCTCTCTCTCTCTCTCTCTCTCTCTCTTCCTCTTCAATTTTTAAACAAACCTTTTTTTAGAAAATTACTTGGTAGGTTTTGCAAAATTATACTATTTTCCTTTCGTTTTCTAACTAATTTTGTCTTCCTCATTTAGCTCTCCACCTACCAAATCAATTTTTGCATTGGTCATGGTTAATCTAGACATCTTTTCTCTCTCTCTCTCTCTCTCTCTCTCTCTCTCTCAATGCTTTTTGTGGGTTCGGAATAGCTTCATACTTTTGATCCTATAAATGTTCGACACATTGGAGGCACGAACTGCGAACAACCCTTCCGACAAAACATCCCAACCCGGCCTCATTGAGGAAAGTCAAACGTCTTGGTGTATCTTTCATGTTTTTCCTACCAATTGTTTGCGAATGACTTGTGATTTAATTCGAATTGTTTGTCATGTTTTTTAGATGCAAGTGTTAAAATGTGTGCTTGGTTAATCGTGTCAATATAGATGTAAGGTATTTAGTGGTCAAATCCCTATAGTTGTTGTACAATGTGATTGCAAAAACAATAAGATGGTTGAATATCGACATTATGGGGTAGGGAAAAGACCTCCACTATCCTTTACCAAGAAAAAGGCAACCCTCCCATGCTCACTAGCGGAGCCATGCAAGGGGGCCTTTTCTACATGAAACAACAGTGGAGGTTTTTCCTGATTGTAAGGATATGTGGGAGGCAGGCCATGAGCAGTTATAATGAGCACGCTATAGATAGTTACTAGCAAAGCTCAAATATGATTAGTTGTGTAACATTAAAGGTTGGGAATATGCCAATGTTGAGGTGGTAGCTATCCACCAATGGTGGTGGAAATGAATTCCTCTCTAGAAAGCAGTGTAGATTAATGACGCAAATTGCACGCCTATTGATCCCCATCTATATAGGAATGGAATTTAGGTTTCCTCTGCTCAAATATTTGAATGGGGACTAGATTAGGTCTCCCCAATCTCAAAAAAATAAAAATTCTTTCAAAACATATTAAGTGCATAAGTGAAGGGTGAGTTTAGGAAATGGAATTATACCAATGTTGAGGTGGTAGCCATCCAATGGTGGTGGAGATGAATTCCTCTCTAGAAAGCAGTGTAGATTAATGACACAAATTGCACGCCTATTGATCCCCGTTATATATAGGAATGGCATTTAGGTTTCCTCTTCTCAAATATTTGAATGGAGACTTAGATTAGGTCTCCCCAATCTCAAAAACATAAAAATTCTTTCAAAACATATTAAATGCATAAGTGAAGGGTGAGTTTAGGAAATGAAAAGACAAATGAAGGTGGAAAATCAAAAGACAAATGAAGATGGACATTGAAAAGTCAAAAGACATTTTGTGTCCATAGGTGGTTCTCTGCTCCTTCATTTTGCCTTCAACGTTTTCTTCTAAGTTCTCTTTAGCATTTTCGTTGCTCTCTCTCTCTCTCTCTCTCTCTCTCTCTCTCTCTCTCTTTGTTGTATTCATCTTTCTTAGGTTATATTGTTGCAAATCTATGTGCTTCGTCATTACGTGTCATTTACATTTACTTTTCCAAAGCTATCTTTATTAAAACTTGTTCTCTCTCGAACTTCCCTTTTTATTTCCTTGTTGGGAGCATCCAAATAAAAAAATCATCGCTCTACCAAAAAGTTTGTGGCAGGAAGGGAAATAAGCATAAAGATATCTAAAGTTAGCACCCCCAACCATGAGAAAATGGCTTCAAGCTGTCAAGATTTACGTATTCTAAGAGGTCTTAAATCCAACAAACCAGGGGTTTCATTCGTTTTTAAACAAATTGTAAGTTCTTTCAACCTTATGTCATTTGCATGCCCTTCGGCATGGTAAGAACATTGAATGCACACTAATCAAAGAAACTTAGACAACTAGTTTTCTCAATGTGGTCTACCTTATGCAGAACACCTCCCAAAACACCTCCAAGTTAAAACACCCCCCTCCCCCCCCCCCCCCCCCCCCCCCAAAAAAAAAAAAAAAACCCAACAACCACTCCCTTCCTCCCCCCTTCTCTTTTTGAGTGCCCCCCCCTCTCTTGGTGCTATCCACTCTAGCACCTTACAAATTGTAACCTTAGGTAATATAAGTATTCAATTATTTTTTTGTTTTTTGCATCTTTTGTTGTTATCTTCCCCAATTACCTCCACCGGATGTCTTATTCTCTTAGGAACCGATTTTCGTTGGAAGAAATCTTGTGGAGGGTTTAGGTGATGCAAGTGGTTGAGTCTCATTTCTATTTTGGGAATTAAGCGGTCTTCATCATTACATCGTTTCCTTCGTATATTGACATTAGTTATCTTCCCTTGGGTGTCCTCTTAGATACAAGCTTGGGAAAAAAGCATATTAGATGTGGCGCTTATGATTAGTTATCTTCCCTTGGTGTTCACTTGGATACAAGCTTGGGTAGGAAGAATCCTTGTGGAGGGTTTAGGTGATGCACTCATGTTTGTGTAGCTGCCCATCTCATAAGCTTCTAGAAAGTATGAGATGAGCCTTTCTTGAGTGGCTTCTCCTACAAGGGCCGTGTGGCAAATACTTCTTTAAGTGATCAATGGCATACGTAATAGTATTGTTCTCTTCCTGCTTAAACTCAAGCATTTGAGTAAGTGTTGTCTGCTCAATCTCAGCCTTTGTGTTTTTTGTCTATGAATGATTTGACCTACTCAAAGGCATCTTGGGAATTTGGATCTAGATTTGGAACCATGACATTGCTTTCTATTCTAGGGTGGGTTCAAAATCTTGTATCATTAAGTGCACATCCTTACTCCCAAAGACCTGCCTAAATCCTTTCACATTATCACAGGGATCTTCAAACCCACTAAATATCTTGCACAACTTTTGAAGTTGGGAGGGTCTTTTGGTCTCTAATCTGCTAGTGTGACTTTAGGTCCTCCCCTCAAAGGTTCGAGACCATAAGTGAAGGACTACGAGCGGAAGTGCGACGCGAGAGAGAGTGCGAGAAGAAGAGCACGACGATATGGTGAACTCGCTCTACTGTAATGTGTAGAGCATAGTGAGTTCTTATTAGGTTTTAACAAAAGAATATGTGTACATACCTGGCGGCCCGCCCACTTACCTGGGCGACCACATTGGGCTTTATACCCCAACAACCTCCCACTTAAAGTCCAATGTGGTACTTTAAGTGTGAGAGAAGCTAATATACAAGAGATGTAGAGAAGTGATGTACTACCCTACACCTAACTGCTTGCGAAAATGCGCAAAGCTCTCTGAGGGAAGTCCTTTTGTAAGTAGATCAGCAGGATTTTCTGTGGTGTGAACTTTGACAAGCTGAAGTTGCTTATCCTCGAGCATTTCCCTGATGAAATGATACTTCACATCCACATGCTTTGTCTTTGAGTGATAAACTGGATTGCGAGCCAATTGTATAGCACTTTGACTATCACAATATAACACAGGCATCTCTTCTTTGATTCCCAAATCTGTTGATTAAGCCAAATTGATTCTTTGCATGCCTCTGATGCTGCAACATATTCAGCCTCTGTGGTAGACTGAGTAACACAATCTTGTAATCTAGAACGCCATGATACTGCTCCACCAGCCAATGTAAAGACATACCCTGACGTAGACCTTCGGTTGTCTAAGTCACCTGCATCATCTGAGTCTGTAAAACCCTTTACACTTAGCTCCTGACACCCATAGCATATACGCATACTCTTTGTAGCTTTCAGGTATCTCAATATTCCTTTCACTGCCTCCCAATGTTTCTTGCCTGGGTTTGACATGTATCGACTTACTACTCCCACTGCAAATGCGCGAGTAGCAATCATTGCATACATCAAACTACCCACTGCAGACGCATATGGAATCTTATCCATTTCAGCATGTTCTTCCTCAGACACAGGAAAATCTTGTTTGCTAAGTTTCACATATGGTGGCAATGGAACACTCAATGCCTTTCCCTTCTCCATATTGAAATGTTGCAAAACCTTGTCAATATACTCTGTTTGAGATAACCAAATCAACTTCTTTGATCTGTCTCTCTCAATGCGCATACCAAGTATATGACTTGCCTCACCCATGTCTTTCATGTCAAACGATTTTGCCATCTTTGACTTCAAAGCTGAAATTTCTTCCAAGTGCTTGCCAGCAATCAACATGTCATCCACATACAAAATAAGGATCAGCCAACTGCCATCCTTAGCCTTCTTTGTATATAGACAGTGATCAAACTCACTACGTTTGTAGCCTTGAGAAAGCATAAACTTGTGGAACTTATGGTACCATGCCCTCGGGGATTGTTTTAAGCCATAAAGACTCTTTAACAACTGGCATACCAAATCTTCCTTGCCTTTCTCAACAAACCCTTCTGGCTGCTGCATGTAAATTTCCACATCTAAATCACCATGCAAGAACGTTGTCTTGACATCCATTTGGTGCAACACCAAATCTAATATGGCAACCAATGCAAGAAAGCATCTCAATGTAGTCATCTTGACCACCGGAGAGAAGACTTCATCAAAGTCAATGCCTTGGTCTTGCTTAAAGCCCTTGGCAACAAGCCTTGCTTTGTACTTTGGCTGACTATCATGAGCGGTGATCTTATACCTATAAACCCATTTACAAGGTAGAGCCTTTTTGCCCTGTGGTAATTTAACTAGCTTCCATGTCTGGTTTTTATGTAGAGCTGTCATCTCTGACTGCATGGCCAATTGCCAATTCCCGGAGTCCTTCATTTGCATTGCTTCCTTGTAACATGAAGGCTCATTGCAATCAGTCAACATGACATAGTTCATCGATGGAACAAACCTATCACGAGGTCGCGTGATACGTCCAGATCTATGCAAAATAGGTGGCTCAGGCTCAGCCACAACCTGTGGTTCCACTCTATCCTGTCCTTGCTCCTCTTGAGCCCTAACATTTTGTCTTGCACGTGCAGGTCCATCTTCTTGGAAGACAACTCTTCTAATCTCCTCAAGCCTCTGTGGTTTAGAATGATATTTGACTTCATTAAAGTGAACATCATTGTTGCAGATAAACTTTTTGGATTCGGGATCCCAAAGTCTGTACCCCATCTCAACAGAATTACCATCGCCTAGAAAGATGCACTTTCTACTCTTTGCCTCAAGTTTGTTCCTACATTCCTTTGGAACATGAGTATATGCCTCACAGCCAAAGACTCTGAGATGCTTGTATGAGGGCATTTTGCCTGACCATACCATCTCTGCCACTGAATCCTTCTGCAAAACCTTGCTAGGAGATCTATTTATAAGATGAACAGCTGTTGATACAGCTTCAGCCCAAAACCCATTTGGCAGTTGTGCATTAGACAACATACTTCTGACCTTCTCTTGTATGGTCCTATTCATCCTCTCAGCAACACCATTTTGAGGAGGATTGTAAGGAGTGGTAAGTTCACGTTTTATACCTTTTGACTCACAAAAGTCCTGAAAGGCCTTTGAAACATACTCTCCACCATTGTCAGTGCGTAAGCATTTAAGCTTCTTACCACTTTGATTCTCCACAAGTGTCACAAACGTTTTGAAAACACTAAACGCTTCATCCTTGTGCTTGAGAAAGTAAACCCATACTTTCCTCGAGTAATCATCTATAAATGTCATAAAGTAAGAAGCTCCCCCTAGAGATAGGTTAGGCATAGGTCCACACAAATCACTATGAACAAGTGCCAACTGTGTATCTCTTCTACTGCTTCTATGCTTATGTGGCTGTTGTGTTTGCTTACCATACAGACAATGTTCACAGAATTCAAAATCATGAAATGAAAAGCCAGGCAAATAACCAGAACGAGACAAGATTTCCATTCCCTTCTTGGACATATGTCCTAACCGGCTATGCCACAAAGAAACGTTCGGCTGCTCGGTTACATTGATTACATTTTTAGAGACATTTGATACATAAATCATGTAAAGTCCTCCAGACTTTACTCCATGTGCTACTGTCATAGAACCCTTGGATATCTTCCACATGTTCTATCCAGCATCATCAAGTAAACCTGTGCTGATCGAGCTCTTTGTAATTGCAGGAACATGTCTCACATTATTCAGCGTGAAAGAAGAGCCATTCTGAAACTTCAATTGAACATCTCCACCACCTAAGATCTCACATGTCTGCCCATTGTCTAGCCGAACATGATCTTTAGTGGTCACATAAGAGGTAAACCACTCCTTGTTTGGAGACACATGAAGTGATGCCCCTGAGTCTATAATCCAGTCACTCAGTGCATTTCCATCAGATGCTGTAAGAAGAGCTGAGTCCATTGTATTCTTCAAGAAGTAGATGTCTCTTGACACTAGACTGTCATCCTCTGCAACAGTGTTTGTCACATTTATTTCTTGAATCTTCACTGAGGACTTGTTCTTCTCACCATGGTCTTCAGCTTTCTCTTTGCCTTTTTCTGCTTTCCATTCTCTGTAGTCTCTTTCCATGTGACCCTTCTTGCCACAATGGTAGCATTCTATGTCACTCTTGCCTTTAGCACTGCGGGACTTGCTACGAGAGTGATTCCTCTTTCCACCTTTGTAATTTTCTTTGGTCCTTCCCCTGACAACTAAGGCTGTTCCTTTGCCTTTGTCCATTGTCTTTTTGTTGGTTTCTTCAGTAAGCAAACTGCCTTCTACACCTGCTATGGTCAAACCATCTGGAGGTGCAGAATTACTCAAAGCTGTGCGAAAAGTGTCCCAACTTTCTCGCAATGTGATCAACAGGAACATAGCTCTAACAGGTTCATCAAACTTGACACCTTGAGCTGACAACTGACTATAGATTGTGTTGAATTCATTCAGATGATTGGACATATGTGTCCCTTCTTTCATCTTCAAGTCAACAAGCTTCTTAAGCCAGTATACTTGTGAAGCTGCACTCTGCTTCTCATAAAGATCACTGAGCTTTGTCCATGCTTCATAAGCCGACATCTCGTTTGCTACATTGAAGTAAACGCTTTCTGCCAAAGTCAGCATAATGGTAGAAAGTGACAATTCATCCATTTCGCTCCATTCATCTTCGTCCATATCTTGTGGTTTTATCCCCTTGAGCTTTATAGGTTTTATCTGCTTCTTTTGTACCAACACGTGCCAAATCTGCTTCTTCCACAATGGGAAATTGGTTCCATCCAGCTTCTTGATATTGTAAAGAGCAGTGTCCTGTGATCCAGCCATAGCTACGCTTCACAGTAGTTTACTTTCCTGGGAAAAATTCGGCAGAGTTTTCCCTGTAAACTGACCTCTGAACCAATATCAACCTGTCAAATGAACCAAGAAAGCTTCAGATTCTGCAGAAATTTTGACAGAGTCTCCTTTGTAAAATGGCTCTGGTGTACTCAAAAACAGACCAAAAACAGCTCAAAAAACCACTGTCTCTCTAACACTGTAAGCTGTGGGTAAACCTGTCCTGCACCTGTACTGTCTCTCACTGTCCTGTAAGCATAGACTGCGACAATGCCTCAACGGCAGTAAAGCAAATATGCAATCCCAATTGTCTAACTCACTGTCAATACATCCTAGCTGCCTATCTAAAGGTGCTCGAGGGATCGCTCCAAGACCTGTATCACCGAAAGGATCTCAACATTCGAGAATCCCCTAGCTCAATAAAACCTCACTCGACCCTCAACAAAGGCTGCAGTAGATCTGAAAGTACATAGACTTCCCACAAAGTCATACATCCACAAATTTCCCACTGTATGTTGTAACCGCTGCGGCGGTTGTTTGCTACGTGACTCACAGCCAGCAAACCCTCAACAGACATACATCATCTCTGACAATACGTCCCATGTGGAAGTACCTGCAATGTCAGGATGAAATCTGGAATATCAAGCAGCAAGCACAAGCTACCTAATGAACTTAGTGGATGTCGCCTACAATCTGTGTGTAGGTGCGTCCGTGTTGTATGTGAGATGACTCCAAGAACTGTGAGCCATCCTTCGTTGTGTAGACAACCACAAATCAGCACTCTGGAAGTGCAGATATCCTCAACACTTGCAGTCGTAGGCCGAAACCCAAAATTTGCAGAGTCGGATCTGCACCCGCCAAGACCACGTAGTCGAAAATGGCCTGCACAGAGCTTTGTCGAAGCCGAACGGTGGCCGAGATGACCTCAGAATGAAATTCTGAGAACACCAAGCCATTTGGGCTCTCCCATGGGATATGGGGCCGTGTCTTCGCCTGTCGAATCTCACTCCAATCTAAGCAGGTGACTCTGGCTACCTGCAAATGCTGCCCCGAGCCTCGATCTGATCTCTGATACCAGTTGAAGGAGTACGAGCGGAAGTGCGACACAAGAGAGAGAGTGCGAGAAGAAGAGCACGACGATATGGTGAACTCGCTCTACTATAATGTGTAGAGCATAGTGAGTTCTTATTAGGTTTTAACAAAAGAATATGTGTACATACCTGGCGGCCCGCCCACTTACCTGGGCGACCACATTGGGCTTTATACCCCAACAATAAGTAGGTGTGGTGTCCTAAGCATGGATGCACTAGAAGCGTGTAGATGTTGTAGCTTTCTTAGTGTTGCCCTCCTGGTTGGAATGGGTTTGGTCTTAGGATTGAAGGGGGTGTAGGGGTCACCGTTAGTCTCACAATTGGGATTGGATTAGGAACATTTGTGGCCACGAGATAGATGTACTTTGCATGGGTGCACCTTGAGATTGGTGCCCTTAAGATCTAGCAATGTGGCCACGGGGTTTAGAGGTAAACCCATTTGAAATGTCTCCCTTCATGTATCTTGGAAAGATTGAAAGATCGTTCCAGGTGTGATGTTTAATTTCTCCTTGTAATGGCATGGTGTATGGGATGGTTAACTCAGTTGTGAGAGACGGAGAGAGAGTTACCTCTGATGATGCATCCAACCCCAGTTCTTTGAATGGGTTTGTACGTGTAGATATAACGAGCCTAGTATGTGTTGAATATCAAGGGAATTCTATTGTTGACACAAGGACAATGAGTGAACACCCACCTCTTCCTCAAACATCAATAGTTCCCATATTTTGAATGATGCACCCAATTCATACATATTTAGAGTGTACTATGTAAATTACCAAGAGGTGAACTTTTTTTCTTAACCATGGTAGTGTAGGTGGTTGGCATGTGGCATGTGGATGATTGTCTAGTATTGTTATAAAAGAGATTGGGCTTTTTTGTGGCATTGATCTCTGAAGGTGCATGGGATCTAAGTGGAAGCTGAATTATCATTCTAGGAGCGAATGCTAAATGGTGTCCAGCTCAAAATACCCTAAAGTCTCCCAACTCTATAGGTTTTTTCCACCTTTGGATAATGATTTTCAATATATAAATTGCAAGGATTAAAGGCTGAGGATTACATCTCCAGTGTCCATCGTAAGCATTCCCAAATTTTTAGCCATTGAGCTTGAATTCACCAAAAGAGTCAGTGCCCTACCGAGCATCCATGTGGATAGGTTAAGTCCTTGGGAAAAGGCTTACACAAGAAGTTTGGGACAGATTCTTACAATAATTCTCACATTGTGACTTATCTCAACATCATGAGCTTCTGTGAGGGAGGCACCGCATACCTAGCTAGGTACGATTGGGCCACGGGACCGTCGGCCCGGTGGTCCCTTGCCCCCAATCGTACCTAGCTAGGTATGTAGTGCCTCTTGAGGAGAAGCTCATGATGTTATGCATTGTATGAAAAACACTGAAAAAGACTCCATTTTCCTACATGAGAATTTCTAAATCTTCTTATGTTAGTGACTCTTGTGTAGGGGGACAAAAGTGTCGGTGCACTATAGGGGTAATGCTCCTTGGTTTGCCATGGAGATGAACCATTGGGATGAGGGAACTTATATGCATTTCATGAAGCATTTGGTGATTGTATGGATGTGGCAATACCTATCACCAGTCATTCAAGGAAAAGTGCACTAGACCATGCTCCTCCAACCACTCTTGCATCATCTCTGTCATCTGCTTGTGTACTGGAGTTTGAGACTTCATGGAAGTGTGTGCGAACATCTTATTTGATAGATAGCAAGCTTTGGGCAATCAAACAATAGAAGGCACATGGGATGACAACGAGTAAGCATAGAAGGAGCGGAGAAGGCTTTGTGACAAAGGGAACAAACACAAGTAGAAAGTAAGAGCCATTATACTAAGTAGAAATGCACAAGGAAAAGCAGAGAGCACAATGTAGAAAGTAACAAAGTTAGAATGCTCTTGATTGCATGCGGGAAGAAAGTGCATGCACACCACAAATGGTAATGGTTGTGCATAATGATTTTGGTATTCCATGTAACACCATAACTTGTAGGCAAGAATTAGTTTGCTGAATGGTTGGTGTGTGCAAAAGGGATTTGAGGGAGTGGGTTTTGTAGCATGTCTCAACTAGAAGCACTGCACACACGTCATGTCAGCCTCAAAGAACCAAGAAAAAGTAATATTAATGGTGAAGGTATTCTCATGTGATAAAAGGTTCATTATGGACACTAAAAATACATTTTTGTGTGGATGTTTTACCCAAAAAGGGCACGCTTAATCCTCTCAAAACCCACTTATGCCCATCTAATTTTGAAGGAAATGCAATGACAACAAGTTGAGTGATCGACTACTACCTTACTTAGCTAGGACAAGATGCTCAAAGACCTTGGCTATTGAATATATAGCCTGTAATTGTTATGACCAAGGATAGAGCGGAGTCAAAATTGATTTTGTTCCTTTTGTAAATGGCAGTGGTAGTCAATGGATTACCTGTGTATAATGCAATTGTAGTCAATGGATTACTTATTACTAGTCATGATAACATGAAATGGTATTGTATTGAAGTTCTAAATGTTGCTTCTAAATCTGTGATCTCTCTCTCTCTCTCTCTCTCTCTCTCTCTCTCTCTCTCTCTCTCTCTCTCTCTCTCTCTCATTGTCTCAATTTTTCTCCCTCCTTCTTCCTTGCATTAGCAACCACAACCAGCAAAGGTGTCCCTCCTATTGCACATATTATAAGTCATCATTGAAAGTATGCCTACAAAACTTTATCAAGGGGGAAGGTCATGCTTGCATATTCCAAGAGGTGTCCATTGGAATCCAATAGAGGTCTAGGGTAAGGGGACCACAAGAAGACTTTTGCTACAAAAAAGACAACCTCTGTTGATAAAATTTTAATAAGAACAAATTTTATCCTACAAAGCCAAAAAGACACCCTCTTTCAATGGATTTCTTAAAAATAGATTTTGCTCGATTATCTACATAAGGGGTGTAGCTTATGAGCTAATATTTTTTCTCACTCTTTTATTTTTTTGGAACTATGGTTGAGGAGATATGCTCAAAACAATGGACCTTTGTCTATCCATTTCATGCAAGAACACTCCATCTCAAACTTTGCTAACTTTTTTTCTACACTGGCTTCTCTCTTTCTTGTGTATCCCTTTAAGGTTCCCTTCACCTTTATAAAGAATCCTCTTCTTCTTTGAAAAATCAATCAATAAGGAGTCAAGGGACTAATGCTCAATTGTATTTGTGAGGTATAGACATAAGCGTAAGCTCTACGATTGTGCCTTGATGTATTCTAGCCAAGCTTGTAAGCATCCACTTGTACAAATTAAATCTTATGAATAAAGAATTGAGATTGATGCATTTATCAAATTTTTGAAGTCTTCTCTCACTTGTCCGTTCAACAAAGTGGCGGATACTTGTGAAAGATTTTTCAAGTAAGACACATTTTGTTTTGTGATTTTTTTGGTTTTATTTATTTTTCATCTTTAGTCCAATCTCTTCCTTTAACTCTATCTCTAAATCCGTTGCAACTCTACCTATTCCTCACCATTGATTCTACACCTAGCTTTATCTCTACTTCCATTTCTATCTCTATCTCTATTTCCATCTCTCTTATGTCCTAGTTATTGTAGCTAGATTGCTTTCTACTAAGATTACTTTCTTGAAAAATTATCTTAGATAAACAATAGTACTCCATATGCTGTGAAATTCTCACCTTCCATTGATTAGGAGAAATTTGGAATCACTTTGGGGCCTTTTAGTTCTAGAGAGAGAGAGAGAGAGAGAGAGAGAGAGAGAGAGAGAGAGAGAGGCGCTTAACCAATGAGGAAGAAGCTTACGTTACGTAGAAAATCCGCATTTTAGAGCCAAAGTTGTTGAGATAAAACAAATAAAATAATATTATTGTTCTTCAAATTATACAATGTCATACTTTCAAAGCATAAAATGCCATAAGTCGCACTAACTTTACATCGACGAATTTCAAAACTTGCATTGAAGACTATAGTATCTATGTTCCCATCCAAATCTTTCTTTGTGTGAGTCTACTCCCCTCTCAAAACTTTATCTTCCCCTTTTCATATTTTCACTAATGCTACTATGTGTTCTAGTGCACACTATGACTACCTCTTGAAGGCCTAGCACTACCATTGACTCTGTTAGCATTTTTAATAGTTATACTATAGATGATCAGACATGGACACTATTTAGAATAACTATCGGAAGTTGGGTATTATTGCAGGTGAGGAGGAGAAAGAGGAACAATGCAATGATTTCGTGGAGGCTTTCAAGGGACAAGTTAAAGAGTTTAAAATGTGTGCACAAATCAAGCGGGTGAAAGAGGTTCTCATACAACATGCTTTCCAACATGCACACTTAGGTTGCAAACATGTCCTCTTAGTTTTCCATGGCATCGACCCAAGTGTAAGTTATTCTGAGCATATATTTCATCTAGTGCATATTTATTTTAGTAGGCTTAGGGTTGATATCATGTTTGGTATGTTTTAGATATTTATCCATCAAACAGGACGGACTAGCAACCAGTTGAGAGCATAGTTGGAATCTTTGATGCTTTCCATGCATTTATCGATGAGCAAATGTATCGAGGAAGGCCGCACAAGGAGCTTGCAGATAATGGAATATTCTTTTATGATATATCATATTTGGAACCCAAAATGTCATCTTGTTGGGGTTGTGTAACTCCTTTGTCACTTCCATTCTTTGATAGCAAAAACTGGTCTTTGCCATCGTCCCAAACTAGTGAAAGCTTCACTAATAGGTTGTTTCAAGATACATGAAAGTCGCTTAAGTATTCAATTGCTACAAAGATTGTTAGACTCACTCTATTTATGCTCGTCGAAGTGTTTGTAGATATTTTCTTTGATGAGCGAATAAGAACTACCACAATAATGTTTATTTGCAAATCTAAGAGTTGTTTGGACTTTTTAGATGATAATTGGGAGAAAAAACATTCACGGAGCACAATCCATATTTTGCAACAGAAGTTCATAATTTGCAAGTACATTATAAACTCTCAAAATTTCATAGTGTCATTCTACTAGTTTAGATATCATGTTCTTAGTGGACAACTTATCCTACTCGACCAAGATATAGAGTCGAACTTTGAGAACAAACCTTTAGCAATGGAGATCTACTTTCAAAACAGCCTGCTTACTATGATGGAGACAATGGAGACAATGACAGTCTTGCATAGCTTAGGGTAGATTTTACATATAAAGACCTTCCACTTCTATCAAAAGTGTAAGCATTCAGTTTCAACAATAAAAAGGTACTTACTAAATGGATAAATTTCACTTGTCTTCAATGGATTGAGATATAGATACTAATGTACTTGTCTTTTTCCAGATCTAAGATGCAAGTAGAAAACAACATTGTCCAATGAGTCCCTCTCAAATACACTTCATTTTATTTCTTTTTGCAAAAGATAGATCACATACATTGTGCCTCACAAAACCCAATGTATGCATGGAATGAGTTGTAATGCCATGACATCCAATATGTACAATCCAAAGTGACGAATACAAAGACATTTTGTGTCGCTCAAACATCTCGTTGTTTAAATAATTCGTAGATTATATTTTTCCTTTCAAAATATATAAAAAAGTGGTGATTATTACTAATCCCTTCCTCTTCCCCTGCTCCCATGCCCCCTCCCTCGGTTGTTGCCCTTCTCCTATGGGGGACACTAGCTTTGGGTACCCTTTCGCATCGTTTGAATGCATGGGCCTCCTCCATGGCTTCCCATGCACTTTGCGCCTCTGCAACTTCCCTCTGTTTTCTCTCCCTTTGCTCTTGCTCCCTTTCTTGCGATTCAGTTTGACGTTGATGCGTAACCCAATCCTCCACTTTTACGGTGTCCACAACATATCGATTGAGAGCCTTTTGCATGTTTCATTTCTTGTTTTGACAATCTTGGGCCCACTGTGTGGCTTCCTCAATGTTGGCCCTCTTGAACTCCTTAGCTCGATTGCTTTCCTCTCTTAACCTTGTTTGTACCATCATGGAAAATGTGTGCAGATCGTGGGAACTATAGTTATCTGATTGAAGGTCCTATAGAAGCGTAATAATAAGAAAAGAAGTCGCTTCTTTTAATACAAACATTGCAATAATACAAGCATTCAAACAACACACGGTACTTACGTTTGGCGCATCCAAAATTTGGCTCTCAAGGAGAAGAACACTGAGACACGTTCGCTAGCTGCAAGCTATAGTTATCAACCTATGTTGGTATGTTGACCCGTCGACATTGAGTGACATATGTTCTAACAATATGTGCTCTATACAACATACAAACTTTCTCCCAGCACTACCATACATAAGCTCTTTCAGTAAGGCATTACAAGCAGACACTACAAGAAAATGCATAAAGATGTGCCTTACGTCTTTGTACGCCCATGAAATCCCTTACTTTGCCCGCAATTTCTATAGTAGACAATCTTTTGTTCAATGTTGAAGAACAAGAGACTCCAATGTCCACTGCACAAAAAAACACCAAAACCATATAATAGGATGTGGAAAAAAAGATCCTAAATCTAACATTGTTTTTCCTTAACAAGACAAGTCTCACGATTCATTGTATACAGTGATCACAAAGCACACGAGATTCTAGTTTACTCTATCGTACGAGTTCAAGAGTGCCAAAATAAAACTCCGATATTCTGAAGCATAGCGGAGATAAGCAGATCCACTATGTATATTTTTTCCTGAATGTCCACAAGCAGAAACGAGATCGCGCGCCTAAATGCTAGAAATTATATTACTTAGTGAAACTGGGTCACAACCAAGCAAATGAGAGCCTTGCAAAGTTTCCCAGGGTCCTTATTCGCTTGGTTCTGGTCCTCATTGCCGCAAAGACGTGGGTCAACGAAGCGAAAATTTCCCAGGATTCCTATTCGCTAGGTTCAGGTTCTAACCCATGTTTCCTCAAAGAGATGGGACAAAACCAAGCAAATTGGAACCTTGGAAAATTTCCCAAGATCCCTATTTGCTTGGTTCCAACCCCTATAGGGTTACCTAAAATAAACTCAAAACATAACATAGAGCAAGGTTGATGATTGTAACCACTGCGTGGATGTTGGCAAAATCATGCATGCACATGAAATCTTATCCATTAAGATTGAAATTACAGTCCGTCTTTGATCTGCCCAACAGGTGAATCTTTGCATGAAGAGGCACTGAATTTTTCAACAGTTGCAGTTCCTCTTCGTTTTCAGCGTTCATTTCCTCTAAAAGATGCTAGTCTTCCAACATAGGTGCTTGCTCTATGTTTGCTAGCCCTTGCTCTACGTTGGCTAGCTCTTGCTTTTCCTTGGATATCTCTGCCTCTTCCTTGGCAGGATCAGGCTCCTTCTTGACTAGCTCAAGCTGCACGGGGGAGCTGTGATACTCTCTCAGGCTTAAAAATTGCTTGTCCATCCATCTGGGCTAAGGAGTGATTGTAACTTCTAGCTCGTGATTGGGTGTCTCTATTGTGAGCAATCTCTGTAGTCTTTGTCTGTCGGAACGAAGATGGAGAGGGGGGATGGTAAGAATATCCATGGTTCAACTATCCCAAATAGGCACTGGCTAAAGCAGCCCATTGTAGAGGAATTGCAGCCTCCGAAGGGTATCAAAATCCCGAGGCTTTATTGTAACATAATAGGCATGGATAGCCAAGATGTAACCATCGCTGCAAAACTCAATGAGGTAGTCTTTTGCAATCTTCTATAGGTAGAGAAGAGCAGTGTTGGCCCATCGCATGTCCACTCTCCAATGCTCGCATATCTCCCTCACTAGTCATTAGAATGGAAGCCACATGATGGCTGACTGCATGTGTCTTTCAATCCTTTGCAACTCGTGTAGGATGCATATGTGCCCCTTGTATCTTCTCCTTCTTGCTTGAGCATGCAAGGAATCACGTGTCACCCTTCTAGGCTTGGCCTTTTCACGATCCATCTCTACAAAAGGATAAAAACAACACCATACTCTATGAGTGAATGTCCCTGTTGAGCCAGCAGAGGATCACACCCGCATTTTTGCTCACACCCATCATTTTGTAACCATTGATTGTAATAATTGTCTTTCCGACATTAATTTTGATTTGAGCCATTCATTAAGTAACGGGACTCAATTGAGTTTCCAGCTTGTAATCCCGACGTAATTTCACCTGCTGATGTAAATAATTAGAGATGTTCTCACCTCCAAGGCTGAGGTATATAAGCCAAAGTTTTGTAACCTAAAGGGAGGATTCAATTTTTAATCAGAGGGAGTTTTTGAGCGCCGTGACTGTGTCTGAGAGAGAGAGAGAGAGAGTCTTATCTTCCTGCTACGCGAGCTACGGGGCCGCCATTGGAGAAGCGACACCGCCATTGTGTTAGCAACGGTGAGAGCTACGCACAGATACCAAGAGTGCGCGCTATCGGCTTCTACGTGTGGTAAGTTCCTACGAGCTTCGGTGTGAGTTTTCTTCGAACTCGTGTGTCGGAATAGAGTGTGCAGCATATCTATAGAACCACAACGAGTAGAGCTACACATTAGTACCATCGGGGTCAAGTTTCGGTCACCTGTATTTTTCGGCCTGTCTTCATATGCGTTTACCGCACGGAGTGGTTATAGGTTGATTTTGCAGTTCAAGTCTTTAGGGTGTTGTTCTTACCTAGTGTATAGACTTCCCCTTGAGTTTGAGATCGATTCGATGATTCTAGATCCTGTTTCGTATAGCATTCGTTCGTAGTACGGATTTCAGTCACTTGCGTATTTTAGAACTTAGATTTGATTTCCTTAGTAGTGATTGTCATTAGAAGGTCGAGTAGGTGATTTGACACCCACCTAGTTGTTTCCATGCGCCTGCGGGTCAAGCTCCGTCCTCGTCTAACAAATTCTGTTGTTGGTTGAGTTCTCGCTATTTAGCTTCCGCTAGCGGCGTAACCGCCCTAACATTTGGCGCCGCTGCCGGGGACGAGAGCCCTAAGTAGGTGACCTTAGACTAATCCTACGAGGTGAGTCGTATAAACTACTTTGTATACTTTAGTTAGAAAAGATCTAGGAGTGGTGGACTCCGAAGGTCTCGAGAGATACTAGGAAGTGGGGTATTCCTGGGTCTTCCGTGTTGACAGTATTTTTAGTTTAGCTTAGATTAGATTGTTTTTGATGGTGTTTAAGTGGTTGTTGACATAAAAATCATTTGCTACTCCTTGTGTGGTAGTAAATCTCTTTATATTTTCAATTGCAAAAAATCCATTTTATGATTAGAAGTAGCTTAGGTAGGGCCTGATTTGATCCTGATCTAGAGCTATCAATTGGTGTTCTATTTGCTTGATGTGTTTGATTGCATGTTAGATCACTGAAAAAGTTGCTTTGGTAGTGAAATATGCAATACACAAGTTCAGAAAAATTTTCTGTGTAACTGATTATTGCTGAGCACTTAAAAGAGCTATTGGAAGAGTTCTGTGCTGAAAAGCTGGAAATCTGCAACTTTAGACATCATACGCGTATGATGTCTTAGGACCTAAACAGAGACTAAAATTGAAAATTTGACATTGCCAGAGTGTTTAGAAGGGGGGTTTTACCCTAAGATCAACTTAACACAAGAGCATTAACACTCCAAGAACCCAAAAAGACAAGTCGGAGTCCAAGAAACGCAAAGAATAGGAAATTTTGGATTCAAATCTTGTTTTTACATTCAAACCTGACAAAAACACTTGAAACTCAATTATAAACATTGGAGAAGGCTTAAAACCAAAAATAGTCAAAATCTGGGACAAAAGACATCATACGCGTATAATGTCTTTTGGCACATCCACTGCTTATTTTTGAAATCTGACCTGACAAGATGGTTACAAACACTGTCGAAAGCATAAATATCAAGTTTGGACCCAAATTGATGAAAAAGACATCATACGCGTATGATGTCTTTGACCTAATTTTGGACATATTTTGATACTTTGCTAACACAGATCCATTGTAATAGCTGTCTAGAGGTTATATTTCAAGTTTCATCCCATTTGGATCACAATTGACCCAAAAAACAAGTCAAAAGCAGAAAATTGCCAAGAAAAGCCTGAACTAGCCATAACTTGCTCAAACAGAGTTCAAACTGAATTTTGTGAGTGAACAGAGCATAAAGGGGCCACTGAGAGTGAGCATAACCAAAATAGTCAAAATCTGTGAAAAAAGACATCATACGCGAATAATGTCTTTTTCAGCATAACAGTAACAAAATTCTCACTTGATGAAACAGAAGTTGTCCAACTGACAAGATTAAACAATTGACCAAGTATCAGTCAGTTTGGATCAATTCTGACCACAAAAACTTGGGGAAAACAAATTGCCGAGACGGAAAAGTTACAGTCCTTTAGGGGAATTGATGAATTTGAGATCGGGCAGGAATCTCCGGAATAATCAACCAAAACAAGGGGAACCAGCAAGTGTCATATCAACCGAGGGAAGTGTAAACCAAAGTTGGGTGCAACCATTAGAGCCGATCTTTGAAGGAAGTGTTTCTGATACTTCTTCGGAGAGATCTTACGAGATTTTCACCGAAAACTTGGAACACTTGAACCTGAACAACAGAGAAAATATGGCAGCAGGATCATCAAACCCTTCCGCCACCATGAAGCTATTGTTCATAAAATACCAGTACGACAATGAGCAAGGTGCCAAGATCTACAAAGATGGAATGGACCGCTATTGTGTAAAGATAGAAGATAGACCTAGTGAGTTCAAGGACTTAGTTCCTGTGAGCTATAGCGGAGATAGATATCTAGATGACGAGGGTACCATGTACTTGGTAGTCCTAAACCCTAACATTGTGGACAAGTGGGGATTGATAGGCACCAAAGCCAAAATAGATGAAGAACTCGAGGAGAAAGCACCAATAATGAACTTCCCTAATGCGAGGTTAAGAAGAGAGAATGAAACTATAAGGATCAACACTGATAACATCTATGTGGAGCTGTACAAATATAATAATGGGGAGCAAGATCTCTATTATAGATGTGAAGAACCCTACACCGGAGAGTTGACAGACAAAAAAAGACTCTATGTCTTTACCTACACAGAGGGATCGGAAGTGAAAATTGCCGCTTACGATAAGTATGGCAGGCAATACTCAACAATGGGCAAGAAAGAATTAGAAGGATATACATACTTTGGGGGACCACTACATCAGTATTATGTTACTTCTAGCTCACATAGACCAGCACCAACAAGTGGAGTGCAAAACTCAATGACAACAGGAGGACAAAGAACTCAGGTTGCTGACTCTTTCAGTCAACCTTGGGACTCGAAGCTCGGACCAATGGGATCATTACATTCCAGAGAGTCAATGGAGACGAATCGAGGTAGTGCAGTTCCAATCCCCACCTATACCACTCCAGGTCCAAGGTTTGAAGCGGAACCATCACATTTACCTCCCAGTAGTAGATTCAGGGCAGAGGAACCGACAAGGGTAACCCATGAAGTCCATGATGCTAGAGAAAACTTTAGCCGAGACACAGGAGCAATGAGATTGGTAGCAGATCATAGACGTATGAGACCATCTCAAGTAGCCAAGTGTGTGCAAAAGAAGTATGGTGGTTCAGGAGATCCGTATGCACATGTGTCACTCTTTAAGCAAGTCTTAAGAGCTGAGCAGATAACAGATTTCCATACACAATACGAGGGATTTGGTCTTACTCTAGAAGGTACTGCATTGACATGGTTTCAACCAATGAACATTGGGGGATTCCATGACATTGACCATTTGCTAAGAGAGTTTGCTGAGGAATTCTCAAAACGAGGGATTAAGCACAATACGGTCTCACAAATATATGCTTTTAAACAGAGAGAACACGAAAAAGTGAAGGAAGCTTCACTTCGCTTCAAACAATACATTGAGAGATGTCCAGTACGTGAACGACCACAAGATGACAGACTATCTGTTCTCTTTATTGAGGGACTGAGGAACGACACTCTCAAGAAGGACTTGCACTTGAAAGCTTGTACAAGTTTCGAGCAAGTAACGAGAGAGGCATTGTACTTAGTGGATAACTGTACGGTTTATGGAGAGGTGTCAGCGGATACAGATTTTGCATCCAGTAGCTCCTCCTCCGTAGCGAGCGAGACTACCACTAAAAAGAATGTTCAAACAACAACCATGCCAAATGTAGAGCAAATGATAGAAGATGCTCTAAAAAGGATGGCACCATACCAAAAACCATTGCCAAAAACACTGAAATGGTGTGCTATTGAACAAAAATGGACAAACCATCCAACAGAGGAGTGCTATTACAACAAAGGGTATGTAAGGGAGCGCCAGTATGCACCTCCTGCTCAATTAGCACCACCTCAAGTACATCCAGTACCTCGATACCCAACGGGAAATGTACCAGGACCTATGGGGATAGAAAGACCGCAACCGGTATTGGGACAACAACCACCTTTACCAGGAGCAAGACCAGTGGGCATTAGATATGCACCAACCTTAGAGAATCAGGAAGAACAAGCCTTAGTGCCTGTTCAAGCCTATTATGAAGAATCGGGTGCACACATGTCTCCGACAGTGTATTACCCACCAGAAGAACCAAAACAACCAGAACCATGGGGCATGATGGGGAATGTTGGAATACCAACAATTACAAGTGCTTCTGATGAAGAGAGATACAATTTGGACGCAAGAACCTTGATGTTCATAGCTCATGGAGGGTTAACAGGACAAAGACCATCCTATCCACAAAGGACGAATCAAATGGGACCAAGACCAACACTAGGACCCTGTTACAAGTGTGGAGGTGACCATCTGATGAATGTTTTCCCACATACGGAAATCATTAGAATTAACGCTTATTGCACTGAGTGTGGGGTTACTCACTTCATTGAGGATTGTTCAAAGAATCCAAACAAAGTGCAAAAGACGACATTGAATATGTAGAAACTATTCCTACCAGCAGTGGGTCTGAAAATGAAACTCTGATACCAACGCAAGTTGTTACTAGAGCTCAAGCTAAGAAAACCACTAGAGAACCTGAGAATGGAAAGTTAGCGACTGAAGTGGTTAGTCAAGGACCGCGGAGTCAGAAAAACACATGGAAAGCTAGAAAAGCACGCATGAAGTTGAGAAAAGAACGTGAAGACGCTATTCTAGCTGAGGAACTAAAGCAAACTAAAGCTAGATTAGAAAAACTTGAGAGTCAAAACGGGAAACGAGAGATGAGCCCGGAAAGAACGAAACAAAAGAGTATCAAAGAAACAACGAGCTTAAGCTCAGGGGGATCAGTGCTAGTCGACAAAGTACACGAACCATTGGACGCACTGATGAGAGCTTACGAAGCTAGGTTAAAGAACAACCAAACACAAGAACAGAGGTGGATGACATACCCAAACGCGGAATTGGAAAAGCAGAGACTTGAAATGTGCCAGAGAATGATCGAGACTGCACAAGCCTTATTAGAACCACCAAAAGAAACAATGAATTGTGGAAAGGAAAACCCAATTCAGCAAGAGACTATCGTTTCACGGGTAGCTGAAAAGACTCCCAGTGCACAAAAGCCTGAAAATACACAAAAGGATGACCGCATAGTATTGAACACAACCGATCAGGAGATAGAGAGTTTTCATCCAGTCATACAGAGGATTTACGGAAAAGATGAGGATTACAATGAATTTTGGAAACAAGTGAGAGAGGCAAACTTTGCAAACGAGCTAAGTTGCCAAGCTAATCAGACAAATTGGGAAAAGGACATCAGGAATCCTCCCATAGTGGAATTTGAGGCAGGATCTCAAGTGGACTTGGATCTGCAATCTTACTGGGGAGATGGGGGCTCTGTTAGAACAATGGAGAGCAAACCTCATTCACTGAAAACCTTACCTTCATACTTAGGAGAGTATGAAGCAAAATCCGAGATTAGAGCACTTCCCTCACGAAAAATCTCATCAGAAAAAGTCATGGACTCGCAAGGATTGATAGAGATTTTGTCAACACCAGTGACATGCACTATCACTCTAGCTGAGCTTTTGAGGCTAAGACCACATATGTGGACCACTGTAGGAAAATGCTTGGAGAAATTCGGGATAAAAGATCCAACATCGAGATTGCAAGAGAGCATAGAGGAGCTGAGCAAGCCACAAAAGAACGCTAAGCCTGTACCCTTAAACAAGGTCGGAGAGTATTGCGAAGGTGAAGAGGGGAATACAACCTTACCAGTTGAATTCCAAGGAGTGAAGACGATGGCAATACTAGACAGCGGAGCTGGGGTAGCCATTGCTACAAAAGAAATCTGGAAAAAATGGGGGAAACCAGCAATAAGGAAGACTAGGTTGAAACTCCAATTAGCAGATGGACACATGGAGAAACCTATGGGGTTATTAGAGAAAGTTGTAGTGACTTCTTGCGGCATTGAATACGAACATACTTTTGCTATTGTCGATTTTGGCAAGGAGAATAACTATGATATCATACTGGGAAGACCATTCATGAGACAGTTGAAAATGGTCCAAGATTGGGGCTACGATCACATATACTTGAGAAATATGGAAACCACTACACGTGTGAACCTGAAAGACCATAGCTACAAAGATGTGAACCGAACACCGTGGAGGAGTTTGATTCAGCTACTTTGGCGGGATCCGAATTTCCAGCTTGGTTAGGTAAACCCAAGGAGTTATGGATGTGTGGAGCTTCGAAATGTGGAAGTCTGAAACGAGAAGAATGTGTTTTAGAAAGGGCTATCGAAGACGAAACTTATGTAAGAGAACCCTTTCCAGAGGACACGTTTGAACCATTAGAATGGACACACATTCTAGCAACCCTAGATGTTTGTGCAATTCCGGATGGTCCCACAACGAAATTTTGCGACAAGGACGGGTACGACGTGGTTCCGTATTTCATGTTGAGAACTGTACTCGAAAAAGAAACTGAAAAGAACGATACACTGGAAAAGGAAGATGAAGAAGAGGTGTTTCACGACATTCCCAATCATCCAGAGTGGGGAAATGAAGCAGACAACGAGTCAACGGACAATTCAAGCGGAAACGAAGAAACTATAACGGATGTCCGATTTTATGATTTTCCGAACCAAACTAAACAACGCCAGAAACACTATAGAGCAAAGAAAAAAACAAAAGGGGTTAGAACCAATCCGATGCCTAGAATAAGAGGAAAAAATCAATTCCTAATGCTAGTAAAGGCTGAAGATTGTGTTAAGGATAAGATTTCTGAAAGAATGAGAGGCAGTGATCAAAAGAGCTTACGAAAAGACAAAAGAGGCTCAAGAAATCAAGTTCAAAAGAATGGAACGAAAACTGAAACAGAAAAATCAGAAAAGAACAAGCGCAACAGAGAACACACGGAGTCCAAGCTAGAACGTAGAAACAAGTACAGAGAGCTCAAGAAAACTCTGAAAGAAGTTTGGACGACAGAAATTGAGAGTGGAGAGGACAAAAACGCCAAAATCAAGGAAAACATGGATGTTCCCTCTCACTATAGGAAATTCACAATAGAGGATAGGAAGGTGATATTAACCCCACCTATTCGAGAGAGGAAGGAGAACGAATCTTATGACGGACCGGAGGATGCAAAAAAAGTTGATTTAGCAGCTCCAGGTGAGACGCCTAGACCGGTGTATACATAGCCACAGATTTGTCTCCAGGCGAGGAAGAGAGACTTTTGAGTCTTCTCAGAGAGTATAGGGATGTGTTTGCATGGTCTTATAAGGACTTAAAGGGAGTTGACCCATCGATATGCCAACACACAATCCCACTGAAACAAGACGCAAAGCCTAGCAGACAGAGACCATACACATATAATGATACGTTTGCTAAGCGAATCAAAGAAGAGATAGATAAGCTAATGGAAGCTGAATTCATATACGAGATTGAACACACTGATTGGGTATCTCCGATTGTGGTAGTACCTAAGAAGAACGGAAAACTCCGAGTGTGTGTCAACTAAAGAAAGTGAATGCTGCAACAATCAGGGACAATTATCCCCTGCCGATAACTGATCATGTTCTAGAGCGTGTATCAGGGAAAACAGCATACTCCTTTCTTGATGGTTTTTCAGGATATAACCAGCTAGCCATAGCACTGGAAGATCAACATAAAACAGCTTTTGCAACGGAGTGGGGAATTTATGCTTATCGGGTTATGCCTTTTGGTCTAACCAATGCTCCCGCAACCTTCCAGAGGCTGATGACGCATGCTTTCAAAGAATACTTAAGGTTGTTTCTCGAAATATACATGGATGACTTATGTGTACATTCTCTACTGAGAGATGAGCATCTAGAACACCTAAGAAAAGTATTTGAGAAATGTAGGACATATCGCATTTGTCTCAATCCTGAGAAATGTGTGTTTATGGTCCGACAGGGCAGAATTCTGGGACATATTGTCTCACAAAACGGAATATCCACGGATTTAGAGAAGATAAAAGTTATAGTGGATATGCCTAGACCAACCAATGCGAAACAAGTACAGAGCTTTATGGGACATTGTGGATATTATAGACGATTCATTTACATGTACGCTATAATAGGCCAACCACTTTACAGGCTAATAGTGAACTTTGAATGGACAGAGGAATGTGAGGAATCATTCAAGAAATTGAAAGAGGCACTCATTACTGCTCCAGTCTTGAAATCACCAGATTGGGAGAAGATATTCCATGTGCACATAGATGCTTCGGCATATGCAATAGGATGCATTCTGGCTCAGCCAGAAGAAGGAAACATGGATTTTCCTATCTGTTACGCCAGTCGACAGCTCAACCATGCAGAGAAGAATTACACCACAACAGAGCGAGAAGGATTAGGAATGATATATGCTGTGAAGAAATTTCGGCATTATCTTCTAGCCAACAAGTTTGTGTTTTTTACGGATCACCAAGCCTTGCTCTACCTAGTGAATAAACCATGCAATACCGGGAGAATAGTGAGATGGTTCATTATCTTACTGGAATTCGACTTCACGGTAGTAGTAAAGAAAGGAAAAACACATCTTAGAGCTGATCATCTTTCGCGATTGACGAATGGAGAAGACCCTATAGGAGTAGATGACGACATGCCAGACGCGTACTTGTTCAACATAGAAATGATACCTAAGTGGTCTCAAAATGTCGTTGACCTATTAACCTATGGAGGAGAGTTCGATAGAAGAAATACAACCTGAAACATATTGCTATTCAGCAATCCAAGAATCTTCAATTGATTGCAGGAAGGTTGTATCAATTGGGAAATGATCATGTTTTACGACTATGCATCAATCCTGAGGAATATAGTATATATCTGCGCGAAGCACATGTTCAGGAATGTGCATTTCATTGTTCAAGAAGGAACACATATAGGAATTTGTTACAATTGGGAGTCTATTGGCCAGGAATGAAAGAAAGCGTACATGAATATGTCACTGTATGTATTGTATGTTCATCAAAACCGCCAGCCGAGTATTCGACATTATATCAGATAATGATCGCTCCAGAATGGAGTCAGTATATTGTTGAATATCTCACAAATAGAACTTTCCCAGAAGGAACGTCAAAAGCTCGTCAGAAATCTGTAGAGACAGAAGCTAGAGATTACGCTTTAATAGGAGATCAACTCTATAAGAGAGGTAAAGACAACCAGCTTAGGATTTGCGCATCAGAGTCTGAGTATGTGATAATCCTAGAGCAAGCTCATGGAGGAGTAGGTGGAGGCCATTTCTCAGGTGATAAGACAGCAAAACTTGTCTTAGCCGCAGGAATATGGTGGCCAACATTACATATGGACGCTGAGGAATACGTTAAACGGTGTGATGACTGTCAGCGGACCAAAGTACCACTTAAAAGAGATGATATGCCGCTTAGACCAATGATGGGGGCAAGAGCTTTTGCAAAATGGGGGATTGATTATGTCGGACCCATTTCACCTCCTGCATATAAGACTCATGCACAATACATCATTGTGGCTACAGACTATCTAACAAAGTGGGTCGAAGCAAAGGCAACTCAAAAAGCAGATGCCAGGACCACGGCACAATTTCTATATGAATACGTCTTTGTACGATATGGATTGCCAATAGAAATTGTGAGTGATCGAGGCACACATTTCATAAATGAAGTGATAGAGATCCTTCTAGATGAATTCATGGTAATCCATAGGAAATCAGCCCCGTATCATCCACAAGCAAACGGACAAGCTGAAGCAACAAACAAAACCATATGCACGGTCCTTACGAAGATTGTATCTGAGTCGAGAACTGACTGGGACCAGAAGTTGCATTCAACATTATGGGCATATAGGGTAGCATATAAAACATCAATAGGAACGACCCCATATAACATGGTTTTTGGGCTAAATGCTATCTTACCAATAGAATTCTTGATTTCAACCTTAAGGGTGGCTAAGGATCTAGAGTGGACAGGGCACGAGCTCTCTGATAGAATAGATGACCTGGAAAAGCTAGATGAGCTTCGCCTAAAAGCAGTAGCTTCCATCTACGCTCAAAAAAGGCGACAAAAGGAATTTTTTGATAAGCATGTGCGGACTAAAGAGTTTAAAGTTGGGGACTATGTCCTAGTTTACACTCTGAAACAGCATGCTAAAAAGCTTAAAAAGCGAGGGATGGGACCTCTGGTGATTAAAGATCTATCACCAAGTGGAGCCGTCAAGCTTGCTACATTAGACGGAGAAGAAATGCCCAATTGGATTAGTGGATGCAGAGTGAAAAAGTATCTTTTGCCGCTAACCCAAGACATGCTTCTCAAAATACATCAAGAAAAGCTGCGTGTCCAGAAAAAGAAAAAGATTGAGGAGGAAGCGCAAGCCGAGGCGAAGGAAAGAATGGAGAAAAGAAGACTACTGCGTCAGAAACAGCGCAATGAAGGAGCAATACGAATAAACGCAGTTAGTATAACAGAAATGGGGAATGACAAAGAAGAACCCATCATTGAATGCAAAGTAGGAACCAACCAAATCAAAGCCAGAGCACTATTGGATTCAGGAGCTCAAGCTAACCTACTTTCACTCAGTTTGTATAGACAATTGACAAATGACACTAAACTACAAACTGCCAAGCAAGAGTTAAAGAGTTACTCTGAGAATTCAATCAAAACTGTCGGATGCACAGTTTTACATATACAGATTAACCAAAATGTGTATCCTCATATGTTTTACGTGGTTGAAGACCAAGCTACACAACATCCATTATTGCTAGGACAACCATGGCAGAAGCAATACAATGCAATGATTGACTGGAGTTCTAAATCAGTGCTTATCAAATACGAAGGTGAAAGTCAATCAGTTAAGTTCACCAAAGGAGCAAAGCCAACTCCAAAGGAAGAATCCACAGACAAGGTCAAACAACAAACAGAGAAAAAGAAGAAGCAATGGCAAGCAAAAGTTTCTACACAACTGGATTGCTCGTCGACGAGGAACTCTCAACATTGGATAAGGAAGACAAGCAATAATATAACAGCTCAACCTTGGGATAAAACGGAGTCAACATTGGTATGGAGACCAAAAAAGGCTGTGCCAGAAAACACAAACAGAGTCTTCAATACCAGACAACAGAGTGATCCCCGACAATCAAGGACAGTGAAACAGATCTGGATTCCAAAGCAGTTCATGACGGCACAAAGCTATAGCAAGCAAATTTGGATCCCAAAGATTTGTAAAAAGGAACTCCCTTCAATACAATCAACGGAAACTCCTAGGTATTTCAAGCGAGGAAATCAACACACAGAACAAAGCAGGTTTGGGTCGCAAAGAGTTTGTGGCAAGCACAAGCAAAGCGGAAGCAGATTTGGATTGTGAAAAAAGACAACAAGGTAACGAAGAATCCATCTACTGATTCTACTACCAAATTGCCAAAACCAACCCAAAACCCGACCACCAATCCATCAATCAAACAAAGAGCAGCTTTATTGGAAAGACTGTTGTATCATCGCTCTACAATTGCATTGGGAACTTATGACCAAAACAACTACAATGCTTCACCCACAGACACTTCATAGTCGTCCGGGAGGACTCAGACTAGGAGGGGGGGAGGTATACAGGAGCTACAAAGCAGCTACGAGCGAAAAAAAACAAAGAAAAACAAAAATTATATTACAAGGGCAGTGTCTTACATGATTTTGTAATTTTTTATGTTTGATTGCGGATATTGATAATATTTATGCCCTTATATACCTTGTTTTGCAACAAGAAGAGATCAAATGATGAATTTGGGTCTCTAGATGTGTAAATATCACTAAATAAGAGTGTTTTTGGAGCTAAAAAGTGGAAAAAAGTGGTAATCCAAGTCCAAAAATCACAAAGAAGTGTATATTCATATACACAGGGTTACCAGATATTTATCGTGTATGTTTGGAATTTTTTGGCTTCAATTTGCTATTTTCCTTTATTTTTTATGATTTTCTTAATAAAAATAAAAGAAAAATAAAAAAGCAGGTGAAATGAGATCGGAAAAAAGAAAAGAATAGACGGTGATGATCCTAATGACAAGGGCAACCCAGGTAAAAATTGGGTACAATTCTGAAAAAGTTGCGGAAAGCCCGAAATGACAGAATTTTGGCAAAGTGGACAGATTTCTCAGAAACAGGTCAAACGGAGTCCAAATTGAGAATTTCAAATCCTAAAGTGCATTTCACGACGAGATAGGAGCACATGTCAAATTTGGTAACAAGTGATCCGGGAAGCCCGAAGTTAAGTATTTTTCACTTCACTATCAAGCTCATTTCCAGTATTACCTTCTTGGAGAGAGCAAAGAGCACACAGGAGCATCCGATCTTCTACCGCCTTCTACGACTACTACGAGAGCTCAGAGGACACCAGACATGAGAGGTAGACTCGTTGCCATAAGCTTTTGATGCTTATCGTTAACTTTTGTCGCGAAAACTCACCAAAACCAAGAAACAAGAGCAGACGGGGAATGGGGAAGAACGCTAGGTAGGGGCACAACCGCCTAACCAAACTTTGCAAGAACTTAGAGGTGGGTTACCCTAACATAGAAGATGAGTTTCTAGCACTCAAAGCTCGAGAAAGAACGAATGGAAAAACCCTAGGTCAACAGAGCCTGCAAGAGGCAAACAAAAAAAAGTTGTCGGAACGACACAAAACTTCTCAGGGAGCTTAACAACATTGAGGGCAATACAACCATGGAGTATCTCCGGGTTTGGATCACCAAAAGTAGGTCGGAACAACCGATTCGGCTGTGGACACACAAAGCGTCATTTTGGCATAACGGCTAAAATTGACGACCAAATGACATGAAACTTCACAAGCAGTTTCAACTATACATGGATGACTTATGTTTGCAAGCAAAACCCAAAAGAAAGCTGATTCACTTACCGATGGTGAAAAAGACGCTTTCGGGCAACCAAATGGAGAAAGATGGAGAACGGGGAGCCAAAGTCAAGTTCAACCGAATAGGTGGCTTCACAACATATCCAATGAGCTGGAAATGCAACTCTCAAGAAGAAAAGTTGAAGAAATTCAACTCCAAGGCAAAAAGACGACTTCGGAGACTGAAATGCCTATAAGGGGGCTTTTTAGCTAAACTGATGACTTTTTAAGTTAAAACTAGTTAGCAGGCTTAGGGCACTAGCACAAAGCATTCTTTGCACAAAAAGACCAACATTTCAAGAAAAGACATCATACGCGTATGATGTCTCACAGCATGATTTTCACATCCATTTCAACATTTGAGTGCATAGCCTCATTCCACATGTTAATCACATCCTATGAACCAAGTATCATGAGAATTGGAGTTAGAAAACCCAAGGAAAACCAAAAAGACGCAAAGTAGGCCATAAAATTGATTTTTGGTCCTAATTTTGTCAAAATAACTCCAAACTCATTGAAACTTTGTAGGATTGTTGTTTAACACATCTACAAGCTATCTGGAATCAAAAAGCACCATTTTGACACAAAAGACATCATACGCGTATAATGTCTATTTGCACTTACAGAGCCAAAAATGCTCATTTGTCATCATACATCCATTATATATATCTAATACATGCTACATATGAAGTTGGGAACCATTTGGTCAAGTGGATCACCCCATTAGCCCAATTAAGAGAAAATCCTTCATACAAAGCCTATTTTTGTCCCAAATCCAACATATTCAAGTCCAAACCAAGATTTGAGTATAAGCAGTCCTTCACTAGCACATGGAGAGTCCACAGAACCAATCCCATGAAAAATTGATGAAAAAGACATCATACGCGTATGATGTCCCCAGAGCCATTTTTAGTCCAAATTCTATCCAAACTTGATAAATCCACTGAATAAGCCTATCTAAAGCCAAAACCAAGCTTATAGAGAAAATTGATCCAAAGATGCACTAAAAGACATCATACGCGTATGATGTCTCACTATGTGATTTTGGCACCTCAGGGCTTCAACCACCAAACAGAAGTGTTCTACATGTCATTTGAAAGTAATCCACCAAGTTTTATCCAATTTGGATCATAAAATCCATTTCCCTTTCAAAATTTTGCCCAAGAGCCTGAATTGGACTAAACTGGCCAAAACTTGACCAAATGGTATCCAAACTCAAATCCAAGAATATGACACTCATGTATACACTATCAGCTACAAGCACAACCAATATGAAGTCATTCTGACACAAAAGACATCATACGCGTATGATGTCTCAAGCATGTTTTGAGCCCTGTTTGCATATTTTTTCACCTACATTGCATCCTTAGGCCCTGAATAGCTCATGTTTCAATTTTCAAGTCATTTGAATAGTTAAAAGCTTCATTTCGGCTTTCAGTACTAAAAAGACGCTAACTTCTGTAATTGGAGTTACAGGATCCATGGATTCCGCTAAGTCATCGGCAACTAAGAGAAAAAGACCAACCATCAAGGATGCTCTTGCAGAGGCGGAACCTTTTGATATTCCAACAGAAACCCTCAAGCCAACCAAGACTTGGGTGGAGGAAGCAGTACTAGAAAAAGAGGGAATAAAGATCTACCAGGGGACTTTCAGAGATCCTCAAGGGCAATCGGTCGATGTACCTATGATCCCACGAGAATTAGTGGATTATAGCAGATCAGAGAACATAAGCAGATACCTGGAAAAGGCTGACTTACACAGGTTCTTCACCTCGAGACCATCAGGTGTAGACACAAGAAGAGTGCATGAGTTGGCAACATCCATTCAGAAGGATGGGAAAGCCACGTTGACAGCCATGGATGGAGAAACAGTAGAAGTACAGATCACTCCACAGCTCATTGCAGATGCACTGAAGCTGCACAACAAAGGAAGTTCTGTCAGGGAAAGAAGAGAGGCCATAGAGGTCTATGGATCAAAGAAACAAAATACAACCTACGCGGATATGGCAGATCAACGAGCGGCAACCCTTTGCCGATTATACAACCAGTTTTTCCATGTGTGCAGTAAAAGACCGCAGAAGTATACTACACCACCCCATGCCATTGCGACAACCATCACATGGGCACTGAAGAGCAACATGCCAAAGGAGGTGAATTATGCTCAATACATCCACGAGCAAGTAATCGCCATGCACAACCAGAAACCAAAGTACATAGGAGGAGGAGAAATCCTAACAAGAATAGCTTATGAAGCTATTGGAGCTAGGGATCAAGGGCCACAGGTTCCCTCCCAAAATGAGTGGCTTAGAGAAGCCGATGAGGAGGAAGAACAGCAAGAAGTATCCAAGAGGGCGTCCACAAGAGCACGCCGAAAACTAGAAATAGTTTCAAAACCGGAGGCCGTGGACGAGCCGCTCAAGAAGAAAGTGAAGAAGAAGGCCGATCCCAAGCAAACCAAAAGTCAAAAAGCCGCAAGAATGGAAAGGCTGGTGGAGCAGTTTAGAGCGGAAAGAGCTCTAAAGGGGGACTTCGAAGAAATGTGGGTGCCAGACCCCAGTAAAGTCGGAACCAGCTCAGCCAGGCCACATGTTGATCAATATGATCAATATATTAGAGCTTATGAGGAGTCGGAGGCCATACTGGAGCAGCAACCTGTCGAGCCTTATACTGAAGAGGAAGTGCAGCTTTTAAAAGCTGAGCTGCAAAAGGACGACAAGGGGAAGAAGAAAGTAGATGAGTCTACTGAACTTCAAGAGAAAGATGGGCAAGCAAACAAAGGGAAAGCCAAGATGACTGAGGACAATCAGCCCTCTTTTATTGTTGTACCGAGCCCGAAGAAAATGGAAATTATTGTGGAGGAAACCACAATAGAAATGGAAACAGAAATTATGGAAAAACCGGAGGCCAGGACCAAGGAAAAGGAGATAGATCCAGTTCAGCAAAAGAAAGATGATTATGAGGATCTGGTAGCGATCGGATACAGTGAAGAAGAGGCCCTGGAGGCAGTTTATGGGATATCCCTACGGAAACAAGATGATCGGAAAGGGACGAAAGAAAAGACAAAGGGTACAATGGAGAGTGAAGAAAAAATGGACGAGCCGAAGCCATTGGAGGTGGTGGCAGAAAGAGCTGTCAAGTTGACAGATGAAGATGAAAAAGACATGCACATGGTGCATGAACTGCTCAGCAAGATTAAAGAAAGATCCAGAGCAAAGGAAGTAGCACTTGAGACAGCAAAACAAAAGGAAGCAGAGTTGCAGAAGAAGTTAGAGAATGCTATGACTGAATCTGAAAGTCATAAAGCATCACTCTACGACGCAGAAAACGAGAGGGACGGCTTGATACTCCAACTAGCTGAAGCTTCAAGAGAGGTAACAAGCTCACAGGAAGCAAAGGAGCGAATAGAAGATGAGCTGGAGGCAGCCAAGGATGAGCTCATTGAGCTAAGGGAAAGAGTCGAACTTCAAGAAAGGACAATCATGAGACTCAGGACCACCCCTAGAGCTAGCAGAGCAGGAACAGAACAAGAGGGAGCCCTCGTACCAGCTCTGGAAGAGCAGGTCAGAAGTTTGCAAAGAGAGCTGAGGTTAGAACAAGTACAAAGATTGCACATGGCGGAGGGATCATTAGCTGCAGAGGAGAGGCTCACATCAGAAAACCAAACACTAAGGACAGAAAATGAGGCCCTCCGCAAACAGCTCCAAGACCTCCAAGAGCAACAAAGAAGAGAAACAGAGACACCACAAGAAGAAGCAGGGGGAGCAGCCATAGAGCTACCAGAAACTGGAGAGGCAACCACAATCGAAGATCCAGCCCCAGTTCAAGAAGTGGCCTCGACTTCAGGAATCTCTGAAGGAGAAGAACAAAGGCTCCAGGACCAAATAGAAAAGTCAACAGAGGAAAGTGCCAAGGCGGAAATGGAATGGGAAAGGAGACTCCTCATCTCCATTAGACTTCAAGGTTTAGACACAAAAGTGCTCCACGAAGAGTGGATGCAACCCAGCCTGCCTTTCCCTCTGATGAAATTTGAAGTGATAAAGACGAAAAAGAGAATAGAGGAGGAACAGTATGTCGCTCTTTATGAAGGCGACATCACAAAGGATGAACAATCAAAGAAGATTGTAGATTCTCAACCTAGATGGAGGAAAGGTTGGCTGAACAAATACCCAGCCTACCTCATCTACTTGGTAGAGGCTCCAAAGGAGATTCGGGAGGATGCAACCTTCTGCCCGGTGCCAAGAGTCAGAAACTGGAAAGAGCATGGCAGGATTGCAGAAAAGAAGCCAAATTGGCTTAATTATCCCAGGATGCCAGGACCAAAGGAAGGAGAGAGAATAGGTAAAGCCTACATGGTGAAAACCCTAACGGGCACCATCAAACTCTTTACTGGCTCTCCTGACCTTTCGTGTCAGATGCTAAAGAAAATCTGCAGGACTCTCTTAGCATGCATTGAAGTGTTCGCGCCAGATAAAGCCACGACCTCGAGTCTACTATCGACAGCCGACACAGTGACAGATATGATGTATGATCTTTCTTTGCAGCCATCACCAAAGGTGTTACATCTCTTATACCAAAGAATTATGTTTTTGCCTAGCTTCCACATGCAAACATTCGAAGAAGCTTTCTACACCGGCTTTTTCACTCACGAAAGCAAAATATTCGGCCCAACCTTGACCATCGGCAACCTACGCTACGAATCACATTTGCAGATGCTCAAGACAACAGGACTCTATTGATCAAGCCTAAAAGTCATGTCAGGGACGACATGAACGCGGAGGGGGGGAGTGTTGAGCCAGCAGAGGATCACACCCACATTTTTTCTCACACCCATCATTTTGTAACCATTGATTGTAATAATTGTCTTTCCGACATTAATTTTGATTTGAGCCATTCATTAAGTAACAGGACTCAATTGAGTTTCCAGCTTGTAATCCCGACGTAATTTCACCTGCTGATGTAAATAATTAGAGATGTTCTCACCTCCAAGGCTGAGGTATATAAGCCAAAGTTTTGTAACCTAAAGGGAGGATTCAATTATTAATCAGAGGGAGTTTTTGAGCGCCGTGACTGTGTCTGAGAGAGAGAGAGAGAGAGTCTTATCTTCCTGCTACGCGAGCTACGGGGCCGCCATTGGAGAAGCGACACCGCCATTGTGTTAGCAACGGTGAGAGCTACGCACAGATACCAAGAGTGCGCGCTATCGGCTTCTACGTGTGGTAAGTTCCTACGAGCTTCGGTGTGAGTTTTCTTCGAACTCGTGTGTCGGAATAGAGTGTGCAGCATATCTATAGAACCACAACGAGTAGAGCTACACATTAGTACCATCGGGGTCAAGTTTCGGTCACCTGTATTTTTCGGCCTATCTTCATACGCATTTACCGCACGGAGTGGTTATAGGTTGATTTTGCAGTTCAAGTCTTTAGGGTGTTGTTCTTACCTAGTGTATAGACTTCCCCTTGAGTTTGAGATCGATTCGATGATTCTAGATCCTGTTTCGTATAGCATTCGTTCGTAGTACGGATTTCAGTCACTTGCGTATTTTAGAACTTAGATTTGATTTCCTTAGTAGTGATTGTCATTAGAAGGTCGAGTAGGTGATTTGACACCCACCTAGTTGTTTCCATGCGCCTGCGGGTCAAGCTCCATCCTCGTCTGACAAATTCTGTTGTTGGTTGAGTTCTCGCTATTTAGCTTCCGCTAGCGGCGTAACCGCCCTAACAGTCCCTATCACAAAAGGGGCTCTAAGTGAAAAACACAATTGCAAGGAGGATGGTCAGTACCACGCAAAGAGGAGCTCCAAACACTATTCTTTTGCCCTTTTATGCTTGGTACTGACCTCAAAAATCAGCACTGCACAAAGTATAAATTCATACTTCTGCACTGTGTGTAGTTCTTTGTTGACGAAGCGAGGCAGAAGAGGACACAGAAAGAGGGATGAGGAAACTAGAGACACAAAAGAGGATGCACAAAGAGGGTTGGGAGTACAAGTGCTGCAGGTGGGAGTAGTTGCATTCAAAGTCTTAGGGGTTGCGGCATAAAAGAGACTAAACTTTGCCTCTTAATGAGCCACATTTCTAATTTGATGGCAATTGATCGGGCGTACTGCATGAGAATCAGAGTCCGTGTATTGCGTTTTACATTGGTTGTCCTTGTGAGTACAAGCCACATGCCTTTTTTGAGTTATTGTTTGGTGTGGCCACTTGGACTGAGAAGGGAGAGAGGAATATTACAAATCAATTAACATTGCAAGCAAAATCGATTGCCCTTGCCTTCGCCTTTTGGCGATCTTGCTCTCAATCAGCTCTTGTGATCTTGCTCTCAGTCACCTCCAAAGCTTTGAGTCTATTACCTACCGCATCGCCATCCACCTCGGTGCCATTGGATATTGCCCCCACAAACTCTCTCTCTCTCTCTCTCTCTCTCTCTCTCTCTCTCTCTCTCTCTCTCTCTCTCTCTCTCTCTCTCTCTCTCTCTCTCTCTCTCTCTCTCTCTCTCTCTCTCTCTCTCTCTCTCTCTCTCTCTCTCTCTCTCTCTCTCTCTCTCTGTGTGTTTCACCTCTGTGCGCACGAACGCCTTTGCATCACGGGGTGAGGATAATGTTGTCACTCAAGTATAAGTATCAATAACATGTTACTGTAGTCATTAAAGGTTTGAGCAGTCGGGTGATGTTGTGGTCATGCAATGCATAGTAATCAATAAGATGTTACTGATGCTACTATTCCAAAATCGCCATAGTTACAAATGGCCTTGCATGGTTGCATATAAGACAAATAGGGAGATTCTCCAAGCATATATAGTTGTGAGGTTCAAGGCATAGTTGGAAAGCTCAAGGCATAGTTGGGAAGTTCAAGGCATAGTTGTGAGGTTCAAGGCATAGTTGGGAAGTTCAATGCCTTCTTGCATGATTGTGCAAGGGTATGGTTATTCATTTAATGCTATGTTTGGAAAGAGTGGGCTTAATTATCTACTACTGATAACTAAGTCTTTTGTGAACATAGCTTAAGTAAAGGAAAACTCGTAACAAATGTTTGGTGCCCATGGGTCACAACAAGGCGAATAGGGACCTTGGACGATTGTCTAGGTCCCCCTATTTGCCTAGTTCTAACCCCCATCATGTAACCTGTAATGACATCAACACATGGGTCAAAATCAAGCGATTATGGACCTTGGGGGATGTTCAATGCTCATTGTTCGCTTGGTTCTGACCCTCTATGCCACACAGACATGGGTACAACGTGACTTGTAATGATATTAACACATAAGTCAAAACCAAGTGAGCACGGGTGTTGGGGGATTCCACAAGCTCCCTATTTGCTTAGTTCTGACCCTCTGTGCTGCAAAGACATGGGTACAACACGACTTGTAATGACATTAACACATTGGTCAGAACCTAGCGCACAAGGGCATTGGGGGATTCTCTAGGCCCCTATTCACCTCGTTCATACCCCCATCATGTGACCTGTAATGACATCAACACACTCAAAATCAAGCAAATATGGACCTTGGGTAATGCTGAATGCTCACTATTAGCTTGGTTTTGACCCTCTATGCGGCAAAGACATGGATACAACATGACTTGTAATGACATTAACACAAAGGTCAGAACCAAATGAATAGGGGCCTTGGGGGATTCCCCTATTCACTTGGTTCTGACTGCCATCATTTGACCTGTAATGACATCATCACATGGGACAAAATCAAGCAAATACAGACGTTGGGGATGCACCATGCTCCCTATTCCCTTGGTTAACCCTTTGTCTTGCAAGGACATGGGTACAACATGACTTGTTAATGAAATTAACACATAGGTCAGAACCAAGAGAATAGAGACCTTAGGGGATTTCCTAGGTCTCCTATTCGCCTAGTTCTTACCCCCATCACATGACCTCTAATGACATCAACACAAGTCAGAATCAAGTGAATATGGACCTTGGGGGATGCTCCAAGCTCCCTATTCACTTGGTTCTGATACCTATTACCGTTCAATATATAAGAGTAGTTTGGCTTGATGTTTCTTTCAGACATGAAGAACATAGTCCTGGAGTCGAACGATGACGAGGAGAAAACCTATGAAGAAAAACTTTACACGTTCTTATACAGTGCCCATGCTCATCACCATGCACCAAAGCTATCAAGAATGTTTGATGCAGAATTTTATATCCAGTGGATCATTGATTGCTCAATTGAGTACCTATAAATGGATTTACAATAGTATGAAGTAGTTATTTGCAAGAACTCCCTAAAAATTGATGGCAAGCGAGATGTGCACCCAACCGATCTTGACCCCCGTGAGAAGAGTGCAACAAAGAGATTGAATCGCTATCTAGTAAGGTGTCTCTCCAATGCACTGCATGTCCAAGACAGATACCCAAGGCACTCTAAAAAGTTTCACTTAGTGGAATTCAAGCATGGGTTTGTGTATTACTTGCACTTGTTGACGGATGGTGAGTGAGAGGCTTCCTAGTCATCAAATTTTGGTAGTTACCAATTGACGCCAGAGGAAGAGGTAGTGGATGTGGAGATACAATTTGATCCAGAAGAAGAGCGGGTAGAAGTATTGAAGAAAACATTTGATGCAAGCTTAACTCTTGCGAATGCAACAATAGGAAGCAAGCAAGATAGCCCAAATAAGGAAGGATCTTTGCCTCTAAATTGTGTTCCCAGCTTTGCTATGGTAGACAACATTCGCTACATTTCTCATGGATATTATGCATGAGCTAAATATACATGAGGACTACTGGCTAGCTACAGTCACACATTTTTGCGAGGCGGACATGGAATTTTTGGAGGATGGAGTAGACCAACATCTCCTTGTTGACACAACTATCCACAACACACAGTCCACTTCAGGGTGGACAATTGCTCAAAGATACATTAAAAAAAGCAAAGTTCAGAGAAGTCGAATTGCCAACAGAGGAGCAGTTTCAATCGACCACACTACAACTTGGCTTGGAAAACATGGGCATCCATGTGGCACCTATAGCTTAGGGCGAATAGTCGCTCTATTCACTTGTGGGGAAGATCCATGCTGGAAATGAACGAGAATCATATGGCAATTATTTTTTTAGGCATTTTGATGTTTGTGGTAATGATGCAATATTGAAATCAATCTGCTTGTTGACAGGTGCTTGTGTATGACAATAGCTTCGTTAGAAGAAGAGGAGGAGGCTCAAGGCAAGGCCTTGTCATTGGAGTTCAAGGCAATGATGCGGCGTCTCACTACGTCGGATGTTTCAACCACAAAAAGGTTTGTAGAAACAATTCAAGGACTTGACTTCATTGTACGCACCTCATTTATGAGCCATGAATGTTTTAATATTGTTTTGCTGATCATAATCTACCACAAGGAATAAGGATATGCAAAGTTTACATTGTTTGCATGAAAATCATTAGAAGATTGTGTGGTGGGTATCCCTTGCCACCACTGCACACAAAAAGGCTAATTCTGATATAGAAACAATTTGCGCTACGCATCTTTGGCACCAGGTAGTACAGGTGCCAAGCACTCAGAGCCCCCTATTCCTTATCCTACATAGCACACTATCTTGCAGCAGGAGTTGAAGACCCAGAGAGCCTAGATCCATACAACAAAAGGCTATCTTTGAGGAAAAGAAGACACTTGATGCCCACGGGGATGCTGCTATCAACAGAGGAAAGAGTTCATCTAAGGGGGTTGCATGTCGAATATGTACATATTGCAAAAGAATGACGCGCGGCGAAGAGGATAAAAGTGGCGGGCTCATGCCCATCTTTATCTGCTCCAAACTCGTGATTGCACCACCTCACATGGCGCTCCCCCGCATTTGAGATAAGTCCATTAATGTAACTTTGATAGGCTATTTGAGTTCGTTTGAGGGGGTTTCACGTCGAAGATGTACACATTGCAGAAGAAGGACGTGCCTCAAAGAGGATGAAACTGACGGGCTCATGCCTATCTTTTCCCGCTCCAAACTCGTGATTGTCACCACCTCACATGGTGCTCCCTCACATTTAACTTTCCCTTTGCTTTTTTTCTTTGTAAATGTGTTCTAAAAACATGTAAATTGAGCTCTTAAGAAGCTCCTTCTACCTTGGTCTATGGATAATTCATAGTCCATTCATGTAACTTTAATAGACTATTGGCTCTATTCTTGCCTCCCCCATGTTTGGTGTGCCATGTAGTGGGTCTTTTCCATGCCTTGTGTGGACCATATTCACAATAAACCATATGTCTTGGCAAAATATGGACCATGATTGAACAATATTTTATGCATTAGAATAAAACAAAATGGTGAGTAGATTTTTAAATGTTATTTGTATATGGAGCATGCTAACTCACCATGTAATAAATGATATGTTACCATCCCACCCTGCTAGGTATGCCTTCTCCCAATCTAGCAAGGTTGCTTGAAATGATGTGAGTTTGCTTTTGTCCCAAGAATGCTGATCTACATAGTGGAAGATTTTATCAAGTGATTTCCACACGATTGCCTTGTGATTTTGGATTTCCCACCACCAACATTGTCTTAACCACTCAGTGTAGCTGTTTCCATTTGTTATACAGATTTATCCTCTCCTCTCTATCAGAGTCTTTGAGGCTAAACCCAAGAAACCTTCTAGTATTGACAAGAACCAAATATGCAATATTCTTGTTATTATAGATTGAACTAAGTATACCTCAAATGATCCTAGTGTTAAATGTTGTTTTTGGATTGTATGGCGAAGTATCGTGGGTCTTGTTTGGTTATTGATGGATCCAAAGCTCTGTTCATGAGGGTCATTGTGACTCTTTCTAGCTTCCTACTCTTCATGACCTCACATTCATTGAGCTTCAAAGAAAACTTGAGAACCAAATTGCACTCCTCTTGAGTCATATCAAAAAAGTGGACTGCATAACTTCACAATGCTTCAAGATTAACAAAGAGATTGTTATGCTCGTTATAGTGTACCTCTCTACCCCCCTTTCACAAGAATGTTGCTTTAATATGGAATGGTGAGCCAAGTTTCTCAAACTCCTCATCATCAACGTGTCGATGTGTATTCTTTACATATGATGGCTTTGGAATCAATAATCCTCTCTGCAACTTATTTTGAGACTTTTTAGCTAATGCTTTGAAGAGTGCCATGTAGCCCATCTGTGATATGCCACTCTTATCAAGTATTGTTTGCACTTCCATTCGTTCTAGCAGGTTCTCCTTCATGAAGGAGGTAAGGAGCCTCCTTTTCAATTTATGAAATTTTTTTTGAGTTGTCATCTCTTCATCTTCGACATTGGAACCTACTGCATTCAAGTTTGGATTTAGCAAAGATCTGCAATGATAGCACAATGCATCATGATAAAAAAGAAAGAAAGTGTAAAGCATATATAGGATATAAAAGCAGAAACAAAGAGTTACCTTAAAGCTCGTATTCATTTTTTAAGCCCTTCACTACCAACCTTCATATTCTCTATGTTTCATAGATCTCATTTTCTTTTCCAATGCCCAAGCATGGTGTTTTCTCACTCAAACTTGTGATCTTTTTCTCAAGAATTTTGATTGTCTCATTGTTTATTAAAACCTTCTAAGTGCATGCCGCATTCACTTTCTTTAGCTGCATGTTCTCTATCGCTCAAAAGTATCTTTTCTTTTTTTCATTTAATCCTCACATTTCCAAATGTTGAGTTCAACCCAATAGCCCATCCTTGCCATTGCCTATGAAATGTAAAAGGTTAATGATATTACCAAAGGGATGTGGCACATTTACTATAGGATCCTTTGGGTAAACATACCCATTGGTCTATAAATTCAAATGATATTCCTTGTTCATCCTTCTATGTTCTTTCTCCCTTTGAGACAAGAAAGACTCCCTCCTACATTTCTGCAATGGTGCGTACTCTTGCAACATATCACAGTGAAGATAATGTGTGTTCTTCTTTCTTTGGGTAAGTGTTGAAGATGAAGGGGTTGAGGATTACAAGTTCAAATTGGTGTTTTCATTAGAAAAAGAAGCGTTCTCCATGCCTAGAGTTGATAGAGAGACATACACTTGAGACTGTAGGTTCCCATTTGAAATCAATGTAGTCCCATGTTTAGATATGATAGTTCGAGAATCATTCTTTTGGAGAGAATGCTTGTAAGTTGGCATTTCAAATCATTATTCACACGGCTAGTTGGATTCTTGACAAGAGAATGAAGGATAAGAAAACAAAGATGGCAGCTATCTAACAAAGAATATTTCATTTTGGCTTTTTGTTGGCTCAAAAAAGCCTCACCTAGAATGTACTATTTAACATTTCATTTTCTCTCTCTAAGATGACATGGAACTTACAAGGCCCAAAAGTGAGTCCAAATTTCTCCTAATGCCATGCATTCTCTTAGAATTAAGATTTTTATTAGCCATAAGATACATTTTCAGCAATGCATGGTATTTCTCTTTGATCCCAAAAGGCAAAAATACTTTGTTGGATCCCATTATTCTTGTTACCATATACATGTGGTAGTGATGTGTGTGAACACACTTGGGATCGCCGGGACATTTTTTCCCTCACTATGAGGTTTTTCTATCCGTGCATTGTATATACGCCCATCATTCTAGGGCTATCTATCTTTCCATTGCACACCAAGTAATATACTCTCTGTTGTGTGCCTTGAGCTTCCTTCGTCTTCTCCAAGCTGTGTGTGTTTTCCTGCAACCCTAATTCCAACAACTGGTATCAAAGCAGGTTGCAGGTCTCCAGCAGCTCCAATACACGCTTGCTCACTTTCTCTGATTTTAGTGAGCTTTGGTGAGTGTTCGCAAGTCGACAAAAAATTTGGATTTTTGATTCGGGCTCATTTTGGCCTTTGTTTCCACTACATGCGGTACTACACATACTATTTTGTCATTTTGTGCAGAATTTCTGTCACTGCCGTTTGTTGCATAGTAGGTCCCTTACAATCTTCTACAATTTGTGCTATATAGCACGTGTTGTTCCCCCTTCGTTCCTCCTTTCTTTGGGAAGTTTTCACATCAGGTGTAGCATCTACCATGGTCGACAACAACATAGATGTGTTCAACATGTTTGTTGATGAGGACAGATTGGATGGGGACAACTACCCTATGTGGGCTCATATGATGCAACATGTTCTTGTGTCGAAGGGCATCTAGAATATTGTGCGGGGCATTGATGTACGTCCTGGATCTGAGGATGTAGGTGATGTTGAGGATGTTGCAAGACTTGCTGCAAGGATTGCTGTTGTTAGAGTTGTTTTGCCTATAGCTGAGCAAGCTTGTTGGGATGTAAAAGATACGCAGGCTCATGCATTGATTGCATTGCCTATGAAGCACACTATTACTCCCCACATTAGTTTGGCAAAATCTGCCAAACAGGCTTGGGATAATCTGGCTAATTTTTATGCAAGTCGCAATGAGGCAAAAATTGCATTGCTGTGTAAAGAGCTAGAATCAAAGATTATGCATGAGAAAGATGATATGGACACTTTCCTTGCTAGTGTCAAGGATATCAATGAGCAACTTATTTCTACAGGTGAAGTCATTTCAGACAGCAGACTGTTCTTGATGCCTTGCAATATTCTTACCAGACTTTTGCTAGTACTTGGAGATTATGACCCAAGTAAATCCTGAAGTTATCAAGTTTGATGCATTATGCACATTGTTGTGGTAAGAGTCACTGTCCAAAAAAAAAGGCACTAGACAATGTGCAGTTGAACAGGCTTTTATTGTTGCTCAAAGAAAGGGTGGTAACAGCAATGCAACCACTTTTTATGGTTCTTCTGTGAGTGAAAAATCACCTATTCCTAATGCTTCTGTTGGCAGCAATTCGTCTGGTAATTCTGGTGATAAGGGCAAAAAGAAGATGCGTTGCCATTATTGTAAAGCTAATGATCACTTGATCAAGTAGTGTCCTAAATTGAAGGTCAAAGAGGCTAAGAAGAAAGAGGGTGGTTCCACTGCAAATGCCAGCTGGATCCACTACAAATGCAGCTATTGTTGAGTCTTTTGTGAAAGGAGACTGTGATGCTGATGTTGATGCGGAATGGGCTTTTAGTGCAGAGTGTACCTATAATCTTGTTGTCCATGATGCGTGCATGTCATTTGCCGCAGATTCACATGTGTGGCATTTTGATAGTGGTGCTACAAAGCATATTACCTCACATCGTGATTTGTTCACCTCTCTCGAGTCTGTCCCTCATGGGAATTCACTCACTTGTGCCAACAATGCCTCTTATCTAGTTCAAGGAGTTGGAAAGATTGTGATTAGTGCTGCAAATGGAAGTTCTTTCACACTTGTTGATGCACTTTATGTACCTGGGATCAAGAAGAATCTTTTGTCTGTATCTGCACTTGCTAGACTTGGTCTTGTAGTTAAATTTGTGGATGACATATGTATTATACATGATCTCAGGTTCCATGATGAAATTGTTGCATATGGAATTTTATGTTGTGGGCTATATAAGCTCACTTTGTATGACAAGTGTGGGAAAATTTTGGCAAATGCAGTTGTGGGTTCAAAGGCTATTTCAGATGAGAAACTTTGGCATGCATGTTTTGTTCATCTCAATTTTACTAGTTTGCTACGCTTGCAAAAATCTGATATGGTTGCTTCTTTTCCGCCTCTTGAAGCATCTGTCGAACATGTTTGTGAAGGCTGTATTCTCGGTAAGATGCAACGTTCTAAGTTTCTAGAGGATGGTTCAATTAGGGCCACATGCAGGTTGTAGCTTGTGCATAGTGATGTTTGTGGGCCCATGCAAAATCCGTCCTTGGGAAATTACCTTTACTTATGACTTTCACTGATGATTACTCCAGGTATGCATGGGTATTTTTGCTTAAAGCGAAGTCCAAAGTTTTTATGTGCTTCAAACAATTTTTGGCTATGGGTTGAAAATATCTCAAAATGTACTATGGGCACCCTCCGTTCTGATCGGGGGGGGAGTATATGTCTCATGAATTTAATGTATTTATGGATAATTGTGGGATAAAACACCAATGTACAGTGCCTTATACGCCTCACCAAAATGGTGTTGCTGAGAGGAAAACTAGGTCACTTACGAAAATGGCACGATGTACGGTCAAAATTCAAGCTTTGCCGCATTTGGTTTGGCTTGAGGCCATCATGTGTTCCACTTTTGTACTTAACAGGTGTCCTACAAAAGCGTTGCAGTCTATTACTCCATATGAAGCATGGCATGATAGAAAGCCTTCTACTGAGCACATGCATGTTTTTGGTTGTTTGGCATACACTTTGGTGCCACAAACACAGTGCAAAAAATTGGATGATAAGGTTGTCAAACACATTTTTGTTGGTTATAGTGTTGAAAGCGAAGGTTACAGGTTGTATCACCCACAAACAAAGTGTATCTTGGTCTCACGAGATGTTGTGTTTGTGGAAGATTATGTCCTTGTTGTCATGTACTAGAGATAGTAATGTCATCTCATAGGACATTTATGACACTTTGTTGCCTCTTTTCAGTGGTGGAAGTTCGAACGTAAATTCCAATGAGGCAAATGTACAGCCTATGGGGGTTTCTGAAAATGTTACAGATCAGCCTACTAATTATGTAGATGTACATGATGTACTTGATGAGGAAAGGCCTAAAAATGAGCAGGCTAGAGGTATGCCAAAATGACTGATGCATACATTGCGTGACAGTAAATTGGATGCACCTTTGTCTAGTTGTACTTGTTCAGGCTCTTGCCATGCATCTTATGCATTAGAGTATTATGCTTTGGCTGTGTCTAGCTTACATGATGTTGAGGAACCTCTGTCTTTTGATGAAGCACAGAATTTTGATAAGTAGATGGCTACCATGCAATAAGAATATGATGCACTTATAGAAAATGACACATGGACTTTATGTGATTTGCCTCCTGGAAAAAACGCCAATTGTACGAAGTGTCTTTACAGTGGCTTTACTTGTTATAAGGCTCGACTTGTTGCAAAGGGTTATGCATAGCAAAAAGGCATAGATTATGAAGAGACTCTTGCTCCCACTTGTCGTATGGCTACTATGCATTTTTCTGTGTGCATTGGCAGCTCATTTTGGTTGGGATGTACATCAATCAGACATTGTTACTGCTTTCTTGAATAGTGACATATTTGAGGAAGTTTATGTAATGCACCCTCGCGGTTTTTTCAATAAAGGACAAGAGGATAAGGTGTGCAAATGTGACAAAGCTACGGGTTGAAGCAATCTCCTCGTGCTTGGTATGAGAAGGCTGACACTCATTTGGTCAAATGGGGCTTTCATAACATTCCAACAGAAAGAACATTATATGTCAAGCGTGAGGGTATGTACTTCTCATTGTTGTTCTTTATGTGAATGATTTGTTGATCACTGGTTCCAATGAGGCACATATTGCTGAATTTAAGAATGATTTGAATGCTACTTTCAAGATGAAAGATTTTGGGGTTGTTGCATCATTACTTGGGTATACAATTTAAGCAGTGTGATGGTGGTATTGTCTTGTGTCAAAAAATTTACATAGAGACATTGCTATGTAAGTTTGGACTTGAGGATTGCAAACCTATTGCCACTCCCAGGGAAACAAGTTTGAAGTTGTTCTGCATGATGTTGGTGATCTTGCTAATGTCACTCTTTACCAAACTGTTATTGGCTGCCTCATTTATGTGTGCAACACGAGGCCGGATATTCAGTTTGCAGTCTCACAAGCCAACAGATTTATGCATAGCCCAGGGTCTAAGCATTCATAGGCAGTCAAGAGGATTTTTTGCTACTTGAGTGGTACTTTACATATTGGCTTATTTTATCCCAAGGTGGGATCATTGCAGCCAGACTTACATGCTTTTTCGGACTCACTTTGGGCTGGTTGTTTTGACACGCGAGTGTCCACAATTGGTTTTTGTTTTGTGCTTGGCAGTTCATGTATATCATGGTTGAGCAAGAAGCAACCTACTGTGGACACTTCTAGTTGTGAGGCTGAGTAAAGGGCAGTCTTCACAGCTACGATTGAGTGTGTATGGCTCAGATGCCTTATGACTACAAAGGCATTGTCTCGTGAGAAGTTCGAAGCTTTTTGCAAAGCTTTGGGCTTACTCTCCTTTGCCGACATCTTTCGTTCACCGCATCACTCCAGGGGGGATTTGTTACCATATACATGTGGTAGTGATGTGTGTGAACACACTTAGGACCGCCGGGGCATTTTTTCCCTCACTAGGAGGTTTTTCTCTCGTGCATTGTATATGCGCCCACCATTCTAGGGCTATCTATTTTTCCATTGCACACTAAGTACTATACTCTCTGTTGTGTGCCTTGAGCTTCCTTCATCTTCTTGAAGCTATGTGTGTTATCTTGCAACCCTAATTCCAACAATTCTAGCCCTTATAGACTATAATATTTCTTTTGATGTAAATATAGTTGTTTTTCTTTGGGAGTTAATACTTTAAAGATTGATGGAATTATGAACCAAGAAAATTTCTACACATTAATTCCAATCACTAGGTTAAACATGTACAGTCTAGTAAGCACAAAACTATGATTTGAAATAGGAATTTGTAGCCTGTTTGATCGAAAAAGGTTGGATGCCATCAATTTGTTAGTTGGTCCTTTCATCCTACCCATGATAAGATATGAGCAAAGCCTTGATTTTTTTGTTTTTGTGTTGTTTTGAGTTTCCTTTTGTGTTCTTTCTATGTGTGTGTTTGTTTAAGAAGACAATTTATCAAACTCTAAGCTTTCATTGCATTTAAGGCATAACTCCATCAATTAGCCTTGAAATTTCCACACACAAAATCTCACAGCTAGAGACTTGATGCCTTCTTGGCAAGGCCATTGTTGGGGATTAAGCAATTTAGGATGGGAGTCGATGAAGCAACGAGATTCTTGTTGTGAGAGATTGCAAGTTGACAAGCTATGTCACGAGAAACTGAAGGGCATACACAAATTAAAAGAAAAACCCATGATTATGAAAGTGTTTACATGTATATACATCTTTACAAGGTCTTTTGTGTGCTCAATATCAACGGCATATCCTAGGATACACTCTATGTGCGCTCAAGAGAGACAATGCACACTAGAGATACACTGATGCAAGGTAGACCCTTTCCCAAGAAAGAAGAAGTTTATATAGCTTCTCACCACCACTACAACTTTACAAACGATAAGAGCAAGAGGTAGAGTTTTAGCCTTTGTCACACACCAACCCAACACTTGAAGTGCCACCTGTACTTTTTTTTCACACAAGTCATTCTTAGAATCCACAACTGCATTTGCAAAATTCCGCCCAAACTTATCATACAAAGTGAGCTTATACAGCCCACAACATAAAATGCATGATGCAACAATTTCATCACCAAAACTGACATCATGAACTGTACATCTATCATCCACAAATTTGACAACAAGACCAAGTCTAGCAAGTGTAGATATAGACAAAAGGTTCTTTTTTATTGTAGGTCATAAAGTGCATCAACAAGTACCATTCGAAGCAATCAACATAATCTTTCCAACTCCCTTGACCGGATAAGAGGCATTGTTGGCACAAGTGGCTGAATTCCCATGAGGGATATCCTCGAGAGAGATAAACAAGTCATAATGAGAGGTAATGTGCTTTGTAGCACCATTGTCAAAGTACTACACTTGAGAATTTGCATCAATCGACATGCATGCATCATGGACAGAAGGATCATAAGTGCACTCTGACTAAAGGCCCATTCTATATCTACATCAGCATCACAGTCTCCTTTCACAGAAGACTCTATAGTTGCTACACTTGTAGTAGCCAGCCATTTTCCTTTTAGGATCTTTTGCCTTCAATTACAGTCACTGCTTGATCAAGTGATCATTAGATTTACAATAATGGCAACATGTCTTCTTTTTGCCTTTGTCACCAAAATTCCCAAATGTAGTGCTACTAGTGGAAGCATTAGGAACAGGTGATTTACCGCTTGTAGAAGAACCATGAGAAGTGACTACATTGCTGCTATCACCTTTTCTTTAAGCAGCAATAAAAGCCTTCTCAACTGCACAATGTTTAGCCCTGTTTTTTTTAGAAAGTGACTCTTGCAACAACAATGTGCAACAACTCTAGCTTTTTACGCAGCAATGCAATTTTTTCCTCTTGTGACTTGCACAAAGACCAGCCAAAATATCCCAAGCCTGTTTTGCAGATTTAGCTGAACGAATGTGAGGAGTAATAATGTGCTTCACAGATAATGCAATCAATGCATGAGCCTGCACATCTCTTACATCCCAACGAGCCTGCTCAGCTATAGGCAACACATCTCTAGTAGCAACAATCCTACCACCAAAACCTGAAACATCCTCAACATCGCCCGTATCCATAGAACCAAGACATACATCAATGCCCTCCATTGGGTAATAGTCCCCATCCAATCTATCCTCAACAACAAACATTTTAAATACATCTGTTTTATTGTCAACCATAGCGAATGCTTGCAGCTGATGTGAAAACTTCCTAAAAAGAGGAGAAACAAAGGGGGACTAGCGCGTGCTATATAGCAAAACCCAAACAAGACTGTAATAGACTTGTTATGCGCAGAACGAAGGTGACAAAAATTCTGCTCAAAATGACGAAATTGTCTACGTAGCACTACTTGTAGTGGAAAACGGAGGCCAAAATGAGCCCAAATGAAAATTTTGAGCAGACTATGCTCTACAATCTCTCCTAAAGTATTTTTTGACCTGTTGATGATCACCAAATCTCACTGAAGTCAAAGAAAGTGAATAGGCATGTCCTAGCAATGCTGGCAACTATGCCCGGGAGGACAGAGCCTGCTATGATACCAATTGTTGGAAATAGGGTTGCAGGGAAACACACACAGCTTGGAGAAGATGAAGGAAGCTCAAGGCACACAATAGAGAGTAGTATTACTTAGTGTGCAATGGAAGAAGATAAGATAGACCTAGAGTGATGGACGTATATACAATGAACTAGGGGAAAAACTTCTTAGGGAGGGAAAAAATGCCCTGGCAGTCCTAAGTGTGTTCACACTTATCACTACCACATATATATGATAACAAAGATGACATTTATCTCACCATGGGGATGCTTTGCCTATTGCAGGATGCCATTCGGTTTGGTTAATGCTTATGTGACTTTTCAAGAGTGGATGAACAATATTTTTGGAATGTATTTGGGTAAGTGCATTAGAGTTTTTATTGATGACATTGGGTGTTACAGTCTCGGGGTGGAGCATCTGTCAAAGCTGAAGCTGTGTTTTCAAAGGCTTGATAAAGAAGGCGGCCCAATGAATCCCAAGAAATGTAAGTTGGTATAACCTCGAGTCTAGTTGTTAGGTCATGTAGTTTCACATAATGAAATAGAGGCCGATCCTCGGAAGGTGAAGGCTTTAGTGTTAATGGAACCTCCAACGAGTGTTCAAAGTTTGGCTTCGTTTGTACACAAGTTGAAATATTTATCCATGTTTTTTGGATACTATCACAATAGGTGTATCCTCCTGAGAAGATGGGCCAACAGGTTCATGGTTTCCAATGGACAAAAGATGCACAAGAAGCTTATGACTATGGTCAAGGTGGCTTACTAAGACAAATCCTCTACAAAGAGGAGATTGGAATGGTTCTAGAGCAATGTCATGATGAAAGCAGGCATCAAGGCAAAGATCATGTACTTTTTTGAATTCTTAGATCAGGTTTTATGGTGGCCTTCTATTGTGTGTGATGTCGATTACTGGTGTGAAACTTGCCATGAATGTCAAACCATGGGGGAATGACGGTTGGGGGTAGAGTCACAAGGGGCTATCATAACTGCAAAAGCATTGAGAAGTGGAGTTTGGAATTTGTATTTGATAACATATGTTGCCATTTTGGATTCCATGGGTTTTTATTTTTTATGGAGGACAAGGTTTTTGAAGCAAACTAGTGCATTCATTAGTTGAAAAATTGTGCATCCAGCACAGGTTCTCTTCACCTTACCATCTCTAGTGTAATGGTTTAGTTGAAAGTGCCAATGGACAAATTATCAAGATGCTTACCAACTATGTATACAAGTAGGTAGAAGCATGGGAGGTAAATCTTGGGAAGTGTTTGTGGGCTTCTAGGACATCTTTTAAAGTTTCCACTACCTTTACTCTGTTCGAGTTGATTTATGGCAAGGAAGTAGTTACTAGTGTGTGCATTGAAGGGGATGTGGGCGAGTCAATACGAGTCAAAATAAGGTTTTTGCATGACAAAATCTCGTCTCAAAACCTTTTAGATGGATAGAGAAGCAACGACATATTTTTATGTAAAGCAAAGGGAGAAGCGAGTTATGAAGTTCACTCAACCAAAGCTTACCGAAGAAGAAGATCCAGGAGGGAGAGTTGGTCATGAGGTATGAAAGCTACCTTGATTTCACTTTTCAGAAGAAATTTAAAAAGAAGTGGGCATGTTCTCCAATGGTACCTATCAATTGATACGAGCAAATGGTACACATCTTTGTCATGGACTTAATGGAGTGCAGCTTAAATTATACTTTGAAAGGGAGTTGATGCTAGATATGCATCAAGTTATGATCTAGGGGGTTGGGCAACCCACTTGAGAAGCAACTGCAAGACACACAAATAAGACCTTATACATATGTTCGTAGTTGTTTTATGTTTTCTGTTAATTGTTCAATAAACACCTTCTATGGTTGAACATAAATGTTCAACAAGGGGGTTGGGAAATGATGGCGCAACTAAATGAAGTAAGAGCAAGAAAAACAAGAAAGCGGATCTCAAAAGATATATAGGTGCATGCCAATGGCATTAAGCAAGTATGAAGGTCAGGTCGCACGGGTGGTCCCAAATGCGTATGCTTTTTGGGGTTTCTTGGCCAAAGGACTTTGCAATGGGGGATTTTCGAATGTTATTTCTCAAAAAAAAAAAGTAAAAATGGAAGTGCAATAGGTGGTCTTCAAAGTGTTCTACAGATTGGTCCAAACAGCATGTCAACTAGAGGTGTATAGCTCAAGATATGGCAACTTGAAAAAAGGAATGCTTTACATGTCTCCACCAAAGAATGCGTTTTGGTTACAAAACGTGGATGGCTTGTGGTGAAGGGATTCAAATTGCACATTGATTTGGGACCAATCACATCAAAGGTTTATGACGGCCAACTTAAAGGACAACCACGATGGGCCAGTGATTGCAAGCATTGAAGTCAAGCCACCTGCTGGTGTGGACTACCTTGTTAAAGGCATCATATACCCTCCTCATAATTACACCTAGATTTCAAATATCTTGAAAATATTCTAGAAATAACTATAGATTGCATGTGATGCAATCCCATGTAGGGGCCACTCCACATGTCTAAGTTGCATGGGGTCTTTGATGACCCCCAAGCAGTGGATCAACCGACGTCGTTGAAGGGGGGGAATCTCAAGGGCGATAAATGTCAACTAATAGGTCAATGTCGGGTGCACAAAATGGGATTTGAACCCAAGTGATCATCAAGAGAGGCCGGCGCCCTAACCACAGGCACACATGCATTTGGTTGTCGAAGTGGGGAAAATATATATATATATATAAGGTAAACAAAAATGTTGAAAAGTAAACTAGGACATAAACACATTGAATGGTTGAGTGCCTTTTTTATTTTTGTGTCTCGCTTCTTGCTCATCGATCCCAACCGCTCCCACATCCTTCAATACCCTGTGTTTCTTAGTCCTGAGGGGGGCCACTAACATTTGTCTTACCATATTGAGCCTGTGTTGCTTTTTTGCTCACTTATTTGTTGATCGCCATACGCTATTGCTTTGTGTGTGCACCATCTTTGTGTTGTGCTATCTCCACTCGCCTTCTGCTATTCTTGCATGTAGCCATATCTCCACACGTTGTCATTGATGCAAGATCTTGTTGCTAGTGTTGTCCATATTCAGGGCTAGTCACATTAGCTTACAATCAAGCCGATTCTTCACCACTATGGGCTTTTGTGTGAGATGGCAGAATGTTATGAAGAGGCAGTGCACAATGAATTTAAGCTATCCGTAGTGAAGGATATGGATATCTAGGAGTGTCCTAGTTGGAGTTTGAAGGCAGTTTTGCTGATGGCAAAATTGCACAATATCTCAAGGACCACTTATGCTATGTTTGCAAAGGCAATCCACACTTGAAGCTTGAATTTGGTAGAAACTTTGAGGTGGAATCTCATTGAGGCCTTGAGTGAATGGCATCATCTATGCTCTGCAGACCATTGCCATGACTACCTTGCCCCTTTTCGGATTGGGTGCCATTGTCAGTGTGGTGCACACAACTTTGCATACCAAAACGTCCGATCCTCCTGTGAAGAGACCCCGGTAGGCAAGGCTAATGCATCAAGCCAATGCTCGTATGCAGATGAGGGAGCTTCAAAGAGATATCAAACTACTAAGGTGTGAGTTACATGACATGGAGATGCGTAGCCACACCTGCAATGCGCTATGAAGATGCTCAAGCATCCCAACACCCATCAACCTCCCCCAATTCACATTGTAGATTCTATTGGACCATGTCCAATTTGTGGACATTGTTTCCATGTCTGGAGCAGTGACTACCAGATTGCATGTGGACTCATATACCATCTACCCTACCTCATGCAAATAACGGTGAACTATGTCAAGCTCCTATATCACATTTTATTTATGACATGTTGTCGGTTCGTAGGATAAATGGAGTCCCCAATAGGTAGTGCTTCCATGTGTCTAGGGCATGTAGAACAGCTAAAAGCTCTTTCTCATAAATGCCCAAGACTCGCTCATCACTATTGAGCCTTCGGCTCTCATATGCTATGGCATGCCCTTCTTGAAGCAAAACCGCTCCAAGGCAATCACCACAAGCGTCACATTGGACCTCAAATGGCTTTGAGAGATCCGGAAGCACGAGGACTGGTTGGGAAGTAAGCTTCTCTTTGAGTTTTTCAAAAGCATTTTGCTCTTTAGCAGTCCATACAAACTTAACGTTCTTCTTAGTTAAGTCGTGTAGTGGTCCTGCTACTTGAGAAAATTTTGCTATGAAGCGTCTATAGTATGCACACATACCAATAAAGCTTCTTAGCTCATGTAGATTTCTTGGGTTAGGCCATGCTTTTATTACCTCTAACTTTCACGCTTATACGACAATCAATGCAGAAAATTATCATACCCCTATCTTACATATAAAATTTGGGTCTCACATGATCTAACCGAGTAAAACTAGAAACTGAGTAAAACTAGTCAATGAGCGTTTAGCATAGTGAGACTGACAACGTACTTAAGAACCGCTTATGTTGATAACTAGATGTACCGTCATTGTGTCTTAGTTTGAATTTCAAACTATGTACCCGCTCAACTTACACTCTAGCTACTCGTCCAATTCTGCCCCATCTAAATGACTCAAAAAACATGGTCATAAAGCTGTGCTAGGTTCTTTGTGTAAATTTGCATCTATACAGACTCTTTATAGCTTTCATCCCTCAACAAATGAACTATAATCACAAAACAAGCAATTGATACAAAGCAATGTTAGTTCTTGTCGAGGTTCTTGCATGGATCTTTGTAGCTATTGACTCATAAGTTCAAGGGTAGACTCTTTTGGGAAGCCATGATTTTGAATCACAAAAACTTCCTCTCATTTTTTCCTTTTCTCACTTCTTCCCCCCCCCCCCCCCCCCCCAAACCAATAAATATGATACCCCCTCCCTTATTTTTAAGCTTGGGAGAAAAAGTATTGGGGGCTTGCCCCTAACTTATACGCTTATGTAACTTGTAGAAAAACCCCCTTTCCTTGCACTTACCTGGTGCGATAAGTTTTCCATGGTGAATCCCCCGGGGCTTCCAGGAAGGAGCTCAATGCGATGGTCATCATCCCCTCGTTTTGGAGGTAAGTCCATAGGGATATCATCGATGAACACATCTTGGAATCCTTTTAGAAAATTAGACAAGTCTAACTCTTCTTGATTCCTATCATTTACATTTGATGAAACATTAGTATCTTTTAGAGACTCTTTGACAAAAATCATGTACGCAGAAACTGAGCTCTTCATTGACTTATCAAAAGCAAGAGGATTTACAAGTGGAATAGTGCGACCACGCTCACTAGCATCTATATACATGTTCTTTCCCCTGTAGGTGAAGTAAATTCTCCTTTCAGGGAACTTCATGTTGGCAGCCATGCGATCAAACCATGGTGCCCCTAGGATAACATCTTGATGTTGGAGAGGAGAGATGAAGAAGTCTTCTTTGTCGACATAGCTTTGGACATGAAGCCTCAACTTCCCAATCAAGGGAGTAACGGAGGCTTGTTGTCCCTTGAAAGCTGCATCAACCACTACTATATCTCCCATCTCAAAAGCTTGAATGCCCAACTTGGTGGCCAACTCTATTGATATGAAGTTGAGAGTAGAGCCAGGGTCAAACAAGATGAAGGCATCATGCTCTCTTACCTTTCCCCAAGCATAGGAGAGTGATGATCCTTTGCAATGAGCATCCTCTTTTGGAGCTTCGATGGTGGAAGCCCTAGGAGTCTCATTGCGAGTATTCTTCTTGGGGCAAGAACGATAGCCATGTCCTTACTCCCCACACTTGAAACACTTATGGTCCTTGCGAAAAGCCTCAAGCTCTTCAGGAGAGAGTTATTTTTTACCTTTGTAAACTCCCTTCTCCTTGGACCGATTGTTGTTGTTGTTGTTGGAAGTGACTTGGGAATTGTTTTGAGCATTGGTTTTCCCCTTTGCATCATTTTTATCTTTGTTTTCCATGGGCTTGACATTACATCTAGCCCCTTGATGGAAATTGATGCGTGAAGCAACCATGGTGTGGTGGATTACTTCGGTAATAGTACCGGGCCGTTCAGAGTTGATGTATTCGGCCATCTCTTAAGGTAATCCCGCACAGAATTGTTGTCTTTGCTCGGCAAAGTCTATCTTTTGAAAGACGGCAGCTTTGAGATGTAAATCCCAAAACTTGTCTACATACTTGTTGATAGACTCATGAGAGAGAAGCTTCAAGCCGCGCCATTCGGTAAGAACTTTATCTTTAGTATTGCTTGGAAGATATTGCTTCATGATGGAAACTCGTAGAGTTTTCCATGTCTTTGGCGCTTCTCCATTGCCACGAAGGCTAGCCCACCATTGACGAGCTGATTTTTGGAAGTGCATAGCTACATGGCGTAGCTTGGAGGACTCTGTGAAGCCCTCGTCCCCAAAGGCCGCATCAAATTGCTGGATGAAGGCCAACACTTTATCGGTAGCACCAAAGGTGCCATCGTAGGTGAGAAAAGAGATACTCTTTCCTCCCTCCTTGAACTTCTTTAGCTTTTGTGACCTTCGCCATGCAGGAAATGATTTGCGATGTCCTCCCCTCTTGTATTCTCTAGGAGAATAGCCATAACTTTCATCGGAAGAGGAGGAAGGTGAAGAAGAAGGAGAAGAGGGTGACCTCTTCCTAGCCCTTTTCTTCCTTTGTTTCCTCTCTTGCCTTTCAGAGCGATGAGGAGAAGGACTATGGGTTGCTCTTTTCCTCTTGGGAGGAGTAGGCGATCGTCTAGACCGCCATCTTTGTGGAGCCACATCTTCATAAGAACTTAGACTTTCATTGCTTTCTTTCTCTTTGGATTCCTCCTCTCAAATGGGAGAGAGTCTTCTTTTGGGGGTCTCTTCAAGAGGCCTCCTAAGCTCTCTCTCCTCTTGGAGAGGAAGGGAAATTCCATAAGCACGAAGTTGTTGAGTAACTTCGGCTTGCAAAGCAGGGTTGCCCATAGCTTGCTGCAACCTAGTGACGACATAATTCACAAACATGGGAGCATCATTATTAGCACCTTCATGTGCAAAATCAAAGCTATCTATGTTCATTCTACTCTCTTGATTATTGTCAGCCATGTTAACAAAATTTATGTATATACTTAGTGTATGCTTTGGCAATTCAAAACCTTAGTTGCCACTCCTCTTAGCCTTTGAAAATCGGCTCTTAAGTATCTACACCCACGGCTCAAAGTGGTTAATTATAGAGAGTAGAGGAGTAGGTCTAACATAGCAGAGTTGCCAAGGGCTAGCTCCTTTCGGACTTCTTATGGCTCAATAATGGTAAAGCCGTAGGCAAGTCTAAAAAGACTCCATTATTAAGTCCAAAGCTCTCGAGGTGTGCACCATCCCCCACATAGTGGGCTTAACAAAACCGATATTAGATCCCAGTTCCACTTACCCTATTATAATTAACAACATCAACCATTTATAGGCTACTTAAGGACCTCTCTTCTTAAGCAAGAAAAGAGAAACCAAATGCTCTGATACCAATGTAGTGAAATTAGCCTATTCAACTTGAGAGTAGCGGAAATTAATGAGAATACTTTCGAGAAATAACTTTGTGAGCATAGCGGGTAGACATATTTGAAGATAGCAACATAATCATAGCAATTAGTTAACTTGGCATGAACAATACTTTTGCAAGAGAGAGAATTTAGAGAACATGACAACAGTTGAGGACCGGATTTATGTGGAGCCGGTCCCCCCTCCAATAGGCATTTGTATTATGATTTCTCCCAGTAAGAGAGACTTGTTACAATACATACTTTGTGTTCCTTGTGACCTAGGTGATGCAATGAAGATGGAAAGCTTCATGCATCACAATCATAGCATAACATGAACTTGAAGAAAGCTTTAACTATCCCAAGCCTCAGTCCCAAGACCTCAAACACCTTCGAAGGTGGAGAGAGCTAGCAGGGAATGAGGGTAGGGAAGAGGAAGAAGAAACATTTCGTAGGAGAAAGAATTAGTTCCTCACTTATCATACTCTTGTTGCTAGCATACATAATAGCATAGTAATGAAGAAGAAGGAGATGGCAAGCTTAAGCATTGAAGCATGGCTCTTGGTTGGATTTGCACTCCATAGCCAAGAGTGTTGGTGTAGGCTCTCAACCTCTACTTGCTTGGAGAAGGAGAGGGAGCTCTTGCACTTTGCATAGCACACAATGTGAGTGCTTGTGAGTGTGTGTGGGTGAGTATACCCCTCAAGCAAGCCCCCTCCTTGCTAGGTCGACCCCTCCTTCTAGCTCATAATTGAAGCTCATTGGCTCTTGCCAAGCCTAGCCAATCACAAGCTTGGGCCATTTCTAGCATTAGGTGTAGGCTTGGGACAAGTGTCCCCCTTTCCCCTTTGAGAGAGAGGACTTGATAAATGCAAAAACAATTAGATAATTCAAGTAATTTATCATTGGACCCCTTTGAAGCTTAGCCAATAGGCTTCAAGCAACACATGGAGGTAACATGGGTAGGGACCTGACATGTGTCCTTGCTGCCTCTTCAAGTTGGGGCTTCCCTTGTGTGTGTGAGTGTGTGTTCTCTATCTAATCCCTAGGAAAAGGGCTCGCCCCCACTCTTGTAGGGATGCTTTTGACTTTAGGTGTTCAAGCACCTTACTCACCAAGCATGACAAAGCACTTGAACTAGGGGGTATTCCCACAAGCATCTCAGACAAGCATGTCAAGGCACCTCAAGCACCTTAATCAAGCGGCAAGTCAAGCACCTCAAGCATGGAGCAAGTCAAGCACCTGAAGCACCTCAAGTAGGACAAGCACCTCAAGCACGACAAGCACCTCGAGCTTGGGCCGGGTTCCCACCTCAAGCTCAGCCCTAGCTTACCTAAGGTCAAAGGACTTTTACACACATTATTGGAGGTCTTCAATGAAGCTAACCCTAAGGTCTTATGATCCATTGGTTAGCCTTGCTCTTTGATAGACCATCTCCCATTTGGGCCCCTTTACCATTGGCCCCGTGTTGAGATAGATCTATAAGCACATATCTATATCTTAACACTTGTTCCCGTTTATTCTCCCACATTAAGTGATCAATTTAATATGAGAAAATCATTTGGGTTGGTCAGATATTAGATTTTATGACACTACATGACCTAGTAGTTGTCCCTCTATACGCTCCAAACATACATTCATACGGATTCAGGCAAACCCTTTTCTCTCTGTATTTCTCAAACATGAGCTGCATGCATTCTAGATGTTCAACTGCACTTGAACATACAGTGAACTCATCAACAAAGATGGCCATGATTTTTTGCCCAAGTACTCTGAAAATTTAGCCACCATTGCCCTCTAGAATGTTCCTGGTGCATTGCATAATCCAAATGGATTTACCAAATACACAAATGCCCACATTCAATTATGAATGCAGTTTTTCCCCTGTCTTCAATAGCTAGTCTAATTCGGTTGTATCCACTATAACCATCCACAGAGCTCTACATCTCAAATCCCACTACCTTATCTAGCATAATATCCATAAATGGTAGGGAAAATGGATCCTTGATGGTCTGCTCATTTAGTTTCCCAAAGTTCACAAAAATCCTCACCTTCTCGTTCTTCTTTGGGGACCACCACTATGGGAAACAACCAATCATTGCTTTTCATGTCAGTAATGAATCCAACCTTCACTAACGCATCTATCTCTCCCTTCACTTTTGTTGCATAGTTAGGATTCATTATATATCTTTGCATCCTTACTACCCTGGCATCCATTTTGAGTCAAATTTTGTGTTGGTAGACCCTTGGATCAATGCCTTTCTATTCAGTGTGATCCCAGGCGAACATCTTTAAATTCCAGGAATAGTATCAAGAGTGCTCTTTTGAAATAATTTGGTAGTAGTTTGTTCACTCGCACTGTCCTCTTCTCATACGTCCCAACCTTTACCTCCTCCACCTCATCCACATTGGCTTCCTTTAACTTCTCATCCATATCGATCAAAAACACCTCCTTGTGAAAGTCGTGCAAAAACCACATCCGTGGAGCCAGTCACGCCTACCTTGGCTCCCCTTCCAAGGCATCAAACCATACCTTAGCTTTGCCACGCGCATATCACAAATGGAAAAGTTTGCATCTTGCTTTCTTCGACATCCGCAGTGGCATCATGTACAACTTGAAATCTGCAATGCATTCATTGGGATCTTCTTCTCTAGTGAAAATTGGCCCGTAGCTTCGTGTGGCCATGTCAACCAACACCACAAAATTGCTCGTGCCCTTCAACCAAGGAGCAATCAGTGAGGTCTTCCATGGGGCCACCACAATATGGAAAGGGGGAAGAGAGACACACCTATAACACAAATAATAGCCCCTATATAACCCAAGGTACCCACAACACCCCGTTCCCCTCAAAAAATACCTTCACAAGCACACAATCTCACTAGCAAATTCACGCTTGTACATAGCTTAACACACACAACATGCTAGTTAGGAATGCAACTTAACACACTCCCATAAACATACTCACCTTTCCACTTCCATGCACTTGACTTCTCTCTCTCTCTCTCTCTCTCTCTCTCTCTCTCTCTCTCTCTCTCTCTCTCTCTCTCTCTCTCTCTCTCTCTCTCTCTCTCTCTCTCTCTCTCTCTCTCTCTCTCTCTGCACAACACAAGAAACCATGGCAAATCACTTGTATCCTCAACAAAAGGGGGGACCCCTTGGGCCCTCGTCTTGTGAACCACCCCTATCAGGCGCAACAGAGTCAACCACCACCACTAGCGACAAGCACAACACCATTAGAAAATGCCAACACCTACAGTGCACGATGCCAGCGTGCGAGATAGTTGCACCCACAACATCACCACAACAACCCCCCATGGTAGGGGGGGAGGCATCTCTCTCTCTCTCTCTCTCTCTCTCTCTCTCTCTCTCTCTCTCTCTCTCTCTCTCTCTCTCTCTCTCTCTCTACCTCTTGGATACCCCAACAATGGCCAAATTCTACTATATATACCCCAAGCTCTTGCCTGCAGCTTCCCCATGTGGGGTTTTAACGTTGCCAAATGGCAACTCCTCACGGGCTGCACCTCAAGAGTTGAAAAAAACTTATGAAACTCCAAAAAAAATTGTTATTTTTTGAAGTACCTTTACAGTGCATCATTTCTTGCTAGAGTGTCAAATGGTCAACCTGTAAAGCCCCATTGGAAGTCCACCTTGTCGACTTTGAACCCCCAAGACCCGCCGCATTTTGATAACCTAACGATCGGCCCCAAAATGGGGAAAAATCATCTACAACTGCATCTCCCCTTCAAATTGCCAACTTCCAACTTCAATATCTTGACATCTGCAAACAGACAAGCCGTCGCTTCCTTCTCACTTTAAATGCTTCATACCACCTTTGCAAACCTTGACAAGCTTGAAAAAACATATGAGGGCACATTTACCGAAGTGGTCAACATGGTACAGAAGTAGCCCTCGGCAAAACTTCAATTTCCCATATCGTGACCATCCAAACTCAGATTGCCAATCTGAAAAGACCAACATGCTTCATACATTGAGCACTTTAGATCTATTGTCTCACATATTCTTTGAACATTATGCTGCATCCGTCCTATCCGGTGGGGATCTGCAAGCATTCCTTTCTTCAAAGTGCCATATTTTGAGCTATACACCTCCGATTGATAGGCACGTGTAAAACACTTTGAAGAACACCTATATGCACTTCCATTTTTGCATTTAAAACTTTCCAAGAAATCACCTTTAAAAATCACCCATTGCATATTCCTTTTTCAAAGAAAATCCCGAAGTGCATACACATGTGCAACCTTGACCTTCATACTTGCTTAATCCCATTGGCATGCACCTATATACCTTTTGAGCTATGCTTTCCTCCTTTGCTTGTACCAGCGGGCTCAAGGATAGGCTTAGACATACTTCTCACTGATTTTTTGTGGTGTTGTGGCATGTCACTAGTTTTAGCAAAGGGGATGCATCATCTTAATTATAGGTGGAAAATGGTCTCTTAGTCCTTATTATGAAGGATTGACAAAGGCACCAAAAGTTTAGGTAAGGATTGTGTATGCTATCAAAAATTTCTTTATATGTATAGGAGGTAAAGCAATATTGCAACTATGTTAGCTAGGTGAGCATAAACAAATGTATTTATGCTTCTTGATGTTTTGGATTTTTAAAACCCTTTTCATTAGATTTACCTCTATTGGTTATTTATGCACCTAATGTATAATAAATTATGTAAGGCTTCAACAAATTTAATACCCTTCCGTTGAACACATGTACTATCTTACATATTCCATAGCAGATGCCTTGAGTGTTAAGCATGATCAATATATACCCAAAGATTTAATGCATGTTTGGTTCATCCATGGGATATAATGCCAACATTTAGTGCCATATACCAATCACAAAATGGTTTTGTTGATAGGGAAAATAGGTTATTTATAAAGATAATATACCAAATGTGGTGTACTTCAAAAAGCACGGTAAGTGCTCGAGGAGCACTTACTTGGAATTTTGACACTCTCTCTAGATAAAGCTACCTAGGCTTTTGTCATGAAGACATGTGGCACTATGCAAGGCAATTATATGTGCAAAAGAATTCAAGATGATACTGTTAATCAAGGGCTATTGAGAAAAAACATCATGCTTGGCAATGACTTGGTCAACATGTATGACAAATGTGGTGCACTTCAGAAAGCACAAAAGTTGCTTGAGGAACTGCCTGTCCGAGATGTTGTCTCTTGGAGTGTTCTAATTGTGGGATATGCCCAACAAGGGCAGAGCCACGAAACTCAGGTCTGTTTATAGAGGATGCAAAGTGAGGGCATCTCTCTTGATGCAATAACCTACAGTTGCATTTTGAAGCATGTGACAATACGAAAGACAACGATATGGGCAAAAGAATTCACGATAACATTGTTAGTCAGGGGCTGTTGAATGACAATGTTGCACTTGGTAGTGCCTTGGCCAACATGTATGCCAAATGTGGTGTACTTTAGAAAGCACATCCAAAGTGTTTGAGGAGCTACTTGTCCGAAATGTTGTCTCTTGGACTTCATTAATTTTAGGACATGACGAATAGGGGCAAGGCTAGGAAGCTTTCTGCTGTTTTCAGCAAATGCAAAGCAAGGGCATCTCTCTAGATGCAACAACTTACACTTGCATCTTGAAGGTGTGTGGCACCACTCAAGATGTTGATACAGACAAAAGAATTTATGATGATATTGTTAGTCAGGGGTTGTTGAAAGAATACGTGGTGCTTGGCACCTTAGTCGACATATATGCCAAATATGGTCTATTTTAGAACGCACAAAAAGCGATTAAGGAGTTGCCTTCCTGGGATGTTTGTCTTTTGGAGTGCACTGATTTTCGGATGTGCCCAAGAGGGGCAAGGCCATGAAGTTCTTGATTGTTTTCAGCAAATGCGAAATGAGGGCATCTCTCAATTGCAATCACCTATGCTTGCATATTGAAGGCGTGTGGCACTATGCAAGACAAAAACCAGCTAAAAGCAGCTAGAGTGCTTGCTTGCCACCCTACTGTCAGTACATCCTACATTCCATGCACTCCAAGAGACGACATCCAAGACATGACGTTTGTCATGAATAGAGTCCACTTTGCATACACGTCAATGCAAGCATAGGTAATTGTATCTAGAAAGAAACCATCACTCCTTATTTGCAAAAAATAGCCAGTGTGCTTGCTTGCTAAGCTTATTGCGGGCATATTCTCTCTCTCTCTCTCTCTCTCTCTCTCTCTCTCTCTCTCTCTCTCTCTCTCTCTCTCTCTCTCTCTCTCTCTCTCTCTCTCTCTCTCTCTCTCTCTCTCTCTCTGTGCACCTTTCAGGTCAAACAAGGCCTTCTTCTTTCCTTAAAAAAAGCACCGCTGTTTCCACTTGATTAGCTCAAGATCGACCCTTTCGAAGATTCCATGGCTACCTGGTCGTTTAACTGTAGAAATTTTGCTAACCCTTCGACCCTCGTCTAAAAGAGGGCAAACATTCAACATGGTCACCATCCTTTCGGGTTCGACACTCGGCATTTAGAAGCAAAGGCGCCTCTTTAGCTTGATCCCTTCGTATGCAAGGCAACGCCGTTCTGTAAGTTTCTATTGTGATACCATTTTTGGGTAGAGCAGTGCGATTTCAATATTGAAGTAGGCAATGTGGAAATGCATGCCTACCATTGTAATGCAATAGCGCACTATTGTTGGCATCTTGAACACATACACTTTCTACTCTAATTTAGAGCGCAATTGAACTATCATGCTACTTTGTTCTTTAAATTGATTGATATAAAGCCATTGGGGGCTGAGGGGCTTACCCGCGTCAACTTTCAAAATGGCTAGTACTAAGTAGTGCCCTTGCAGCAGTGGGCAGGGTGGTTGAAAGCTCGAAGGATAGCAAGCAACATGACAATAGGGAGCGGGAGAGAGAGAACATGTGGGTGGGTGGGAGAGAGAGAGAGAGAGAGAGAGAGAGAGAGAGAGAGAGAGAGAGAGAGAGAGAGGGGGGGGGGGGGGGGGGGGGGGGGGGGGGGGGGGGGGGGGGGGGGGAGTGTCTAGAGAAAGAGAGAGAGATAGGGTGCGCACATGCACCATCAACAAAGAGAGGTGCGGTGAGGGTGATCGAGTGCCAATCGGCCAGAGGAATGCGCACATGCCTTGGGATGCCTACCGTTTTAGTGAGAGAAGCGAAGAGAGAGACTCTGTCGACAACGTGCAAAGTTCTTGACTCAATCAGAAGGGCTCCCGCCACTCAAACGGCTACCACCGGCGCTGAACGTTAACGCTGAGCTGGTGCCATGCCGATTGCCGGAGGTGAAGAAACGATAGATTAAGACAGGGGCGTGGTGGGCTCACTACGCTTTTCTATCGGAATAGGATGCCGACAGCTTGCATGTACACAGGCTAAGAGTGGGAAATTGAAATCCCTTGGTCGTCACTCCTCTCTACACATACTCGAGCGCTGTTAGCTTGTGCCACGTGGCACATGGCAACGCAAGGGGCTTTAGTAGATAGTAAGATAAAACTAGAGTGCTTCGTTAGCCGCATTTGTATTGAATTGAAGTGAGTCAGGGGTAAAAGAAAACAAACACGTGGGTTAACGAGAGGCCCGGGATAGGAAAATGCCTCCTACGCTAACGAAGTAATAAGAAATGCATGTATTTTATTTTAGGTACCTCAATATATTCATGCAAGCTGGCTTTAGCGTGCCGAAAACCATGTATTTTTGCCATTCTTATCTGCAGCGAACTTTTGAATGACGAGAATGGTGAGAAGGCTGAGGAGCAGCCAGGGGCATTGACCGGGTGGAAATGGCGCTGAAATGTGCTCCCATGGTGACGTTCTGGGAAGGGAAGGCGGAGGGAAACACTTGTATTGCAAGCGGAGGTGTGATGAAGATTCCCCTCAATCCTCAAGCGTACGTGAGGTGGCCCGTACATCTCCAGCTCAAAACAAGAGTTGCGACAAAGCCATGTCAAACTTCAGGTGTGTGATTCCTTAATTTATTTTTGCATTTCTATATTGTATTTGTATGTCTGCTTGGACTTCACAATTCGTTATCATATCTTCGGGTCTACAAAGTAGTCAAACCTGCTCCAACTTTGCTGATGGGAACCCAAGTAGTGATGTTGCAACTATGTCTAAGATATGCAGATAAGAGTGATAATTGTTCACGTCTTTTTGGACTGCTCCTTGTCAAGCTTTGTCGAATTTAGTATTCAATGTCCCTCTGGAGGTGCAATTGTTGGGTTGTTATTCAAGATCTGATTTTACACTAGCATGATATAGATTTTCTCAGGTTTATGTAAGTACTACTTTTCACTCTATTGCATCGTCTCAAAGTCATGTGATGGGGAACGTAGGTTATTTACGGTCAAATGAGATGGTGGAAATCGTGGAGCACCAAGAAGCTTGATGTAGAGAGGACACGAATTTACAAATCTCTTGTTTCTCTCTAATGAATGGAGTGACTGCAAGAAGAGGGGCATCATCAACATTCATATCTCATGTCCTATTGGCCAAAGTTACCTGGAACGGGAAAGGGAATGGGAGGGTCCGGAACGGGCGGGAATGGGGGGAGGAGGGGGGCCGGAACGGTAGACTAAGGAAACACTTGAATTGCCTCCCTTCACCTTAGTCCCAAATCTGCTCCCAAACAACCCCAAAAATGGCCTTTAAATGTGTCCCTGAACCTGGCCTCAAACAGTCCCAAATCTGCCCCCAAACAGCCCCAAATATGCCCCCAAACAGCCCCATTTGCCCGTTCTGCCGTTCCAGATGGCCTTCCCCCCCCCCCGGGTTTCTAGAACGGTGTTCCGTTCCCGACCCCGTTTTGGGAGCCAGTTTCATTGGAACGCCGTTTCGGAACGTTTAGGCCGCGTTGTGCACGTTCCCTGTTACACTGCTATTGGCACCTACTTCTTGTGAGTAATGGATGCAAGAGCAAGAGAAAAGGAGATCATGGGTGCACTCATCTATCGCCACATTGGCCAAACCATACTTGAGGTAAGCCATATATGGCAACTTACAAGCAATATTTGAGGATGCTCATTGCTCTTTTCTACATGAATGTTTTGTCGAAGTAGACAATGCGAAAGCGTAGAGATAGAGAGAGACCTCCATGTGGTGGGCCTTGGACGCAATGGATTGATTTTCCACTGTGATGAATTGTTTTCCACCTTAAGCAACCACCGTACTTCTGACTACGGTGGTTACTTAGCATCTATAGAACTGTAGCTGCTCTACTTGGCCGCCTTCAACAAATGTATTATCCCCTCTTATGTCACTTGTGCTACTTGTGACAGTTTCTTTCCCTACTTTTTGTTTGCCATTTTTGCGCAGGTACTTTTCTTCGTTTCTCCTCGTTTCTGGTTGGTCAGCTTGCTTGCTTGTATGTGCCTTATTTCTTTTGTGTGTGATGTTTGTGCTTGTGGATTTGCATGTGCATGGGGTGAGCGTGTTTTGCATGTTTGCTTGTGGTTGAGGTGTGTGTGTATGTTTTCTCGTTCTACCTGTTTGTTGCTTCTCTTTTTGATGTTTTTTCTGTTTGATAAGTGATTTAGGTTTGGAATTGTTTGTTAGGTGTGTTGGGCGGTTTCTGCCTCGCCTTTAAGATTTGCACCATATACTGCAATTTGCTTTTGCTTGTAGGTTGAAGAATGTCATAGTCCTCTTGATCATTGCCAAGGATGGCGAGGGGCTATCTCTTTCCCAGATTTTTGATGCAAAGTTTTCTTGCGATGGTGATGTCTCTTCTACTTGGACAGCCTTGGAGGTCTGGTTTTGGCTATTGGAGACTCTTTGGTGGAGTTTTCGGCTTCCTCTCGACGTTAGGATGGCCTGTTTTTGCTTCAGCTCTATGCTAGTTTCTTCCCTCACTCCTCTGCTCCTAGCTTTTGTCGTTTCACCCATCTTTTGTAACTTTGCATCATTGGTAGTTTTCCCCTTTGGTTTGTTATCATTGATTTGGGGTTTTTTTCACTATCAAATCGGTTATCCTTGTATGCCTATACGCTAACGTAATGCTTTCAGGCCTATAGTTTTGATTACGTAATACGAAAAAATATTAAGTCCCACTTCTTTTGCGAAAAACAAAAATAGAGAGAATGCTCGAGACAGAGATTCATCAAATCAAAACACTCGGCAATGAAGCAGATGATTATGTCATGATTGTGACTATGGTACATTATTACATCTAGTCTCAGTTGCGGAGACGAGAAGTGACATGCCAAGGAGGAACCCTACGCTTGGATGGTCATGACTCTTCGCTTTAGAGACATGCCTTTGCGCCAAAAGCTACACTCCTTTGACGACTGGTCACACCTTTTCACCCAATGGTTGCAGCTCTTTGTCCAAAAAATGTGTCTTTACGTCGAAAGTCATGTCTCTTTACCAAGAGACGTGTCTTTTCAATTGTGACTCTTCGTCTCCTACATAAGGAGCCTATTGTACTCAGTTTCGATGAATCAATCAATTCAATTGCACTGGGGAAGGCACCTTTTGCATGGGGATTTTATCTGTGAAGGCTCCTACTACGGTTATGCCGCCGAAATTGGGCTAGAGGTGGCCATTTTCAGCCTGGTAAAAGTTGGACAGCTCGTAGGAACTTCTAAGTTTTATCCCAAGTTTATAAGAATAAAGAAATACCAAAAGGGGCGCGAGTCTTTGGGGCCTACAGGGTGTCACTCTCTGCTTGGTAGCACTCTAGCTGCCAAGCCGTGGTTTGATTGAAGTGCTAATTTGAGTCACAGGTTTAATCGAGAAGTTCCTCTGTGTCGTAAAGTTCAAGTAATGTTTATCAAGTAAAGATTCGGGTGAAAGCTAAAGTCTACCGCCCTACGGGCCGTTTTAACATTCTAACCCAGCTCGGAATTTTCTCCCGACTATGGGATATTCTCTTTCCGATGCTCCAGTCACCCACCTTGTGACGTGTTAGGAATACCCATCACCTAGTCCTTTCTCATCGAAGTTATGGTACAATCTCCTTCCCGATGCTCTATGTCATCCATTCCATGACGCATTAGAGATGTTCGTTCCAGATGGTCAAATACTTCTTCCCTATGCTCCGTGTCACCCATCTGATGTGATGCATGAGAAGTATCCATTCTTGGTGGGAATATATATTCCCATTCACAGTGCTCCTATCATTACTTTGAATGGGAGTGCCCATTGAGTTGATTTGAGGGATGATGGCTATTCCCATACTTGGATCTCTTGGGTAAAACTTCAGGCTAGCAAATCCAAGGTGAACGATCAACATAGCCGACTCGCATATGATTCAAAGACCTTTGAGCTAAGCCACTGTGGCCAGCGCCTGCACTACCTACATGGTGAGTTTTCCACCCACGACCACACCCACCTGGCAGAGCTGCTCACAAGCACTCTTGCCTAGCGCCATGTGCCCTTTTCCACTTGGCCACCACCTGCCTCTTTTATTTTCCTCTTCGACTCAATTAACTCATGGTATCTTGATAAATTCCCATTAAAATAAATGGATTTAGGATAGTCGAGGAAGTGTTTTGGCACCCTTGAGAACCTGTATGCAAGACGTGCACGTGCAAGCACTTTAGCGTCGTTGCATACCCTGCACATAAGCACAACCAGTGTCTACTAGGTATTTACCCAGCAATTACAAAGTCATGGGGTGCATTTGGCCTTGCTACAACTCTCGACCTAGCTTTGAAGGGCTATATAAGTAGCTCTTGGCCCCCATTTGCAAAATAAGTTCAATACCCGTTCAGTACCTCAGTCCCTTTGCGTCAGCCATCAGAATCCCTCGCAATTTTGCAACCTAGCATCTAGGACCATAGTTGCTAAATCAACTTCCTTTGAAGGAAATATAATTCTGAATGAATTATTGGATTTATAGAGAGGGTTCTTTCGCTTGAGACAACTGGAAAAATAATTCTAAAAGAATTATTGGAATTATATGTGAGGGTTTTTCTCACTAGAGACATCCGAGTACATATATTTATAGTGCGTCTCCTGTAGTTTGCGCATCAATTTGGCTTTGGCACCATGTCAAATGCTTTGCAAAAGTCCACAAAGCTACAATAAATCCGTCTCCCATGTTCCCTGCCCTCCTCAATGATGGCTTTGAGTGTCAGAATATAGTCAAGAGTGGAGAGGCCTCTCCTGAAACCGGCCTGTCCCGCTGCCCATATGCCCTTACTCTGTGCCCATCTACTCAACTGTTTCTCAAGGATAGATGCATACAACTGTGCCAATGTGTGTCCAATCATAATAGTACGGTAGTTTCCAGGCTTTGTAGGATCACCCACTTTGAAGATAGGCACAAAAGTAGATAGTCTCCAAGTCTCATGTAGACCCTCACACATGATAGAGTTGAATAGAACTGCAAGAACCTCTCCCAGCATATCTCTAGCATGTATAAAGTGCTATGCTACTAGACCATCATGATCATGTGTGTGTGTGTGTGTGTGTGTGTGTGAGAGAGAGAGAGAGAGAGAGAGAGAGAGAGAGAGAGAGAGAGAGAGAGAGAGAGAGAGAGAGAGAATGAAATGAAATGATATGATATATTAACGTCTACAAAAGGCCAAAATGACCTATGAGAGAGAGAGAGAGAGAGAGAGAGAGAGAGAGAGAGAGAGAGAGAGAGGAAGAAGAAGAAGAAGAAGAATAGAATTTTTAACATCGTGGGAAACTATCCCAAGAGACCTCAAAGATCTATCTGATAAGAGTTGAACTCAAGACTTGTTATTCAAGAGGGAAATGGCATAACCAATTTACCACACTTGGATGATAGAAAGGTTATACCATTTTCCTCTGCTGTTATCTAGCTGTCATTTAATCAATCTGAGTACCTATGGTGGTGTTAACTTTTGTTGTGAACAGTGGAAGAAGATTGGAAGGTAAAGCAGAGGCAGATCTTGAAGAACCAAGTAAGGTTTTGAAGTGAGCTGCTGAATATTGATGCATACTCTTCAATTCTCTATATTTCTTTTGGAAAGGAGGGGGGGGGTTGGGCTGAGAGACAAACCTGCCCGCCCCCCCCCCCCCCCCCCCCCCCCCCCCCCCCCCCCCCCCCGGTGTGTGCATGTGTCGTGCATACACATGTCATGCACCCACATGCATGCCTTGACACTCCAGAAGTTTTCATGTCAAGTGTGCTTTTATATTGAGAAGACATAGAACTTGTCACTCACCAATGAGGACGATTATTTGTTAAGTTCCGCATTGGGTGGGCCAGAAGGCAAGGTGGCTGCATTTCATTTTATGTCGTAGTTACTTTATGGAACTTTAACTAACCTGCCAGGTTTTTTGCAGGTTCAACCAGCTATTCTGCAAGGTGCCAAGAAGTCGTGGGCTATACATGTCTTCTTTCATCAAAGCTGTATCAGGAAAACCATCAAAGGGGATCTATTACTTGTCAATGTTCTACAGGTCAAACTTCTGTATAAATTCCTCTTATGCTGCAAGGCCAAGTTGCAGTCACATATGCAGGAACATGAGTTCCTAAAGACTTCTGCTGCATATGACTGGCTGAGGTCTATCCCCTCATTAAAGCTTCACTGGAAGAGAAAAACTGTGACGTTTATATTTGGGTTGGTGATGGCTGGTGTTCTACTGATGGTCGGAGCCCCAGTGACAGCTCCAAACCCAGTCACTTGTAAGTATTCAGTATTAAACAGTAAAGATATGTCAATGTGCATCACCCTCGCTGATTTTGGGATAGATTGTTTAGAAATCGAAGCGTTCTGCTTGCAGGGGCTCTTACAGAGGAAAATCTGATTTTCTTGGAAGCATGGCGCACTATAGATCGAGCATACATTGACAAAACATTCAATGGGAAAAGCTGGTTTCGATATAGAGAAGAAGCATTAAGGCGTGAACCCATGAACAACAGAGAGCAAACATGTATGCCTTTTTATCAACCTTTTTTGTTCACTGAAGAGCTTAATTTCACATGGAGTGTCAAAGAATGCCCGATGCCAACTTCAATAATCTCGGTTGTTTTATTACCACCTGTTTGTCTTCATATTCTATAGAGCTCTTTTGTCATGGCCAATTGAATATTTATGTGATTCTCCTGCAATAAATATTGTTTATCAGGCTCCCTTCTGTTTGTCTTAAACAAGCCAGCATGCTAATACACAAGTCAGGAACTGTGACCAAAATAGACATAAAAGGTTAGCTAGCACACTCTGAGAGGTTGGCCTCACTTGGTAATCTCTTCAATGATGCAAAATATGCTTCCAATTTCACCTACATGATTTGCAACGCCCTCCAAATTCGCCAAATTTTTAACATTGTGCATGCCGATTGCTATTCTTTGTACAATTATCACCTTTTGTGTTTATTAATGTCCAGTTCAAGTTTGAAGAGAGTTTGTGGACATTTATATCACAAACGAGTTGATTTCTGATCAGATTATCACATCAGTGACCTCACTAACAAGCCATAATCAGGAGTTGATGGAAATTTCCTCTTCAGACGCTGCAATACGGAAGATGCTTTTGACGTTGGAAGATCCTTTCACACGCTTCTTGGAGCCTGAGAAGTTCAAAACTCTGCGAGTAAGTATGGTTGGCTCTATGAGCACGAATTTTACTTTTTTTGTTACTAGAGATTTTGGCTTCAATGATGGGATAGTGAAGTTTTATGATAATGCTATGAATAGAGATCACCTATATTATACCCACTTTCTGTGGAAGGTTTTGATAACTCTGTGTGGTAAAGTTCGTTTCATAGAGGGAGTGCAAATAACATCTTTTATAATCTCAATACATGAACGGCATGTAGTAGTGATAAGATTTAACAAGCTTTAAGCTTGAGAGTGACCTGGCGTGAGCGTGAAAAATATAGGTAGCAATGAGTAGGAATGATAGGAAAGTACAAACCCCTCGTTTTACATCCTTGGATATGTGCATAAATGGTGCCTCCTAGACCAGTCTTATTGGGACAAGGGCCAGACTCTTTGGGACGGCCTTTTATGAAGTCAACTCACCAATCCCACCAGGCTATCCTTCTCCATATATCTTCCAAAGCCATTTAATAACACATGGTGCTCTTTTCTCATTGCTAGCAAAAATCAACCCTTGGTGAACATTGCCTTTCTAGATTCTACACATATGCATGGGCTAAGTCTGTCATGTTCATCACCCTTATCTCCAGGAGTGGTCTTTGCCCTCACAGCTATGCTTCTGGCACCAAAGCAAAAGATTTAGATGCATCTCTCTGAGTTGTGCCACATGCAGTTTATGCTTGCTTTTCTTATGTGGATTGATACACATACTAAGATGGGGACCTCTTAGTCTCTTGCATGGTGGGCTGGATAACATCCCTCACCTTTGCGTTGGATAGAGTTTCAAGCGACCGTTTCGGCATGTTTCGTGTTGATCAACAGGTTTAGTGTACCTTACGACACTGTTTCATGTGAAAATGGGCAAGAAGATCCTTGACACTGATTCATAGCTCTCCACATGTTCACTGGCTCCCTCAAAGATTTCTATTATCATGTGGTTATGTTATTTTGTACCTTTTTTCCTTTTACCAATAGATGGAGGACATAAATCCATGTATATTTGATTTGTGTCATAGGCCGATTTGGGCCTCTAATAAACGTCTGTGTGTGTGTGTGTATTTGTGCATTGATTCAAAAGAAGAGAAGAAGATGGAAGTCAAGCATTAATTTTTTCAAGTCCAAGAAAAGGCAGACGCATATGGAAGATTTTGGAGAAACTTGAGGGGCAAGTGGGTTGAGGGTTTGGTAACTTGAGTCTCGTGGATATGTGCACACATTGGAGGCAACTATATGAGCAATCAAATGCTGGAGAGATGCCATTTTATGGTTCACTCCTATGTATGCTCTCTTTTATTTAATATTGAGGATGTATGCGGCGGCATCGAAAAGTTGGCCACTTGCAAAGCGGGAGACCTTCAAGGTATCAAGCTGGAAATGATTAAATGGACCGGAGATTTTACACACGAGTGGATGTGTGATATGTTCAACCTTGCACTTCGACATGGTATGCCTCGTGATTGGGACATTAATTGGGTTAAGCCTTTGCATAAAGGAGGGGATGTGAAGAATGTAAATAACTACCGGACTATAATGATTGGGTCTCTTATGGAAAAATTATTTGAGTGCATAATGGAGATAAAAATGAGTGATTGGGCTGAAGAGAATGACAAACGTGCAAAAGGAAAAGCGGGTTTTTGTCGATGCCATAGCACCATTGATCATCTTGCCACTCTGTGTTCTCATGGAAGAAAATCGGTTGAAAGGCAAACGATTGTATTGTTGCTTTGTGAACTTCAAGAAAGCCTTTGATATGATTGCACGTAACAATTTGTGGAGAAGGAAGAAAGAACTCCAAGTGCCAAGTGAGTTTATGCTTGCGGTTTCTCGAATCTATGAGATGGTGATGTGTCAATCGCGCATGGGAAGAGGAATTTTAGAAATTTTTGCAAGCACTATTTGGGTTAAACAAGGATGTTCATTGTCACCAACTCTCTTTGTTCTATGCACTGATCAATTGGAACAAATGGTACTTGATGCTTTGCACTCCTAAACATGTGGTTTAAGCGATAAACATAGACCCTCTCAAAAAATTATTGAGAGTGGAAAATCACTTGCAGTAGATGTTGCTCTCTAGTGGCAAGCATGATTCGTATGTTTACATTAAATACCATCTATCAAAGTGGGTTTCTTGCACATACATATGTTGAATGTATTGCAAATGGTTTGCATTTGTTTGTCTCTTGTATCTTCCCTTGCATCTATCCCAGCATTTGTTTGGATTTTGATGTCCAAGTACCCCTCAAGCACTGGCCATAAGATAAAAAAAGGAGCTACACATTCTTTGATGGTGAATTTAATACATCCACTCACAATTTTGAGTCTGGCGAAATAAAGGATTTAGGATTTTGATGCATTTCTACTGTTTGCATCATTATGCCCCTATGATGAAATCATGTGTGAATTGAAGTGCACTTGGTATTGTCAAGTTTTTTATATGTTTGTAGCATTTGGTTGGAAATAGGTTATACACAACACCAAATCACCTTGTAGGAGATTCATCCTAGGAGTATTGTCCGTCTTGTGAATGAAAGAGTACCACAGAGGGCTTTATGGAGTATCACCAGCATATCGAGTTCCTTCACCTCTAGCTAATATGGGTGGTTTTAAGTTATGTAGCGCATCTGGTCTAGTGATTTAAGCAACCATGTTACAAGGAGGTAGGTTTATTGAATGAGATGTATAGCAAGCTGATCAGCTTAGAAATGAGTAAATAAACTTTATATTCAGGCATTTCAGCTCACTACATTCCCCCTTTAGGTAGATACACATCATACACACCTGTATTGCACGTGATACTATTGAACACACTGAAAGATGTCCCGATTATACCCTCAACTCAATGTGAATCAAACTAGGCACCGTTTTTGTTTTATGCCGATAGTCACCTTTTTCAATTCTATTGCATCTCTTTGAAGGCAGGCCTCGTGATTTTATCACTTGTTATCATTGGGGCTGCATCCTAGTTACCCATCAGCTTTATTACCTTGTTAGTAAGCAGATTTTCTTCAGGATTTAGGACACTTCTTCAGGATTTGCTCGGTACCCACCCATACACACACACCAGTGGTACTCTCATTGACCGAGCTATAGAGTTGGGGAGATCGAGACGACCATGACTGAGGAGGGGAGCCACGCAGCACTGACGGAGATTGCGACAGAGGATCCACAGTATTCTAGCACGACACCCAGAGTGTCGATTAGTATAGACTTCATGCTACTGCTATATTGTATCATGGTGACACTTATCCCCATTTTGCACCTTTGTGGCATTATACCATTGCTCAGCTTACCAGCCACCCATAGGAGTCGGTAGCACTCCTATCTCAGTTTCCAGTTTGTAGTTTTCTTTGTTTGTACCCAGACTCGGTACTAGACTCACCATTGTAATCAGTTTGGTCTCATAGGTCATTTTGGCCTTTTGTAGACGTTAATATATCATTTCATTTCATTCTCTCTCTCTCTCTCTCTCTCTCTCTCTCTCCATACTTTGGATAAAAACTATGAAATGATTACATTTAGAAAGAATTTTGGAGTTTTATTGTATGCTTTCCTTTTTTGCAGACTGGTACCAGGGGGGCCGTCACGGGAGTTGGATTAGAAGTTGGCTTTGATTCTAGTGGAGTGGATGCGAACCTTGTAGTCATTGCACCTGTTATTGGTGGTCCTGCCGAGCGTGCTGGCATTGTTCCAGGTGATATAATTAGCAAAATTGACGGTGTATCCACGACTGGAATGGGGCTATATGACGCAGCTCAGCGATTACAGTAAGTTTTACACATTATATGAAGCTCATTGAGATGTTAAGTATTCTTGTTATACTCAAGGATAAATGTTCGTATACCTCTTTTTCTTGGCACGTTTTAATATTGGTTGCTTGACACGAATCTTGTAAACTCAAGCTTTTTATGTGTGAATGCCCACAAGTGTCAGGTTTTTTATCACAACATCACTCCACCTAGAATTTATGCATTTTTGTTTAAAATTGCTGAATCCAACCTTTTTTTGACACATTTATATTGGACACGGCTTTTGCCGTCCTTTCTGTGAAATTCAATTGTTGTGTTGAAACTACAAGATTGTATAGTTTATGAATTTGAAAATACTCTTCTAGGCTTCTAGATGATTAATTTTTAAGTGTCATAAGTTTCTGATTACTGCTTTTATCAGGGGTCCTGAGAGCTCAGAGGTGAAATTGACAGTGCAGAAGAAGCAATCAGGATCTTCGAATACTTTTTCACTTGTGTAAGTATTTGATGTGTATTATCTGACCAGGAGCTTTAAGAGCAGTGATGAAAAGGGTTTTGTACAATTTGTCAGGAGGGAAAGGATAAAGATTAATCCAGTCTCTTGGAGGCTTTGCGAGGTAGAACAGGAAGGGAAGGAAGCCAAGCAAATTGGATATATCCGTCTTGCCACTTTCAATGAGAACGCTTCCCGTATGTACTTTCATTTGCTGATAACTTGTGTTAAGTGGGTGACTGCATGTGTTCCCCAATCCAACTGATGGTGTTAATAATATGGTTCAGATAGTGGACTTTTCCCAAGAAAATTACAATGGTATTCTGGGGTTGTTTTTCAGGAATTTGCAAACTCATTTGTTCAAGACTTGAAATAAGTAAACAAATAACCTTTGTAATATGTGTATACCCATGCACATAACCTTTGGAAAGGTATGCATTTTAGTCAGCAAACGAAATCCTTTTTCAAAAGTTGGATTACCAAAACAGGTTTCAATCAGTAAAAAACTCAAAAATTACTTAGGCAGTTGAACAATGTATTGGTAATATCCCACATTAATAGGAAGTCACTTAGGCAACTAAACCATGAACCAGCATCATTAGCTAACGATTGTATCCCTGAGGCTTAAAGGAACAATGTCCTCTCACATAAATTGACATAGAGAGGACATGGGGGATTCCTCATGAGCAATTACAAAGAGCATTTTGCTCACATTATTTTAGATGGATTTATGTTACGGTCCAGTTGCATGGATTCATACCTGACACACAGGCTTCGATGTGTCATAAGACAACTTCACACCCCTCCCATTGGTTGCAGATAGGTGCAAATTTAGCTAGCTACTTCATCTCACTTGCTTTGTGTTGAGATCGGTAGATTCGAGGATTTAGACCTAGAGAAACTATTTATGAGTTGTGTCATCTTGAGCTTGAGACAGAGGAGCACGGCATTTGCTGATGACCAGTGCACTATGGGATACATATTACAGGGATGGTTTTACCATTCGGTCATAAGTTTTTGACCCTTGACTAGGACTGCAATGACCAGGGGTTCTTGCGGGTTTTTCTCATAAAACTTTCTTGTTGTCATAGAGGCTGAAACCGGCCCGTGGAGTTGGCTTTCACCCGAAATTCTTTACTTTAGACACACACACAGAGAACGTGCAAAGGAAACTTGTGACGGGAATTAACACTTAAGCACACACACGGCTCGGAAGCTAGAATGCTCCGAGCAGACGCCGACAACATGTAGGCCCCAAAATTGGCGCCCCTTTCAGTATTTCTTTTTTCTTTAACAGAGGGAATAAAACCTGCGATCTCCTACGAGCTGCCCCGCATAATCCAGGCTGAGAAACACCTGTTCTGGCCCGATTTCGGCAGCATAACTGTACTAGGACGCTTCACAGTCGGTATCCCCACGCAATAGATGACTTTCCCGACGCATACGGACACTTTGCAAAACCTGGCGAGAATCTGCAGCACGTTGAATTCTCTGTTTTCTGCCCCGAAAATGCGCCAAATCGAGGTACCTCTACAACGGTCCCCTCGCGTCCCCGAATCTCCTGGGGGTATTAGGGACTGTTTAGGGCCGAAACCCTAAACCTGCAAAAATACACAGCAGGCTGTAATTCCCTGTTTTGGGCTCCGTTTCGCGTGCCAGTCGCATCTGTATCAAGACCTCGAGCTCCTGCACCTGTAGGGCTACTTGCCCTTTGAATCTTACGGGATTTCTCACGTGAAACCTCTCCGAATTCACCTGTACCTGCGGGGGATTAGCTACTAGCTAACCCAATACCTGTGCAAGAGGCTCTTGCCTCGGCAATCGCGCATGAATCCACACAACTGTACATCAATCAAAAAGCCCTCTTCTGGGGCATCACGTAACTGCACGTAAGGGGGAGAGAGAACAGTGTGTAGCGTGCAGGGCATCACTCCTGGCACCACACTGTACATAGAGGGAAAGGAAGCACTCCATGGCTCTTAACCTATGGCAGTTCTTCAAAAATGAGGCCTCCCAGCTTATAATTCAACGCTTCCTCTTCCTTTGTGAGGCAAGTTCACAAAAATGTGCCACTTGGCGCATTTACAAGCATTTTCCCGTTTCGGGTTTGCCGCCTAAAAATCTCCCGACAAGTTGCTCAGTTGACTTCGCGGTAAGAGTTGTAAAATGTTCCCCTAGTCATACCGGAGGTACATTTCACGGCCCAAAATAGCAATTCCCTAAATTTTAGAAAATGATCGTTGGGCTCCCACTGGTCATCTGACCATCTATCCTCATTGGAACTGCATCCAAAAGTGCAATGTGGCCCAACTGCTGGATACTTTCTGTTGGTAGTCCCACCTTGACTTTGTGCCTTTATTGAGTTCACTTCCTAGTATCCACCACCTTGCTAAGTGCGACGGGGGGACCTACATGATCTTGCTCTGAGCCTAGACATCCTCTTACTATACGAATTCCAGTGCCAACCACTTTCCGTCTACGGGTGAAACTACCGTTCACATTGGCCATACAATGTCCGACCGTTTGCTACTTCAAAAAGAGGGTCTCAAAAATAAAACAAAAATCATTGGAAAGAAACCAACAACTAAGGTTAGCAGTTGCTGCGTCCTCGTGACATAGTCAATAGCTGCCACGTCCTCGTGACATACCCCCCTCTTGAAATCGCAAACGTCCTCGATTGCATACCATAAATACACACCATTGATGATCTTGTGCTATTAACACTCTTTTATCATCGCATGTATCCGCAAGAAAGGTCGTAGCACATAGATACAAATGACTTAATAAGACCTTCATACTTTTGTCATTTACATCTATTACAGTGAATTCATATGTACATTTGATGTACTAGCTCTATCGTTACCCCTCCTTTGCACACGTTGGGTTGGGGCATAGGTAGGTTGTAACCCAAAGGCTTTAAGGTAAAGCTGCAATACATTTGGTGACTCTGACAGTTCATGCTCTTCCATCCACTTTGCATCCATAGGTGGATAGTTCTTGAACTTCACCAAATAACGTCTTGCAACTTGTCCTTTAACTTTTCTGTCCTTATGTGCCAAAACTTGCTCAGGTACCAGGATCTCATCAAGTTCCTCAACTTCTGGCTGATCCTCATTTGGCATATTTTCTGGCACATCACCCACGAAGGGTCTTCGAAGACTCACGTGAAACGCATTATGAATCTTCCACGCATCAAGCAATTTCAGCCTGTAAGCCACATCGCTGATGTTGTCAAGTACTTGAAAAGGCCCATAGTAACGCATGCTGAGCTTAGGAAACAACCGTTCCTTGCCCTTCATCTTCTTTAACTTTGCCTTTTCGAGCCTTAACAATACCCAGTCACCAGGTGATAACAACAATTCACGACGGTGATGATCAGCAGCCTTTTTCTGTTTTGCCTGAGTCTTCTCCAAGGCAACTTTAATTTTCTTGTACATTTCATCCATGTTCTCAACATATCGATGTGCCTCAAAAATCTTGTCCTTTGTATGCAAAATGGAAGGAACCTTTTTGCCGCCTTCACCAATCTCGAAAGGTGCTTTGCGAGTTGACGAATGCACCGTATTATTGTACGCATACTCAAGCATAGGCAAATACTGTTCCCACTTGCCGTTATTATCTGACACATAACATTTCAGCAGAAATCTAAGACAGTAGAATTAGCCTCTTTCGACTGTCCATCAGTTTGTGGATGAAACGAAGACGAGAACTTGAGCGTAGTGCCCATGTTCTCAAACAATCCTCTCTAGAACACATTGGTCATGCGAGGATCATGATGACTGATAATCGATTGTGGCATACCATGGTGCTTAAACACATTGTATATGAACAAGCGTGCCATCTGATCAGATTTTATCTTCTTCCTGACAGGGATAAAATGGGCCTGCTTGCTGAACCTGCAGATAATGGTCCATATACCATCATTCCCTATTGGCGTTCTTGGAAGATCAAAGATAAAGTCCATAGCAATGCTTTCCCATGGCTTATCCGGAACCGGCAGTGGTTGTAACAACCCTGGTGCCTTTTGCCTGTCAAACTTGACCTTTTGGCAAATTATGCATGCTCGCACAATGGCATCCACATCTCTCCTTAGGCCAATAGAAGAATGTCTCTACCGCTTTAACTGTCGCATCAATACCACGATGCCCTGCTTACGGTGGGACATGACTCTCTTCCATGACCTTTTGTCGCAATGGCCTAGTGACACAAAGTTTGCCATGCATCATTATAAAACCATCTCTGAGAAGGTAGTGCTCATGATGTTGCCCCTCTTGCAACTGTTCAAAGATCCTTGCAAAATCTTCATCAGTAGCATATTGTTCCTTCATGTCATCTAACTCATGATGATAAGGAATTGACACAACTGAAATTTGTGGCTTCCTTGATAACGCATCTGCCACAACATTCTTCTTGCCTTCCATATGCATAATCTTGAAGTGGAACATGGAAAGAATGTTTGCCCATCGCATATGCTTTTCGGATAACTTTGACTGTGTCAAGAAGTATTGCAAGGTCTGATGGTTTGTTTGGACAACAAAATCAACACCTAAGAGGTAGTGCTTCAAAGCTAGAAAGCGCATGAATCACGGCCAAGAGCTCTTTCTCATAGACTTGCATAGTTCTCTCTGGCCCTTGCAAAATTCGGCCTTCATAAGCTACTACCCATCCATCTTGCATTAGCACTGCTCCGATGCTACTGCCACACGTGCCACACTGGACCACAAATGATTTCCTGAGATCTGGCAAAACAATTACTTGACCTGAAGTAAACTTTTCCTTTAAGAGACTAAAAGCTGAAATCTCTTTTTGGGTCCATTTGAAACTGATCTCTTTCTTTTGCAAAGCGTGAAGAGGCGATGCTATCTCTGCAAAATTACTGATAAACCTTCTATAGGAACACAATCCCAAGAAGCTTCTGACATCGTGCACAATCCTCAAGTCTGGCCATGTCTTAATAGCTTCGACCTTTGTGGGATCCATTCTGACACCATCCTTTGAGACTACATGGCCAAGAAAGTGGATCTCTTCGAGGAAGAATTCACTTTTCTTAGGATTGACAAGTATCCTGTGACTGCGCAATTCTTCGAACACAATGGTCAAGTGACGCCTATGCTCCTCTTCATTCTTCGAATACACTATCATGTCATCGAAGAACGTCCCAACAAATTATTGATGCGAGCGGAAAATGCGCCATGATTCTGTTGAACGTGGCAGGAGCATTTGTTAGCCCAAACGGCATCACTAGAAACTCATAAAGACCAAATGTCGTTCTAAATGCAGTCTTGTGCACATCCTCTGGCCTTATATGGATCTGATGATACCCACTCTTAAGGTCTATCATGCTGAAAATTGCAGCACTCTCTAAACATTCGAGAATATCATCAATTCGAGGAATAGGAAACCTATTCTTGATGGTATTCTTATTCAACGCACGGTAATCAATACACATGCGCCATGAGCCATCCTTCTTCTGCACTAGGAGCACTGGGGAGCAAAAGGATGAAGAACTAGGCTGAATCAGCTCAGCCTCTTCTCTAATAACTCAACTTGGCTCATAATCTCTTTCTGCTGCGCCGCACTAACCTTGTAGGGAGGTCTATTTGGTGGGCTACACCGTGGCACCAAATCTATCTGATGGTCCTCAGGTCTCTCTGGGATGGTAATGAATCAGAAAAACAGTCACTAAACTTTTGCAAAAATGCTGAGGTTTCTTTATCTAACACAGATAAATTTGACTGATCACTATCTGAGCATCACGTGTAAAAATCAAGTACACAGAAAGACAATTCTTTATTACAGAAGTGATAGCAGAAGCAGATACAATAGGGACTGACTCTCCTTTAAGCTTTACATCCAAGATGTGAGTTTTGCCCCTATGCTGTACAGTGATCTTTTTGTTGTAGGCATCCAAGACTCCATGCACTCGGAACATCCACGGGATTCCCAACAAGGCGTCACATCCTTCCAGCGGCATGATGTAGAACTCTTCTGTGTCCTCATACGACTGAATATGCCGACGCAGCTTTCCAATGATGGGAGTAACACACTCTGAGTAGCCAGGACATGCCAACCCTGCCTGTGCTGTGTACCCCATCTGTTCAGCTCTGATGCCCAGCTTCATAGCTAACTCTGGTGAGATAAAGTTGGGTCTTCTTTATCATCTGAGTCAGCTGGTCTTTTCCTTTGTGGACAATTGGTAGCAAAGTGACCAGGCTGCTCGCATATAAAGCATTTGTTTTCAGTCATTAGGACCTTCTTTTCCTCGAACGACTTGCGCACAAAAGGCTTCCTTTTCTGTTTCTTTGCCTGCGCTCTAGAAGTCCCAGCTAAATCCTTGTCTTTGGTGGCCTTTTTCGCCCCCTGTGACGCATCAGGAGCCGTTTTCACAAAGGGCTTCTTCGCTAAATTTTTCTTTTGCTGCCCTCCTTTCTCATTGCTTGGAAACCCACCGTCCTCTCCTTTCAACAAGGCAAGACCAGTGTTCGCAACTTCCATAAGCCGAGTGAGGATAGCCACGCTGTTCTTAGTGTAGTAATCGCGAAGCCTTTAGGCAGCCCACAACAATTCTTCTCTATCTGCTCTGTCAATGGTACAAATCTGTAGGAGGTCACTGAGAGTAAGGCTTGACAGAACCTCCGATTGTACTCCAGCAAGCTCTTGCATGTAGCCGAAGTAAGCTGGTGCCAATCTGTCATGACGTCGGCTTCAAATTCATTTGACAGCAAAGCAGATGCAAACATTTGCTTGAAGTAAACCCGAGTGGCGGGTGCCTGTCCTTGCATTAACAATGTCATCCACCAAGTAAGCGCATTGTCCTTTAAGAAAGTGGCAGCTTTCTTGACTTTCGAGGTCTCTGTAAAATTCCCTCCTGCATAAGTTGTATCAAATTGCTTGAGGAAGGTAAGAGCCTTTGCTTTATCTTCAAAGCCACTGAAAGTATTGAACTTTATAGCTAAACCACCTTCTTTGTAAGCTTTCGGCTTCTTCAGTGCCCCCAAGTTGTCATAAGGAATGGTCTGCAACATGGGCATTGTAGTAGGCATGATCGGCACATTTTGGCCATTCACATTTTGCATCAGAGGTGCGATATCTGGCTGCTGTACAGAAAAACCAGCCATGCCAAAATGACCGTGTGGCACCCCAAACTGGCCCTAGTTGCATTGAAAATCCTGTTGCATGCCGATACTACCATACATGGGGTTTGGCATCATGCCTTGCATACCCCCAAACACTGTTCCTGGCATGTACGGCTGACTACCAGGCGCATAACCAACCATACTTTGGAACACTGATCCACCCCCGAAAACTGGGTGCATAGCCCGGTATCCAGTTCCATGTCTATTCAAGACAGCATGCGGGCTTTGAAAGGTGGCGGGCTGAACTGACATAACCTATGGAACAGCCACCTGCTCAAGCACGGGAGGAACCTGTTTTGGAGCCCCCGACTCCGCAACATGTCACGATTGTGACTATGTTAATAGCAATACCTCTACTCCTAGTTGCAGATACGCGAAGTGCCATGCCAAGGAGGACCCCTGCGCTTGGATGATCACACCCCTTCGCCCAAGAGACGTGCCTCTTCGCCAAAAGCCACACTCCTTCGACGACTGGTCACACCCCTTCGCTCTACGAGTGCGACTCTTCGCCCAATGGTTGTAGCTCTTCACCGAAAGGATGTGTCATTACGTCTAAAGTCATGTTTCTTCACCAAGAGATATGTCTTTTCATTTGTGTCTCTTCGTCTCCTATATAAGGAGCCTATTGTACTCAGTTTCAAGCAGTCATTCAATCAATCAACACAGAGTCTTCTAAGTCTTGTTTTTGAGTTCAGTTCAAGTTTCTTAAGTCTTAATCATGAGTTTAAGTACTTAATTGAGGATTAGTACCTAGAATCCTTACACAACATGCGAGTGTTCCCTTTCCTGCTGAGTCGCATAAAGTACTTGGGCTTGAGCCTCAACAAGCTTCGTACGCAGTGTAGGTTGCCTATTTTGCTGTTGCACTGGTGGCGCTTGCAAGAACTCCATAAACCTTGGATTCTACACCAGCTGCGAAAAGACATTCACCGTGGCAACTAACTGAGTCCTGAATGCATCATCCTTAAGTTGCCCAGTCATAAAGCCTTGTACTACTGGAGGGACATTCACATTAACAGGAGGTACAGACTGACGTGGCCGTGAGCTCTCGCCAATCTCGAAAACCATAGGGATTTCCTGTCTGTCCTTTGAAGAGGAACCCTCTTCCCTTTGTCGGCCATAGTGTAATCCCGCGTTCCTGCACTCTGTGTCTTTACCCAAAACAACCGAGGCTCACTCTTTGAGGGAAAAAGTGATTGATGTCCCGGCAACGGAACCTTGAAACCGGCCCGTGGGGCGGTAGGCGTTGGCTTTCACCCGAAATTCTTTACTTTAGACACACACAAAGAGAACGTGCAAAGGAAACCTGTGACGGGAATTAACACTTAAGCACACACATGGCTCGGAAGCTAGAGTGCTTCGAGCAGACACCTACAACCTGTAGGCCCCAAAATTGGCGCCCCTTTTGGTATTTCTTTATTTTTTAACAGAGGGTATAAAACCCGTGATCTCCTACGAGCTGCCCCGCATAATCCAGGCTGAGAAACACCTGTTCTGCTCCGATTTCGGCAGCATAACTGTACTAGGACGCTTCACAGTTAGTATCCCCACGCAATAGATGACTTTCCTGATGCATATGGACACTTTGCAAAACCTGGCGAGAATCTGCAGAACGCTGAATTCTCTGTTTTCTGCCCTGAAAATGCGCCAGATCACCTCTTCAACGGTCCCCTCGTGTCTCCGAACCTTCTGGGGTATTAGGGACTGTTTAGGGCCGAAACCCTAAACCTGCAAAAATACACAGCAGGCTGTAATTCCCTGTTTTGGGCTTCGTTTCGCGTGCCGGTCGCATCTATAGCAAGACCTCGAGCTCCCGCACCTGTAGGGCTACTTGCCCTTTGAATCGGACGAGATTTCTCACGTGAAACCTCTCCGAATTCACCTGTGCCTGCGGGGGATTAACCGCTAGCTAACCCAGTACTTGTGCAAGAGGCTCTTGCCTCGGGAATCGCGCATGAACCCACACAACTGTACATCAGTCAAATGAAAAGCCCTCTTGTGGGGCATCACATAACTGCACGTAAGGGGGAGGGAGAGAGCAGTGTGTAGCATGCAGGGCATCACTCCTGGCACCACACTGTACATAGAGGGAAAGGAAGCACTCCATAGCTCTTAACCTGTGGTAGTTTGTCACCAGCGTGTGACTACTATCTATCCTTTTTGTTGATTTCTTTCTTATTATCTATTTACTTTCACTTTTTGGAAACACCCCTCGGGAAATCTAACTGCCCTCCATTGCATAGCTAGTGTGGAACTGTCCAGAGGGAGTCCAGGCCTAAGGGCAAGAGAGAGCACTAAGGTTGGACAAGGACTATGGTTAGCCAAAGGGGATCATTGACTGGCCAAAGTGGAATCCTTTGCTACAGAGGCTACATTTCAGTTTTGGGTGTGGCTGCAGTGTACAAAGGGGGTCGGATGACCTAGAAAGATACAATGGCAGCATCTCCTAAAATTTAGGGAACTGCTATTTTGGGACCTGAAAATGTGTTTGCGTCATTACCTCCGGAATGGCAAGGGGAACATTTTCTTACTCTGTCGTGAAGTCAACTGGGCAGCCGGTTGGGAGATTTTTAGGCGGCAACCCCGAAACGGAAAAAATGCTTGTAAATGTGCCAAGTGGCACCTTCTGGTGCACTTTCCTCATGCAACAAGAGTTGGCGCTGACTTTTAAGCTGGGAGAGGCTCATTTTTCAGATTTGTCACAGGTTAAGAGCTATGGAGTGCTTGCTTTCCCTCTTATGCACAGTGCGGTGCCAGGAGTGATGCCTGCACGCTACGCACTGCCCTCTCTCTCCCCTATGGCAGTATGTTATGCCCCACTAGTGGGCTTTTCAATTGACCAATGTACAGTTGTGTGGGTTCATGCGCGATTGCCGAGGCAAGAGCCTCTTGCACAGGTATTGGATTAGCTAGCGGCTAATCCCCCGCAGGTACAGGTGAATTCGGAGAGGTTTCACGTCCGATTCAAAGGGCAAGTAGCCCTACAGGTGCGGGAGCTCGAGGACTTGCTACGGATGCGACCGGCACGTGAAACGGAGCCCGAAACAGTAAATTACAGCTTGCTGTGTATTTTTGCAGTTTTAGGGTTATGGCCCTAAACGGTCCGTAATACCCCCAAGAGGTTCGGGGACGCGAGGGGACCGCTGTACAGGTGATCTGGCGCATATTCGGGGCTGAAAACAGAGAATTCAGCGTGGTGCAGATTCTCGCCAGGTTTTGCAAAGTGCCTATATGCGTCGGGAAAGTCATTCAATGCGTGGGAATACTGACTGTGAAGGGTTCTAGTACAATTACCCTGCTGAAATCGGGCCGGAACATTTGAAATTCAGCCAAGTTTGTGCGGGGCAGCTGGTAGGGAACCACAACGTTTATTCCCTCTTTTGAACAATAAAGAAATACCGAAAGGGGCGCCTAAGTTAGGGGCCAATCTGGTGTCGGTCTACTCATATAGGTGCAATCTAGCAGCCTGTATCCCTTTCCCCTTTGTTGTGTCTTGAAAGTACAGGTAAAGTGGACGACAAATTAAATGGGTGAAAGCAAATAAGGTTTAAGTTTAAAGTTTACCGTCCTTTTTGGATTGAACAGGCCGGTTTCATGGTTCCATCGGCGGGATTAAATCACTTTTTCCCATAGAAGTGAGCCTTGGTCAGGTTGGGCTTGAAGACACAGGGGATCGTAGACCAGACAGAGGGAATTGCAATTATGGCTGACGGACCAGATGATGTGACTGAAGAGGTTTCCTCTTCACAGGGTCAACAGACACATGAAGTGGGTGAGTCCTCAAGACCACCACAGACGGATGATGATATATTCAGGACCCAGTTGGCTACTGCTGTGGCTATGTTCACACAAGTAATGTAGAACCCGAGGTTTTTAGCCTTTCTGCAACCTCCTATTCCGTTTCAGCAAGTTGGGTCACTGGATCATATTCAAAAGCCTGTTAAGGCTGGAGCACAGGTGATTCATACTGCACAGTCAATGGAAACACCTGTACACTTAACGGAGAATATACAGTCTCCACAACCTGTGCCTAAGGTGCAAGAACAGGTGGCTGAGATGCCAGTCTTTCAAGCTGTACCAGTTCAGCCCGTCACCTTTTAGCAACCTATAGCTGGTTCTAATGGGCAGGGAAGCAACCTACAGGCTATGCAACAAGTCTTCCCACCACCGTCAGTACACCCTGGCTATTTTGGAGGTGGATCGGTATTCCAGAGCATGGCTGGTCATTCACCTGGAAATCAGTTTTGCACTCCAGGAACAGTGTTCGGGGGTGCTCAAACGATGATGCTCAAACGATGATGCCTAACCCCATGTATGGTGTCACGGGCATGCTACCAGGGTTTCAAAGCACTCAGGGCCAATTTGGGATGCCACGGGTAAATTTTGGTATGGCTGGAATTACAAATCAGCAGCCAAATATGGTATTTCCAAGTCAATTTAATTGCAGTCAGGGAACATAAATGAACCCTAACAGTGTTCCCATGTTTCAGTCACTTCCATATGACAATTTAACGCCGCTGGAGAGGCCAACTCCGTACAAAGAAGGTGGCAAAGGTGTGACATTCACGACCTTTACAGGGTTTGATGACAGGAAAAAGGCTCTCTCATTCCTCCAGCAGTTTGACAAGTCCTATGCAGGGGGAAACTTTACAGAGGCTTCAAAGGTCCGCAAGGCAGCCACTTTCTTGACAGGGAATGCGGGACAATGGTGGACAACTTTATTGCTTCAAGGGCAAGCTCCGTCCACATGGATTTATTTCAAGCAGATTTTTGCAGCAGCATGGTTATCTGATGATTTTGAAGCAGATGTCATGACAGAATGGCACCAGCTTAATGCTGCCACTTGCAAGAATCTGGATGACTATAATCGGAAATTTTGGAAAGCTCTACTTCCAGTAACTTCCTATAGGTTTGTGCCATTGACAGAACAGATTGAAAAATATTGTTGTGGCCTACCCAAAGGATTGAGAAAGTACTGCACGAAGACCAAAGTCACTACTTTGACGCAGCTCATCGAGGTAGCAAACACTGGCAATGGTTTGCTCAAGGGAGAAGATTGTGAATTCAATACTGGCGTCAAGGAAGGATCAGCCAAGAAAAATTCAGCGAAGAAGTATGTTCCAAGGAGGCTCCGAAAGGGACTCAGGAGTCAGCCAACGCAGGGAAAGACAAAGCTACGGCTGAATCAGAAAAGGGACCAGCGAAGAAATGGAAAAGACGTTTTTCTCGCAAGTCGGAAGAGCAAAAGAAGGTCCTGAGGTCAGAGAACAAATGCTTTATCTGTGAGCAGCCTGGCCACATTGCTTACAATTGTCCTACAAAGAAAAGGCCAGCTGCTTCTAAAGACAAGGAGGACAGGAAAGGAAAGAAGCCTATGGCTGGTCTAGTGCCAAATATGGTGGGCGACAAGCCAAATTCAGATGCAAGTGAGCTTTGCAGAGCATGGGGAAAGGTCAGGGATCAAACAATGCTTATCTTCTTTGATCCAGGTGCCAAAGCCAACTTCATTTCCCCAAAATTGGCTTCAAAGTTGGGAATCAGACCTGAAGAGATGGGGTATACAGCAGAGGCAGGTTTGGCATGTCCTGGCCATACAGAGGCTGTGACACCCATCATTGGAAAGTTGCGCCTACATATCCAGTCCTATGTAGATGCTGAAGAATTTTACATCATGCCACTGGACGGATGTGATGTGTTTGCTAGGTATTCCTTGGTTGTTTCGTGTACAGGGAATCATGGATGCCTACAACAAAAAGATCACTGTACAGAGCAGGGGAAAGACTCACATTCTGGATGTAAAGCTTACAGGGGAGTCTATTCCCACTGTATCAGCTTCTGCTATTACTTCTGTAAAATGAAAAAGCATCTTTCTGCGTACTTGGTTTTTGCACGTGAAGTGTCAGATTGTGATGAATCAAATTTATCTGTGCTAGATAAAGAAAGGTTAATGTTTTTACAACAGTATAGTGACTGTTTTTTCGATTCATTACCGTCTCAATTACCGCTAGAGAGACCCGAGGACCATGCGATAGATTTGGTGCCAGGCAGTAGCCCACCAAAGAAGCCTCCGTACAGGGTTAGTGCGGCTCAGCAGAAAGAGATAATGGGCCAAGTACAGGAGCTGTTAGAAAAGGGGCTGATTCAGCCGAGTTCATCTCCATTCTGCTCTCCAGTGTTGTTGGTGTAGAAAAAGGATGGCTCATGGCATATGTGCATCGACTACCGTGCACTGAACAAGAATACCATCAAGAATAGGTTCCCTATACCTAGAATTGATGATATTATGGACAAATTAGGAGGAGCAGCTATGTTTAGCAGGATAGATCTAAAGAGTGGGTGCCATCAGATCCGCATTAGATCAGAGGATGTGCACAAGACTGCTTTTAGAACAACGTTTGCCCTTTGGTCTCACAAATGCTCCCGCTACGTTCAATCGGATGATGGACATAATTTTTCGTCCACACCAGCAGTTTGTTGGTACATTCTTTGATGACATGATAGTCTACTCAAAGAATGAAAAGGAGCATAGGCATCACTTGGCCATTGTGTTCAAAGAGCTACGCAGTCATAGATTGCTCATCAATGCAAAGAAAAGTGAGTTTTCTGGAAGAGATTCACTTTCTGGGACACATTGTCTCAAAGGATGGTGTCAGAATGGATCCTGCTAAAGTTGAAGTGATCAGGTCATGGCCAGATTTGAAGACGGTGCACGATGGCCGAAGTTTCTTGGGACTATGCTCTTATTACAGAAGGTTTATTTGAAATTTCGCTGAGATTGCTTCACCTTTACATGCTCTTCAAAAGAAGGCAGTTACCTTTAGATGGACTCAGAAAGAGATTTCAGCTTTTAATCTCTTAAAGGAAAAGATGACTTCAGATCCAGTCATTGTGTTGCCAGATCTTAGGAAGTCATTTGTGGTCGAGTGTGACGCCTGTGGTAGTAGCATTAGTGCAGTGCTAATGCAAGATGGCAGGGTAGTAGCCTATGAGAGCAGAATTTTGCAAGGGCCAGAGATGACTATGGAGGTCTATGAGAAAGAGTTACTGGCTGTGATTCATGCGCTCTTAAGTTGGAAACACTACCTGCTAGGTGCAGATTTCGTTGTCGAAACGGACCATCAGACCTTGCGATACTTCTTGACACAGACAAAGTTATCTGAGAAGCATATGCGATGGGCAAATATCTTGTCCATGTTCCATTTTCAGATTGTGCATGTGGAAGGCAAGAAGAACGTTGTGGCTGATGCCTTGTCAAGGAAGCCACAAATTTCAGCTGTGTCGATTCCTTATCATCATGCACTTGATGATATGAGAGAACAGTATGAAAATGATGAAGATTTTGCAAGGGTCTTCGAGTAGCTAATGCATGGACAACGTCATGAACACTATCTTCTCAAAGATGGGTTCATGATGATGCATGGCAGATTGTGTGTCACAAAGCCATTGCGACGCAAAGTTATGGAAGAGAGTCATGTCCCACCGTATGCAGGGCATCGTGGTATCGATGCTACAGTTAAAGCGGTTGAGACATTCTTCTACTGGCCTACATTGAGAAGAGATGTGGATGCCTTTGTGCGAGAATGCCTAATTTGCCAGAAGGTCAAGTTTGACAGGCAAAAGGTACCAGGGTTATTGCAACCACTACCTATTCTAGACAAACCATGGGAAAGTATTGCTATGGATTTTATCTTTGATCTTCCGAGAACGCAGACAGGAAACGATGGTATTTGGACCATTATTTGCAGATTCAGTAAGCAGGCTCATTTTATTCCTGTCAGGAAGAAGATAAAGCCAGATCAGATGGCACATTTGTTTATGAGCAATATTTTCAAGTATCATGGCATGCCACAGTCGATTGTTAGCGATCGTGATCCACGCATGACAAGTTTGTTCTGGAGAGGCTTGTTTGAGAATATAGGCACCACGTTCAAATTCTCTTCGTCATTTCATCCTCAAACAGATGGGCAGTCAGAAGAGGCAAATTCTACTGTCCTAGATCTGCTGAAGTGTTATGTGTCAGAGCATAAAGGAAAGTGGGAGCAGTATTTGCCATTGGTGGAGTATGCATACAATAATACAGTGCATTCATCAACTGGCAAGGCACCTTTTGAGATAGTTGAAGGTGGCAAGAAAGTTCCTCCCATACTACATACAAAGGACAAGATATTTGAAGCAGATAAGTATGTTCAGGACATGGATGAAATGTACAAGAAGGTCAAAGTGGCCTTAGAAAAGACTCAGGCAAAGCAAAAGAAAGCAGCTGATCGTCACCGTCGTGAAGTGATATATTCACTTGGTGATTGGGTGCTTTTGCGCTTTGAAAAGGCAAGGTTAAAGAAGATGAAGGGCAAGGAAAGACTGTTTCCAAAGCTTAGCATGCATTACTATGGGCCTTTTCAAGTGTGCGACATAATCAGTGATGTTGTATATAGGCTGAAATTGCCTGATAGTTGGAAGATTCACAATGCGTTTCATGTGAGTCTTCTCAGACCCTATGTGGGTGATGTGCCAGAAGATATGCCAGTTGAAGATCAGCCGGAAGTTGAGGAACTTGACGAGATCTTGGTCCCGGAACAGATTTTGGCACACAAAGAAAGGAAAGTGAAAGGCAAGGTTGCTAGGCATTACTTGGTAAAGTTCAGAAACTATCCACCAATGGATGCTAAGTGGATGGAAGAAGGTGAACTTGCAGAGTCACCAACTGTGTTATCACTTTACCTGGAGCCTTCGATTTGCAACCTACCTTGACCCCTTGAGTTTCAGAGCTACATGGATTGTCAGTGTGACAATGGATTTTGAAACAAATGATGTACATGGTATTTAAAGTGAGCTCAAATCAAATACATGTTACATGAATGTTAGAGCTGTACAGATTGTCAGTTTGGCAATTGCTCTTATGGAATGTCCAAAACCTTGGTAAGTGCTATAGAAGTGAGTATTTCTTGTCAGTTTATCAAGAATACAGTAATTGCTTCTATTAAAGAGTACATGTGTAACTGCATTCTTAAACTGTCGGTTTGGGTATGCTCGAAAGTGTTACGGGATCCAACGTGTACTATAAGACAATGGCAAAATGTGAAGCTACCATTTTGTCATTGGAAAGTTAGTGACTCAAAGCAATGGCAGAGTGCGAAGCTACCACTATGTCATTGGGACAGGGTTCACACGCAGGCAATACATGTGTCGACGAGGTGTTGAATACACCAGGATTGACAAGGAGCATGTATGTGTCGTTCATGTGTCGACAGGTGTTGAATACATCAGTGTTGACTGTGAGCATGTACGACATAGATGCAAACGAGGACGTTTGAGATTTCAAGAGGGGGGTATGTCACCAACGTGTGACTACTATCTATCCTTTTTGTTGATTTCTTTCTTATTATCTATTTACTTTCACTTTTTGGAAACACTCCTCGGGAAATCTAACTGCCCTGCATTGCATAGCTAGTGTGGAACTGTCCAGAGGGAGTCCAGGCCTAAGGGCAAGAGAGAGCACTAAGGTTGGACAAGGACTATGGTTAGCCAAAGGGGGTCATTGACTAGCCAAAGTGGAATCCTTTGCTACAGAGGCTACATTTCAGTTTTGGGTGTGGCTGCAGTGTACAAAGGGGGTCGGATGACCTAGAAAGATACAATGGCAGCATCTCCTAAAATTTAGAGAACTGCTATTTTGGGACCTGAAAATGTGTTTGCGTCATTACCTCCGGAATGACAAGGGGAACATTTTCTTACTCTGCCGTGAAGTCAACTGGGCAGCCGGTTGGGAGATTTTTAGGCGGCAACCCCGAAACGGAAAAAATGCTTGTAAATGTGCCAAGTGGCACCTTCTGGTGCACTTTCCTCATGCAACAAGAGTTGGCGCTGAATTTTAAGCCGGGAGAGGCTCATTTTTCAGTTTTGTCACAGGTTAAGAGCTATGGAGTGCTTGCTTTCCCTCTTATGCACAGTGCGGTGCCAGGAGTGATGCCCTGCACGCTACGCACTGCCCTCTCTCTCCCCTATGGCAGTATGTTATGCCCCACTAGTGGGCTTTTCAATTGACCAATGTACAATTGTGTGGGTTCATGTGCGATTGCCGAGGCAAGAGCCTCTTGCACAGGTATTGGATTAGCTAGCGGCTAATCCCCCGCAGGTACAGGTGAATTCGGAGAGGTTTCACGCCAGAAATCTCGTCCGATTCAAAGGGCAAGTAGCCCTACAAGTGCGGGAGCTTGAGGACTTGCTACGGATGCGACCGGCACGCGAAACGGAGCCCGAAACAGTAAATTACAGCCTGCTGTGTATTTTTGCAAGTTTAGGGTTTTGGCCCTAAACGGTCCCTAATACCCCCAGGAGGTTCAGGGACGCGAGGGGACCGCTGTACAGGTGATCTGGTGCATTTTCCGGGCTGAAAACAGAGAATTCAGTGTGCTGCAGATTCTCGCCAGGTTTTGCAAAGTGTCCGTATGCATCGGGGAAGTCAGTCAATGCATGGGAATACTGACTGTGAAGGGTCCTAGTACAGTTATGATGCCGAAATCGGACCGGAACAATTGAAATTCAGCCAAGTTTGTGCGGGGCAGCTTGTAGGGAACCACAACGTTTATTCCCTCTTTTGAACAATAAAGAAATACCGAAAGGGGCGCCTAAGTTAGGGGCCAATCTGGTGTCGGTCTACTCATACAGGTGCAATCTAGCAGCTTGTATCCCTTTCCCCTTTGTTGTGTCTTGAAAGTACAGGTAAAGTGGACGACAAATTAAATGGGCGAAAGCAAATAAGGTTTAAGTTTAAAGTCTACTGCCCTTTTTGGATTGAACAGGCCGGTTTCACAGTTCTTCAAAAATGAGGCCTCCCAGCTTATAATTCAACGCTACCTCTTCCTTTGTGAGGCAAGTTCACAGAAATGTGCCACCTGGCGCATTTACAAGCATTTCCCCGTTTCGGGTTTGCTGCCTAAAAATCTCCCGATTGGTTGCTCAGTTGACTTCGCGGCAGGGTTGTAAAATGTTCCCCTAGTCATACCGGAGGTAATGACGCGAACACATTTCACGGCCCAAAATAGCAGTTCCCTAAATTTTAGGAAATGATCATTGGGCTCCCACAGGTCATCTGACCATCTATCCTCATTGGGACCGCATCCAAAAGTGCAATGTGGCCTAACTGTTGGATACTTTTTGTTGGTAGTCCCACCTTGACTTTGTGCCTTTATCGAGTTCACTTCCTAGTATCTATCAACTTGCTAAGTGCGACGGGGGGACCTACATGATCTTGCTCTGAGCCTAGACATCCTCTTACTATACGAATTCCAGTGCCGACCACTTTCCGTCTGCGGGTGAAACTACCGTTCACATTGGCCATACAATGTACGACGGTTCGCTACTTCAAAAAGAGGGTCTCAAAAATAAAACAAAAATCATTGGAAAGAAACCAACAACTAAGGTTAGCAGTTGCCACGTCCCCGTGACAGTTAACAGCTGCGACGTCCTCGTGACAGAGGCTATCAATAAAGTGTAATTTTTCGTATCTAATGCTTCTTCTAAGGATTTAAGTCTCAAGAGCATGTCGTGGCTTCGATCTCGTCTCCAACCACGAGCAAACCCCCTCTCAGGACTTGGCAACCAATGGTTCTCAGATCGATCATGACAGATCTTCACGAAATCGTCATCCTATCGTGTATTGCCCCACCGAACAGACACGAGTAGCCGATTTTCTATGCAACCTACACACTTGGGAGGGGGAATTGTGGAGAGGTGGAGCACTAGAGAGATAAGTTGAGATCGCTTTCAAAAATGTCTAGCGAGAGGAAAACGTTGGTGAGAGAAGAATGGTAGAGAGACACACAAACAATAGAGACAGAGTGACCCAAATCACTGGCAAGCTTTGCTACTCACTCATATGCATGAAAATACAAGGGAAAGGGGTGGGGGGGTGTGTGTGTCCTAAATATGCCAAAACTCCTAATAAATGAGAGTCATTGAAAGTGACTTAATTCCGCACATTTAGAAGGAAAATTGTAGAACTCTAGAGACTTTGACCCCAGGAAACTCTAGGAATAGGGGTCTTGGTTCATGCTAGCCTTCCAAGTGGGCACAACAATGGAATGCACCGCTGAGAGAGTATGTCCACCTCGGGTATGGCCGGGCACAGCCACAAAACAACCCTCGCTCCCTAATCTACTCTTGGGAGATACTCGAGCCACCATCGAACAGGAGTGTGAAACTCTTAACAACCCCCCCCCCCCCCCCCCCCCCCCCCCCCAGCTCCTGGACGGGGAATCAATCCAAGGGAGCTGGAATGGGAGGAGGATGTCGCTTGTGGTAGAGGTTTGGTGAAGAACATTTCCTTGGATAAGCACAAGGCACAATTGGTTGCCAAGGAAATGGTGTAGACTATGATGAGACCTTTGCACCGACTGCAAGGATGGTGACAATTCGGACAGTTTTTGCCTTGGCTACCTTTTTCGGTTGGATTGTGTTTTAGATGGATGTTGTCTCTACTTTTCTCAACGACCACATAGAGAAGGAGGTGTATGTGGATCAACCTCTAGGGTTCTTGGATCCACATTTCAATGACATGAACATCTGATGACCAAGAACTACTCTGACAATCATAGTTGTATAGTCATTGCGTTTTCCATGCCCGGATCAAGCATATAGAGATACACTACCGTTATGTTCATGAGGAGACCAAGGATGGCTCTACAATCACCTTCCGCTTGGCAGGCTTTGGAACCAACTCCCATGTGGAATCAACTTCTTTTGGAATTGCCAACTGCCATTTTGGTTGTGAAAGGGTCTCCTCAATTGGTACTTGATTACTGTAGGCCTCAATGCATTGTTCGCCTGTAATAAAGTCCCATCTATCTCAGTAATCTGAAGTCATGGAGGACGTTGCATTGTACTGGTATCACACAAATCTGGTGGAATATTTGAAGTAGCACCTCACACACCAATAGCCACTTCGGTAATTTGTCGGATTTGCCTCCTGAAGAGGGAGCTTCTGGTACATCCTCGTCTACATCAGCACCATGGTGAGAACGGTTGTCATCTGCATGATCAAGATAGGTGTTCTCCTCCGGAGTGTGAGGGACAAGACCTGGAGAAGAGAGTTCATCAACCTCAAGAGGAACATCATTGTTGAGATCTCCCAAGTATCAGCAAATCAGGGGTTGTCGTGGAAGACTTGGGAGCGGAACGCCCCTTTGAAGGAACATGCTGGTTGAAGACCACATCGCGGCCTAGCACAACGTCGTTCATTGGGTCAGAGAGTTGATATCCCTCGGAAAGACTATTGTAGTTGACAAGGAACATTCTGTTGGACTTGGGGTAAAACCCCCCATGCTTCTTTAGTACATGGATGCCTACATCGCTCCCAAATATCAGAAAATGAGAGACATTAGGATTTCTACCAAAGTAAGCCTCAAAGGGAGTCTTTCCTGGGATTGAAGATGTGGGAGACCGGTCTATAGTGTGAACTGCCGTCACAAGTGCCTCCGTCCACAAAGGCTTGAGTATTGTCCATGCCATCTCAACCACAGTCCTATTCTTCCGCTCCACAACTCCATTCGCATGCCAATTCTTGAAAAGATCAAATGCCTCTGACTTGTGTTGTAGAAAATATACCCAAGTAAATCGGTTGTAATCATCCACCAACATTATGAAGGAAAGAGCTCTGCTCAAAGACAGACTTTGCATAGGTCCAGAAAGGTCGGTGTGAACCAACTCCAAAAACGCAGTAGCTCGGCGTGTAGTGTGCTTTTGGATAGCCTCTCTATGTTGCTTCTCATGAGTGCAAGTAATGCATTTCCTATGGTGACTTCCAACATCTAGTAAGCCTTAAATCATCTGTTTACGAAAAGCATGACGAATGTAGTGTGCTTTTGGATAGCCTCTCTATGTTGCTTCCCATGAGTGCAAGTAATGCATTTCCCATGGTGACTTCCAACATCTAGTAAGCCTTAAATCATCTGTTTACGAAAAGCATGACAAAGAGCATCAATGTTCAAATGGTCAAACGTGTAATGCCATAAATCACTTATGGGAGTACTAGTCATTGAAGAAAGAGCGTAGATCCTCTAGAGACCGTGCTCCATCATGTCCCCTCTCACCTTCTACCTGAGTTTCAATACAGAATGGACACCACATCCTCAATAAAAATCACCTCCATGCCTAACTTGCACACCTTGTGCACAGACGTAAGATGAAAAACCCAGCTTTGGAGCATAAAGAATCTTGGAGATATGCATACCCCCTCTACCATTTGGAATCAACTCCTTGGTACCCTTGATGCGAATAGGAATCTCCGATTTGTCGCCGATGAATATAGAACCACAGTGTTGCTGCTTGTTGGATAACAGATCCTTCAAAGGTCTCGTGTGCTGTGCAACACCACTATCAAGAATCCAATTCCGACCAGCAAAAGCCATCTCAACCTCCGGTTTCCCTAGAGAATCCTCTAAAGGTAGCATCTTCAAATGAACAAAGGCTCGTGATTGTACCACACCATAGAGGTCAAAGCATTAGAAACTCACTTTGGACACTCTCGCCAATAATGGCCTTTTCTCCCACAATGACTGCAATGCCAATCTGTTTTCAAAGCATCCTCTTTAGCATGGCTCTTGTTTCAAGTGTTGTTGCTTATTTCTTACCCTTTTGCTTGTTGTTGTTGGAAGAACCGACCAAGGCTTTGGAGTCGGACTTCTTCTCCTCATTGGACCGCTCCTCCTGGCCCAACACCATTGGAATTATCTTGTCTCAAGAAATAGTGTTGTTGCTTATTTCTTACCCTTTTGCTTGTTGTTGTTGGAAGAACCGACCAAGGCTTTGGAGTCAGACTTCTTCCCCTCATTGGACCGCTCCTCCTGGCCCAACACCATTGGAATTATCTTGTCTCAAGAAATAGTATACAATTTGCTAGTCGTAATCAGAGAAGAATAGGAATTGGAATACCTAGGAGAAAGCTGGACCAAAAGTTGGATGGCCATGTCCTTCTAACTGGTCAGCTTTCCCATATGAAGTATCTCCTATTGGTGTTCGTGCATCTTGTTGATGTGATCCCTCTAGATGATTTCTTGGCACCGAGGGTCCGCATCTGTACCTCCAAAAGCAATCCGCTTCATTGGAGAAACTCGATCATATAAAGATGAAAGCCATCCTTCATCAGTCGGACTGATGGTCTACTGTTGAGGTTGATATATGATTGGATTCAAGCATTTACATGCTCTCAAAGATTTGCTCCCACCGGAGCCACCGACTTTCGAAAGTTATCATTGACAAAACCTCCAAGCTCGTAAGAGTCAAAGGTCGCCGTCATGGTCGCTTTCCCAATGCCATAGTTGTCGCCATTTAATTGCCAATTCGAGGGAAAGGTAGGTATGTTGATTGGTTGATCGCCCATGCCGGAGTAGAACTTGGACCAATATCTCCACTCATGGTCATGTGCTCCATCATGAATTTCTCTCGCTATACTTCTTCATCATAGACCGGGTTAAATTCAGAATCATTCCCTCTTTGCATTGTATGTGTGATGAGGCTAGAACAAGATGGATGAAAGGAATCCTTCAAATCAGCCCACTACAGCCAAAACCAGCTCCAAAAAGGGGAAACCATCTCTTTTCATTGTGAAAATTCAGCACCAAAGACTCGCACATATTACCAATCTGATTTAAGAGCATGTTGTCGCTTTGATACCATGTCAAAGGTGCAAGGAAAAGGGTGAATTGGGTGATGATCTCATCTGCACCGTGAGCAAACCTTCTCTCATGACTGGGCAGCCAATGGATCTCGGAGCTATGGTGACAGATCTCCACGGAATCGTCCTCGTGTTGCATACCGCACACCGAATATTGTGGTAAGCTTCTTTTCTATGCAACCTGCAAACACGGGAGAGGGAGCAGTAGAAAAGTGGAGCGTTAGAGAGAGTAGAGATCGTTGGCAAAAACGTCTTGAGAGAGGAGATTTAGAACACACAAACGTTAGAGAGAGTGTGACCCAAAACATTGGCAAGCTCTGCCACTCACTGATATGCATAAAAGTGGGGGTGGGGGGGGGGGGTTTGCATATATAGGGAAGCCACAAATGTGCCCTACTCAATAGTAAAAACCCCACGACTTGCTAAATATGCCAAAACTGCTAATAAATGTGAAAGTCATTGAAAGTGACATAACTGCACACATTTAGCAAGAAATTTGTAGAACACTAGAAGAGTCTCTGACACAGGGAAACCTTGCAAACAAGGGTCCCGCCTCATGCTAGCCTACTAGGTAGGCACAAGAGTGGACTGCACCATTGAGAAAGTACGTTCACCCCAGGTACGGTGGGGCACAGCCATCACTCCCTAATTTTCTCTTGAGAGTACTAAAGCCACGACATGACAGGAATATGAAGCTGTAACAGGTATCTCTAGAGCTATAACAAAACCTTAGTACGCTGATCTTTGTATTGATGTATGCTATGGCTTAGTTTGCCTTGCATCTCTAGAGTTATGACAAAAACTCAGTATACAGATCTTGTATTGATGTATGCTCGTTTGGTTTCGAAGCAAGAAAAAAATGAAACAGAGACTTCGTTTTTTACTGTAATATGTATGGATATGTAGGTATTTATATGGATATCTGTATGGAATCTCTACGTATATGAGCTTGCATGTATGTATACATAGATACACATATATATGCACGTGCGCACGCACACACACACACATGTACATAACTACAGAAATTGAAACGCATTTATGTATTATCAAGGCAATTTGAAATTATCATTCTTTGGTTCTTAGTTTGGAGGGTACTATGTATATGTCAATTTGTTCACAATTAAACTATGAAACAGAGCAAAGCTTTAATGAGAAACGGAACAAGGTAAGATTTTAAAGCTGAAGTAGGCTCGCGATAGAGATGAAGATATGGAGACAGAGGTGTTGATGATTCTTGAAACAAAACTTGAAAAACAGCTTCTGATTGTTTGTGAGTGAGAGAGAGAAAGAGAGTGGATTGATCTACGAAAAACAGCAAAAGCATCACAGAACTCCAAATTAGATAGTATACATTGAAAAACAAAAACTTTAAAAACTTGTTTCTAGAAGGCTTTGCGTTTTGCAAGGTTTCATCGAAACGTTTCGCAAGTTTTAAGGTTGCAAACTTGTGAGACTGGTTTTTATGTCAGTATGCTTAGTCTTTAGATAGCTTACGTGTCTATGCAACGTAGTGCAACTTGAAATTACATAACTAGCCGGTGTTACGTCACGTATAATCAAATGCATGGATTTTGTATATGGGATCCACACAACTTAACATAATCTAGTACAACCTTTAAGCAGATTTCTATTAGGTAAAGCTATGTAGCAATAGTATAAATAAGAAGCTTACATTTTTGCCTAGCCCTCAAAATGTTTTTCTCAGGTTAGAGTAGCTATCCTTCAAAGTCATCACATGCAATTATGTACGAGTACTCTTTATAGGCTCAAATCTATTTCACAGTAGGCCCAAAAGTGGGTGAAGATAATTTTTACAAATACTACCATTAGGGTATAAAAGGAATTCAAAAGGGTCTTTTGAGATTCTTTTGTAGATGCAAAAAGACATTCTATTTAAATCTAAAAAGAACTCTTTAGTGCCCTAGTTTGGTACAAAATCTAGTGCTAAAGGTGAATCTGTGCTTATCTTGGGTTCATCTAGATATAGCAATAAAGTGCAAACGGACATAATGACGTATCACAAACAAAGGGGTGTGCATAGTTGAGATGTTTTCACAAGGGGGTATCCCTGCCCTACAGAGAGCTCACAACCACAATTAAATTGATACCTTAGAGCGAGCAATAGAATTTAGCATGAGTCGTCACATATCCATAGAGAGCACAATTATGATCTCGTTGGCATTGAAGGCTTAGGGCTATTTTTTCTCAATAGAGTACAAATGTGAGCGTAGGGTGCCTAGATAGTTATGTTGGGAGGAGTTATAGGCTTAGATTGAGTGCCATGTGTGGGTGTTCCTTTCATATTTCTTTGTGATTTTGTATGGCTGCTTCATTTTGTGGCACACTATATTTTTCTTACATCAGTCCTAGGTTTGGATACTACATCGAGACTGTCTACTTTACTCTATTTTGTCTTTACAGAGACGAGTCACGTAAGGCATGTTTAAGTGCAGCTTTTGGTCTCATATGTCATTTTGGCCCCTTGTGGGCATTGTCACATATTTCGTCATTCACTACACAAAGAGACAGACCATTTCTTAGGAAATCTCAAATTTTGATGGCTCTCAAACAATTTCAAGCTGTGAAGTTCGAAATATCGATTCTCAAGATTCTTGGGAGGGGAACTCATGAGCCATCATTAACAAACAAGATTCTAAGATCTTGAAGGAGTTTGTAAAAGTGTAATGTTCTTGATTGAAGGGCTAGCGGCAAAACAATGTTTACTATTCAATCAAAAAGTGACTTTTGGCAATCTAGAACTTCGTGCCTTTAATTTAGCTGTCAGTTCATTTTGGCATCCTTTTTCTTTCTGCCTTCTCCTTAAGTTAATCTAATCCTTAAAGGCATAACTTTTTTTAACAACTGTGTACTACTTTGGTTGTTGTGCAGGTTCAATTAAGGAGGCCATTCAGAAACTCAAGGAAAGTGGGGCAACAGCATTCATACTCGACATGCGTAACAATAGGTATCGTGTTTTTGCTTTCGTCAGTTAACAGATGGATTTTTGAGTATAGTGAAGCAGTGGACTCGCTTTCTAAGTTTTGGTCAAGAAAATCAAGCCTAATATAGGTATCCTTTGATAATCTGTGTATATACATAAAAGGAACCAGCCTAAAGAAAGCTGTAAAGAGTCCTTTGCAACTTTCTGTGTTAGTGCAAAGAGGAGGATAAGCAAGAGGCCGCATTCCATGTATTCCTCATTCTCTACCAAGGCTCCTCTTGCTATGGAGAAACAGGATTGAGTGACAAAAGCCTAAAGCTCATTTGCCTTTTTATGAGTGCATAGCATATTAAATTGGGATAACTAGTTGCACTTGCTGCAAAATATAACATTGATAAACTCCTACAGACTCTGCCATGGCCATAGAGACATTTTTTCTCCCTTTCAAAAAGGTTTTTGTCCGCAAAATCTATCCAAAGCTTTCAGAATTTATTTTCGATTCTTATTGCAATTTGTTTCATGCATGACACTACATTATGCAACCAGGATGTACAGAAACTAACATTCCCTTAAGCACTAGTCTAGCCAGGGCTGACACGTATGGTCACGTACCATCAGTACACTTACGAAAACGTGCGGTACTAATCGAACTACAAAAATTATAATGTACTGTGGATGTTACATACGATAAAAAATAGAAGACTTTTTATTTAAGCCTAGAGTCTAGTCTTTAAAGAAGGAAAAGAGCTTGCTGGCATAAAGGACTAAAATGGCTAGAGCCCAAACACATGGAAAAAGGCCCCCACACAATACTAAAAAAATGGTCATTTTGACCGGTCAACAGAGGCCCCAACCGTCAACGTTGACCTAAAATCTATTGAATTAGTTCAGAAAAAAATGTACTAGCTCATGGTACAGAATAGAACGTTCTAGTTGTCCTGTACATTGAACGTGAACAAGCTTGAGTCTTGCACAGTATTGGTCTTCTGCCAATTGAACAACGTCATAACCATTTAGGGTCAACAAAAACCAAGATTTTGATCTTTCATTTGAAACTTGTTTCCTTCTCCCATGCCCTTGAACAAAATGTTTCAAAACCCCAAAACCCAAAAATGGTCGAAACCTCATAACGTTCATGTCACCTTGGGCGCGCCAGGCGGTATTTCCTTGTTTTATTAATCAAGTATTGAAATTACAATAGAGGCCTCAATGTGAATCTAGGAAAAACCAAGATAGTGATCTTTCATACATCTAGGCAGATTAGGAGTAGAGATTTATTCACACTAGCTAGAGGGCCAGTAGAGGTGGTAGACTTATATGTGTACCTTGGGATTACTTTCACAGCCACTACAGGTTGTTTCTCCATGGCGAGCACTCACAAGTGGTGGTTTTGAACCCAAAACCAAGAGCAGTGCATGCTATAGACAGAGAACCAAGAGCAATCGGGGAGGCATGTGGAAGGTAAAGAACCTCCTCTGACATTTCCCAGAGAGCTTAGGATAGAGGTGATCTCAACAAAGGGCTTGCCTGGCTTTTAATTGCTTCTTTTTGAAAGAGGAACGTGTTGAAAATTGCAGCTTTACCGACCGAAAGGATGCCAGGTTCTCCTGGCAACCCTGGTTCTTGCCTTCAAAGCTGGCTGTATTCAGTTTCAAGCATGACACTTGATTTCCTCAAGCTACCCACACAGAGATTCCAATTGTTGGAGCTGTTGTAGCTGTCAACTAGCACCTTTCTGCTTTCTTTCATTGCTCTTTGTTTAGGGCACGATGCATGAATAAGTATTTAATTACGTGATTTTCTTTCTAGGACTACATGAAAGACGTCAAATGGTGAGATGAAAATTGAAATAGAAGGTTATTATTGGAGACATATGCATGAATGATATTTTGTGTGCGCTGTAGTAATTTGTTCTGTTTTTAAATCTACAGTGGAGGGCTTTTTCCTGCTGGAGTTGAGATTGCAAGGATGTGGTATCATCTTGTTTCTTTCTTCTGTATGATGTTCATAGATATTAATATTGTTATTGATGAAAATCTAGTCCACACCTTAAGTAGACTTATTTCTTCTACGGCGACTAAAAGGGGTGAAAGCAAGGTTCTCAAGTTATTTTTTCTTTTCGCATAAATGAAGGAGAGCTGAATGATGTTTGCATGAGAAACTTTACTGTTAGGGTGCTCTGTTAGTCCGGAGTTTCTGATATTGGTTTCGGCTTAGAGTAGGCTGGAGAAGGGCGTTATTGTGTACATCACTGACAGCATGGGTGTCAGAGATATTTATGAGGCAGATGGAACTGGGACATTAGCCACAGAAGAACCACTGGCTGTCCTGGTATGTAAATCACAACTGTGCTTAGCTGTGAGTTTACTAGTGGTTGTTTACTGTGTTGCTGGTTGTGTATGAGTGCTGATTGAAATGTTTTGTAGGTTAATAAGGGCACTGCAAGTGCTAGTGAAATATTAGCAGGGGCTTTGAAAGATAATAAAAGGGCTACCATCTTAGGAGAGCCAACGTTTGGCAAAGGGTATTTGTTTTTTTTAGCAGTTTCGATTCTTGATCAGCCTTATTTAACAATAATATTGTTCTTTTCTAGAGATTTAATGTTTTTGCAAAGATAGTTTACTGAATTATGTGCGTTATTGTATTGCAGGAAAATACAATCTGTATTTGAACTCTCAGATGGTTCAGGAATGGCAGTAACAATAGCACGTTATGAGACTCCAGCGCATGTTGATATAGACAAGGTAAACCGTAAACCTGATGCAATTGTTAATTTCAGGCTGTTGAAAATGTGAAGATTGGTGCCTGGTGGCATTTGTGCTCTAGCATAGTAGCATGGCTATAGCCACATATATTCCCATGAGTCTTATCTCTAGCTGCCCATGCCATAGAGACCTTAAAAGTGGTATAGCAAAAGTGACCCCCAAGTGCACGTATGAGTCAACCACCATTACCTGTCCTGCTGCTGTGAGTATACTCCGCTCTTGACTGTCCTGGATTTATGGAAATCATAACCTTGGTTTTGCCAAGGTTCACTGTGAGCCGTCCATGTAACTCATTGAAGGCCTTTAGGTAGCTCTGTAAGCCCTCTTGTGACTCAGAAATTTGGACAATGTCGTCGTCATAAAGCATAATTTGGACGGAAGGTACTCAATAGGGATGGTCAGGTAAGGCTCTCTTAGTGTCCTTTTTGTTGTGATGCAATCTCTACCTATGAGCAGGTGGTATAGCTCAATCTCCTTAGCCCCCTTGAAGGAGCGCCTCTTGCGGCATGTGGTGGCCTTTGTCAGATGTTGGGCCTCTCTCTGTGATCTCCTCCAATGCCTTTGAGGCTGCAAGCACCTGTATAGCTCTCGACACTCCAAATCATACTATCTGTTCTTGGGCATTGCCCCAGGGGTTGGGGATCAGCCTTTGTGGGTAGTGAGTGGAAACTTGCTGATGGGTAGAAAGAGAGAGAGAAATGAAATGAAATGAAATGCTATATTAACGTCTTCGAAAGGCCAAAATGACCTATGAGACCAAAAAGTTACAATTGATGAATCTGATACCATGTCTGAGTACGGAAAGTACCAAGAACTAACACTAAGACATTAAGGGAATGAATTTGAAGCTGATTCGGAATTGAAATGAGATAGAGGGGGGGGGGGGGGATTGGTGGGTTCAAATGAAATCTCTCATTGGTCACTGTCGAATCTCATCAACATCCTCCATGGTCAGTACTCTGGTTGGGCGTCTTGCATGTCGAGCTAGAGTGATCTGCATCTTCTGCTGCAGCCTTCCTCGATGGTGGGAGACCCCTCGAGGTCGTGGGCATCTGGATCTGCCTAGCTCAATGGCTCGATCAATCAACGTACCTCTAGTGTGGGTGGGCTCTAAGATCTGCTGTGATGACTGCTCCTCTGGCTCTCCCTTGGCTATTGTAAAGAAATCTGTGATTCGTCTCTGAGACTGTCTCTCCCTTGGCTGGTGTAAAGAAATTTGTGATTCGTCTTTGAGACTGCCTCTCTCCTGATGTCCTCAGCAAGCTCTCCCTAAGTCTACGTAGCTCTAGTAGGAACAATCCGAGACATCTCTGATCCTCATATCTCATGACTCTAGAAAATGGTCCGAAACCCTCTCTGAACAGACAGTGGAAGCGGCCGTGTATCTCATAGTATGCCGGGCAATGACATGTGTAATGCAACTCTATCTCTGGCTCTAGGTGACATAGGTGACATATCCTGGCCCTTGCTGGTACCCCTTGAAATCGGCCATTCTCGATCTGGAGCTGATGTGAGGATGTGTGTAGCTGCCCAATAGCGCATCGTATCTCATGAGATAAGTGCGCATCCATGTATGTAGGCCTAGTCACAAACCATCCTCCGTGAGTTGGAGAAGATGCTCTCTGTAGAAGGCCATCTTCGTGCCCAACTCCTGTGTCGGCTGTATCCATGTGCTCTTGATATCTAGCTGAATCAGATCCCGGTGTATGAGTCTAATGATCTCTGTCCATGTGAGAGAGAGGCAAGGGAATGTGTTCGGGACAATTTAAACAGGCATGGGTAACCCTATGTACGGGAACATGGGTGTCCAACCAGGTTTTCAGGGTGCCTATGGTCAATTTCGAATGCTTGGAACACAATTTGGTATGGCTGGTTTTTCGCAGCCATATGTCCAAAATGTAGATATGACAGGTAAAACAGTTGATGCGAGTGCTGAAATGGTCAATCCTCGAGCACCACTTTTGCGGGCACCTATTTATGACAATGTGGCGCCTCTGAGTCAGCCAAAGGATTACAAGGAAGGTGGGCAAGAAGTGAAGTTTGAAACTTTCAGAGGAACTGAGGATCAATTGAAGGCTTTGACCTTCATACAGCAGTTCGATGCAGCTTATGTTGGAGGAAACTTCACAGGGTCTTCGAAAATACGCAAGGCTGCCACTTTCTTGAAAGGGAACGCTTCAATGGTGGACCTCATTGTTGAATTATGGTCAAGGCCCAACAACGTGGGTCCAATTTAAACAGCTTTTTGCACGTGCATGGCTGACAAACACTTGTGAAGTGGATGTGATGACAGAATGGCACAAGTTGAATGCTAAACAGTGTGCGAGTCTTGAGGAGTACAATAAACAGTTCTGGGCCGCACTTTAGCTAGTAACCTCCTACAGGTTTGTGCCATTGCTAGAACAGATTGAGAAGTATTACTGCGGATTACCCAAGAAAATCAGGGACTACTGCACGAAGACTACTGTCATAGATATGACGTAGTTGATTGAGAATGCGAGTGGCCAACAATCTGTCGAAGGGAGTTTCCGATGGATTTAATAGCCACATGAAAGGGTCCCAGGGTAAACAATTTTCAGCCAAGGGCAATGCTACAGCAAAGACTTCTATGCCTCTCACAAAGAAACCCTCCACTGATGAAGCTGACACGTCCAAGAAGCAGTCTAAATCTTCTTCTCGGCGAGGACAAGGATAGAAAAGGCATTTTTGTGGCCAATTTTTTGAAGAAAGGAAAGCTCTAAGAGAGGCCAAGAAATGCTACATTTGTGAAGAGGAGGGACATTTTACTAATGAATGCCCACAAAAGAAGTCACAGGATAAGGATGACAAGCTAGAGCATAAAGGGAAGAAGCCAAAGCCCAGTGCAGGACTTGTCCCAGATTTGGTTGGTGACCAGCCAAACATAGATGCCCCGGAACTGTGTAGAGCTTGGGGCAAACTTAGAGACCAGACAATGCTAGTTTTCTTCGATCCATGAGCCTGTGCAAATTTCATATCACCACAATTGGCATCAAAGTTGGGCATTCGTGCAGAGGAGATTGGTATGACAGATGAAGCAGGTTTGGCATGCCCAGGTCATTCAGAGCCTCTTACTCTCATTTTGGGGAAGCTTCCTCTGCACATTTAGAGTTACGTGGATGTAGAAGAATTTCATATTATGCCACTTGAGGCCTCTTGTCAAGAGGCTGTGGCAATCACTAACCTTAGTTGTTGGTTTCTTTCCCTTGATTTTTCATTAATTTTTGGGATCCTCTTTTTGAAGTCACAATTGGCCAGACATTGTGTGGCCAGTGTGAAACGACCGACGGCCAAGAGTTTCACCCGCAGTCAGGAAGGGCAGGTCACCACGAGGTAAAAAGGGTGTCTAGGCCCAATTCAAAGTCATTTAGGCCCCTCACTACACTTATAAGTTGGTGGGTACTAGGAAATTAACTCAAAAGAGGCAAAGTGGACACATGGCGGCTATAGAGCAGTTTGCCAAGTCCAGCATGAAGAGGGGGCACCCAAAATGAGAGAGGAGGTTGATTTGATAAGTGAACTACAGTGTGTGTGAGTAGTGGGTGTAGGTGATCACAGCTTTAATGGAAAGCTTGCCTTCTCCCTTGTCTTATGTAGCGCGATGATTCCGCTCTTGTGCATCTCTCTCCCCCTTTGAATACAGAAACGTGATGCCCCGTTTGAGGGATTTTCATCAGTACGTACAATTGTGTGGGTTCATGTGCGATTGCCGAGGCAAGAGCCTCTTGCACAGGTACTGGATTAGCTAGTTGTCAATCCCCCACAGGTACAGGTGAATTCGGAGAGATTTCACAGCTTTCGGCAGGCAGTTTCTCTTGTTGGACGCGTTTTGAGCTAGTTTGCTCTCTATTCATGTATATGGTTATGCGCTTTACGCTCAGTTGAGCAGTTTGTCCCAGTTTATGCTTGCAGAGTTTGCAGATTGTGGAGTTGTTTTATGCATATGTGAGCATCGATTTTGATGCAATTGATCATGCTTTTGAGCATTGTGTAGTGGTCGAGTTACCTCCCACATTGTTGTTAGTTTGGCATCGTTTATGGTTGAGATTGTACTTGAGGTTTTGCTCAGTTTACAGGGGAGATTTTGTCAAATTTTTCCTTGATTTCTCGCCATGCTTTGGTTCTTAGCCATACATTCATGATATGCTGGTAGTGGTTACAGGTTTCCTTTGATTTTGCTTCATGTTCTCACATCGACGCATATTCTGAGCGTGAGACTACAGCATGCAGGTTATAGGTTTTCACTATTGAGCTACTGGTTGGTTTATACTTGATTAGCGCAGTGGTCGAGTGATCTCCCACTTTCGACGCGTATGCATTGACATGATGTGTGACAATTGAGTCTATAGTGACGGCTCATGAGAGACGGAGGTCTCGTTCTTGCCAATACTTGCGTTGTTGGCATTGCGGTCACACAGTGCACATTAGACGCCGTTGTTTTAGACGTATGAGATAGCACCGAAGATGTATGCGAGATGCAGATACGGCTTTGACAGATGTTAGAGAGGCGGTTCCTGTGGCAGTCTATGCCAGTGACGGTGATGTCATGCTTGCCTCGAGTGTACCTCTTGCAGATTTTTCTATGGTTAGCACACTGTCTTCACAGTGGTTAATAGATAGCGATGTTGCTTTCCACGTCACACCATGTCGTGAGTGGTTTAGCACATTTTCTAGCGGGAGACTTGGCTGTGTGCACTTGGCCGAGGGTTGGACGTTTGACATAGAGGGTGCATGAGACGTTTGTTTGTCTTTGCCTAGTGGTGCGTCATACACGCTATGGCATGTGCGCTGTGTTCCTTAGCTGAGACAAAACTTGATCTCAGTGAGACAGTTGGCAGCTTTTAGTTGTCAGGTACTGTTTAGAGAGCAGTCTTTCGAGATGCATTGTGGCTCACTAGTGATTGCCAAAGGAGCCCACAGCGGCCTGGTATATCCTATGCATGTGTCTGAGGTTCGAGACAGCGTAGTCTCGGTTTTGTTGCTGGCATGCTTTGAGCGAGAGACGAGACGTGTCTCTTTCGCTAGTGATCTTCATCATGCTCAGGAGACAGAGCATTTGGCTGTGCAGGACGAGCCAATAGACTCTATAGAGACAGAGATAGAGCAGCAGTGCTCTAGTGAGACACAATAGGTGTTGTCAAACTTTGTGCATGTAGAGGTAGAGCAGATCTGTTCCCTAGAGGCACAGGCAGAGCTGACAAATCTGGAGTTCTTTGATATGCTCATGTTAGAGGCGATGAGTTGGTACCAGGATGCACAGTTTTGCCTATGGGTTAGAGGGACGTAGCTTCCCCAATGTCGGTGTTGGCACATCCATACGCGATGGGTAGTTATGATGATGCAGTACATGCACATAGCTTAGGAGAGGCTAGGACAACCATGTTTGCGTACATTTCTTCAGCGTTCGGGCGACTCATGTACGACCTACTTGTGTCGAGACGTGACTTAGCAATTGCAATGGGAGCATTTGCAGCAGGGATAGTCAGTCGTACGGTGACTGGCACTAGCATGACGCTTCGTGGAGCTTTGGAGACCATACAGAGTTGTCTGCGGGATTTACATGCAGGCTCTAGCGTGGGTACGCACACTCACCTACCACCAGAGCCGATACCACTGCGTGTAGATCGACAGAGTGAGCCAGTGGGCATAGGTTGAGAGAGTCTCTCACCTAGTTTCTTGTACATACTAGTAGTTTAGCTAGTAGGTCTCACTTATCGGCGCATCACCTTTAAGTGGGAGATTGTTGGGGTAAAGGCGCTACGCCGATGCTCGGAGCCGAACATCCGATGTTTGGCTGCCTGTCCACTTTGTATACACACTTCCTTATTCTTTCTACATGTAAGAATAAGGAGCACCACCTCACTCACTTGAGTTATTTCTAGAGGCTGCTCCACCCACATCCTGTGTTCTCTCTCTCTCTCCCCTTCTCACTCTCCGCACGCGCACCGCATTCGCTCACTCACAGTGCTGATCCACAAGACTGGAGACATTTTGGACCCGGGGAACTACAAGACTATCATGATCGGCCATACAAAGGCCAAAGCTATATGGGGTAGTTCTTGAGGCTGAGCTTAGCTCTTATGGGGAGGCTGAGGGCCTACGGGCTCCTCGCCAGGTAGGGTTCAGGCGGACCTTCTGTACTATCGACCACATCTTCGTTCTACGTTGCCTCATTGATGGGGCAAAGGTGTGGAAGAAGAGGCTTTACTACTGCGTTGTGGATTTCCGCAAAGTGTTTGACACCGTTCCACGGGAGAGGCTCTACCGACGACTCTAGAGTTTGGGGATACCTTTGCAGATGATATGGGCCATCTACGCTCTCTATGATAGGGTGACGGGGAGAGTTCACTGCCCAGGCGGGATGTTAGAGTCTATTGCTAGCACCATTGGTGTTAAGCAAGGATGCCCCCTCTCCCCAACCCTCTTCGGACTCTACATCAACGAGATCTCCAATTACATCCTACGAGCAAGAGGGGCATGAGCGGACCTATTAGATACCACAATCCACATTATATTATATGTTGTTGACGTTTTACTGATTTCACAATCACCGGTGGGCCTACAGAGTCATCTGAGAGCTTTGGATGAGTTCTGCACAGACAAGGGACTCATAGTGAATCTTGGAAAAACCAAGATCATGATCTTCCACACCTCCAGAGTAGTTCGACGAGCAGCCACATTTACTGCAGCAGGAGGACCAGTAGAGGTGGTCACTATAACCGGCCCGTATACAGTAGAGGGCGTTACTATTTCAATTACCTGTTAAGTTTACACAGAACACTGTGAATAAAAGAGAACACAGATCCGTCCAGCGACTAGAATGTCATTGCGGACACGAGACCGACACCCTGTAGGCCCCCAAAGTCCCTTTCGGTATTTCTTTATTCAATTGAAAGTAGACGATCTGAACACTTAAATCAAACTCTCACAAAGCTGTCCAAACCCGGCGAGGGCTGAAAACGCAGGTTTCCCACCGCAGCATAACGACGCGAGAACCCCTGCAGGTCAAAAGTGTCTGTCTATGACGGAGTCCCTCGCAATTTAGAAGCTTTTTCGTGAGCTGTAACAGAAATTCAGCGTGTTGTAATTCCCTATTTTGCCACTGCCAGGTGTCCAAAGCCCTGTCTAAGCATGCCAAGGCCTTCGCGAGGCTCCCCTGGTGTTCCCTTGCAGTTTAGGTACGAAACCCTAAACTTGCAGAAAAACACAGCAGCCTGTAATTCTCTGTTTTGGATCGTTTTTAGCGGAGAGAACACGTCTACGCGTGCCTCAAGGGCTCCCGCAAGCAATGAGATAGTTCCTTTGTAAATTGGACGAGTTTTCACGCGAGAAAACTCTCCAAAGTCGCAATCTTTCGGGATGGAATTGTGCGTACCTGTGGGGGATTAGCAATTAGCTAATCCGGTTCCTATTCAGAAGGCTATTGCCTTGGCAAAAGCACATAAAATCCTCAGAAGTGTACATGATCATCGCGTTGGACGATTAAACAATCCCACCAACCTGGCTACCACACATATATCAAGCATAGAAGCCTTGAATTCGCGAAGCAGAGGGTACCGGTAGGTGCGCGTCACGCTGTAGTGTAGGAATGGGGCAAGAAGCAGGAGGCACAGTGCAGCAGAGAAGAAGCGCTAGGGATCGAAGTAAGTAGAGAGAGAGAGAGAGAGAGAGAGAGAGAGAGAGAGAGAGAGAGAGAGAGAGAGCTCGTACAATTTGGGGAAAACTCACTTAATGAGTTTATGGGTTTTTCCCATTTTTATTATAGGTGACTTTAAAAAATGTGTCCAAGTTTAATGTGAACCTGGACAAAGTATAAAAATGTACAATAAGAGGTCATTTAGGGCCTATAACCCAACAACCTCCCACTTAAAGGCATAAATGACGCCTTTAAGTTAACCAACTCCCACCAGCTGTATGCAATGCTCATGTTGAGTCTTAGCCAGACTCTTGGTGAGAACATCTGCAGGGTTATCCTTTGTATGGATCTTAGTCAAGGTGACTAGACCATCGTCCAATACGTGACGTATGAAGTGGTACCGCACATCTATGTGTTTGGTACGCGCATGAAACATGGCATTTTTGGCTAAGTAGACAACACTCTGGCTATCACAACCCAACACGGGCGTATGAGCAGGCATGCCAAGTTCTTTTGCAAGTTTGCTCAACCAAATGGCCTCCTTTGAAGCCTCTGTGGTTGAAATATATTCAGCCTTAGTAGTACTCAATGCCACAATTTTCTGCAACCTAGAACACCAAGAGACTACACCACCAGCAATAGCAAATACATATCCATTGGTAGATTTCCTGGTATCCATGTCACCTGCCATGTCTGCATCACAATATCCTTGCAACTTTAAGTCACTTTTGCCATAACAAACACTTTGATTGTGTACCTTTCAAATATCTCAGAATGCATTTGACAGCTTTCCAATGCGCTTTGCGAGGATTCGACATGTATCGACTAACAACTCCCACTGCATAAGCAATGTGGGGACAAGTGGCAACATACATAAGAGAACCACAAGCTGATGCATAAGGGATTCCCTTCATTGCTTTCAATGCCACCTCATCCTTTGGGCAATTTGCTTTGCTAAGCTTAGTGTATGGAGGTAAAGGTACTCCATGAGGCTTAGCATCAGCCATATTAAATCTGTCAAGTACTTTTGCAATGTACCTTTCTTGAGATAAAAACATCAATTTCAGCTTTCTATCTCTTTTAATACGCATGCCCAAAATATGCTCTGCATCACCCTAATCCTTCATAGCAAATGCTGAATTTAGCTTACGTTTCAGAGCATCAAGACTAGTCTTATGTTTCCTGGCAAGTAGCATGTCATCAACATAGAGAACAAGTATGATGGGACTACCATCTTCATCCCTTTTCGTATACAAACAATGATCTGCATGGCTACGTTTAAAGCCTTGAGACAGCATAAAAGTGTCAAACTTCTTATACCAATGTCGTGATGATTGTTTCAAACCATACAGAGCCCTTTTCAGTTTGCATACAAGCTCCTGAGTCCTCACGTGTAGGAACTACAAAACCTTCAGGTTGTTTCATGTATATGTCCTCTTCAATGTCACCATGCAAAAATGTTGTCTTTACATCCATTTGATTCAATTCCAAATCAAGCACCTCAACGATAGCAAAAAGGACACATAAAGCTGTATGCTTTACAACCAATCTTGCCTTGTACTTGGGTTTTTCATCCACAATCTTAATCTTGTATACCCGTTTGTTAGGAAGAGCCTTTCTCCATTTAGACAATGGCACAAGATCCCAAGTATCATTTGCATACAAGGATTTCATTTCCTCTTGCATTGCAAGCTCCCACTTACTGCTTGACTTACATGATTTGGCCTCTTTATATGTAAGAGGTTCACCCTCATCTGTCAACATTACATGATCCAAAGAGGGGTTAAATCTCTGCGGTTGCCTTCTCAAACGAGTTGACCTGTGTACCCAATGATCTACATTCTCAGGCAACGGTTCCACATCATAAGGCAACTCATTTTCAGCTCTATCATGCTGGTGACAATCATTTTCATCCAATTCAGGTGGCTGTCCATCTTCATTAGGAGCATCAATATCATGTCCTACCTCTTCTGGCTCAAGGTTAACCGGCTGATTATCAATTTCAGCTTGCGGTATTGCATCATGAGGCTCTTTTTCAACATCGATAAGTGGCACAGAAGGCTGAAATCTGACTATTTTCTTGTCAGCATCAGATTTTGTAGCATTCTTAAGCAATTTTGCCTCATTGAACACTACATCTCGGCTATGCATTACCTTTCTAAACTGTGGTAACCACACTCTATAGCCCATTTCACCTGCTTTCCCATAACCTAGGAAGACTCCCTTAATGGAGTTCATATCAAGCTTTGTTCCCAATGCACCCATCCTTTCCTAGTTTAGTCATCAATGAATGTAACAAAATACAATGGACCAATAAAAGACTTAACATGCATAGTGCATATATCGGAGTGAATAAGATCAAGAGGATTAGCTTTGCGAGAGACACCAGAGTAATAAGAAGATTTCTTTGCTTTCCATAAAGACAATCGTTACAAAAATCCAAGTTTTTGCCTTTTACATCAATCCTCTTCAGAGAGGAAAGCACATCAATACCCTTTTGGCTCATATGGCCAAGTCTCTTATGCCACAATTCCGTGTGTGAAGCAACTTTAGCAACAGCAAGAAACTTGCCAGGCAAAGCTTTGCATGGAAGATAGTACAAAGTACCTCTTTTAGACCCTTTTGCAACAAGCATAGAGCCCTTAAGCAACTTCCATGAACCCCTGCAAAGATGGTAGTATAATCATGTGTATCTAACTAGCCAACAGATAGCAAACTTTTCTTAATGCGTGGTACAAGCTCTTGACAGTGTTAAGAGCCAAACGCATAGTACCCATTCCCTCAATATTGTAAGCAAAATAATCACCAAGGTACACCTTGCCATAATTGCCTACAGCATATGTAGCAAAACACTCCAAAGATGGAGTCACATGGAAAGAGGCATCGGAATCTACTATCCAAGATTGAGATAGGTCATCATTAGCACTAAGCAATGCATCAATGACATCTTTCTTCGAGATAAGCATGTCGTCTGCATTACCTATCACCAAATCTAAGGGGCATGAAGCCGCAACCAAGATTTCCTCAATGTTTGACAACTCCTCAATGACTACACTAGAGGATACATTTGCATTTTTAGCATCCCTGGAGGAATCACATGCTGATTTTTCCCCTTTCTTTTCATCTTTCTTCTTCTTATCTTGCTTTTCCTTCTTTCTTTCCTGCTCTTTCTTGAAATACCTGCAGTCGGGTTTCTTGTGACCCTTTCTGCCACATTGATAACAAGTGATATCCTTATCCTTTGTCTTGCTCTTACTGCTAGTTTGAGTCATGTTGCCCGCATCACGCTTTTGATTTCTACCTCTTGTAGTGTAGACAAAACTGCTACCTTCCCCACTAGACTTGCATCTAATCTCTTCATTGAGAATAGACCCTCTCACACTGTCATACGTGAGGGTGGGACTGCTGCTCAAGGAGACAACCAAGGTTTCCCAAGTATCTGGCAATGTCATAAGCAAGAAAATAGCTTTCAGCTTATCATCAAATTGCTGAAGCCCACTATCCTGCAACTGACTCAACATACCTCTAAAAGCACTCAAATGCTCAGAAGCTGACTTCGAGTCATCAAGCTGCATATTCACCAACTTTCACATCAAATGCACCTGGTTCACAGGTGTCGTGTTTTCATAATTGGACTTTAGCTTTTGTCATATTGCATAAGCAGAGTCCAAACGCTTGATGTCCGTCAAAATGTCATCATTGATAGCCATTTTGATGTAGTCCATAGCCTTCTTATTTAACCTGGCCCACTCTTCATCAGACAAACCTGGTGGCTTATTCTGTTCCAATGTTCCAATGCATCTTCACAATCCTTTAAGAAAAGGATACCTTGCATGCGTTCTTGCCAAAGATATATCCTTGACCATCGAACCGTTTGATTTCCATCAAACTTTTAGTGTCAGATGCGGAAGAGGAAGAAGCTATCTTAATTCAACCACAAGTGTGTATACAAGAGAGATGCAATAGGCTGAAAATTTCAGCAAATAGTAGCAACCACAAGACTTTGCATACAAAGAGCCACAGTTTCTTTACATGAAACATTTCAAATCTGAAATTTCAGCTGAAATGTGCAATTTCAAACAACTGTACTAAGCTTTTCACTCAATTTGTCGCGACAAACATCAATACATGTGATCCCGCAACTTGGTACACTTGCGTATTGCTGTTTTGACCTGTAATAACCTGTAAATCTCCTGTTTTGACCTAAAAACAACATATTTTGGCAGTTTTGGCGACCCTTTCGACCCCGAAAGTAAGGGGCTTCGCGATGGAAGCGAAATTGATCGCGGAAGAGCAAATTTAACTTGCAGTCCAGCAGACTGTGCAGGGCTGTTTTGAAACCCTAGGGCTCTGATACCAGTTGAAAGCGTGAAGCAGAGGATACCGGTAGGTGCGTGTCGCGATGTAGTGCAGGATTGGGGCAAGAAGCAGGAGGCACAGTGCAGCAGAGAAGAAGCGCTAGGGATCGAAAGAGAGAGAGAGAGAGAGAGAGAGAGAGAGAGAGAGAGAGAGAGAGAGAGAGAGAGAGAGAGAGTGTACGATTTAGGGAAAACTCACTTAATGAGTTTATGGGTTTTCCCACTTTTATTATAAGTGACTTAAAAAAATGTGTTCAGGTTCAATGTGAACCTGGGCAAAGTATAAAAATGTACAATAAGAGGTCATTTAGGGCCTTTAACCCAACAAGTCTTGTGGCGTACTCTCAAGCACAAACTTCACTGGCCAAATTCTATATGGAAAGAGTAGATACAATTGCTTAACTACTCCTTTGAGCATCATGAACCATGCTCTTACCTTGCTCCAAAGGGCTACATCAAGTCACTGTGGGTTACGTCTGAAAGACTTCAAGATATAGTTGCAATAGCTGAGGTGAATCAACCAATTGAGACTCTTCCATCCATTTGGCATTTTACTATGGATAGTTCTTGAACTTCACCAAATAGCGTCTTGCAACCTTTCTTCTAACCTTCCTTTCCTTATGTGCCTATCTGTTCAGGAACAAGAATCTCATCCAATTCTTCCATTTCGGGATGTTCCTCATCAAGCATATTCTCCGGCACATCACCAACAAAAGGCCTTCGAAGGCTGACATGAAAAGCATTATGTATTTTCCAGTCTTCTGGTAGCTTCAACCTGTAAGCTACATCACTGATCTTTTTAGAAATCTCAAGATGACCATAATATCGCATGGTGAGCTTTGGAAACAAACGTTCCTTGTCTTTCCTTAACCTAGCCTTTTCAAAGCACAAAAGTACCCAATCACCAAGTGAAAATACAAGTTCACAACGGTGACGATCAGCAGCTTTCTTTTGCTTAGCCTGAGTTTCATCCATACTTGTTTTTCTCAAGTATCTTATCCTTGGTTTGCAAAATAGGTGGGACTTTCTTCCCTCCTTCCACTATCTCAAATGGTGCTTTACCTATTGACGTATGCACAATGTTATTGTAAGCATATTCAACCAATGAGAGATGGTGTTCCCAAGTTGCCTTGTGCTCTGACACATAACATTTGAGCAGATCTAGGACAGTGGAATTTGCCTCTTCTAACTGTCCATCAGTTTGTGGATGAAACAAAGATAAGAACTTTAGCGTAGTGCCCATATTCTCAATAATGCCTTCCAAAAAAGACTTGTCATACGTGGATCCCTATCGCTAGCAATTGATTGAGGCATCTCGTGATATTTAAAGATACTGCTCATGAATATCCTGACCACGTGTTTTGGCTTCATCTTCTTCCTAACTGGAATGTAATGGGCATGCTTACTGAACGTACAAATGATAGTCCAAATCCCATCATTGCATGTTTCCGTTCTTGGAAGATTAAAGATAAAGTCCATCGCTATGCTTTCCCATGGCCTATCAGGGATCGGCAATGGCTGCAACAATCCTGGTTGCTTTTGCTTGTCAAATTTGACTTTTTGACATACTAGGCATGATCTTACAAATATGTCAACATCTTGACGTAAAGCTGGTTATAGAAAAATGCCTCAACCCCTTCCACAGTCCCATCAATTCCATGATGCCCAGCATATGGTGGAGCATGACTTTCCATCGAAACCTTTGGCCGTAATTGTTTAGTAATGCATAGCTTTCCATGCATCATGAGAAAGTCATTCAGTGCTCATGATGTTACATTAACAAGCTGATCATAGTACCTTGCAAAATCCGGATTTTCAGGATACTGTGTCTTCATTTTGTCTAGTTCACAATGGTACGGAATTGACACTGCTGAAATTTGGGCTTTTGTGACAATGCAAGCCACCACAATCTTTTACCCTTGCACATGCATAATCTTAAAATGGAACATTGACAAGATGTTTGCCCATCACATGTGTTCTCAAACAACTTCGTTTGTGTGAGAAAATATCGCAAGGTTTGATGATTTATTTGGACAACAAAATCAGCCCCTAACAGATAGTGTTTCCAACTAGTGAGAGCGTGAATTCGTGCCAGCAATTCTTTCTCATAAACTTGCAAGTTCCTTTCAGTCTTCAAAAGAATTCTGCTCTCATGCGACTACTCGGCCATTCTGCATTAGGACTGCACAAAGACTGTGGCCACATGCATCACACTGAACTGCAAAAGGTTTCAAAAGATCTAGCAAAATGATTACCGGATCTGAAGTCAGTTTCTCTTTCAAGTGTTTGAAGTTCTCGCATAGTCCTGCCATACCTGTGGATCCTCAATGGGGGTAGTCGGTCGTGGCTCTTGGAAGGTGCGCCATGCTGTGGCTCTGTCCGTGCTCATGAACAGGTGATATAGCTCTAGCTTCTATGCCTCCTTGAAAGCTCGACGCTTTCGGCGTGTGAGTGTTTTCACTTGGCATCTTGCCTCTCGATCAGTGGTCTCTCCAAGAGTCCATTGTGCACACCACGATCCATTTCACACATGAGCTAGCCCCCTTATACTTGGCAAATGTCGAGAAGGGACTCCTCCTGCTCCACCCCTCTACACCACTACCTATGCTTGCCTCTCACATCACATCTGTTCTTCAGACATCAGCCATCAGCTCTTTCCCACACACCACCCATACAGGCCACACTCCCCCCCCAGAGGGACCCGTCATGGGTGTGTGGGGTGTGGCGTCAACAGTGAAGGAGAGTGCAAGATAGGTGTGGTCAGCTCCAATCGGTATGGGTGGGATGGTAAAAGAGCTAAGTAGGTGGGTAGCCTCTGTGGGTCCCATGATGTAATCCACGGTGCTTTCCCCCCTGTCTGCAACTGCATGTGGTATGCACGCCAGTCCTCCTGAAGTAGGCTATTGTGCCATCCCGTGATAAATAACGAGGCAGTGCTGGGATCCTGATCAAAGCAAATGATGCGGTGTGAGCTGTCTCTACTGACTCTTTGATGGTGGCATCCTCCTGTATGGTGAATAGTGCCATCGGGGCCTTTGTGTTGTATGTCTCACACTGATTCCTACATGTCTGGCGTTGAAGTCTCCCATAAGGAAGACTTTCCCTAGTGTAGAGTACTCCATAATCTCATCTGACAAGCGTGTGTACGGGGATGGTCTCTCCTCCCTCTCCCATGCTGTCTCTGTGGGGAAGAGAGAGAGAGAGAGAGAGAGAGAGAGAGAGAGAGAGAGAGAGAGAGAGAGAGAGAGAGAGAGAGAGAGAGAGAGAGAGAGAGAGAGATGAAATGAGATAAAATGTTGTATTAACGTCTTCGAAAGGCCAAAATGACCTATGAGACCAAAAGGTTACATCCATGTGTGACTCAAGTACAATGTCAAGGGAACATAAAGATAAAATAAATGAGGGTACCTAGGTCCTAGCGTGGGAGGTATGTAGGCTTAAGCTTCATCCTCATCATCATCAACGTCCTCATCACATAATACATCAACTCAAAACTTTTCGAGAGAGGTACAGCTGGGGAAGTAGACAATGGTGATCATCCCATGAGCTCTCTCATGGGTCTCTTCAATATGGCCTCAATGTCCTCCATGGTTAGCTCTCTGGGGGGGCGCGCTTGATGTCGCTCCATAGCCTCCGATGTAGACCATGTCTACGATGTGAAGATCCTCGCATCCCCGGGCGTCGTGAGTGGCCAAGTTGGATGGCTCAATGAAGAAGAATGCCATGATGAGGGTGTGAGTGGCTAATGTATGGTAGGCCATCTTGAGTAGTCCCTCTTTAAAAAGTAGTGATCTGGATCCGTATGGATCCTCTATGTGTAGGTCCTCTGCTCTTAAGGGTAGTCTCTCTGACTCTACCGATCTCCAGCAACAAAAGACCTAGGGATCTCTGATCATAGTAATCCATGATGACGGATAAGGGGCCAAAGCCCTCTTTGAATAAGCAATGAAAACGCCCACGGATCTCATAGTATGCTGTGCATTGGCAGATGTAGTGCTCCTCTGTCTTTGGCTCTCTCTAACAAACGTGGCATAATCTCTTCTTTGGGGGTATACCTTTGTATCGGCCAGTCTCTATCTCCAACTGGTGAGATGAGGTGTGTAGGTGACCAATAACACATCTAATGCCATGAGATAGGTGGGTGTCTATATACTTGGGGCATGAGATAAACCCATCATTTGTCATTTGGAGAAGATGATCTCGATAAAAAGCCATCTTTGTTGTCACGTGACACATCCAACCCTATGTGTCTGTGGACAAGCTACACCATAACAGGGTTTCTGTCAAGTCCTGTCGGTTTAGATTAGAAGTGATCTGGCACTTTTGTGAGTCTATTCGTAGACCGTGCATGCCCAGTCACTTAGTGTAGATGCATATCCTCTGGTTGCACACCGCATAAGCATAAGCATTTCCATCAGATTCCATCAAAGTCAGTTTGGGAATTTTTCAAGTGGCTTTATCCTATTTTTCCCTATTTTTAACATTTTTCACTTATTTATTAAGTGACTTTTGTTGGGAACTCAGTAGGGCAAATTGGGTAAGTTAATATATAAGCAAACCCAAGTTAGCACAATAGGGCAGATGAGCAAGGAGCACAACAGGCTTCTAAGCAACAGGTGTTCCCTCCCTCTCTCAGCAAGATCCTCCCCAAGCCATCTTGGTGAGGCCACTCCGCCATCAGCCCCAGCGTTTGATCATCGCCATCCTCTCACCCTCCCTTGGCGTTTCTCAAGCAGCAGCGTTTCAGCCACAAAAAACGCAGCCTAAGGCCTGATCCAGTTAGCGTTTTCAGCCTCCGACTTCAAGCCAAAAAAACGCAGCATTGTCCTACTTGTCCTCAGCGTTTTTACCATCCCTACAGGCCTCTACAAATCAGAGAATTTCAGCCATCAAAACAGCAGTAAAACAGGGATTTTCAGCCATACGAATCAGCCTCAAGATCACCCAGATTTTCAGCCATTAAGCTCTTGTGGACAGCAGATAGAAGAGAACCAAATTCAGCCCTAAAGTCATCATCGCCTTCATCGACATAGTCCCCGTTTGCATTAATCCATGCATCATCATTGTACACCTTTGTGCAATCAAAAGTAGACCACTGTCGCCGACGAGAGTGGGGCCTTCGGAGAAGGGTTTTACAACCTCTCGGGTGTCCTATCTCTTTTCTCTCCTTCTCTCAGTCTCATACACTTGCACGCACAATATCCACTCAGTGTGTTCGTGATCATAGCACTCTCTATAAGGACGGAAGGCTCTCTCCTTCCCTAAGAACTAAAAGGAACCTTGAGCAAATATAGATCATTAATCTTGAGAAAATACAACATTCATTCCGTTGCACCTAACATTGGTATCAAAGCTTTGGCAGTGTTCTATATCACTCAAGGAAAGAACCACAAGAACCACGTAATTTTTTTTTGCTTGTTGAGGAAGAACAGATCTTGGTTCTCGAGCCTAGGTTCAAAGAACCATCACAGGAAGTATTATGTGTTCGTATGATTGATACGCACGCATTGTTCGAGTCTTTCATTCGTGACCGTTTCTTGTATTTTAGTCAACATCGTTATGTGATCCCTTTTTCTAGGCATGACATATTGTATGTTGAGCACGTTTCTCTCATGGATGAGCACGAATGTATGCGGATTGTTCATGAAAAGCTGAAAAGTTTGTATGTAAGGAAGTCGCATTCCATGTCTCTTCCTTGGCATGACACAGTTTTCGAATGAGCACATGAAAGTATGAGCACCAAGCATGGGCATTTCCGTTGTGAATTGCCACAGTTGATTTCTCTAGCTCATAAGAGAAAGATTCGATCTCATTGTTTGCATGTGTTTGATGAACGGTTTGTCACTCCGTCTCTATGTTCATCTACATTGCATGCACAGTCTTTAAGGAACACAAGATTTTTTCCACTCACTTTACATGGAATAGGTATGTTCATGGTTTTGTGTTGGAAATGGTTTCAGGAATTTTCAGCCATGGAGATTCTTCAAGACGAAAGAAGCAGGTCTCTAGACGAAGTTGAAGCATCGAAGGAGCCACAAAAGACTTTGTGTCGCTTTCGGCGCGGCCCAAAGAAGCAAGCGTTGCAGACCTTTATGAAGTTTAAGTATCGCACGACCCACATATCAGAGTGGGCCGACGAAGAGTCCCTTCCAGGATTCCGGATGTTGTTGGCGATCTCTCTCGACGCCATACAGTTCGGTACCAATACCTCACTTTGAAAATGAGGGGATGTCACGTGACACATCCAACCCTAAGTGTCCGTGGACAAGCTACACCATAACAGGGTTTTCGTCAAGTCCAGTCGGTTTAGATTAGAAATGATCTGGCACTTTTGTGAGTCTATTCGTAAACCGTGCATGCCCAGTCACTTAGTGTAGATGCATATCCTCTGGTTGCACACCGCATAAGTATAAGCATTTCCATCAGATTCCATCAAAGTCAGTTTGGGAATTTTTCAAGTGGCTTTATCCTATTTTTCCCTATTTTTAACATTTTTCACTTATTTATTAAGTGACTTTTGTTGGGAACTCAGTAGGGCAAATTGGGTAAGTTAATATATAAGCAAACCCAAGTTAGCACAATAGGGCAGATGAGCAAGGAGCACAGCAGGCTTCCAAGCAACAGGTGTTCCCTCCCTCTCTCAGCAAGATCCTCCCCAAGCCATCTTGGTGAGGCCACTGCACCATCAGCCCTAGCGTTTGATCATCGCCATCCTCTCACCGTCCCTTGGCGTTTCAGCCACAAAAACGTAGACTAAGGCCTGATCCAGTTAGCGTTTTCAGCCTCCGACTTCAAGCCAAAAAAACGCAGCATTGTCTTGCTTATCCTCAGCGTTTTTACCATCCCTACAAGCCTCTACAAATCAGAGAATTTCAGCCATCAAAACAGCAGTAAAACGGGGATTTTCAGCCATACGAATCAGCCCCAAGATCACCCAAATTCTCAGCCATTAAGCTCTTGTGAACAGCAGATAGAAGAGAACCAAATTCAGCCCTAAAGTCATCATCGTCTTCATCGACATAGTCCCCGTTTGCATCAGTCCATGTATCATCATTGTACACCTTTGTGCAATCAAAAGTAGACCACTGTCGCCGACGAGAGTGGGGCCTTCGGAGGAGGGTTTTACAACCTCTCGGGTGTCATATCTCTTTTCTCTCCTTCTCTCAGTCTCATACACACACTTGCACTCACAATATCCACTCACTTTGTTCGTGATCATAGCACTCTCCATAAGGACGGAAGGCTCTCTCCTTCCCTAAGAACTAAAAGGAACCTTGAGCAAATATAGATCATTAATCTTGAGAAAATACAACATTCATTCCGCTGCACCTTACATTTGTCCCCAGCTTATGTGATGGAGACAGCCAAGTCCTCCTAGTATCCAGCTGAATTAGATCATGTCTGATCATCTTGCTAATCTCCGAATGTGTGAGGGTGAGGGATGGTGCATCCAGAGAATACTGAAAAGGGGGTAGCCTGTCCATCCTAAATCCATATAGCTCAAACCAAGCTGATATCTGTGCAAACCAACAGGAAGTATCACCCTCACTGGCCAGTTGTCGCAATGACTCAAGCGCTAGTCGTGCAAATCTGCTGCATGGTAGCTCCCATGTGCTATGATTGAAAGACATTGATCTAGCAAGAGCCTCTACTACAATTACTAATGCGCTCATCTCAGCTATGATAATCTCATATGGCACTGAGGCTTTCACCCGAATCAGCCTGGAGATCATGGATAGAAGTGGTCTCTCCATGGATCTCCATCCATCATCTTATGTGCGCCCTGATCTACTATGATGGTCTAAGCTAGGCCCCCATATCTGCACTCCATAAAGCATGATGGAAGTGACCAATGCGTCAAATAGCCAAAGCGTAGTACGTGGCTCCTGAAACTGCACCTATGGACATCTCCTCTCTAGTCCTACTAATCCGGTCATCAATATTACCTTTGCAACACCTCTCAGAGAGAAAGTAGGTCCACTAAATACAACACCAAGATATGTACAAGAGTTTACATACTCTACTATTTCTTGTCCATATGTAGAAATAGGTGTCGATCTCCTGACCCACTGCGCGAATACCATCACCTTGGTTGTGCCAAGGTTGATGGAGGGCCCATTGTCATGTGCATAAGAATATAACGCATCTAGATCTCTTTGCATACCCCTTGAAAAGTCTGAAATAAGCACAATATCATCGACATAAAGCAATAGAGGCTTCCATGTACTTGAGAATTGTGGTTCTCTATCCTCTGCAGTCTCAAAATAGTCAGCAATCTCATCGATATACAATCCAAACAAAGTCGGAGAAAGTGGGCATCCCCACTTCACCCCAATAGTATAGTGATTAGGGTCTACCCCTCTACTGTTCGTACTCTCCCTATAACTATGTCATACAATGCCATGATACCCCATACAAACTCTCATGGGACTCCCAAGTCATGTAGTCGCTGTATCAACTTGGCTCCCGGGGCCATGTCAAAGGCTTTGCGGAAATCCACAAAACTACAATAACTCCTTCTCCCATGTGCTCTGCCCTCCTCAATGATCGCTCTAAGCGTGAAGATATGATCAAGTGTAGACAATCCCCTCATGAATTCAGCCTGCTCTAAAGCTTGTACACCCTCTCTCTCTGCCCATATGCTCAACTTATGCCCAAGTATAGATGCATATAGCTTGACCAATGAGTGGCGAATTATGATAGTGTGACAGTTAGCTGGCAAGGTAGGATCTCCAAACTTAAGTAATGGTACACTCGTAGATGTACTCCAAGTCTCCCCCTTATTGTCACAAAGTGATGATGTGTCATGCCCAACTGGAAGAGAAATGGCCGAGTGGACAAGAGAGATTGAACCGACTAGTTGAAAGAACTTATGATGCACCGGCCTTGGGGCCTAAAACCCTAAAGACCAAAAGCTTAAACTATGGGAGAGATTTTTGTAGATCACGGTTGCATGCTGACGTGGCGGATCGTACAAATGTTGACCTAGTAGGGCTGTACGGATTTTCCGCGTTTTGTGTTGGCTGTGCCACATGGTAGGCTATACGGAATTCCTTGATTTGCGCTAGCGTTTGGGAGCATATATTTTTGCAGTTCAGTGCTTTTGAACTAATGCTTTTGGGCTCTACTTTTTGGGCATCCCTTGTACTCTCTATAAGAGCCCCTGGGGCCTCACTTTGCAGAGCATCTAGATGTAGAGTCTGAGAGCAGAGGACCCTCGGAGTTGTACCTTGATGTGATCAATAATAAAGAAATATCGAAAGGGGCGCCAGTCTTTGGCTCTAGTGCTTCTGGGCGCTGAACTTCGCCGTGCCGTGTCAACTCTCTCTCTCTCTCTCTCTCTCTCTCTCTCTCTCTCTCTCTCTCTCTCTCTCTCTCTCTCTCTCTCTCTTAAAGTTCAGTGATTTTGAAGTTTTTGTTCATGTGTTGCTAGTGATTTCTCGCATGGAGTGTCCAAGCTTGTAACAGTGGTATCAAAGCTCAGTCGATTTTTCCTTCTACAAAGAATCCGATCCCTTTTATCGCGGGGCACATGGATCCAATCGACGAAACTTGCGAGGAGGAAACTTTTGCACGTGACTACTCAGGTTCGGGTGAAAACATGTAAGATTCAAATGGAGGAGGGCCACCTTCTGTAGACTCGGAAGGGGAGTACATACCTCTTCTACCTACGGAGTATGAACGAATGGAGATGTAGCATCAACAGCAGGTTGATGCCTGCGCCTAGTAGATGCTCCAATATTCAAAGGATCCCCAGTATGCGAAATTTTTCATCAAGCACCTGATTGATGAAATGCATTCTCGATGGCGTACGGCCATCAATTCACCTTTGAAGTCAACTCTGAAGAAAACATCTACGTTGGCCACACCTACTTAGGGGTTTACTCGGAGGATGCATTTGATGTAGTAGTAGAAAGGCGAGTCAATCGTCTCCTGAAGAAGAAGAAGCAGCTAAAGAGACAAAGTCGAGCAGCAGACTATCCTGGCTACTTGGATGGGAAATCTACTTTTGGGAATGCACGAAAGACAAAGAAGCGTGTGGGCTTTGAGGGTGTTTCCAGTTCATCCTCATCCTCTTCTGACAATTCAGACAATTCTTTCTCCTTTGACTCTAGTGACGAGAACAGAAAGAGCAAGAAAAGGAGAAAGACTCAAAGGCACAGCAAGAGCAAGAGAAAGGCAAAGAAGATCAGATTTCATCGGAGATCTTGGAAGTATTCTGACAGTTCGGATGAGGACTCATCTTCCTCTGCAAGTTCGGACTTCGATGAGCATACGTTTTTTACCAAGAGGAAGTGTTTTTACAGAACCAACCATTAGGATGTTGTCGAAGATAAGGGCAAGAAGCGGAATGATTTCCAGGGGGGTGGGCAAGCATTAAAATTTGATACTTTTTTGGGTTTTTGAGATACCCATAAGGCCCTTGCTTTCATCCAAGAGTTCGAGATAGCCTACTTTGGAGAACACTACTCAATGCACTCGAAGGTTAGGAGCGCAACATCTTATCTTAAGGGAAACGGCAAACATGGTGGTCTACCCTACTGTTACGAAGGGAAGCACTGACGAACTGGCTACAGTTCAAGCGAATTTTTACCTCCTCTTGGCTCACTCAGGAGTACGAACATGACGTGATGACCGCTTGGAATCATCTTCGGATGACCAAGAAAAATACATTACAAATTTATCGCCAGAGATTTTGGGATACTTTTCTACCAACCTCTTCTTTCAAAAAGATCACCTCTAAGCAACAGATTGAGCGATTTTGTTGTGGTCTACCTAAAGAGATACGAGACTATTGTTCACTGCAGAAGTCCGAGTTCATACAACAACTAATGGGGCATGCCAAACAAGGGTTTGCAATGCACACGGGTACTCTTACATACCCCATTGATCAGCTCTTGACAACAAGGACCGGACAATATTCGAACAATGGTAACATAAGAAGAGTTTAGGCCCTTAGATGTCAGCAGAACAACGAGCTGAATATTTCAAGGAGGGGAAGTGTTTCGGTTGTGGAGAGCTCGGGCATGTGTTGGCTTGGTGCCCACACAAGGCACCTAGAGAATAGCTAGAGGATAAGCCAAAGAGTGCTAGAGCAGTAGAAGAGCGTGCACGAAAAGGGAAGACGAAAACAGGACTTGTCCCAGATTTTGTGGGGACCGGCTCTGATCAAATGAACGAAAGTACCGAATTTTGCAGAGCATGGGGCAAAGTGAGAGACCAAGAAGCACTTATTTTCTTCGCCAGAGGAGCCAAGGCCAACTTCATCTCAATCGACTTTGCGGCTTGACTTGGAATTACGCCCGAGGAAATGAGACCATTGGCACAGGCAATTCCAACGGCACCCTGATTGGATGTTGCCATTACATCTGTCATTGGCAAACTACGAATGCATTGTGAGGGGTATTTAGGGCACAAGGACTTTTACATCATGCCTTTGGAAGGGTGTGACATTCTCTTAGGGATCCCTTGGTTCCACAAGAACAGTAGAGTGGTCGATTATAGGGCAAGAAAAGCTATCCTGAAGAATGAGAAGGGTAAAGAGATTGTACTTAATGTAAAAATAAAGGGCGAGTCCGTCCCACTTGTATTGCCTTCAGCTGTTTCCAGATTAATGAAATCCAGTCTTTTTGTTTACTGGATCTTCTTGAAAGAACTGAATGACAATCAAAGGTCAAATATGTCCGATTTAGAAAAGGAACAATATTTTTTGCAAGCTTAGGCTAATTGCTTCTCTAAAGGCTTACCAGGAGAGTTACCTCCTTCAAGTCCTGAAGATCACACGATTGATTTGATTCCAGGGAGTACACCACCAAACTCGGCAAGCTTACCGAGCTAGCCGAGCGTAAAATGAAGAAACAATGAACCAGGTGAAAGAGCTTCTTGAGAAGGGTCTCATCCAGCCCAATACTTCGCCATTCTGTTTGCCTGTGTTATTGGCTCTAGAGAAAGATGGATCTTGGAGAATGTGTCACAAAACGGGAGTGTACACGAGCACTTAGAAATTCTGAAAATTATAATTCTTTGAAAACATGAGAGAAGGGAGAAGATCGACACAGTATTGGGGACCAGAAGATGGGCTGGTCCCCCCCCCCGTTAAGAGTATTGTTTTATTCAGGGAGAATTCTGATCAAGTAAGCAGAAACACACTTCTTCATTTCTTTGTTGATGGAGATATGGCTTACAATTGGGAACTGCGGATCTCTTGCATCAGCATGAATCTTTATTTTCTTACCCCCATGATCAAAAGTGAGGGTCTTTTCCACATAATCGGGAATAGGTGTCATGTGAAAGTGCCATGGCATACCCAAGATGATATCACATCCCTCGATGGGTGCCATCAAAAATGATTCGCGGTCCTTGTACTCGCTTATCCGAAGATTGAGCTGTCCTTGCACGGGAGTTGCATTGGTTGTCAACCCCTCGAATGCCGATCCGGATGTAACCGGTGTGCCAAGCTGAGTCGGTGTGAGGCACAAACGTTCCGCAGTATCCAGGGAGATGAAGTTATCCGTGGATCCTGGATCATAAAGAATCAGTACTCGCTGGTTGTTCAAAGACCCCCAGCCCACAGAAGTTGACGCTTTCCTTTCTCCATTTCTATGTTTCCTTGAACATCTGGAATTGAGTTCGAGCTTGGTGGTGCGGGTTCCTTCCTTGCTTTCTCTTGCCTCGTAGAGGCTTGCTCTTGCCGTTGCTGCTTTAGCGGGCAGTCCGGTTTCATATGTCCTTTCTCGCCACAGTAGAAGCATCTTCCTTCCTCTCTGAAAGTTTGAAGTTGAGTAGGAGAAAGGTACTTAGTTCGCTTGCCAGTGCCCTCTGGCTTCTTAGAATGATCATCGTCTCTAGATGGAGGACGTTTTCTTCCTTGGCCCCCTTGGTCATCGTAGACCCCTCTTTGTCTTGCACGGTAAGTGCCATGCTCCATCTTTTTGGGCGTCCCAGTTGAGTGCAAATCCTCAGCAATGATTGCTGACTCCATCATCCTCTGAAGAGTATCATGCGGATACACCTTCATACTCTTTCGAAGCTGCGGTTGGAGACCCGCTTCGAACTTTCTTTTCTTTTCCTCGTCGGCAATCTTCATGAAGGGAGTGACCTTCAGAAGAACCGACCAATACTTGTCCACATAAGTCGTTACTCTTTCATGTTCCTTCTGGGCAAGCCAGTCCCATTCCTTCCGTATGTCCTGTTCGAAGTCAGGTGGAAGAAATTGTTCATAAAATTCAGATTTGAAGCTCTCCCAAGTTCTGGCCTGAGAACCTTCCAGAATCTTGGCTAACCACCAATTACTTGCCGTTTCCTTGAGGTGCATCCCCACATGGCGTAATTTGGATTTTTCAGTGAAGTGCCCATTGGTAAAGGCAACTTCAAACCGTCTGATGAAGGACAGTGCTTTGGAGATGTCTCTCCGTCCGTTGTAGGTTTCGAACTTGATGTCCTTGTCGCCTGATTTGAAGACTCTCATGCGATGTTGAGACTTGCGACCATGCTTCTTGAATCGAGGCTTATCTTTAGGTTGATGTAGGGTAGTGGCAGTAGTAGCGGCTTCCTTCTTCTGACGAGATGATCGAGAAGTAGAGGTATAATCAGGAGAGTAAGATGGAGATGAGATAGAGATGTCCTTGCTCTTGTCTAGCAGAGAGAGCGCTTTTTCCTGGCCTTTCCTTGAAGTAGGCCGTTCATTCCGATCTGAAGATCATTTGTGCACCTCGGCACGTTCTTCTTCTCTTGCCTCCTGTGGTCTCAAGCCAACAGTGTTGTCTGGATGCTTGACTGCATCAGTTCCATTCGTTTTCTTCATTCCGCCCAAAAGCTTTTGGACGTCTGGCAACAGTAAGATTTGTTGCAACTCCGCAAGCTGAGCTTGCACTTGTTGAAGCTCCTCTTCAACGCTTCTCCCTTGGCTCGACATGGTTCTTCCCGGAATCGTCCTTCTTTGCAGAGAAAGAGAGGAGTCCGAGCTCTGATACCACTGTCACAAAACGGGAGCGTACACGACCACTTAGAAAATCTGAAAATTATAATTCTTTGAAAACATGAGAGAAGGGAGAAGATCGACACAGTATTGGGGACCTGAAGATGGGCTGGTCCCCCCCCCCCCCCCCGTTAAGAGTATTCTTTTATTCAGGGAGAATTCTTATACAAGCACGAGCACCCGAGGAAACCCCTCCGTTCTGTAGTCTTAGACCCGAAGGTCATGCTTTCCCGTAAAGGGCTTGGGCACAAGGCCGTTCCTTCCCATGAGGGACTTAGGCGTGAAGCCGGACTTTCCCGTAAGGGACTTAGGCGTGAAGGCGTACTTCCCGTGAGACGGGAGATTCCTGCAAAACAAACCACACAAAGCAGCAATTCTCAGTGCGTATCAACACCTTATACCTGTCGCTCCTTGCTCGGAGAATCAACCTCCGTACTCAGTCGTCACGCGAGCACTTGCAAATTTCGTCGCCAACCTCTGCTCCAGAATCCCAGCGCTTGCACTTCCTGCTGCTTCCGGCTTCTCCAAACTGAAACGCTGGCTACCCTTTTATAGGGTCTGACACCTGGCAGGAATAGGGGTCCAAAAGCAGAGCTTGGCGCTCTTAGAGAGAGGAGAGAAAATCGCGTTTTCTAGAGAGAGGAGAGAGAGATCGCAATTCAGCCCCCCGTGCGTTGGTTTTAGCGCTGGCTTTTTCTATAAGAGCCTTGCTTGCTTTATTTTATTAATAAAGGGGCCGGTCACTTTATAAAATAAAGTGTGAACCTGTTCAAACTTTAAAAACTCACTCAGTTAGTGAAAACAATGCTACACGGACACATTCCAGGCGTCCCCGGGTGCAGGACACGACACAGATGCAATGCAGACACAGACTCCTCGCGGGAAAACATCTGTCCTCCCGCGACTGTTCCTGCTTTTCGTAAAAAGCTTCATTGAACCCATCTTTATTCTTGTGCTTGCGTTCTTACGCGTATTTTCTTACTCAGTTCGGATTTCCTCCTTAGCCTACGGGATGCCCCCTTACCATGCACCTGTCACCCATCATGTGACGCATCAGAGGCACTCGTAACCCGGCCCTTTCCACCGAACTTACGGAAACTCCTTCGCGATGTTTACCGTCACCCATCAAATGACACATCAGAGTTGTCCGTTCTTGATGGCAGTTCTTGTAGCTACAATCTTTTTAACAGTTCTTAGTGCACAAAATAAAATATCCTAAAAAAGAGATTTAATCATTAAAAATAAGAAAATAGTCCAATTAGCAACAGAATGTGCATTGACTATAGAGCTCTCAATAAAATCACCGTCAAGAACAGATTCCCTATTCCGAGGATAGATGATATACCAGATAGACTTCAGGATTCTACTTGCTTGAGCAAAATTGATAATGAAGAGTATTCATCATCAGATCCGAATTGCTCCTGGGGATGTCTACAAGACAGCTTTCAGGACATCTTTTGGCTTGTACGAGTATTTGGTGATGCCTTTTGGTCTCATGAATGCTCCCGTTACATTCAACCGCATGATGGATAGAATTTTCAGAAAGTATAGATCATTTGTGGGCACCTTTTCGAAGACATCATCGTCTTCTCCAAGAGTGAGACAGAGTACAAACACCATCCGGTACAGGTCTTCCAGGCACTGCGGCAACATCGATTGGTAGTAAATGGAAAAAAGAGCAATTTTTTCTTGCCAGAGATACACTTCTTGGGACACATCGTCTCAGCGGAAGGTGTCAAGATGGACCCGGCTAAAGTTGAGACCGTTCATGATTGGCAAAATGTTCATGAAGTTCGAAGTTTTTTGCTCTTATTATCTGCGGTTCATTCGAAAGTTTGCAAAGATAGCTTCTCCATTGCATGTGTTGACTCAGAAAGGAGTTCCTATTACTTGGGGACTGTCGAAAATTGCAGCCTTTCGGACTCTCAAGGAAAAGTTGACAACGGGTTTATTGTTGGCTTTGCCAGACTTGCAAAAGCCCTTTGAGGTTTACTGTGATGCTTGTGGTTGCAGTTTGGGAGCAGTCTTGATGCAAGAGGGCCATGCTATAGCTTACGAGAGCAGATGTTTTCACGTCTTGAACGGGTTGCACAGATTTATGAGAAAGAGCTTTTCGCAGTTATTCATAAGCCATCTTTATCCCCAACTCTTGCGACATAGACAATCGAGTCCTAGTATCCAGCTGAATGAGATCATGGTTGATAATGTGGCTAATCTCTGAATGTGAGGTTGAGGGAGGGTGCATCTAGGGAATATTGAAAAGGGGCAGCCTGTCCATACTAAATCCATGAAGCTCAAACCAAGATGATGCTTACATGAAGTATCACCATCACACACTAGTTGTCGCGATGACTCAAGCGCTAGTCGTGCATATCTGTTGCGTGGTAGCTTCCATGTGCTATGAATGAAAGCCATTGATCTAGCAAGAGCCTCCACTACAATTGGTGGTGCACTCATCTCAGCTATGATAATCTCACGTGGCATTGAGGCTTTAACCCGGATCAGCTTGGAGATCATGGATAAAAGTGGTCTCTCCATGGATCTCCATCCATTATATATGCGCCCTGATCTACTATGATGATCCTCCTAGGACCCCATATCTGCACTCCATAAAGCATGGTGGAAGTGACCAATGTGTCAAATAGCCACAACTTAGTGTGTGGCTCCTGAAACTGTACCTGTGAACTTATCCTCTCTGGTCCTCCTAATGCTGCATATCCCCTCGTCAATCTCTCCTCTGCAACACCTCTCATAGAGAAAGTAGGTCCACTAAATACAACACCAAGATGTGTACAAGAGTTTGCATACTCTACTATCTCCTGTCCATATGTAGAAATAGGTGTCGATCTCCTGACCCACTACGTTGTAGTATTGAATACCATCACCTTGGTCTTGCCAAGGTTGATGGAGAGCCCATTGTCATGTGCATAAGCATATAACGCATCTATATCTCTTTGCATATCCCTTGAAAAGTCTGAAATAAGCAATAAGGTATCCAGGTACTTGACAGTTGTGCTTCTCTATCCCCTGCAATCTCAATATAGTCGACAATCTCATCAATATACAATCCAAACAAAGTCGGAGAAAGTGGGCATCGCTACTTCACCCCAATAGTAGAGTGAACAGGGTGTGAAAGACCCTCTGTTGTCCGTCCTCTCCTTATAACATTCTCATATAGTGCCATGATATCCCATACAAGCTCCTGTGGGACTCCCAAGTCTTGTAGTCGTTGTATCGACCTGGCTCTTGGGATTGTATGAAAGGCTTTGCGGAAATTCACAAAGCTACAATAAATCCTTCTCCCATGTGCTATGCCCTCTTCAATGATCGCTCTAAGCGTGAAGATACGATCAAGTGTATAGAATCCCCTCCTAAATCCAGCGTGCCCTGAAGCTCATACACCCTCTCTCTCTCTCTCTCTCTCTCTCTCTCTCTCTCTCTCTCTCTCTCTCTCTCTCTCTGCCCATCTGCTCAACTCATGCTCAAGTATAGATGCATATAGCTTCGCCAATGAGTGGCCGATCATGATAGTGTGATAGTTAGTTGGCAGGGTTGGATCTCTAGACTTGAGTAGTGGTACAATTGTAGATATACTCGAAGTCTCAGGACCCCTCGCACATGGCCCTGTTGAACATGAAGGCCAACAAACCATCAATATGATCCCTAGCATGTATGAAATGCTCTGCCACTATACCGTCATGATCCTGTGCAATCTGCCAATGGCTCACCTCACCATTTGTGTCGTGAAGAAAGTAGAAGTGGGAGGACATGGCTTCGGTGGGTCTGGTAATGGTAACTGCTCCACTATTGTGTATAGTGAGGATGCATATTGTGTCCATGTCTCTGTAAGAGTAATGACTGGAGAGGGTGAGTGCTCTCTAAAGAGTCGTCAAGCCTCCCGAGTCCCTAGAGTCCTGGCTCAAGAGTATCTGATAAATCTCTCTCTCAAGCTGAGCTAAGAAAGATCTCTCTTTCGCCGTATAGGGCAGCGGAAGAGTATAGGTGACTGCCCAAGTGTGATCTCTCCTAAAGCCACCTCTCTGTGTAGTCAAGCTCTAGTCTTCGATATTCATTGCCATACCAACTATTTAGAGCCGTGCTCCTAGACGGTGGTCTCCCATTTGGGTGAGAGTGGGAAAAAGTTGTGACTGTTGTTGTGTGTATCATCTCTGTCATTATCTGGATGAGCTCTGACAAGGGTCTATGGGGATACTCCCTTGCTAGAAGACTATACAACTCTTCTATATACACTCCATCTGTCTCTCTACAGAAGTGATATCTCGAATGGCTATGTGCTGCATGATGAAAACCACCAATAGTGTAAGCAAAATTTACTTCAAAAGATATTTGAGCATGATCTACCACCACCTCAACAAGTTTAGGCGAGACTGATAAGTCCCGAATGCATGGTATAAGTGATGTGGGAGCAAGAACATAATCTAGAGTGCTAGCACCATTTCTGTGAGGGAAGCAAGTGAAGTTGCTTGAACCGGAGTATCTATCAAGGCCATTCAAAATAGCCTATCCATGTGATGTGCCCATCTCAATCAGATATCTCTCATACTCTATAAACTTCGCAGCATCCTTTGAGGTCCTAGAGAGTCCCATCTCTCTAGAGTCTAGCTCTCTCAACATCTCCTTGGAAGTGTCAAAGAAAGATTCTTGATGACACGCTTTCCTAGCGTTGAAATCCCCAAGTAGGATGACATTTCCATCCTTTGAGAACTCCCGAATATCCTCATCTAGTATCATGTATGGTGACTGCCCCTTGGCGAAGCATAATGGGATGTGCTAGGAGGGAAGCAATATATGGCAATGTAAAGAGCTTTGCCCTCCTTCGCTCTAACTCTGACCCACATATAACGGGCACTCTCATCTCTGCGAACCACCTGGATGATAGGACGTAACTCCTCCCTAAATAACATTGCTACTCCTCCTAAACCTTTGCTATTGTGCTCATTACGAGCCACTTGTCTACATGTGCTCTCCCATCTATATCCAGTCACCCTCAAGAGTGTGCTCTCTGGGCTCTGATGCATCTCTGAATAGAAAATGATGTCCCTCCCTCTAAAGGAATCGTTGAAGGCTCCAACATTTAATTGTAACGAGCCATTGCAATTCCATACTGCAAGCTTTAGGTTGGTCCCATAGGTCGACCGCTGTCATGCGGTACGCTTGTCAAGTACTATCACTTTGCCTCCTCTATAGAAGGCCAGTTTTCCCTCCTCTCTGGCAGCAAGGATCTCGGGCATGCGTTCTTTCATTTGTGCTAGTTGAGACAACGTAAGAAACTATTTATTATATGTATGATAGGCTCATATGTTAGTGAAAGACTATAAGCTAAGCTTTTGAATTTGACCATCCTAATTATAGAGCCATATTTAAACATGTTTTACGATGACGGAGCTTGAGACAAGGATAGAGTTTGACTCTTGAGAGAGAGAGAGAGAGAGAGAGAGAGAGAGAGAGAGAGAGAGAGAGAGAGAGAGAGAGAGAGAGAGAGAGAGAGAGACGGGGGTGTGGGGGGATTGGAGCTTGAGACACGAGAGGGAGGGATGGAGCTTGAGAAAGAGAGGTAGAAACCACATTTGTTCTTTGAGGGTGTTGTGCTTTCCGCCAAAAAAAGAACATGTAGAAGCTAGAGTTCCATGTCCAAGCTTAAAGCTCTAGCAAGAAGAGTAGCTCAGTAGAGATGTTGAGAGCTTGAGGAGGAGGTGAGTCGACCCTCTAAATAGCCCCAAATCAACCCTCCAAATAGCCCCAAACTTGTCCCTAAATAGCTCCAAATCTGCTCCCAAACAGCCCCAAACATGCCCCCAAATGGCTAGTTAAAAAAATGTTTGACTTTTTTGGTTGACTGTTTCGGATTCCTGTTCCGCCGTTCCGCGTGCCGTTCTCCCCGTTCCAGTTACAGCATTCCGTTTTCGACTCCGTTTCGGGAGCCAGATCCATTCGGAACGCTGTTTAGGAACGTTTAGGGTCTGTTTTGCCCGTTCTCTGTTACCATGGCTTGATGGCCGCCTCCACCTCATTACTCGTCATATTGTCGTCCTTCACTATCTTCTTGCTTGATTTCATAGGAATGTTCGATTGAAGTTACTTCCTTCTTGCATGAGAGAGAGAGAGAGAGAGAGAGAGAGAGAGAGAGAGAGAGACTCTAAAACAAAAAAGAACCCTAAAAAATAGCAAGAAACACTCATGAAACCCGAAAAAACAGAAAAAATCAGTAATGAAACCTTGTAAAACAGCGGAAAATTTTTTGAAACCCTGAAAAACAATAAAAAACAGTGTCAAACCCTAGGAAAAATCAAAAAACAGTTTCGAATCCCTAAAAGACAGTAAAGAACAGAGATGAAACCCTAAAAGACAGAAAAAAATAGTTTCGAAACCTTGAAAACAGGAAAAAAAGTGATGAAACCCTAAAAAACAGCAAAAAACAATTTCGAAACCCTAAAAAACAACAAAAAACTGTGACGAAACCTTAAATAGAGCATGAGAGAGAGAGAGAGAGAGAGAGAGAGAGAGAGAGAGAGAGAGAGAGAGGAGACTGAAAATGGTAAAAGAGCATGATCCACTACTACACCCACACATCTGGGTCCTACTGTGAAATCATGAATGCAGGGGATGAAGCTCGGCTGTGCCATGACATAGTCCACTGTGTTGGCCCCAGCCTATGTGGAAAGCAAGTAGAACCACCTGCTGCGGGAAATTTGTTGTAGGCCATTAAGTATGGCCAATCCATGCGAGGCCCCCATTTCCATCAAATATCTCCCGTACTCAGTGTACTCATCCTGTGAACATCTGTTCAGCCCCATGTCACTGGTATTAAGCTCTCTCAGTATCTCGTCCGAAGTATCATAGAAAATTGTCTGATGATTTCTCGTGGGAGCATTAAAGTCGTCACCCGAGAGAATGATGTCGCCATCTCTACAAAAATCCCATATGTCCTCATCTATACACTGATGTGCTAGGGGCAGAGTACATATAGCAATGTACAAGAATATGTTTATCTTAGCTTTCCCACATGTATCTAGCCTAATCATTTGTCCAAACAATGTGCACAAGCGGCCGTAACTCCTCTCTAAATAGGACTCCTACTCCTCACCTTCTGCCCCTCTGCTTTGATCTCTTGTCTGCTTGACAAGCTCTCCCACCTATATCCAGTCACATGTGGCATAAGCCGTCCCGGTGCCTAGTGTGTCTCTGAGTAAAAGACGATGTCTCTCCCGATATAGCTGTCCTCAAAGGCCCCTATATCAAGACTAAGTGACCTGTTATTATAGCTCAATGCTGCCATCTTTAGTGTGGTCCCACGGGTCTCACACCGTCATGCGGAGCGTCACTCCAATATCACCACCCTTTCATCTTGGTAAAAAGCAATCTTACCTTTTTCCCTTGCCGCTCTAATATCCGGCATTACCTCTGCATATGAGCAATCTGCGAGAGGTTGAGATCATCTAAGATGCCCGGCTTCTTGAAAATGATCTCTTCTTCAAAAAGTCCTTCGCTTCCATAGGGGGGAAACGAAGGATAAGTGCCCTTTCCTTAGAGGTTTCCCCATTGCTTCCATTTTTCTTATTGCCCACTCTCCAAGTTCTTGTATGCGTCGGCTCATTAACCGCCATCATAGTCAAGAGTTATTTTACCTCTTCGTCCACATTATCTTTGTTTTAAGGCATTCTCACATGTAAGGCATGCACCCGTCTCCTTTGCTCCTCTTCTAGTGTCAAGTGAGTAATGGAAGAGAGAGAGAGAGAGAGAGAGAGAGAGAGAGAGAGAGAGAGAGAGAGAGAGAGAGAGAGAGAGAGAGAGAGAGAGAGAGATAAAATGAAATGAAATGTTATATTAACGTCTTCAAAAGGCCAGAATGACCTATGAGACCAAACTGATACAAAAGTGGCGAATCTGTTACAATGTCTGGGTACCTTAGTACTAAAGTACTAAGTGTGAAAAGTGTGAAAGTGTGAAAGTAAATGTGAAAAACTAAATACAAAGTATTAAATAAACTTCTTAGGAGCATTCTGGGTGTCTGGCTAGAATGCTTCTAATCCTTTGTTGTAGTCTCCTCCGGTGAAGTGTGCTTTTGCATCTTGGTCATGGTCGTCTCGATTTCCTAAGCTCAATCGCTCTGTCAATTAGGGTGCCTTTGGTATGAATGTGGGTACTCCTTTGTGTTGGCTGCTGGCCTCTTGCTTCCCCTTCCACTCCTGCTTCTCTCGATCCGAAGAAATCTGTGATCTGCCTCTGAGGCTGTAGTGCTCTTTGTCTTCTCATTATATTATCCATGTGCCGATGTAGTTCCAGTAGGTACAAGCCTAAGCATCTTTGATCTTGGTATTGCATGATTCTATCTAGAGGTCCAAAGCCTTCTTTAAAGAGGCAATGAAAACGCCCACGTATCTCATAGTATACTGTGCAGTGGCATATATAGTGTAATTCTGTCTCCGGATCCATTCCGCATAACTTGCAAATTCTGCTCTCAGGTGGGATTCGCCTAAATCTGCCAAATTCAATTTCCAACTATTGTGAGGATGTACGAATCTGACCAATAGCACATCTCAAACCATGAGACAGGTGGGTATCCATGTAACTCGGGCGAATCACAAATCCATCTTCAGATAGTTGTAGGAAGTTTGCTTTGTAGTTGGCCATCTTCGTGCCCAATTCTTGTGTAGGGTCTACCCATGTCCTCTTAGTATCCAACTGTATAAGATCCTGTCGGATGATTTTTTTAATCTTCGTTCGTGTAATTGCCAGTGATGGAGCGTCAAGAGAGTATTGGAAGGGGGGTAATCTTTCCATACTGAACCCGTGTCTCTGAAACCACGAGGACAGTTGCGCATACCAGCATGATGTATCCATTTTCATTGCCAATTGTCAAGAGGATTCGAGGGCCAGTCTAGTATATCGACCATTATATGTATCCCACAAACCATGTATAAAGGACACTGATCTGGTAAGAGCTTCAATTTCTATCGGAGGGGCCGCTAGTTCCGCTCAGGTAATCGCGTGTGGTACGGAGGCCTCGGCTCTAATCATTCGGGAAATCATAGATACCAAAGGTCTCTCCATTGACTTCCAATTATCCTGATCCACAGATGGTCCCCAAATCTGGACCCCATAAAGCATAGCCGAAGACACCACAGTATCAAAGAGCCAAAGTTTTGTTCGTGGTTCCTGAAACTGCACTTGTGAACACATCCTCTCCAACCCTCCCAGGGCCGCAGAGACTCTGGATAATCTAGCATCCGCTGCTTTCTTAAGAGTAAACTTCGGTCCTGCAAATACCACCCCAAGGTATGTGTATGCATCTGTGTACTCTACTGTATCCTGGCCATATGCAAATGTAGGTGCCGATCTCCTAACCCACTGCGGTGTGGTGTTAAACACCATAACTTTGGTTTTACCCAAGTTTACCGGCAGTCCACTGTCCTCCGCGAATTTATGTAATGCATCTAGTTGCCGCTGCATTCCATCTGGTGATTCTGCTATCAATACAATATCATCTGCATACAACAACAAAGGGATCCATGACCCTGCAAGTTGAGCCCCTCTGTCACCCTCTCTATCAATGTAATCTGATACCTCATCTATGTACATACCAAATAAAGTAGGGGACAGTGGGCATCCCTGCTTCACTCCAACGGTGGAATGAACAATGTCGGAATCCCCTTATGGAGTACGTACATAACCAGTTACTGACCCGCATAAGGCCACGATCCCCCAAATAATCTCTTTGGGGACCCCTAACTCTTGCATCCTACGCATCAATCTGGCCCTTGGTACTGTATCAAAAGCTTTCCGAAAATCCACAAAGCAACAATACATCCTTCTCCCATTTGCTCTTCCTTCCTCAATAATGGCTCTGAGCGTAAGAATATGATCTAAAGTGGAATAACCCCTTCTGAATCCAACTTGTCCTGTTGCTCTTATGCCCTCATTCTCTGCCCATCTACTCAATTTTTGTTCAAGAATGGATGCGTACAGTCGGGTCAAAGTGTGACCTACCATAATGGTATGGTAGTTCCCGGGTATCATAGGATCCCTTGACTTGAAAATAGGTACGATAGTAGATAATTTCCAAGATTCAGGTAATCCTTCACACATGACCCGATTAAACAGACGAGCAAGGACTTCTGAAAGTAGATCCCTGGCATGGATCAGATGTTCTGCTACTAAACCATCATGATCATATGCTCTTCTTGTCTTTATCTTATCAATGGCTTTTTCCACCATTTCCGTAGTAAAGAAAGTACTAGTAGCAGGGCATGGCTCTAGCGGATCTGGTAATGGAGGCTGTCCAGATACCATATATAATGATGTTACATATTGACCCCAGATCTCAGGAGAAGTAATCGTCGGAGGCGGTGAGTGCTCTTGAAATAAGCGCCATGCCTCATGTGAGTCCTGACTCAAGAAGAGCTGATATAAATCCTTCTCCAGTTTGGCTAAAAATGCCCTTTTCTTGCAACGTACTATACGCCGAAGAGCAATCCGAGACTGCTTATATGTGATGATCCCAAGTGTAAGCTCTTTCTGGACCTGGGTTCTCGTCTCTCTGCATTCCTCGTCATACCAACTGTTTTGAGGCATGTTCCCAGCTCCTCTCTTCTAATCAGGTTGAGTATGTGGGTATGCCTCTTGTGCTGCTCCATGTAGTATCTCTGTTAACTGAGAAGTAATCTCCTCTACAGTATATACTGGATCGGCTGCCCACATCCTATTATAGATCTTTTCCACATAGACTGAATCAGTTTCTGACGTGTGAGTATATCTTGTGTGTGTCTTCTTCCTTTGTACTTGAGAGGCATTGTATTGGAAGGAGATTGATAAGGTCAAGAGAGCATGATCCACTGCAATCCCAACCGGTTTGGGTCCCACCTTAAAGTCCTTGATACTAGAAACAAAGCTTGGTGAAGTCATGACATAATCCACTGTACTGGCCCCATGCCTGTGCGGGAAGCATGTGAATCCACCAGATAACGGGAAATTCTCTAGACCATTAAGTATGGCCAAACCATGTATAGTTGCCATCTCCATGAGATGTCTCCCATATTCAGTGTGTTCTTTATCCTGTGAGTTTCTAGTAAGCCCCCTCTGTGATAAATTCACTTCTCTGAGCATTTCCTCTGAAGTATCATAGAATACTGCTTGAGAGTTGGCCGTTCTGGCATTAAAGTTTCCTAAGAGAACGATGTCTCCATCTCTAGAGAACTCCCATATATCATTATTCAATATGGAGAAAGGGGATTGTCCTTTAGGTGAGGAGTAGACTAAGGTACTTGGAGGGAAGTAGCATATAGCGATATATAGAAATCTACCTGTCTCGGCTCTCATTCTCACCCACATATACCTTGCTTGCTCATCTTTCCTGATAATCTGTAGTAGTGGTTTCAGCTCCTCTTTAAATAAGACTGCTACTCCTCCTAAACCCTGGCTACCCTGTAGAGATCTCTTGTCTGGTCGACTAGCTGTTTCCCATAAATAACCCTTCACATGTGGCATACGCTGTCCCGGTATCTGGTGTGTCTCTGAGTAGAAAACTATGTCTCTATCCCTAAAGCTGTCTTCAAAGGCACCTACATCTAGCCTATATGATCCATTACAATTCCATGCCGCTATCCGGAGCGTCGCCCCATAGGTCTCGCACCGTCATGCTGAGCGCTTTTCCAGAACCACTACTTTCCCTCCTCTATAAAAGGCGATTTTCCCCTTTTCTCTTGCTGCCCTGATCTCTAGCATCAACTCTTGCATGTGTGCCACTTGTGCCAATGTAAGGTCATCTCCCAAGAAAATACCGGTTTTCTTAAGAGGTGGCCTCTTTTTTAGAAATTCTTTCCTTATTTCTTTATTCGGGAATCGGAGAATAAGTGCCCTATCCTTTACGTTTCCCTTCTCATCGATTCCTTTCTTGCCCACTCTCCATGCACTTGTGTGAGTAGGCTCTGTGATGCCCATGTGTTGTAGCAGTTCCTTCACTTCTTCATCTACATTCTCTTTGTCTTTGACTCCTGTGACCCGCACATGCAGAGCCCGAGTCTTCCATTTCTGCTCTTCCTCAATGGTCATATTAATGATGGTAGAAGTAGGTGTGGTCTCGATCATCTGGGCCTTCCCTTTCTTCGCATCCTCAATCCATTTCTCTGCTTCATCAACCTTTTCTTGTGTCTTCACAAGACGTTCCGCACATGAAGATGCTGTTTTCGATTTTTGTTCATCTCCTTCCCGTAGAGCTTTCATCTGATCCTTCATGTCCTCCAGCTCCTTCAGCACCGAAGGTTGGTCGTCTCCCTTCTCCTTAGTTGCAGATTTGCAAGCTGCAAGTTCTCCTTTTAGCTGTGCGATTATTGCATCCTTTTCCCCCATGTGATTTTCCATATTTGTTCTCCATGCTTCAAAACTTGCTACTACCTCATCGAGTTTCTTTTGCATAACGCATTCTGTTACATTTACTTCGGCCTTGATAAGGTTTCGTAATTCCGTTTTCAAGATCTGAATCTCCTCATTCTGTATCCCCCGGATCTCTCTCCTTAGTTCTTTCATCATGTCTCCATACATGGAGTTCCTGTAGCTCTCAGCGCTCGCGTGCATTTCCTTCCTGATGTCATCTCTCATGTAGTTTAGCTTTGATTTGAGCATCATCTGGACCTTCTCCATCATTAGTTCATCATGTATCTTGGACGTTTTCCCCACTCGTAATGATCCTGGTGATAGTACAGTATCTCTGTTGCTCCGCTTAAATGTAGCTGTTGTTTTTTTGGGGTGGTGTAGCTATCTACACCCAGCCCTTCCCCTTTGGTAGGCGGATCCATCGAACCCGAGCCCCAAATGTGGGGTAGGGTACTAGGGAGAATAGGGCAAACTTAAAAGATTTTATCTTAAGGCTTAAAAATTTTCTCTAAATTTGAACATAAGGCTGGGACTTCCTACGCGTAGGTGAAGGGCGGGGGGGGGGTGATGCGGCGCGTATGCTGGGACTTGCTACGCGTAGTGTTGCTGGGACATGCTACGTGTAGGACTTCTCTTGCCTTATCGTGAGAATCCTGCAGCCACGCCTGTGGAACCCTAGCCACCGCGAGCACTGCAGCTCTATGCAGCGCCTAATCAGCACCCACGCAGCGCCTGCTGACCCCCTGGTTCGCGATGTTCGCCTGCTGACCCCCAGTCGTACCCAGCGCTGCCTTGTTCGTGACAGCGCGACCTCGCCACTGGCTGACCTGCTCAACCCTGCGCGTCGTCACCCCTGGTGCCCTGTCCCGCCACCGCTCAGCCCCGTGCTCAGAGAGAGAGAGAGAGAGAGAGAGAGAGAGAGAGAGAGGACTCAGGCTGTTTTTAGTAATGGGACTAAAAGAGAGTATTTTCAGGTTGGAATAACACCAGATCATTCGCTACCTACTTCTACCCCTTTGGATAAAGATGAATTTTGTCGGTGTTTGACTGATGTGTCATTGCCTTGTCACATGCCACCATCAGCATTTTTTTCTCAATAATTGCCACGAACACAGGTTGATTGTAAAATTAGTCTATATCCATTCTTTTGCAGAATGCCCAATTTCTATATAGATAGTTGTTGTAGTTCTTTTAAATCCTCGTGGACTTTTTGAAGGGTCAAAAGCAATTCTTGCCCAAAAGTTTGGTTTGAATGGGGGAAGCCCTTGAAATAAGTACCAAAAATGGAAGATACGTCTCAAGCTTGTGTTCAATGTTGTCATCCCATCCTTCCATTGAAAACTCCTTGAAATAGTTGATCTAATTGTAACCACCTTGGGAACATTTCCTATTGAGTTACCCATCTTATGTAAGGGCTATGGGCTTGCAAGGTATAATATGAGATTGTATGTTAGCACAACCTAGATATTCTTAAGAAAGAATGTAAGATTGCAACCATAACCTCAACAATATCATCATCAATTATAGAAGTAAAAGAGGGAGCTTGTGGTTTTGTAGTCGAAGAAGCGTTTATTTGAGGTGTGGTTTTTTTAAATGAGGAAACTGATGCCTATGTCTATCCTTTAATTCATAGGGAAGAAGATGACTTTGGTGAGAGCAATTGCATATGGAAACTTTACCAATTTTAGCATTCTAAGTAGCACCTCAATTCTTGTTCTAGTGATGTTTTTTTATTCAAGGATCCAAATATAGAGATGTGTATGCTGGAACACAACATTCTTTACCTTGTATTTTACCTTTTTCAATCTTATCGAGGATATGTATTAGTTCCATGTCATATTTCTTTTGTTTTATGTTTTTCTTCTATAGGGGTTTAGACATTCTAGTGTTTGGTGCCAAATGGTGGTTTGGTGTAGGGGATTTTCTTTATTGTTTTCCTTGTAGAATAAGAATGGTAGGGCAAACCTCTATTGACCAAGCCTCACAATAAATTCTTATAGAAAGCTAAGCACTTCATCCATTCTGCATCCTTTGGAGAGACTTGGATCAATGGCTAGTAATTGAAGAGAAAGTGCGGTACCTCTTAAAAGGGGGGTATTATTATAACATAAGCTCTCCTCTCTTCTCTTGCAGAATAGGAAGAACACAATTCGATACATCTTTTTATTTTGGTGGATGGATCTAGTGTTGTGGTCCATGCTCGAATTGTTTTCTTCCTTCAATTTAAATTACTCGGTATGGTAATTATAAGAACTATAAAAATAAAAAATGGCACACCATTGAAGAGTTTATGGCTCTCGTCCCCCCAAAGAAATTCTTACTAAAATGAAAATAATAAAAGCATCCTTTATAATAAATCTATCCCTTGTACTAACAGTATCCCTAATGAAAGGAAGAGGGGTGAGTGGGCTTGTAACTTTAGGGCGACTCTTCCTTTTTAGATTCTCAGTAGACTAAAAGCTCAAAATTTAAAGGCCAATTAATTTCCTCCTCAAACTACCCCGGATCTATTTCTATTATAGTTAATTACCTGAAGAACCCCTCTTGCTTCATTTCTAACAAAGAAAACCCTAGCTGGTTAGATCACAAGGCTTCCAAGGGCAAGGTCTTGATTCGAAGGCATGGAGGATTGAGGGGTGCATGCAACACAAATTTAGAACTTACACAAGTGCATCAGACCATCCTTGGGCCGCCAACCTTTGATCCTCTCCCCATATGCCCATGTGGATTATTTAGAGGAGTCGAGACAAGGGGAATGACATTGGTGGAGCTCACTGCTGGGAGGAAATTTTGCATGAGGGAGACAAGCACCAACATGACTCAGTTGTTGATGTGGTCACTGGTGAGAAGAGGAGGGGAACGTGGAGCATAATACTGCTTGGCAACAACACCATGTCTTAGTTTTTTTTTTTCCTTTGGGAGTGGATGGGGTTGGAGGGAGTGGATGATGATGAGGATCTTAGCAATAAGGAGGATGAAGAACCAATTGCATCATGAAGAAGAGAATGTGGACCATAGCTCTTCTAGGGTATCAAGCAATGTAGCAATCTGAGTTAGCACCATATAGTCCCTTTGAAACACTTGGAAACATTGCAACAACCTTGCACATGAGGCGTGTACGCCTTCTCATTTCTTCTAGACATCTACATAAAGGAAAGTAAGGGACGTCACTACCGTGCAGACGGTGGCATTGCTTACTAAGAGAGAGAGAGAGAGAGAGAGAGAGAGAGAGAGAGTCAATCAGCTTGCTCTCGTCTCTGCACTCCTCGCGTTGTTGCTATTGACAAAGCCTTTTTATGCAAGTGCTATTTTTATTAGGAAGCCTAAAGATGGGCTTTAAAATGCCTAAAGATTGTGTGCAAGATTTGATAGGTACCACGCTTATATCACTACCTGCAAGCAAGCAAGCAGTGCCAACAAGAAAGGCAACCCAATTTCATGTAATTAGTTATCTCATATGGAGGAATCTACCGACATACATTATGGACTAGTCACAAAATCGACTTTGATTGATTAATTTGGCTTAAGGGTCACGAGGGTGTTTCACACTTCTAAGTTGTGCGGGTGGTGAGGATGAAATCTAAGGTCTCTTTCACTTTCTGCCGTTAATAGTTGGTTGGGTTTCCCGTGCTCTCTCTCTCTCTCTCTCTCTCTCTCTCTCTCAAACACACACACAGACACACACTCTCTCTCTCTCTCTCTCTCTGATAAGACAAAATTTGTACTTGTTATTAATGGGCACTTTCTTCCTTCCCATGGCTGAGGGTTTAAAATCCAATCATGGATTGCTTCATTCATGTTGGACGTCACCCTCCACATGCCAAGCTTCACAGAGACCATCCCTCCCCTTTGAAGAAAATGCAGTTGCCTTCGACAGGTGCACCGCATTTCGACAAAGAGCAGATACTACTCAAATCTGCTAGAAGCTCCATCTTTCAGCAATATTATGCAGATTGCCAACTCCACCAACTCACGGTTTCCATGCTGAAGAGCAGTGAAAATGGAAGGCCATCAGTGCAACGATCCTCATCTTCGTCCTCATCATCATTATCAACATCAACTTCAACACAATTATCATCCCCACCATCATCATCACCATCACCAACAATGACAGCTATGGCCAAAACTATGCTCGTCTCGGAAGAGCAAGAGGCAGCATTATCCCACCTCCTCTCATCCAAAAGCCTCATCGAGTTCATAGCTAGGGTCCCCTCATGGGCAGACACTCAGAAAGAAAGCGGCATGCCACAGAGGCAGCAAAGGGCTTTCTACTCACACCAAGACTGGCTGCATCATCGCAGCTCATTGCGGCACATACGGCACTTGCTCTCGAGCGGGTCGTCGAGGGTTATCCTGTCGCTCATACCGCCGGTTTTCACAGTTACAGCCATCTCTGTTGTCATTGCGGCATACAATACAGCGGTAAACCTAAGCGTTCTTCCGCCAATTTTTCCTCTTCTGCATGCAGCATCGCTACCGTATGAGCTTACGGCCCCGGCCATCGCCTTGATGCTGGTTTTCAGAACCGATGCCTCATACTCACGGTACGATGAAGCAAGGAGGACATGGAACAAAGTGCTGAGTACAACAGAGGACTTCGTGCGACTATCATTGCAGTTCATCCAGAACCCTCAAGACAGGGACCTGCAAGTCTCACTTCTTGCTTACATTATGGCTTTTCCTGTATCACTCAAGGTACCTCTCTCTCCCTGCATGCGCAAATGTGCTTACAACATACATGATGAGCATGCATTTAGGCATTCACATCTGTATATACATGCATGTAACCATGATCCCCCCATGCATACATGAATGCTGCATGTATGAAGTAATATCTCTTTTGACACTTCCATGTGCCTTAACTAGTAGTGCCATCTCACGTATGGTGCGGACGAAAGGAAAGACCTGCAGCATCTACTTGGAGAGGATGATCTCAAATTCGTCCTAGAATCACAGCACCGACCGCATTGCTTGATTCAGCTCATGTCTCAGACGTTGTGCCTGTTGAAGCTCGATTATACAGAAAAAGAACAACTAGTAAGTAAGCAGTGAGGAGCATTAAATATTAATAACAGGTGATATGTTATCTTTATGTAGAATATGTATGTATGTGTATGTATATAGAGTTAAGTGAAGACATCTATACATACATATATTTTCACTTAACTAGTGCAACAAGTTTCACACCTGTATGATATGTGGGCATGGGGTGGATGGCAGGATGAGAGCATCTCACAATTCATAGCGAGCATCAGCATCTGTGAGAGGCTCATCAGAACTCCTATCCCGTTGTCTTACACCCGCCTCACCTCACGGTTTCTCGTATTGTGGCACTTAACTCTGCCCATCATCCTGTGGGATTCCTGTGACTGGTTGGTGGTCCCAGCAACATTTTTCAATGCAGCCACATTGTTCTGCATTGAGGAGGTGAGCTAATTTATCTGAATTTGATTTTGGGACTAAAATGAACACAATATAACTAATGCATGTAGGCAATTTTCAAGAGGAAAGGGAAACTTTTGCATATGGTACATTATATTGCAAACATGAAAATTCCCGGCACGGCATAAATTAGACACATTAACAGAACAATAGAGGATATGGCTCTCTATTTATCTTTTTCTTGTGAACTTGGACCTTCTTTAATCCTGATCTGCTCACCGATAAGTCTTTCAAATTTGCTTATCAATATTTTTATCTATTCCTCTAAATTGATCAAACTGTTGTCTATGTATGGATCCAAATTATTTATACAACAATGTCCTATTTACAAAACAAACGATTTCGCAATCCAGCAATTAACTACCTATGGTACTATAGACAGTAGGACAAGGTGTATTTATCAGCCCTATTTTTCAATACTTTTGTTAACATACACAAGGGTGTGCTCCTGTAAAGGGAGTATTCACAATTGATTAGAGAAAGGGTAAGTTCTATAATGGAAAAATATAGTGAACTTACTAGGGTTTAAGATTGGGTCCATGTATATTTGTAGGCTTCTTTTTCTTAATATTGAACATGTAGATTAATGTTATATTTGTTGCTACTAGTATATTTTCTTTATCCACTTACATCTGCATGTGCTTAGGTAGTTGCCTATCTTTGAACTACTTATTTACTAGTTATTTAGTCACATATGTATCTATTTATGGTATGCGTCTACTTATCTAGCGAGCTAGTTGCATATATATCCTTCTACCCACCTTCCTATCAATACTTTTGAATGTAAATATATACTTTGTTGAGATCTATCAATGTTTCTACAAGCTACTAGCTAACTCCAAGAGATATGGACCCATGGTTACACCTACTCCACATACATATTTTCTTCCTTTTAGGATACCTACCTTTTCACCTAGCATTGAAGCACTTCGTTCACATTAATTTCACCAAGAGATCATCTTCAGCTAGTTGCTAGGTATACTGGTCATTCCATTCTTCTACCAATAGACATACAAAAAAGGTGTGGCTAGAGAGGTATACATTTTTGAACTGACAACTTTTGATCTATGCACCATTCTAAAAGAGAATTTTGAGCTAAAGATGGAACTAGATGTGGTAGATGATTAAATTGTTTCAAGCATGGTATTAAACATGCAAACTAGCTATTTCTTGCAACCTTCTAGTGCATTGATCAACTTGGTAAAAACACGTTTTATGTGATTAAGGTTTTTGATCTAAAGATTGATTGATTTATTTTTGTGTACAGGTTGGGGTTATAATTGAAGAGCCATTTCCAATGCTTGCTTTGGATAAAATGATTGGCCTTGTACAAGAAAACATATGGGACATGTTAAGATCACATCAGAGAGCAAAGGATTATGTTTGTAACAAAAGAACAACAAAGGATAGGAGTGTCTCATTTTGGAGAGGATAAGCTAGTTAATGTTAAAGAATAGAGGCGACACATGTTTATAAGCTCTAGAGATAGAATAGAAGCTTTGATAGGTAAGAGTGAAGTCTATAAAGGCTCTTAAATTGTAAATAGCATGGCATATGTTAATGTAGGAGAATAAAGCATATGAATATAAGGATACCAAGGCTCTCTTGCAGATAAAAGATGTAGAACATGCTTTTTAGAACTTGTCTTCTTAATTCAAGCACAGATCAACATCTTGCTGCGAGAAATAATTTCTCTTGAGAAAAACATTGTTGTGATTACCTCTATTAAGCTCAATTGGGTATTTAAACACTGATTAAATGATCCACACTCATGAGATATAGGAATTCTGAAATGTTTTTATGTTAAACCTGGAGGTAAACTTAATCATATCCTTAAGAGTGAACATATATCACTTATTTGCTTTATAGTCTTAAGTTGGTTGAAAATATTGGAAAGTAAATTTGATATATGTAAATGATCTTTCCAAAATCGGTGTTTTTTGTGGATTTTCTAATAGTTCCTAAGGAGATTTTGTGGTTGAAATTATTGGAAAGTAAATTTGAATATATGTACATGATCTTTCCAAAATCCTTGTTTTTTGTGGATTTTCTAGCAGATCTCAAGGAGATTCACTAGTAGTACCGAGGAGAGGAGGATGTTATCTATATTTGTGTAATATATGGAAACAACCCTAAAATAAGTGTAAAGGAAGTCAACATGGCCCTTTAATGAAGTTTACCCATCTCTAACTAAATAAATGCACAAAATAAATTTGTATGCCTTTCTCCCTTCTCCTCTATGCCATGTTTTAACAAGTCAATAACCCCTTCATATAAACCGTCTTTACCAACCTCCCCCCTCCCCCCCTCCTCGGCGCCATGTCCCCACCTTAGACTCATGTATTACCTTATATATCCCAAGTTACAAGTACCCTAGTTGAAATCCATAGATAATACCCATAAAAGAATTTATTGTGGTCACATAGGCAAATGGGCAACGGCATCATTATGGTGTTGAGCCTCTTTTTAATCAAATATTATAGTTAAAATTTTAACTCCAATAGGCCACCCATGTGGGGAGGATGTGTGGTACTCAAATTGAGCCTTGCACTCAACCTTTTAATACTTCTCCCCAACCATGCTTAGTAAACGTTGATGACTTACGAAATTTCTTGGAAACCCATATAGCTTGTAAACATAATCCACAAAGGATTGTGTTGAATTGAAATCCTTATCCTAGGCTTGGTAGAAATGACACAAAGAGGGTTGTTGAATTGAAGTCTTTATCCATGGGCTTCATCATAGACTTCATATGCATTTCAATTGGGAAAATCTCAAGATTTGCAAATATCACCCTGGTTCAGAGTGGATACATCAAGCATGTTTCACAAAGCAAAGACTACATTGAGTACAAATATTCTAGGTTTTGGAATGTGGGGATGGTGGTTGTCATATGCCTATCACCCTTTAAATTGTTTTGATGTTTTTTTTTTTGGGGGGGGGGGGGGGGCACTATGCAATCATGTTAATATATAACGTGAGTTCAAAAGGAGAGGTTTTAAAATGCAAAAAAATTAGACAATTTAACATACATACATTAAAATAAAGGGTTTTGATATTCAATTTTGAAAGAATTTCTTAAAATACAGGGCTGTTTTATTCATTCCAACATGTCAAAAGATTGAAGAGTTTTTTTAATACCCCATGAACACACGTTATATATAAAGGTACTGAACGGTGAAATCCCCGAGTTTAGAGAATGCCCACTCATTTTCAATAGAGGCCAGGTCCTACTCAACCATTGCTAATTTTTCCTCTTATTATTCATGTTCTTGGGTGAGAAGAGCTTTGGGTCTTTTCTTTTAAAAGCACTCCTTTTTGTCTGTTTCAATTTGCCACAAAATATACACCTTATGCGTGATTGTGTTTTATGATCCTTAGTTTGAAATAAGTCTTGCTATTACTTTTGACCTTATATTTTGCGTTTTTAGTTCCGTAGTGGATAGCCTTTTCCATGGTTGATTTTGCTTTTGTGAGAGATTTCTCTTCTATCCTCAAAGCTTCACTTGAAATAAATGGTGTGTGTGTATGTGTGTGCGTGCTTGCATGCACATGCTCGTGATATAAATGATACTTACATACACATATGATAATGGTGGCACTTGATGGTAGCTTCGCTAGATGCCCAATTTTTAGTATGATAGTGTTTTTCACCATTAGAGACCAGGTTTTGTGCACTTATTGCTACAATTTTTGGCAATAGTACCATTGCATCTTCCATTTCCTCTTTTGGTACGGTATCAAAGCTCCAATGGGTATGCATTCTTGGAGCTTGTATTTTGGAGTTTTCTTGGTGTGAGCAGGAGAAGGTTGATGGGTTGGTTTGTTGTCAATGTGATTATTATGCACAAGTTTGGAGCCTCTTGTTTGAGGATCAATTGCCCGGGTGGCATCGACAAAGTGGAGATCACTTGTTGATTTTCCATTCCTTTATCTTGAAGGAGGTTGGATGGACTCTTTCTTGAAGAAGTCGTAGCCGATCTCCTACTTATCTTTTCAAAAGTCATAACTATTGATGACACGTCGCTCATGCTAGGAAATATGACGTAGCTAAGTAGATAATTGAGTAGTTCAGAGAGAGAATTTTCACACGAGAGATTATAGAGAGAGAGAGAGAGAGAGAGAGCACACAATTTACGTGGTTCACCGAATGTGGGCTACGTCCATGGGAAAACAGCCACTCAATGGCTTTAGTACTTCAAAACGATAAGTAAATTACAAAGGGATTATACCCTTTTGGAGCTCCCGCTTTGCTTCACTCTCACCACCTCACATCAACTTCACAATGCACCACAATGCTTCACAATCCTCAAATCCGTTTTTGTGTGTAGAAGAGGCCTCCTTTTATAGGCCAAAAGGGTTACCCTCTCTCATGAAAGGTAGGCGTGTGTAGCCGCCCATGTGTTGACAAGTCCAAATTGGACCCTCCAATCCGCCCATGTGTGGCCGCCCTTGACAAGACAAGTTCGCCTTTGAAATCGGCCACCAGCCATTGGCTACCGGCCATGCACTGGCCAACCGGCCAAGCGATCGACCACCGTCTGGCCATAATATTCTGGCAAGAAAGAATATTTCGACGATGAAAATTTTGGTTTTCGACGAGTGATTTTCCTTCACGTACGATGGCTTCTCCTCATAATGGGGGCTTTACAAATGTGCATTTTTAATACAGAAAATTACAAGGGGTAAATCAGGCTCCATACTTAACAGCTCAATAAATTTGACAGTAAAATTGGCTATTGCAAACATCCGTCAAGCTTGGCACCATACACATCTTTGCCCGCCATGCTTGAGAAAAGAAAATTCCCAAATACTTGAAAAACCTACATATGAGAAATTATAGAGGTGAATTGACTTCATTCGAAGGTTTTTACCCTAAATTTCCCTAACATTCATAGGTTTTCTTACCTAGAAATTTATTATTTAGAGGACAATCTCTAAATTTATAGGTTGGATTTTTCCAAACCTAGATTTCTTTCGAGCATAACTTTGTGGTCTTCTACAACAAGGAGCTAAAAAGTCCCATAAAAAAATTAAGGTCAAAATGGTGGCGAATAAATGAGAGAATCAAACAGTTTTTGATACTTGGTAGCATTTCCTTAGCATTTTATTGTAGGGGCATACCGTGATAACTTGGTGTTTGGATACATTAAAGGCCAAAACCATCGATACAATAACCAAATTATTATGCTTGGTAGCTCATTGAGTCCACCCAATTGTGTACATTAGTTTTCATCGGCATGGGGTTTTCAATATTAAAAAAGTACATAAGTTTATAGAAATTCATTTACATGAGGGGTATTTAAATACAAACAAGGTACATAAGTTTATAGAAATTCATTTACATGAGGGGTATTTTAAATCTAGTTCGGAGAAAAAGTCATAAAGAAAAGGGCGCAAGATTATTCATTTGAAATTCATCAGTAAGAGAAAAATGTACAAAACATTATGTTTTAAGGGGTATTTAAATCTAGTTTTGGAAATATTTTTTAAGGAAAAGGTCAATTTTAATGCACGTGAAATTCATCGATAATGGGTTTTCTAATGACCACTTGAATGCACATTGTATATAGGTAGATTATGTATGGTGCATTTGTTGGGATTGGCAACATCAACTACCATTGAATAGTCATACCATGCAACTTGATGTTTAAAGCCATTGTAGTAGAGATAGGATCACAATCATCCATCCTAAAGCGAGCATGGAATAGTCATACCCTCTACGAGCATCGAAACCAAGAAAATCTAAGAGAGAAGGGGACGCGAGCTTTCCTAGAATAGGGAACTTTGCATGCATGCAAGGAGGTGTGTCGCCAAGGAGCTTTGAAGGAAAACGTAAAGTGGGGGCCTGTGGGCACAACACCTTGTAGACACAAGGTTGAACTCAACATTGCACACAAGTTTCTCTTGAGGTGCACACTCTCAAAGATTTTGTCTTGGTTGTCTTTTGGTGTGGTCTTCCTCTTCCTTGTGTGGGATGTCAAGTGATGTCCTAAGTCCTGCCCTCAAAGAAGTAGCAAACATGGTGGGTAACTCGATATCCACCCCATAACATATGATGCCCTTCATCCTCACCATTATTCTCTATTGCACACGGCGACCTCACATAAGCATCCGCTACATAATGATAATGACAAAGCTCAACATGGATGCATGCACATTGCCCTATGCAGATTCGTTCATGGCCACTACATTGTGCGTATAATGTGTGTGTGTGTGTGTGTGTGTGTGTGTGTGTGTGTGTGTGTGCGTAAGATAGGGCATAAGAACTCCAACAAAACAAGGTCTCTCCCTCTCTCTTTTTCTCATCTCCTCTCATGTACGCACACAAGCTCTCGTAAGCGTACTTTAATTGATACGAGATTTTTTAAAGCTTGGTTGGGCTTGTGTCCATTGCAAAGAGCTTCTATGCTTGAATGGCCCATCATTAGCTTGGAAGATCTTCATTGGGTTTCACAATATAGGTGGAGGTTTTTTGTTATAGCCCTAAGTTGTCTACAAAAAGATATGATCTAGGAAGCCATTGGATAGAAGATCACATGAGCCTTCTTGAAAGATTCTGTAATCTTCTCTCTAAACCACTTCCAAATGAGCTAATGAAGCAAAAGTTACCAATGCCACTTGAATCTCCTAGTGTAATGGACAAATAGGAACAACGTCCAAAATAAGCACTACCTCAATGTTGCATAACCTCCCCAAAGAGTATCAAACCAACGATGCAATCAAGTCCAAGTAGCCGACCAAAAGATGTTTGAGTAGAAGTGACTTATCACAGTGCTAAAGATGGTGATGTATAGCATTTAAAGCTCAAAGTTTAAAGTTGGCAACTACAAGTAGTGAGAAAGTCATGTCTCAAAGTCGTTGCTTCCCCCATGGTTAAGTCCTCTTTGCCTTAAGATTCATCAAAGAAAATGCAAGTAAAATGTAAGCATCCAATATAGAATTACAAAAGAAAAACGCAGTAATAAAGAAGTGATTTAAAAAACTTCAAATCCTCAACAGTTCATGAAATTACACTAACAATCATCCTAGATGAAAGTCAACAAGAAGCTACTTTAGTGGATAAGCCTAAAGGTAAAGCTATCTTCCAAACCCCTCACCCTACTATAGTACCACCTACGTCATTGAAAAGCAAAGTACTACATGATGTGTAGCCAAAATTTGGAGCATACTTCGCAAGCCTTTGCTTCAAGGAAAGACACATGTCATGTCTACTACATTAAGCATACAAAATCACCCTAAGAAGGTGGAACTCAAAGTGATAAACCAAGCTAAGATGTGGTAAGAAGTATTTCTTTGTTAACATTGGATGGCACCTTGTGATGCTTGAGAGGAATTTGCATAGTCTTCTTGTCTCCTCTAGAAAAACAAAGTTGTGAATTGAAGGATCATTGGTGGGACAAGTAGAGCCAATGGTAGCCTCAACATCTTCACAACCACAAGCTCCATCACCTTCCTACTATTATCAACGCCACATGCAAAGAAAAGGGCAAAGAAAAAATGGAGCTTGCTAATGATTCTGACTTTGGCTCAACATCAATTTTACACGCCCTTGGATCCAATATTCTCACTAAATTTGGCAGCTCTTCTCACATACACTTGCCTCATGTTAGGATTATAACATTTGTAGCATCTCTGCTTAGCTAGATATGCTAAAAATATGCAATTCACTTCCTTCGACTCATTTTTTTCTTTGTCTCATCTAACGCAAGAACATGGCAAACTCACCCAAAATCCCTCATGTAGGAAATTGTTGTCTTAATTCTCTAAAGAGAATAGGTGACCTTCCTTGTGGCCTCGTGTGAGTAACTTTCCATGCCTTCCATTCTAGAACTCTTCTATGAAGCATCCATAGCAATTGAACCGCACTTGTAGCCTTGATCTATTAACCGATGCTAACTCTCTACGATTGTAGGTACGTAGATACTTCTTCAAGTGGATTATATGTCCCATCTTTGTCTAACAATGGAAGGAGACATCATGATTGATTTTATGCATGGTGTCATTGCATGTAGCCACAAACTCATCCTCTTGTATTGCTTCTTTTTTTTTCAAAACACTCTCCATGATAAGTCATATGATTTGTAGCTCCATTGTCCAAGTATTAATCATTTGTATTATGCACCTTTGACATACTGCCTACTACATGGTCCATAGGAAATAAATAACCACTTTCTCTAAGCAATTATATAAGTTAACATCATGTAGGTTGTAAAAGATTTTGTTTCAAATTGACCATAGATGCCACATTGACTTCAATAGCCATCTTTGTTAGGATGTGTAAACCTTCCATGTCCACATGGTGTGGTTATCCCCCTTCCTCTATGATTGTAGTCACTATAACCTTTAGTTGGCACATTCCTATTATCACCTCTTACACCATAGTTTCTACAACAATCATTTCCTCTTCCACCTCTATTGTTTGCATGGCCTCTAGAGTAATCTCGATCTCTACAACTATTCCCTTGTTGAGCTTCACTCCTTCCTAAGAATAAATGATCACCAACTCGTCAAAGATTGAATAGTTTCCTCTCACAAAACTAGTGGTATTTAAGGACCTGTACTCTAGGCCCAAACCATTCAGGGTAACTCAAACCAAGCCATAGTCTCAAAATTCACCATTTTATTCTTGCTAGACCTTCAATAATTTGCTTTACCTCTGTCACATAGTAAGAATAAAATTCACCATTTTATTCTTGCTAGACCTTCAATAATCTGCTTTACCTCTGTCACATAGTAAAAAAGAGACCAATTTTCACACCAAACACAATGTAACCTCTATTTTAAGTGTACTTTCCATGGCTATGTAGTTGTGCTATCCACTCTTGCAAGATCTCACATGGCTCCTTTAGTGATTGAGCCTTCTTTAGGTGTGATATGAAAAAATCATTGAAACATAATGAAATTTGATGCATCACTTCCTTTAAAATCTCCATCCAATTATTGTGCACATCTACTTAACGGCTGTTTTCCATTCCGTGTGTGCTTGAACATCATCTCTATCTAGCCCATTCCAACTTCAATGCAGACTTGTGCAACTATAACATAATCCCATGAACCTTTGTCCATAATGGAATTATCCATTTTATAAAGACCATACACTATAATTAACATCTCTCCAACAACTTGTGCAACTTGCAATGTATAGAAAGCCATGCGGAAAAAAATTGACAGTAAAAAGTGTCCAAAAACCTAATTAAATTGCTCAAGAATTGATAAAACCACTCTCACACTAAAATGGGTGATCACTATCAACACTCCCAACATAAATCTCACTCAAATTGGGCATCAAAAATCATTGTATAAAAGTCCAACTTGGGTCTACCTGCATTGCAATCAATACTCTATCCTCCTATAACACACAATGATATATTTTCCATCCCATAGCCCTAAATGGCATATGAGGTCATTAAGGCTAATTAGAGGCATGCTCCACTACATAGTCCACCTCATCAAAGTACCAAATCGCTCGAGGCAAGGCTTCAAAAAACCATGCTTGACTCTCACAAATTTCTCGGAGACGTTCTTCAATAACCATACCTATACCATAAGATGTTGAATCTAAAAACGGCCTCAATTATTGTCCCCAATCATATGCACTCATCCATAATTGACCCACAATCAATCACATTAAATTTCTTACAAATCACATTCCTATAGGACTATCACTTTTCAAAATGTGTATCATATCATGTGAATTATTTGAACAGGATTATTAATACTCCAGAATGTATACTTTTATGTATACATTAGAGGGGGATAGTGATTTTCTTATATATATATATATGTATGTATGTATATTGGTATTATTAATCATCCCTTGAATGCACGTGATATAGGTACCTTTTGATGACTGACCACCCTGGGAACACAGTGCATATGGAGGCATGTCACTATACTCTCATTCTAGCCTACCTTGCATGTATAACATGTGTATTGATGAAGGCAATGTTGGGGAAGAACACGTGTAGCTTATAAATCTGAAGAAACATAAACCATTTTATGTTTTCATGTAGAATTAGCTAGCTCGTTGCTGCAAAAATTATGACTGCACAATTACACAAATCTGATGTGTCAGATGTGGCCCAAAGAAATTAAGATTGACTACTCACATATTGTAATCCGAGTCCATATATGGTGAAGGCAAGATTTTTGAAAATGGGGCCTTTAAACCCAAACCAATGGGCCTACCCTCACAAAATGTTCGTAAAGAGGTACGCACACTACATGGGGCACCACCTTCTTTTGGGAGTGGAGAAGGAAACCAATCAAAATAACACTTGCACTCACCCACTCAAGCAACACACTTTGAAAACCCCTTACTCTATATACACTTTGGACACTTGACACCATCAACGATTATGCAACCCAATGCCGTGCATCAAATGAAATATGCAATTCGTGGAATAGCATTCACCTTCTCCCCATAAGAATACCCATGATACATCCAAACTCCTCCTCTCTCAAGCACTCATCAAAAAATCATGCGCACAAGTCTTGCCTCTCAAACACACAAGAGAATCACCTACATCGAACTAACACACTTTGCATAGAGAGCTCACCTCCATCTATGCAATGCCATGACACAAATAAAATCACCATGAGAGGTAGCCACATGCATATGTAATGAAGCAAAAGAGAGTTGGAGTGAGAAATTTCTTTAGACCAATTGAATAAGTGTGGAGAAACAAACCAATGGTAAATTGATAATAGAACACTTACTTGATTTCTCGCACACCTTTTAAGGGGAAGACAGACGCTGATTAACCATCACGAATTGCGACACTTGAATGTTTTGAAGATGATTTAATGATCATTAACATAACCATGAGAGAGATCATGATGTATTTACAAGTTATTGAGGTGCTACAAACGATTTATTGGGTTGATGGAGTAAGAGATTGTAGAATAGAAAGAGTGGAGGATAGAGTTGCACTTCCTCCAAAGAGGAGGGTTAGGAGCGAGGATGTGAAAGAGGGAGAGTTGGGGTTTTCTCTACTATTGATCAAGAACAACATGAAGTTGAAAATATAGGTGTGTGTCTTTGAGTCTCTCCAAGGGGGCTATTTATAGTTGTGTAGGAGTGGGATTATGCTACACTTAATTAGGGTGAGTGATTAGCCCTAATTAAGTGTCCTTTGACCACTCATTGAATATTGGACATAAAATGGACTATTTATTCATCAAAAATATCATTTTAGACCGTGAAGGCTCCATAGGGGTGCATAATGTAGGTGGGACCCACCATGAGGCCCTACGAGTGGCTCCTGCGGGGTATCTCAACTTGTCTGTCTTGGCATTTAGAAAGCATCTTTAGGTTGGTCCCATCACATGCAAGTGACCTTGAACACTCATTGCTCTTCTAGAAGATGAGTAGGGGCAAAATAAGATCTCACCCTCTTGATTTACTTGATTTACAGTTCCTTTTTGCTACGAATCTGACAGATTTACACTATTTTGACCATAACTTTTTACTTGTAGCTCGGAATGACATGCTTCAAAAGGCAAATTTGACCTTCTCAACATGTTTGATATGAATTTGGACTATTCTTCACGCCCATGCACCAAGGAATTCGGTTTGGAAGGTCCACACTAGGCTAGGGAACCTTTTGCTTCCAAGTCTTCTTGTATGGGCCCTTTGCTTGTATGCATCCAAGGGGAATCATGCTTTTTTCAAAAGGGTATGATGCTTAAACAAATAGAGGAGGGCCAAATATTATTTTCTTGTGAAAATAATATACAATTTGAGTCTTTTTGAAAGGAGAAAAACTATATGTATATTCTTAAGAGATATTGGGCCACCTATGTAGGGGGCATAGAAGACTTATAGAGATGGACCATAATCTTTGGTAAAGACAAGTGGAGAGTTGATTTTCCTTGGTAATTTATCTATATGGGATGAAAGATGGATATATTATTTTTCTACTACTAATTTACAAGAGGTAAGAAAGTTTGGGGGTAGATAGTTGGTTATTGTATGCTTAATTTTATTTACAAAGCAAAAAAGAAAAGGGTGGTAATATAAATATATGACTAAGGTAACATTTTTGGGAAGAGTACAATGTATGTATCGCCACAAAGGTTAAACGAAGAGGGGGAATTTACTCTAGATAACTTAATAGCGTAGAAAAATATCTACATATGAGGAAGAGGACGTTGAGTAGGCTGAAAAATGTTGCAAAAAGATGGTTACCATTTTATGCCACTCATATTAGCCCTCCCCCAAGCCTAGAGATATTCATATCTTTAGGAGGACGGTGTTGCTTCTTTCTCTTCTTCTTCTTCTTCTTTTTTTTTCCTTTTCCTCTTTTTTTTTTTAATAAAATAGGAGGAGCGACATGCACTCTTTTACTCCATTAGACCTGTTTTTCATTACCTCAATCCCATAAATCGGAGATGGGAGGGTTGCCTTGGGTATGTTCAGATTCCAAGGCTGGTTCTTCTTTGCACATCAAAGCTTTAAAAATAGGTGGAGCATTTGCCAAGCCGAAGGGAGCCATGCCAATTTGGAGCTTAGACGATGTAGGTAGATGACTTCCTATCAACGGATTGATACGTTGAAAGTAGGGCTTTAATCTCCATCCATTGACTTTGGTCTTTTGGAGTTTTTCTGATAAATCTGCTAATCTATAACTACCATTCCCAAACTTTGTTTTTTTCATGAAAGGTCCCTCCCATCTTTGCAAAAACTTTTTGTCAAGTTGAGTATCAAGTCGGTTATCATAGCGAAGAACCAACATACCTTCCTTCAATCCTTTCCCCTTGAGCTTCTTGTTGATTTTGTCCCTTTGGCTTGTCGCTTTGGTGATGTAGTGATCAATGGACTCTTCTCTATCTAGCTCAAGTCGTTGGAGATCTAAGATCCTTTCATGTAGAACCTCTTTTGGTTTTTTTGCCACTCTTGCAAGAATGCGCAAGCTTGAGAGCTCTACCTCAATGGAGAGAAGTGCCTCCTGTCCATAAACTAAATGAAAAGGGGTGAATTGGGTAGATACCTTGAAAGATATCCTATACGCCCAAAGAGAAGCCGTCAAATGGTGATCCCAATCATTAGGCCGGTCCACAACCTGCTTAGAAATGATCTTACATATCATTCCATTCACTTTTTCCACCAATCCATTGCATTGAGGATAGTAGGGTGTGGAATGCAGGTGTTTCACTTTTAACCTCCTCAAGAGATCATTCAGAAGGTCAGCCCTAAAACCCGGGCCTCGATCTGATAAGATTTCTAGGGGTGTTCCAAACCTACTACAAATATGATCAAAAATAAACTTTGATACCTCTTCAGCTGTGATTCGGGTTGTGCTTGTTGCTTCCGCCCATCGTGTCATGTAGTCAACACCCATGATGATGAAAACCTTCCCTGTAGAAGTACGAGGTAGGGGACCTATTGCATCCACACCCCACTTTTCAAAAGGCCATAAGATATTATTGGGACTCGAGGCTCATATGTTAGTCGTCTATCCCCAACAATTTTGCATTGCTTACATGCCTTACACCAATATTGGACATCACAATGTAAGCTCGGCCAAATAAACCCTGCTTGTAAAATCTTCCTACTTGTAATATCTTGAGAAAAGTGACCACCACAGACATCATCATGACATGAAAGAAGAATTTTCTCTATCTCTTGCACACCTGGTACTCTCCTCAAGACCAAATCTTTCCGTTTGTGATATAAATCATCCCCGATCAACTGGTAAGGTGTGGCCTTCTTAATCAGTATATGTCTTTGCACCTTGTCTAAGTGTTTGGGACACTCACCTGCTTGTAGAAAGAAAATAATGTCTTTTAGCTCCTCTTGACCTTGATATTTGGGTTCATATAGTTTCACACCTCCTACCACCATTTGAAGCTTTTCATTTGCGTGTAAGTCTGCTTCCTTGTTATGAGTTCTCACAATGTGTTGTACCTGTGTTGCTTTAAAACCCTTCATCAAAGCTCTTACACTACTAAGCCACTCAAACAATGTACGATTCTTGCACCTCCAAGTCCCTTGGATTTGCCTGACCACTAGCAAAGAATCACCTTTTATAATAAGTCTTTGTATGCCTAATTCTTTGCATTCTTCTAAACCAAGGGTTAGAGCAACATACTCAGCCTCATTGTTAGAGTGAACATTGAGTAGAGTGATACCTTTTCTAACCATTACCTCCTTTTGTGGGTTCAAAATGATGATCCCCCCTGCTGCTTTGTCTTGTTGGCGTTGATAAGCTCCGTCAAAGCATAAAGTGTGGGCATTATCAATCTCCTTCACTTTGAACTGTTTTGAGCCTTCCTCTCTTTATAGTTGTGATCCTTCCCTTTCTCTCACTTTGTAGGTGAGAATGTCTGCAAGTCCTGCTCTTGTGCTATCTTCTACAAGGAAAGTGTATTCAAATTCTTGGAGTTCAAGCACCCACTTTTCTATTCTAGATGAGAAGCTCATGTGTTGTACTACATATGGTAGATTGTGCTCTAAGGTGAGAAAAACAAATGGCACAGGAAGAAGATACGATTGAAACTTCCTTACTGCAAACAAGATTGCAAAGACCACTTTCTCCATTTCAGTGTATCCCTTCTTGGCCGGAGTCATCACCTTGCTTGCAAAATAGATTGGCCTCATGTATGATGTTTTAGGATCTTTTTGCATCAAAACAACACCAATTGCTTCGAAACCTACACTTGGAGTGACATAGTAGGTCTCCTTTGGATCTAGTGGCATTAGGATTGGGAGAAAGCTAAGAATGCCCTTCACTTCCTCAAAACATTTTGCATGTTCCCTCCCCCATTCAAATGTAGATTGGTTTGCCAACCTATGCAAAGGGGTGATGGCTTCTGCTAGGAGATGCATGAAGCGAGACATGTACCTCACTTTGTGGTTGAAGGTCATTAGCTCCTTAGTTGTTGTTGGTGGAGATAATGACAAAAGGGCCTCTACTTTAGAGGGATCCACTTGAATTCCTTGTGAAGAAACCACATGGCCTAGCAAAACCACCTGAGATTCACCGATATGACACTTCTCTGGGTTGAGTTGTCCCCCAAATTGATGGAGCCTCTCAAACCCCTCTTCAACCTTTTGGCAGTGAAGTGATCTACAACTATAAATACAGAAATCATCCATAAAGACTCTTATAGATTTTCCAAAGAATGGCTGAAATACAAATATTGTGAATCTCATGAAGGTGCTAGGAGCATTGGTGAGCCCAAAAGGCATTACTCTGAATGCAAAACATCCCCAAGGTGTGATGAAGGTGGTTTTTGGTTGGTCCTCTTCTGCTATTCTAATTTGAAAATATCCTGAATACCCATCACACACAGTGTAGCATTCATGACCTGCTACTTCATTCAAAATTTCATCTTGGAAAGGGAGAGGGAAGTGGTCCCTCTTTGTCGTAGCATTGAGGGGTTTGTAATCCACGCAGACCCTCCACTTACCATTATTCTTGGGAGTGACTACAATAGGTGATACCCATTCGGAGTTGGATACTGGATAGATGAAGCCAGCCTTCAAGAGTCGATTCACTTCTTGTAGGAGAGCCTTTTGTTGCACAGATCCTAGTCGCCTTAACTTTTGAGCCACGGGTTTGGTCCCTGGTTTCAATTCAATTCGATGCTCTATTACATCTACACCTCTTATTTGTGAGTAGTCAGTGATAAACAAATTGGGATACCTCCTTAACATATTGATGTAGGACCTCTTCTCCTCACAAGTAAGATCTTTTTCAAACATCTTCTCAAATCCTTCTTCAAGGTGGTGGCATCTTTCATCCCCTCGTGTGTGATTGTCTGTTGGCTTTTCTTTTACGGAAACATCTTGGGTGTTGGCGTTAAATACAATTCCCATTACCTCCAAAGAAGACTCCTCTTCACTGGTTGATGCATTGGTTGATGCTTCCTCATCACTTGAGTAAGGACTCTCCTCCTCGCTCTCTTCATCTGCCGTGGTTTCATAGTTAATATCTAGTTGCTTTCCTTCTCGCCAATCATACACCACCGGTTGACCCTTCTTAAGAATCAAACGACCACTTCTCCATTTTTTATCTGCATTCACAGCAATGAGCCAAGGCCTCCCTAGGATGATGGGATAGCCCTCCCCCTTAGCTGGCATGATATACATATCCACTCATGCATCTATGTTACATACAGAGACTTTTACATTTTCAATGATCCCCAAACACTTCACACTTGAGTTGTTGGCTAGCCTAGCTTGACAATAGAGGACTTTGTAATTTCAAGCCCTAACCTGTTCATTGATTTTTTCGTGATCACACACATTTGAGCTCCACCATCAACATATACATTAGACACCTTTTTACCCCTTATGTAAGCATCCACAATGGGTTCCACATCTTTTTGTAGCTTTGAGGCCACAACCTTAATGGAAAGATTTTCTTTCTTCTTTGGAATTCTTGTACTTACCAACTTTTGCCACTGCCTTCTTACTTTGGCTCATAGGTGTAGAAGTTGAGGCCATGAAATGTTTGGCTTTTGGGTTTGTAAATCCTCCATGATGTTGTAGGGCTCTAGCTCCTTTCCCAATGGGAAGTCATTGATACCAATTTCCCTTCGCCTTGATCTTTTCTTCCTACTACTTTCAGCTTCTTCCATCTTTGACTTCTTCTTCTTGTCCCTTCTGGCTGAATTTGTTCCTTCACTTCTCATGTCTTCATCCTTATCATGTGCTCTTGTGCGTTTTTCTGCCGGCATAACATCAAAGTTTAGAGTATGCTCATCTATTACCTCTTCTAGCTTGATGATGTTGACTCCTCTTTCTTCCTCCTCATGTGGGACGGGAGGTATATTTGCTAGTGGTGGTGGTCGACGAAGGATTTGTGGGCCTTGAGCTAGTTCTTGCTGCACAGTGAGAGGAGGCAGTATAGGGGGATATATCTCTCCCGGAAGTCACCTTGGATGTGGACAATTGTACATTCCATGGCCCATTTCATTGCAATTCCAACATCACAACTCTTGATCTTGTCTTCATTGATTGCGATCCCCTTCTCTTGGTTGTCATTGTTGAGGTAGGCCCTGTACTAGATTCAGAGTGAGGTTCTCAAGCTATTGAGTTAGCCTTTGTAAAACTTCTTGTTGAGAGTTATCTCCTATTTGTGAAGATTGTGCAAGAGGGGCCCAAATTGGTGCTTCCATGGTTTGTGAAGACTCCCTCTCACTCACTTCATTCAAACCCCTTGCTCTATGTGCTTGGAAGTGTAGTTTTCTAAAATTGATGATGGCTACCTCACGTGCTTCTTCGAAGGTGGATGGGAATTTTAGCTCTACTTTAGCCTTTAAAAGTGGATACAAGCCAACCATGAATCTCTCTTTTTTTAGAAAGTTAGGTGCACCACCATGATTTTCTAATGTAGCCTCCCACCTACCCCATAGATTGACAAAGGTTGCTTCATAAGAGGGATAGTCTTCAAGTGATACCTGCTTATGTCCAATAAGACATTTCCATAGTCCTTCAGAAGTATCACCTTGCCCGAACTTGGAGAGGAAGCTTGCTCGCAGTCTCTCCCGGTTGGACTTGATTTGGGGTTGCAAGGTCTCATACCATGCTTTAGCTTCTGTTTTTAGAACCAACGGGAAGGCTCGTAGCTTTACTTCCTCTTGATCTCTCCTAGATATGAGATGTGCCATCTCCAAGTTGTCAAGAAACTCTAGCACATCTTCCCCACTTCTTACATAAAACGTGGGAAAAGAACTTGACCTTTTGTTTAGACTTTTTGATTATTATTTTTTTTCAAGAAACTTTTCTCTTACGGGCCGCACAAGATTGTTGACACTATAAATCTGATTACATTAAAATGAAGATGTACACATCTATTGTTAATTCGTACTTTATCATAGGTAGAATGAATGGATTAATTGAAGCATTGATTTCATTGAGGCGAGTGGATCCAAATATCCTTCTTATGATAGACTGAAACCTAAACTTAGTTGCAATGATTATATGAATGGATTGCCAAGCAATAGGCCTAAAAGGTTCATTGTTTTGATCGTGATTCATGTGCTACTCCTCGTTGTTGGTTTGAAGACCTCGTTCCTTCATATGGCCCTTGAGCACCTCTTCACCACTCCTTGTTCCTAGGAGCCTTTAAAACAAAATGAACACATGAACATCAAAAAAAGTTTCGTAATTCATGATTGGAAGTATAATTGGATTGGGTGATGCCAGTATTTCTCTAAATCTTTCTGCACCAAACATAAAAACAACGCGTTGCTGGAAAAAGACTTTTCTATCTATGTGAACATTTACTCTAATGTGTTGTACAAAATGAAATAGATAGACGGGAACTCCATTGTTCATCACTAAAAAATTGAAGGTAACTTGGAAATATGTTCCTCAGTGGGGGCACCACTTTATGAGGGCGAGCTTTTTGAAAATGGGGCCTCTAAACCCAAACCAATGGGCCTACCCTCACAAAATGTTCGTAAAGAGGTACGCACACTACTTGGGGCACCACCTTCTTTTGGGAGTGGAGAAGGAAACCAATCAAAATAACACTTGCACTCACTCACTCAAGCAACACACTTTGAAAAACCCTTACTCTATATACACTTTGGACACTTGACACCATCAACGATTATGCAACCCAATGCCGTGCATCAAATGAAATATGCAATTCGTGGAATAGCATTCACCTTCTCCCCATAAGAATACCCATGATACATCCAAACTCCTCCTCTCTCAAGCACTCATCAAAAAATCATGCGCACAAGTCTTGCCTCTCAAACACACAAGAGAATCACCTACATCGAACTAACACACTTTGCATAGAGAGCTCATCTCCATCTATGCAATGCCGTGACACAAATAAAATCACCATGAGAGGTAGCCACATGCATATGTAATGAAGCAAAAGAGAGTTGGAGTGAGAAATTTCTTTAGGCCAATTGAATAAGTGTGGAGAAACAAACCAATGGTAAATTGAGAATAGAACACTTACTTGATTTCTCGTACACCTTTTAAGGGGAAGACAGACGCTGATTAACCATCACGAATTGCGACACTTGAATGTTTTGAAGATGATTTAATGATCATTAACATAACCATGAGAGAGATCATGATGTATTTACAAATTATTGAGGTGCTACAAATGATTTATTGGGTTGATGGAGTAAGAGATTGTAGAATAGAAAGAGTGGAGGATAGAGTTGCACTTCCTCCAAAGAGGAGGGTTAGGAGGGAGGATGTGAAAGAGGGAGAGTTAGGGTTTTCTCTACTATTGATCAAGAATAACATGAAGTTGAAAATATAGGTGTGTGTCTTTGAGTCTCTCCAAGGGGGCTATTTATAGTTGTGTAGGAGTGGGATTATGCTACACTTAATTAGGGTGAGTGATTAGCCCTAATTAAGCGTCCTTTGACCACTCATTGAATATTGGATATAAAATGGACTATTTATTCACCAAAAATATCATTTTAGACCGTGAAGGGTCCATAGGGATGCATAATGTAGGTGGGACCCACCATGAGGCCCTACGGGTGGCTCTTGCGGGGTATCTCAACTTGTCTGTCTTGGCATTTAGAAAGCATCTTTAGGTTGGTCCCATCACATGCAAGTGACCTTGAACACTCATTGCTCTTCTAGAAGATGAGTAGGGGCAAAATAAGATCTCACCCTCTTTATTTAGTTGATTTACAGTTCCCTTTTGCTGCGAATCTGACAGATTTACACTATTTTGACCATAACTTTTTACCTGTAGCTCGGAATGACATGCTTCAAAAGGAAAATATGACCTTGTCAACATGTTTGATATGAATTTGGACTATTCTTCATGCCCATGCACCAAGGAATTCGGTTTGGAAGGTCCACACTAAGCTAGGGAACCTTTTGCTTCCAAGTCTTCTTGTATGGGCCCTTTGCTTGTATGCATCCAAGGGGAATCATGCTTTTTCAAAAGGGTATGATACTTAAACAAATAGAGGAGGGCCCAATATTATTTGCTTGTGAAAAGAATATACAATTGAGTCTTTTTGAAGGGAGAAAAACTATATGTATATTCTTAAGAGATATTGGGCCACCTATGTAGGGGGCATAGAATACTTGTAGAGATGGACCATAATCTTTGGTAAAGACAAGTGGAGAGTTGATTTTCCATGGTAATTTATCTATATGGGATGGAAGATGGATATATTATTTTTCTACTACTAATTTACAAGAGGTAAGAAAGTTTGGGGGTAGATAGTTGGTTATTGTATGCTTAATTTTATTTACAAAGCAAAAAAGAAAAGGGTGGTAATATAAATATATGACTAAGGTAACATTTTTGGGAAGAGTACAATGTATGTGTCGCCACAAAGGTTAAACGAAGAGGGGGAATTTACTCTAGATAACTTAATAGCGTAGAAAAATATATACACATATGAGGAAGAGGACGTTGAGTAGGCTGAAAAATGTTGCAAAAAGATGGTTACCATTTTATGCCACTCAATGGGAGAACAAAAAAAAAAAAGTACTTTTTAAAGCTATTTTCATGCATTGTGCAAATTTGCGAGGTGATTGTGGATCTTCAACATGGGTTATGATACCACTTTATAGTGTAGAAATGGAGAAGGCATAGAGCTATGCTATATATAAAGTGTTTAAGATATGTACACACACACACAATCATTTCCATGTAGTTGCTTTAACATGATGCTCTCTCTTCACATTTTCATCATCACTTGTAATATATTTACACCTTATCATAATTTGACTCCGACAATAATGTGTACAATCGTCAACAACAATAACTCTCTAATCTACATTTAAATATAAGCTTAGATTATTCTATGTCTAGGATATATAGCTTTGCTAATATCAAGCCCAGTGGACCAACAATGAGCTTATATTCCCCTAAATAAAAATTATTAAAATCTAGGTATTAAGCAAGAAGTATAATAGGAAAATATTTGAGTAGTTTATATTCTTGGTAGGGTGAATGTGGTCATTTAAGTTACTTATACTCATTTAATTTTTTTAGATCACAAATTCCTTTCTTGAATTATATCCTTATTAGAGGATGTTTTTGTTTTAAAAAAAGTGATCTGAGATTTTGGGATTCTCTAATCATCTCACTAGTTAAGCAATAATTCCTTGATAGATATTAAAAATATAGGGAATTCTTTGAACCAAACTCCTAATGCTTTATAATTCTTTATTCTATTTTTCAACAAAGAAGAGAGAACTAAGGGCTACATGGAAATAATAAACTATAGAATGACAATGAAAGAGTCTCACTTATGTAGGCTTAATCTTAAAATTATAATATTATAACTAATACACTCTAAAGAATAATCTGGTATTCGAAATCTATTCAATCAAAAAACTAAAGTGTGAACGTCCTTTAAAAATAAAACATTTATGCATTTTTTCCTAAGCAAGGTGAGAGAAGGAAAGCAAAACATTAATTAAGCAAGCATGAATTGGATCGACTAATTTTTCTCTAGTTAGTTGTAATGCTAAGCTAAATGGACTATTAAATAAAAAATTAATAGACCATGCATAAGGATAGACTAATTTTTCTCTAGTTCTTTCCAATTCTAAGCCAAATGGACTATTCAAAGAGATTTTTCCATTGATTAGATGAAAAAGTAATCGGTTATGCATGAGCTATGGAAAACCTTATTGAAGCTTAAACTTAACTAAATTATGCCTCCATATTTAATCATGGTTATATTAGTCATTCTCTTTTAAGGAATGATTAAGAAAATTATAAAAATCTCGAGATTATAGCGAGGGAGATTTTGAGAGGAACAATGTACATCCATATTCAATCATGGTTATATTAGTCATTCTTGTTTAAGGAATGATTAAGGAAATTATTAAACCTCAGGATTATAGTGAGGGAGATTTTGAGTAGGAACAATGTGCTAGTAATGAAAAATTGCTACTAACTAAACACAAAATTTTAGAGTATTATATTCCCTTGCTAATCCACTTGAGGTCTTGAAATCAAATGGTTCGGTATAGCCTTCTTTTAGGAGCAATAATCACTTAATAGTCTTATCCCAATTAAGTAGAGGAGGTTCTTAAGAAAATTGGGAGCTTGTGTGGGGCATCCCTACTTGCTAAAATAGGCCCCGAGTGGATCCCACCACCTCCTCGTACTCTTTCCTTGACTTCTAAGCCTTACCTTGGGCTGTTCTTTCTAGCCCTCCCTTGTGTCATGCCTTGTGCTATTATCAAGGAAAACCTTAAAAAATGATTCTGTTTATTATTCAGAATAGTAGGTAGCAATCGCATGCCAGCTACTTCAATCTATATTTTATTAACTGCGATGAGGCATTTGTTCAAATTTCTAAATTTCCTTTGTCAAAGCTGTCATCTCACATGATATGATTATTGTGCATCCGTTTGAAGTGAAAATCCTTCACATAGGCAAAACTCTTAAGGATTTTGAAGGTGTGGCTTGTAGAGATTAGGTTAGGGTGGATGGGTGTTAGTAGCATTCACAGATGAGTAACACAATGTTATTAATCACAAGATCAATTAAAAGGTGGAAACTATATGGATGCTCAAGTAAAATGATAGTGCATTAGATTCATATGATATGAATAATGTACGTCAAGATTTTATAGATAAAAGCTAGGTTGATGAAGGATATAGATCATGGACATTCTTAAATGCAGTGTTTGTGGACTTCATTTAATGAGGTCTTCATGGGTCACAGGAAAGAGATGGTTCGCATGAGGAGGTTTGTCTTCATGGGTCATACGAAAGAGATGGTTCCCATGAGGAGGTTTACCCTAACAAGCTCCCCCTTAAACCTAATCATGGTACTCTTTAGTGATTCATCTAGAGTGTGGTGGTCCACTGATACATCATAGGAGGTTCAACATGATACATCTCTCTATGGTTCAGAATGTGGCCATTTAGTCATGCCTAGGTCCAATTCAAGAGTACATCATAAGCATAATCATAAAAGTGATGAAGACTGTGTTGCTTCATGTGTCATGGTGTTCTTCTTCCTCCTTGACTCCAATTTATGTTCTTCATGGTGTTCGTTACGCTTCTTCATCTTCAACAACTCTTTGGTTCATGTTTTTGTACAGGTCCAGGTCATAGGTTATATGGAGCATATAATCTCTATATAGTAGAGTGATGCTCATTTTATTGTGCATAGGATGTAAAAAGGCTAGGAATTGTACTATATGGAATGGGAGTCTTACCAAATAGAGAGTCTCTCTCTATGGCAGTGTCTAACCCAGATACAATATAATAAAGTGAAAAAGATAAGGTCATAGAATAAATCTCCCCCTTGAGCAAAGCTTCTAAAATGGAAATACGCTCTAGGATTCTACACTTAAATCAGTTGGCTTGATATATACTCGCAAAATCTTGCAATTCCTAAACTTGAGCTCAACCAATAGCTTGAGGAGGAGCAAACCTCGATGAGAGATGAGCAGCCAAAGCAGTAGCTGAACAGCTTGGTTGAAACTTGATGGCCGAAGCTTGGGGAAGAAGCTCGAGGCAAGAACCAGACAAGCTCTAGCACGGGAAAAGGGGCCAAGGTGTAAAACTCTAATTTATTTATTTTATAACCAAAATGGAAAATTACATTGGCGGCCAAAAAGATCTCTGCAGACGATGAGGGGCTACTTTCCTTTGAGCACGTTGTGGCAAGATTGTAGGCCACGAGGGTTGAACAACTAGCAGTTATGGGCAACTCCTTCTTGCCATAGTACGGTACAGATGATGGAAAATTCAACAGATGCTCTCAACAGTAGCAGATGAGTAAGCTTGACGTATTGATTGATGAAGGCACTTTGCAAAGCAAGGGGGGCAAGCTCAATAGCTTGCGCTATGCCAATCCCTTCTCCCCAAGTACGTAGCCTCGGAGGTGGTAAATGTGCAGTGAAGCTGAACGTTGGACGAGTAGCAGTGAAGAATGGAGCAAGGCCTGTTGTGGCTTGAACGCATGTGAACAAGGCCCTTGAAACAATAGCAGTGCTTGTAGGAGAGCAACAAACAGCTGGCGAAGTGTTCGGGCTCACCAATAAGAAGCTACTGAATGAATTAGATCTGATTTGGGTGCGCTTGCAAGAAAATGGTGCAGCAGGTGGTTGTATGAGACGATACAACTAGGGAAGGTGGAGAATATGGTGTGCCTTGGTAAAGCGAAGAGGATGAATCCGGTGGGGAAAAAAAAGGGCAACAGTATATGTAGTTTGGCACGGCAAGGCTGAGAGTAGCCGAGGGCATGTAGGAGGTATATAACAGAGGTCGATAGCGGCATGTACGGGCAGCTTGAGACAATCAAAGCCAGGTAGATATGTTGTAGCTGTCTTGGGCAGAGAGGTTACATGACATAATTGGCTCGTTTAAGCGCGGCAGGAGCCCGGGCATGGAAGAGCACGAATGGATACAATGAGCATGCTAGGAATGGGATTGCAAGGAAAATGGTTGAGAAGACGACGAGCTTGCAAGGGCTCATGTATGGTAGCGAGAGCTGATGCGAGGCCCGAAGCCTAGAGAGAGATGCTTGAAGAAAAGGGCTTGGCACTCCCACTTCACCTTTGATCGTGCAATAGTGCTCCTTTCCCTTTGATGGGCCTCAACTTGCCGAGTTACTTTCCCTTTGATGAGGCCTCAACTTGCATGCAGGAAAACATTAGCAAGTTGACTTCGATGTGTCACTAATGGCAGCTCTAACCATTAAAAAATAAAAAGAGATTATGTACTTGGAGCTAGGGGAAATATGCAATTAATTATATAGGTGAAAAAAAATATTATGCAATTGAAGATGATGCCTAGGATCAAAAGATTAGACTAGGAAATGCTAGTTTTCTTGAGGCTCTGATACCAGTTGTACGGATTAGGTTAGGGTGGATGGGTGTTAGTAGCATTCATAGATGATTAACACAATGTTACTAATCACAAGATTAATTAAAAGGTGGACTCTATATAGATACTCAAGTAAAATGACAATGCATTAGATTCATACGATATGAATAATGTACATCAAGATTTTATAAATAAAAGCTAGGTTGACGAAGGATATAGATCATGGACCTTATTAAATGCAATCTTTGTGGACTTCATTCAATGGAGTCTTCATGGGTCACAGGAAAGAGATGGTTCCCATGAGGAGGTTTGTCTCCATGGGTCATAGGAAAGAGATGGTTCCCATAAGGAGGTTTATGCTAACATGGTTCTCACTAATCAACAGCTAATCAAGAAAAGTGCTTGAATGGAATGACAAGTGTGATATGTAAAGCTGATTGTAAATAAGTGTAGGTTGTCACAATAAGATCTATAATTACACCAACTCGCCGTTTGACCTATATCTACAACAAGTGGCTCCAAATTGATACTAACCCTTCGCTATGCGCATAATCGAGCAAAAAATTGATTTCTATCATTAAAACACATGTTATGCAAATAAATTACTCATTTACCAAGTGTTTGTTTTGCTTAATAAATTACTCATTTACCAAGTTTTTGTTTTGCTTGTCTACCATGTAGCAAGCTCACTTTCCATTAAACCCTTGGGCATTGGTTTATTAGGTGACAAGTTCACTTATGAATGCTTATTCTTCTTTAAAAAATCTTTATGGACACACAAAAATGGTGTTAGCCAAGTGAGAAAATAACCAATTTAGGACATTTGGTAGCATCAACTAGTGTTGAAGCCTTTGTGTTTAGATACATAAAAGGTTTGTTATTCATTGAGAAAATCGACGAATTTATGATAGGCTTGATAGCATCGACTAGCACTAAAGGATCATACCATGCAACTCGGTGTTTATACCCATTAGAGTAGAGATAGGATTATGATTGGTCATACAAAGGCTTCTAGCACCTCTTGGATATGCCATTAGCGAGAGAAAAATATACCCCACTCTAGCTATCAAACTTCCCATCCAAGAAAGTAATAAATTCAACCAAGATCTATCATCCCAAAGTCCTTTATCAAAGTGCCCATAGTCAAGCTTAGTAAAAAGCCCAGTCTTGACTTACGTAGACAATGATAGGCAACACAAAAGCAACATGATTGCAATGGTGTAGTAAATAAGCATTTATGTCATGCCTAAGATATATTGGTTAATAGAGTCATATGCAAGGGCTTTTCTAACCGTTGGAACACTAACAAAGGTGTACAAATATTGAAAGGTTGGAATCCTATGCTCCCTAGTAGCTATTATGCAATCGTTGATATACCTCATATCAACCAAGATTTTCAATAATATGTTGCTTGAGAATATGCTCAATCATTGCATAGAGAGATGAGGTGATGATGTAATGCTTTAATGGTTGATTTAGTCGTAATCACCTCGTAGAATCATCACCACTTAGTGTTGAAAAACACTATTTGACATTTAGACATCAGTTTCCCCTGGCAACTCCCCACTGGGCTCCTCCAGGGTTACTGTCTCATGATTGAAATCTGCAGGAACTGTTGTATCTGCAATGCCTTTTTCCACTTTTTGCTCATGATCAAGCATTGCCTCATTCTTCAAAATTTCTATATCATGTGGTAAGAGGTACCAGCCATTCAATTCTAGGTCCTCCTCATACATATCCATGATCTTTGCTTCTAGCTCTTGACAGGCTTGGACTCTACTCAAGAGTACACTATTCTCTGGCTACAGTTTGGAATAGTCCTAAGCTAAGACTTCCAAATGAGTATTCAAACTGGAGATCCACTGCTCTTTCCAAATCTGAATTTGTTATGAAGATTTCTCTTTTCTCTCCAACTGTGATCTGTAGAAGTCAACAGAGTTTTTAGCGGCATCTAAATCATCTTTGAGTTCATGAATTATTCCCTCTTGCTCCTCAATCAACCTGCTATCTTCTTGACTCCTCTTTGAACACTTTGTAACTGAATTACCTAAGTTTGCAACTGAAATTTTTTCCTCTACAGTACTGAACTGTTGAGTTGTGACTGGGATGCAAAGTTTCTCACCAGATCAAGAGCTTTATAAACATCAAAAATTCCAATTTGTTCACCAAATTTACTACATTGTACTCCCTCTTGCAAGTCTAGTTTGACCTCTGCTACTGGGCTACTAAGCTTCTTTCTTTTGAGTTTTAAAGAAGACTTAGGGAAAAACATTGTAGCAGCATCAGCTTTCAATGTAGGCTTAGGAGTTTCAATGAAAGAATCCAGATCAGTTTCAAACTGATCACCCAAATTTCTCCATAGATCTTCCTCCTCCTATTCTGTTGGGGTAAACTTCCTGTCTTGCTCTTGAGGATCTGCTACCTTCTTCTTCTTTTCTCTGCCTGAGAACTGTCTACTTCATTGTCCTTGTTTCCCTCAAGCTGACCGCCAAATACAGAATCTTTTGGAGATAATCCACCTAGGGTTGTCATACTCATTGCATGGATTTGTAAAGCAATCAAGAATGCTCCAATCTTGGTAGACCTATCCTTCCTCTTTTTATTCTGAAATTTTTTTGAACTAAGCCTTTGAAAAAGCAAATTTGCCCAACCAATTTTCCTTCCACACTCTGCAACATGCAAGAGTGCAAAATTCTCTTTTGAGATATACTCCAGCAAGAACACATACCTTCTCTAAAAACCATTTCAGTTGTTGAAATCTAAAAGGATTCTAAAGTTTGCTGATGGGATAATATCCTCTCTCACCCTTAGCCTGAGCAAATTCTTTGTTCATCAGTGCCTCAGAAGCTCTGCCAACTGAATTGTTTTCCTCCAAGTGAAGATAAAAAACATTAGAGATCAGTTCAAGGCTTAGCAGTAACTACCAAAGATATTCCCCTTTGTGTCCTGTACATGACTCAGAAAGGTCATAAGAGAATCATTGTTCTTCCAGTGCTTCCATGGAAGCTTGGAAAACTGAAGAAGGTTAATCTTCTACAACCACTCTTGATGTGCCAACACAGACAAGTCAAGCTCTTGTCTCATCTCTAGGAAGGTGTAGTCAACTGGACCAGTGTCCATTGCCAATGGAGATGCGTCCAATGGTGTTGAGAGTTCTTCATCAATCACAATATCCTCAGCCACAATAGCCCGAGCTCTAAGCAAAGCCTTCCTTGCTGAACGCCGTGTCTCTATTGCTGTGTGTGTTACCATATACATGTGGTAGTGATGTGTGTGAACACACTAGGACCGCCGGGGCATTTTTTCCCTCTTCAGGAGGTTTTTTCCCCGGAGCATTGTATATACGCCCATCACTCTAGGGCTATCTATCTTTCCATTTTGCATACTAAGTAACACACTCTCTATTGTGTGCCTTGAGCTTCCTTCATCTTCTCCAAGCTTCCTTCATCTTCTCCAAGCTGTGTGTGTTTCTCTGCAACCCTAATTCCAACAATTGGTATCAGAGCAGGTTGCGTCCTCCCGGGCTTAGTCGCCAGCTGCTCCAGCACACGCCTGCTCACTTTCTCCGATTACAGTGAGGTTTGGCGAGTGTTCACAAGTCGACAAATATTTCAGGATAGCTCAAAGAGCTAAGTCTGCTCAGATTTCTAGTTCTGGCTCATTTCGGCCTCCGTTTCCTCTACTAAAAGTACTGCACAGGCTATTTCGTCATTTTGTGCAAAAATTCTGTCAGTGCCGTTTTTTGCATAACAGGTGCCTCATAGTCTTCTACGGTTTGTGTTGTATAGAACGTGTTGTTCCCGCTCCCTTTCTCCCATTTTCGGGCAGTTTTCACATCAGGTGCAGCATTTACCATGGCTGACAACAACACAAATGTGTTCAAGATGTTTGTTGCTGAGGACAGGTTGGATGGGGACAACTACCCTATGTGGGCTTATATAATGCAGCATGTTCTTGTGTCAAAGGGCGTCTAGAACATTGTGCAGGGCATTGATGTACGTCTTGGTTCTGAGGATGTAGGCGATGTTGAGGATGTTGCAGGTCTTGCTGCAAGGATTGCTGCTATTAGAGTTGTTTTGCCTACGGCAGAACAAGCTCGTTGGGGTGTAAAGGATGCGCAGGCTCATGCATTGATTGCGTTGTTTGTGAAGCGCACCATTGTTCCTCACATTCGTTCAGCAAAATCTGCAAAACGGGCTTGGGATATTCTAGCAGGTCTTTATGCAAGCCACAATGAGGCTAAAATTGCTTTGTTGCGTAAAGAGTTGGAGTCAAAGATTATGCATGAGGAAGATGATATGGACACTTTCTTTGCTGGTGTCAAGGATATCAATGAGCAACTTATTTCTGCAGGTGAAGTCATTTCAGACAGTTCCCTTGTGCAGATTTTTCTTGATGCCTTACCATATTCCTACCAGACTTTTGCTAGTACTTGGAGACTGATGACCCAAGGAAATCTTGAAGTTGTCAAGTTTGATTTATGCACATTGTTGTTGCAAGAGTCACTTTCCAGAAAAAACAGAACTAGGCAGTGTGCAATTGAACAGGCTTTTATTGCTTCTCAAAGAAAGAAGGTAACAGCAATGCGGCCACTTCTTATGGTTCTGCTGCGAGTGGCAAATGTAATGGAAATGGCCTATGAACTTAGAGAATAGCGGAATTAAGAGAATTAGAGTGAGCAACTTTGAGAGCATAGATGGTGGACTTAATTGGTAGTAGCAACTTAATCATAACACTTAATTAACTAGGCATGAGCAATACCTTTGCGAGAGAGAGAGAGAGAGAGAGAGAGAGAGAGAGATTTTAGAGAATATGACAACAGTTGAGGACCGGATTTATGTGGAGCCGGTCCCCCCTCCAAAAGGCATTTGTATTATAGATTCTCTCATTAAGAGAGACTTGGTACAATACAATCTTTGTGTTCCTTGAGACCTCTTTGGCATTATGGAGATGGAAGCTTCATATACCAAGCTTTTGCATAATATCAACAATCAATCTTAGCTTGAAAACAATCAAGAACTCGTGAACATCATTAGTCTTTGTGTTCCCTAAATCATTTGAGTGCATGAATATGTATACTTTTATGCATCAACTTGTGCCTAAAGCAGCAATTAATCTACCTTGCAATACAATTAATCTACTTGCATTAAGTAACTAATCTACTTGCAATAAACCATTAGCCTTCTTGCAATAATCATAACATGCACTTTAGAGAAAGCATTAGCTATCCCAAGCCTCAGTCCCAAGACCTCAAACACCTTTGAAGGTGGAGAGAGCTAGCAGGGAATGAGGGTAGGGAAGAGGAAGAAGAAGTATTCCATAGGAGAAAGAAATAATTCCTCACTTATCATCACTCTTCTTGCTTAGCATACATAATAGCATTAGTAATGAAGATGGAAAGCTTAAGCATTGAAGCATAGCTCTTGGTTGGATTTGCATTCCATAGGCAAGAGTGTTGGTGTAGGCTCTCAACTTCTCAAGGAGCTTGGAGAAGGAGATGGAGCTCTTGCACCTTGCCTAGCACACAATGAGAGTGTTTGTGAGTGTGTGTGGGTGAGTATACCCCCTAAGCAACCCCCTAGCTTGCTTGGGTCGACCCCCCCTTGTAGCTCATGCTTGAAGCTCATTGGACCCCTCCAGGCCTAGCCAATCATAAGCAGGAGGCATTACAAGCAGCAAGGGTAGCCTTGAGACAAGTGTCCCCCTTTCCCCTTTGAGAGAGAGGGCTAGATAAATGCAAATCGATTAATAAATCTCCTAAATTATCATTGGACCCCTTGGGTGGCCAACCAATAGGCTTCAGGCACACAATGAGGGCAACATGAGGAGGAACTTGACAAGTGTCCCTTTTGCTTTCTTTGTACCATGCATGCCTTGTGTGAGTGTGTGGGTGTTCTCTCTCATCCCCCCTCATGTAGGGCTCGCCCCCTCCTTGTAGGGATTGAATCTTTGACTTTTTGACACCTCAAGCCCTCATGCATAGGCCCAGTTCCCACCACAATCTTGGCCCTTAAGCACTTTAAGCTTGGGCTGGGTTCTCACCTCAAGTGCAACCCTAACATCTCAAGCATGTCAAGCACCTCAAGCATCTCAATCATTAAGCACCTCAAGCATCTCAAGCACCTCAATCATCAAGCACCTTAGTCATCAAGCAGGACAAGCACCTCGAGCAGGGTCGGGTTCCCGCGCCTCGAGCTCAGCCCTAGCTTACCTAAGGTCAAAGGACTTTTACACATATTATTGGAGGTCTTCAATGAATCTAACCCTAAGGTCTTATGCTCCATTGGTTAGCCTTGCTCTTTGATAGACCATCTCTCATTTTGGCCCCTTTACCATTGGCCCTTTGTTGAGATATATCTATAAGCACATGTCTATATCTTAACCCTTGTTCCCGTTTATTCTCCCATTAAGTGATCAGTTTAATATGAGAAAATCATTTGGGTTGGTTAGATATTAGTTTTTATGACACAAAACTTATGTTCCTAATGCTTCTACTGGCAGCAATTCGTCTGGAAATTCTGGTGATAAGGGCAAAAAGAAGATGTGTTGCCATTATTGTAAATCTAATAATCACTTGATCAAGTCGTGTCCTAAGTTGAAGGCCAAAGAGGCTAAGAAGAAAGAGGGTGGTTCCACTGCAAATGCTCATTCCACTACAAATGCAGCCATTGTTGAGTCTTCTGTGAAAGGAGACTGTGTTGCTGATGTTGATACATAATGGGATTTTAGTGCAGAGTGCACTTACAGTCCTGCTGTCCATGATGCATGCTTGTCAGTTGCTGCAGATTCACATGTGTGGTATTTCGATAGTGGTGCTACAAAGCACATTACCTCACATCGTGAATTGTTTACCTCTCTCGAGTTTGTCCCTCATGGGAATTCAGTCACTTGTGCCAACAATGCCTCTTATCCGGTTCAGGGAGTTGGAAAGATTGTGCTTACTGCTGCAAACGGCAGTTCTTTCACACTTGTTGATGCACTTTATGTACCTGGATCAAGAAGAATCTCTTGTCTGTATCCACACTTGCTAGACTTGGACTTGTAGTCAAATTTGTGGATGCCAGATGTACAATTCATGATCTCAGTTTTGGTGATGAAATTGTTGCATCTGGCCTTTGTGTCGTGGCCTGTATAAGCTCACTTTGTATGACAAGTGTGGACAAAATTTTGCAAATGCCGTGGCAAATTCAAGGGCTATTTCAGATGCAAAACTAGGGCATGTACGTTTTGGTCATCTGAATTTTGCAAGTTTGCTGCGTTTGCAGAAATCTGATATGGTTGCTTCTTTGCTGCCTCTTGAAGCACCTGTCAAACATGTTTGTGAAGGTTGTATTTTGGGTAAGATGCAGCATTCTAAGTTTCCAAAGGATGGTTCAATTCGGCCACATACAGGTTGCAGCTTGTGCATAGTGATGTTTGTGGGCCCATGCAAACTCCGTCCTTGGGCAATTACCTTTACTTCGTGACTTTCATTGATGATTACTCCAGGCATGCATGGGTATTTCTACTTAAAGCAAAGTCCGAAGTATGTGCTTCAAACAATTTCTGGCTATGGCTGAAATGTCTCAAAATGTACTATGGGCACCCTCCATTCCGATCGAGGGGGGGAGTATATGTCTCATGAATTTAATGCATTTTTGGCTAGTCATGGGATACAACACCAATGTACAGTGCCTTATACACCTCAGCAAGATGGTGTTGCTGAGAGGAAAAACGGGTCATTGACGGAAATGGCACGATGTATGGTCAAAAGTCAAGCTTTGCCGCATTCTTTTTGGCTTGACGCCATCATGTGTGCCACTTATGTACTAAACAGGTGTCCTATGAAAGCTTTGCAGTCTTTTACTCCATACGAAGCATGGAATGATAGAAAGCCTTCTATTGAGCACATGCGTGTTTTTGTTGTTTGGCATATGCTTTGGTGCCACAAACACACCGCAGAAAATTGGATGATAAGGCTGTCAAATGTATTTTTGTTGGTTATAGTGATGAAACCAAAGGTTACAGGTTATATCATCCGCAAACAAATCGTATTCTGGTTTCACGAGATGTAGTGTTTGTGGAAGATTTTGTTCAGCCCTTGTTGTCATATACTAGAGACAGTAATGTAAGCTCACATGACATTTATGACACTTTGTTGCCTCTTTTCAGTGGTGGAAATGAGAACGTAAGTTCCAATGACGCAAATGTACAGCCTATGGGGGTTTCTGAAAATGTTACACATCAGCCTATTACTGATGCATATGTACATGATGTACTTGATGAGGAAAGGGCTGAAAATGAGCAGGCTAGAGGTATGCCAAAATGGCTGGTGCACACTTTGCGTGACAGTAAATTGGATGCACCTTTGTCTAGTCGTACTCGTTCAGGCTCTCACCATGCATCTTATGCATCAGATTGTTATGCTTTGGCTGTGTCTAGTTTACATGATGTTGAGGAGCCTCTATCTTTTGATGAAGCATAGAATTCAGAAAATTGGATGGCTGCCATGCAATCGAAATATGATGCACTTATAGAAAATGACACATGGACTTTATGTGATTTGCCTCCTGGCAAAAAGGCCATTGGTACGAAGTGGGTTTACAAGTTGAAACGCAAGCCGGATGGTTAAATCGATCGCCATAAGGCTCGACTTGTTGCAAAGGGTTATGCACAACAAAAAGGCATAGATTATGAAGAGACTTTTGCTCCCACTTGTCGTATGACTACTGTGCGTTTTCTATGTGCATTGGCAGCTCATTTTGGTTGGGATGTACATCAATCAGACATTGTTACTGCTTTCTTGAATGGTGACATATTTGAGGAAGTTTATGTAACGCAGCCTCGTGGTTTTGTCATAAAAGGACAAGAGGACAAAGTGTGTAAATGTAAGAAGTCTTTGTATGGGTTGAAGTAATCTCCTTGTGCTTGGTATGAGAAAGTTGACACTCATTTGGTCAAACAAGACTTTCGTAACAGTCCAACAGAAAGCACATTGTATGTAAAGCGTGAGGGTGATGTACTTCTCATTGTGGTTCTTTATGTCGATGATTTGTTGATCACTGGACCAAATGAGAAACATATTGTTGAATTTAAGGCTGATTTGAATGCTACTTTCAAGATGAAAGATTTGGGGCTGTTGCATCATTACTTGGGTATACAGTTTAAGCAGTGTGATGGTGGTATTGCCTTGTGTCAGAAAAGTTACATAGAGACATTTCTATGTAAGTTTGGACTTGAGGATTGCAAACCTATTGCCACTCCCATGGAAACAGGTTTGAAGTTGAGTCTACATGATGCTGGCAATCCTGCTGATGTCACTCTTTATCAAACTACTGTTGGCTGCCTCATTTATGTATGCAACACAAGGCCAGATATTCAGTTTACAGTCTCACAGGTTAGTAGATTTATGCATAGCCCAGGGTCTAAGCATTGGCAGGCTGTCAAGAGGATTTTTTGCTACCTTAGTGGCACTTTACATCTTGGCTTGTTTTATCCCAAGGGGGGATCGTTGCCGCCAGACTTACATGCTTTTTCGGACTCAGATTGGGCTGGTTGTTTTGACACACGAGTGTCCACAAGTGGTTTTTGTTTCATGCTTGGCAGTTCATGTATATCATGGGTTGAGCAAGAAGCAACCTACTGTGGCCACTTCGAGTTGTGAGGTTGAGTACAGGGCAGTCTTCAGAGCTACAGTTGAGTGTGTACGGCTCAGACGCCTTATGACTGATTTGGGTGTTGGACAGGACACTGCCAACACTATCTACATTGACAGTCAGATCGCATTGGTAGTTGCTGCAAGGAACCCAGTTTTTCATGCTCGCACAAAGCACATTGAGGTGCATTACCACTATGTCAGGGAGAGGCTCTCAGCAGGAGAGATCAGCTTGGCTTATGTGCCAACACAGGACAACCTTGCAGATCTTTTCACAAAGGCATTGTCTCCTGAGAAGCTTGAAGTTTTCCGTAAAGCTTTGGGCTTACTCCCCTTTGTGGACTGATCATGTCCTCAGGCCATGGCACTTCCCTTTAATCATGTGCCAACTCTCGTTCACCACATCACTCCAGGGGCATTTGTTACCATATACATGTGGTAGTGATGTGTGTGAACACACTAGGACCGCCGGGGCATTTTTTCCTTCTTTAGGAGTTTTTTTCCCCCGAGCATTGTATATACGCCCATCACTCTGACTATAGTCAAGCTTAGCATGACTATCTTGCGATAAGTCTCAGAAAAAGTGAGGAATACCAAAATGCCAAAAAATGGCTCCATAAACAATATACATGGGTGACTTGCACATAAACAAGCACCACACTAATCCCTCTAGGGATACGTGTTTTCAAAAGAGCTAAATAGCACTCCAAGTGAATGCATCTGAATATGCATATCTCATCCCACAGAGAAATTGCTACAAAAATCAATGTCAAAAGTGTCTATGAAAGCCCTAGACCTTTGTCTAGCAAGAAACATGTAAATTGAGCCTCTAACTAGCCAACTAAACCGTATGCATGGGAATCAAAAACCAAACCTCAAAACAAACTACAAGTGACATACGCGTTTAGAGGCCAAAACTACACCTATGAAAACATGAAATAGCAATCCCTGAGAGAAAAACTCCACATGTGATGTCATCAAAAAACTACGCCTCAAGCAAAAAAAATTGTCCTCGATTGATGATCCAATATTCACGACTTGTAATGTCGATGCCAAGACTCACACCTCTAAGTGATATGCTTGGGAATTTGATGCCAAGAATTGTAGTCAATGTCGTACCTTTGCCATTGGACAGAGGTGTTGTCTTCGAGAAGAAAATGCTTGCTGAAGTCATAAGTAGGGGAGCCGCAGAAAAAACCGCCACTAGCTAGCTCACCACCAAGTCAAGAAAAATGCATATCCTCAAAGCCAATGCCAAAACACAATGTCAATGTCTAAGCCAAAATGCATTTCTCTTGCGCTCTCCCTTGTAGCCGTAAATCCAAATCCGAAGTTGAAGAAGAACGATCAAACGCAAGTGTAGGTACCAAAGAACCTTTATATATGAGTGTGTAAGAACACACTCGCTCGAAGTCGATGCGGATGAAGCCGTGTATGTGATGAGGCGTGTATGTGTTGCACATTGAAAGCACACAATCACCTCTCTATGAAAGGGTGGATTTACAATGAGCACCAGCACAAAACGCCTCTGCAAGCCTTATTCCAAGCGAAACTATGGGAAAAAGGAGCTTCCACCAGGGATGCGTTCACACAGAGGCAACATGCATTGAACAGATTGCTTGGAAACATGCGATTGGAGGTGAGGAGGTTGTCAAGGTGGAAATCGCACTCAAGTGGGGGGAGGGGTAGAAGAAACTATGTATTAACGTGGAACACCTTTTCCCCACTTCCTCCGCCCTATGTGAACAGAGTTGTCCAAATGGTGAATGCATCTAATCAACGCTTGACATTCTCCAAACCCTTTTGCATATGCTTAAAGTGCATTAAATACTGCTTCAATCTCGGCATAGTATCATATTTGCAGATCCAAGAGACAAGATAGATAAGATCCTCGGGGCGCCCACTAGGAAATATGTAAGATATCACGTGCGAACAAAGTAAGGGATTTATATTTAGGTAGATTTACAAAACAAATTACTTACATAAAGGGTTTTTAATTGAGAAAGTGAAAAATTTCTTACATAAGGGCCAGTTTTTTTACAAAACATGCATACATAAGGGTACATATAATACTTGAAAATATACAGGTAAGGGATTATTTAAATACCTCTTGTTCGCACGTGTGCTATATGCAATTTTTACATAGTGGACTCCCCAGGATAAGATCCAAGAGACAAGATACATAAGGTTAATGCATTTTATTCTTGTCCTTGGTACATCGCTTTTAATGTTTGGCTGCCTCATAGAATTGGTCATATATGGCCCTCTACATGGCTAACTACAAGTTTCCCACCAAATAACCAATACGCCACTTTGATCTTTTAAATCTTTCTCCTTTGAGTGAAGAAAGAGACTTGCATTCTCATCCTAATGTAGCTATGAAGAGTGTTCCTCAACAACCACAAGAGGGATCTCCCAACCATAGACCCATCCACACCTCTTTTGCTACTCTATTATCCAACAGGCAGTGAATGATTTTGACAAGCTTGATTTGAACATAGAGGGCCCTTCTCCCTTTTCCTTTTACTGCCTTATATCTTGAAATCCAACAACTCATCTTGTCTCAATCTTATCATTGGTGTGCCTCTTGTTGTACGAAGCAAAGGCAAGGCATATTGAGCCAACTCCTAATTTGCCCTATTTCCTTCCATTTTGCTCCTCCATGGGAAAGTCTTGGACATATGGAATTATTTGTTTGTTTATATAGCTTCCTCCATGCAAGCCTTTTGCTTCTCTCTAAAATCCCTTCCTCTCTCTCCCACTTATCAAGTCTTGAGCTCAAGACTTGTCGAACAGGTCTTTAAGGTCTCTTGGGATTGTGGGTATACGACATTAAAATTTATCTACTCTTCTCTTCAAGCAGATGCTTACTACGATGTTTTTTGCTAGCTTCCTTTTGCATTTAGGGACAGGAGAAACTGGATTATGTAGGGATAAAACCATAGCATTGCATTTTAATAATGCAAGAGTATCTATTATTAGCATAGGTTATCGATTAAATTATAAGGGAGCATCCCTTTTCATTTAATCCTTTTATATATCAACAGATACCATGTTAGATACCCTTAGCCGGGTGCCTTTAATTTAAAAGCTTCCAATCCTCAAACTGTGACGTATATTAAATTAGGGCATGTACTCATTCCACGTGGCTAGGGGTCGTGGCCGACCTTGGGAACCGTCCCTATGTAGGGGATAAGGGACAGGTGGAATATCAAGGGGAGAATTTCCCATGCAAGGGGGACCACACACATACACACGCACACACACCTATGGCACCTCTGCTCCCCTCTCATGGCTTGTCCGTGCCGCCCTCTTGCATGGTAAATTACCCCCTTGATTTGCCACCTGGCACTTATCTCTACATAGGGATGGTTCCAACGTCGGCCATGACCCTTAGCCATGTGGAATGAGTGCATGCTCTAATTTAGGATATGTCACATTCTTTCCCTCTTAAGAAGAATTTTCATCCTCAAAATTTTGATTAGAAGGAATAATCCTAAAATTGGGAAACCTTTTCAAAATAATTCTTACTCGCTCCCATGTTGAACTCTCTTTGGCACAACCTTTCCATTTAACTAGACATTCTTTATAAATTGTATTTCTAGTTCTTCTGTTCTAGTGCCTAGTATTTTCCCTTTTTCACATGGAAGAGATTATCTATGAGTTCCACTATCCGATCATCTTGAAGAAGATTATCAGACTGGCCTAATTTCCTTTTGAGTCTTCTAATGTGGAATACTAGATGTAAACCACTTGTCTCTAGTGATTGGAGTTTGTAAGCCATATCTCCAACTCCATTTAGTATTGTGAAAGGCCAGAATACCTTGGCAATTATTTTGGACGTGATCCCATCTTCATGGTTTTAGACTTTTTAGGCACTTTTATATAAACTTGCTCCCCTTCCTCAAAGGTAAGAGGCCTTCTATGCAAATCAGTATATTTCTTTTCTCTATCTTGAGCCCTTTTAGTACTCTCTTTAGCAAGTTTAAGCATTTCATTAATGTTTCTAAAAAGTCTTTAGTTGTCTGAACTTTCTTCTTTTGCAGTCCTACTACATAAGGAGCTCCAGGCTAAAACCCATACATTAACATGAATGGACTATATCCAGTAGAAGAGTGCTTAGCACTATTGTATGAAAACTCTACTATAGGTAAATACTCTTCCCAATTAGCTTGTCGTTTACTTACATATGCTCATAGCATATCTTCTAGGATTTAATTAACCCTTTCAATTTGACCATCTATTTGAGGATGCTTAGATGTGCTCATGCTTAGTTTAGTTTCCAAGATCTTAAATACAACTCTCCAAAAATGGCTATTAAACTTACTCTCTCTATCTGCTGACACAATATCTGCTAGTAAACCATATAGTTGATAGAGATTTTCTACAAATAATCTAGCCAATTTGGAGGTTTAACATCAGATTTTGTTGGAATAAACCTAGCCATTTTGGTTAATCTATCCACTATTACCCAGATTGAGTCGTGCCCCCTCTGTGTTCTAGGCAATTCAACTATAAAGTCCATCAAGATACTCTCCCATTTCCCTGAAGGAATGTCTAATGGATGGAGTAGTCCTCATAGCTTAAGCCTTTCAGACTTAATGATCTGGAAATTCTTACATTCAATTACATATTCTAGGACGTTCTTATACATTCCATACCAATAAAACTTCCTTTTAACAAGACCACGAGTCTTGTTTACTCTTGGGTCCCTCACTTGGACTATCATGACACTCATAGAGTATCTGGTGCCTAATCTCTTCATTTTTGGGGCACATACCCTACCTTTGTAGAGCAAATAGCCATCATCTATGGAAAAATTCTTCCACTTAAATCCTTCTAAAGCACCCATCAATGATTCATTCTTATTGGAAACCTCTTGTTCTGGATCCCTTTTTTGGATGGTTTCCCATATCTTAGAATATGTAGAATCAACCCGACATTTCCCTCTTATTAATGGTTCAAGCAGATCACTATTGAATCAAGTAAAGCTCAATTCATTTATCATAGGCATCTTGGTAAGGGAATCTACTACCACATTATATTTCCCTTTGCGATACCTAAGCTCATTATCAAACTCATGTAAGAGTTCAACCCATATGGCTTTACGACCTTTCAATTATATTTGATTGGAAATCCATTTAATAGTTTCTTGATCAAACACTATCATAACCTTAGCACCATATAAATAGTGCTTCCATTTCTTTAATGCATGGACAATAGCATACAACTCCCTCTTATATACCGAGTAATTTTGTTGTGCATGGTCTAACTTTTTAATTTCAAAAGCTATTGGCTGACCCTCTTGAGCTAGAACTACACCCACATCAATTACTAGTATCTATCTCGACCACAAAGATTTTATTGGGATCCACAATGTACAAAATTGGAGCTGTAGCTATTGCTACCTTTAATTTTTGCATACTTTTCTTTTGGTTCCCCCCCCTCAAAAGGTTTTTCCCTTTCCTTCGAGTTGGTCAGTCATGGGAACTGCTATCTTGGCATAATCCTTAATGAATCTACAATGAAATCCAGACATTTCTAAGAAGATATGTAACTCTTCTAGGTTCTTAGGTTCATGCCCTTGCAAAATAGCTTGAACTCGTTCTGGATATATCCTGATTCCATCCTTAGAAATGATATGACCAAGATATTTTACTTCTTTACCAAAATTTGGATGCCTTTGCATAAAGAGAATTTTCTCTAAGCAATTAGAACACTTTCTTAAGATGTCTTAAATGCTCCTCTCAAGTATGACTATAGATGAGGATATCATCAAGAAAGACTACTACAAATTTGCGTAGATAGGGCCATAGAACACTATTCATCAGCTTTATAAAAGTAGTTGGTGCATTGATAAGCCAGAAAGGCATTACCAAAAACTCATAATTCCTATATCTAGTCCTAAAGACTATTTTTGCAACATCTTTAGCCCTTATTATAACTTAATGATAGCTTGATCGTAGGTTGATCTTGATAAAATACTTGGCTCCCTCTAATTGATCAAAAAGATCTTCCATTCTATAATAGGGAAATTGTTCTTAATCGTGAGATTATTTAGTGCTCTATAGTCAACACAAAGTCACATAGAACCATCTGTTTTCTTCACCAATAAGATTGGTGAAGCCCATGGAGTATTGTTGGGTTTATTGAAACCTTTATCTACATAGTCTTGCAGTTGCTTTTCTAATTCTAAGTGTTGTGCTTGGCCTAATTATAAGGTGGTTTTATAGACAGGTTTTGCATCTTTAACTAAATCATTAGCATGATCTACTCCACCTCTTTTAGGAGGTAAACATTTTGGCAAATCAATAGGAAAAACATCCTTCAATTCCTCTAGCAAGGCTTTAAAATCACTTTCATAATCACTATGAGAAGAGAAAAATGAGTAAGAAACCTAAGCTTTCATTTCCGCATCAGATCCTTATTTATAACAGATTGACACCAAAACATAAATACATCACATGACCTTTTATTTACAAGATTTGCAACTCAAGAAAGCATATCAAAGGACTATTTTGTACATCATGCTTACCTTTCTAGTGAGTTTTCTTGGTAACTCCGTTTCAAAGAAGGTCTTAGTCCCCACAACCGCTTCCTTTCAAAAACCAAGTTTGCACAATCCATATTCATGATGATTTGGAAGTCAAACATGTCTTTACAGCCTTGTATCTCAACTTCCAAATTGGATACCAATGTATTCCATATCTTCTTGTCTTCACCATGCATTATGGAGACGACATATTGGTGAGCACTTGGTTGTCGAGAAAGCTTTAATTCACAAAGTTATGTGTGGTAGAGTTATCTATCATGACCCTAACCCTTATTCCATTAACAAATCCATGCATGTGGACCAAAACATGATTTCCACATGTTGGTTGACAAACAACTATGATTCTCTTTATCCTCATGCAACACTTCTATGAATTTATTCTTTTCATTGCCATTTATGGAAAGTGTTTGGACAACATGGATTTGTCTATCTTGCGACTCTTGTCAGGACTTTTATTCTTTTTATCATCTTTCTTTCATTTGTTATTTGGACAATTTCATTGAGAATGCTCGGGTTACAAACTAGTGAAGCATACAATTTTCTTTTTAGCCTTTGCAAAGTCCTCTTGGTTCTCCTTTTTAAACAATGGTCTACTTTCCTTTTATTAAATGGAAATGGAAATTTCCTTTCTCCCTTTTGAAAAGGAGGTGATACCCTCATATCTGTGGACTTGGGGCTCAGTCTCAATGCGACTAGAAGGTGTCAAGTGAGTATTATCTTCATAGATTTGTACAAATCTAATTCCTTTCTCTAAAGTTTTTGGTGCACTTCTTTTTACCTCTTGCTTGAAATGTCTATCTAACCCTCGTATAAACCCTCTTGTTTTGTGAAATTCATCTATCCCCAAGAGCGTGAGGATTATTTCTCTATACTCTGCAATGTAAGCAAGCAAAAACCTACCTTGTTACATAGCCTAATTGAGCCCAATCCCCTGCACTCTTTCCTGAAGCCTTGAGACTCATCCACCATTTGTAGGCTCTTGCCCCCAATGGCAGACTAGCCTCAAGTGGCTAATATTGAGGTGGAGTATTTTTAAGTCTATGAAGATCTTTCCATTTCTGTAGGAAAGTATAGATAACATCTTTGTTTCTATCCTTTTCTTCACCATTAAATTGAGGAGGTTTCGTATCTTTGAGGATAGGGTTTTTACCTAGGTCTTGATTGGCTATCAAGAGAAGATATAGCAACCTCTCTATATACGATTCCACTACCCCTAGACGTAGAAGGCATATTTGGATCTGATGGCACAAGACGTGTGTCATCACTGCTTTCTTTTCTGCATGTATTCAATCAATTTAGTCATCTAACCTTTGACACCATGCGCAGCAAGGAAAGTCTGTAATTATAGTTCTATGTTTACTACTCTACGCACTATCATCTCATGCTACTCACAGGATGTTGTGCAAGAGTAAGGTTAATGGTGAGATTGATATTTAAAAAAAAATGCTAAGTTTTTTTCAGCTCATAAGGCAACTTTGTGGATATATAGCACCTAGAAATTCATTTTCATACTCTTCAAATAATTCAAGCAAAATGGTCACTTAACAGGACACAAAAGTGTCCAAGGACATAAAAGTGTCCTGTTACCATTCTAGTGTTAACAACCAAACTCACTTACTACCTTTGATTGGTATCAATTTCAGATGGTTTTTGATTTTGTTCTTTTTCCATTTTGTAAGTTTTAACAACCAAACTCACTTGCAAACTTTGAAAAAGATGATAAAGAGCCATTTATGAGCACTTTGTGTGAATGGGCCTTTAAAAAAACATGCATCTGAGGAAAATGTTTTTGCAGCAATTGTCATAGTTGCATGCGGTAGTGAACAAGTATGTAGGGGCTCCTTTAAGCATGGGGTGATGAGGTCGATAAAGAGCTTCTGATACCCTTATTGCGAGATACAAAGTATTGAGAGTCGTAGCTAAGAGTATTGCAAGGTGCAACTCTTGATGAGCTTGGCAAACTTCGGCTTAAAAAACTATTGCAACCGGCAAGAGAGGAGCATAGGTGACTTGAAAGGCTACTGCAACGAGCAAGGTTAAACAAAGGGAAATCGATGGTGACAGGTTTTGCACAACCTTCCTTCTTTCAAGGATATTATATGCGTGGATGGAAGGAAAAGATGACACTACATTACCAATGAAAATTCTCGAGTTAACAAATGTAAGTTACGAAAAGCAGATTGACACGATCAATCACCTTTGGTATGTGCATGGAAGTTCTTTTGATATTTCACTATGAGACGTTGGTTTGATCATGAAGGGCACAAAATAGAACTTCCTCAAGAGCCACCACTTTTCAGAAGCATTCAAGAGTGTGTTTGAGGGTGAGTTTCAAAATTGCAAAATTCAAGTTTAAAAGAAACTTCCTTAGAGAGAGCTAGCCAATGCTATGGATGTCTATACGAGGATAAATCTGAGCGCATCATAGCTATTGAAAGACGATTTCACGAAGACAATGAGTCACATTAAGAGAAAATGCTCTAAGTTTTTGTGTGTTATACTTATATTGGCTAGATTTCTTCGTTTGATTTGCTAGTTTGAACATTTCTTTGTTGTGTAAATGGGTCCACAAGTTGAAGATTACATGAATGATGTGAAGCCCAAGTACAGGGCTATATTGATTGACAAATCTCAAGCAATAGCATGGAATATATTTTTATAAGGTCCTTTCACTAGTTGTCAAATGATTACTTCGCGGCTAGCTTTGGCTGCCAAAGAGGAAATTGAGTCGGTCCAAATGGATTCAAGGACATTGTTCTCACATCGCAAAGAAAAGTTGATATGTAAGGTTGAGACAAGCCTTTATGGTTTGAAGTAGGCACAAAGCGAATGGTGTCACAAGTGCAATGCTTTTATGATTCTTTCGTGAGACCTCTGTTGAGAAAAGCAAAGAAACATTGGTGTGTAAGCTTATGACAAGCCTTTACGGCTTGAAGCACGCACATAGGGAATGGTATCACAAGTACAATTCTTTTATGAACTATCAACGGTATTTGACAATGAAACTAATCATTGCATCTATATGAAGAAAGCTAGAGATGGTACTCTTTTGATCTCGACCCTTTATGTGCATGGTATGATTATCACTAAGAAGGAAAATCTTGAGGTAGATGCATTGAAGGCAAAGTTACATGAAAACTTTGCTACTATAAAGAATTTGGAGCAATGGACCAGGCCCTTGGCATGTGGATCATGTGGGACATGTCTAAGAATATTCTTTACTTGTCAGCAAAAGAGTGCATTTTTTGCGTACTAAAGCACTTCACTATGGAGGAGGGGAAGCCAATTTCTACTCCATTTCCCTATGTAAGACTTAGTGAAGATGATTGTCTCAAACCTAATGAGGAAAGATCTGAAATGACCAAGTTTCCTTATGCATTTTGTTGTTGGTTCTTTGATGTACGTCGTGACTGGTCGTGTGAACATTGCATTTGTAGTGAAAGCTATTAGCAGATTTATGGAAATGGGAGGCAATAAAAGGTGTAATAAGATGATTGAATGACAAGGCAAAGTTGTGATTTTTCTCTGAAGGCAAATACACATATGTATTTGGTTTTAAAAATGTAGATTATGTAGGGAATGTGGATAACAAAAGGTGTACGTCTGACTATGTTGCACAACCAAACAATTTCCTCTCATTCGTAAACTTCTTCTTTTCTTCCCTCATGTGTGAAGTTAGCCCCTTCTTTATAGACATGCCTAGGAAAAGATCCATTTATAAAAAAATGTGCAAGAAAAGAGCACGAGGTCTTAGATGAACCCTCGATGATGGGATCTATGGAGGAGAAGTCTGGGCTCAAAAGCAAAGACGCGCATCGCTGTTTGATCTGGAAAAGGTAAACTCGGACATCGAGAGAGTAAACTCAGACAAGCATGAGTAAAAGTAAACTCACATGCAGTTCAATGAACTGCACACGTGCTGCCACAAGGCCCGTCCGGGTTCGAATTTGGGGACGATCCACCGCCTGATTTTTTTGCTTGCTATCAGAATCCATGTGCTCAGCTCTCCACCTCGACCGCATAGTGGGATCTTCATTAAAGACCCAATGGGACTTAGATTGAGTTCACACTGCAACGGTGGAAGAAAAGCGGAGCTCCATCACTTCCATGCGGAACACAAGGGAGCACATCTCGTTCGCTTCCCTAGGAGAATTAAGTTGTCAGGGTGGAAGTGCTCACGGGCGAGGGGGTGGGGGGTTGGAAGAGAATTAGGGTAGGGTGGAAGCACTTCTCTTCCTTGACGAGACTGCCCTGTCATCAACTTCCACTTACCTATGTAAACAGGGCAAGGACATGGGGGAATTTTGATTGGCTCGCAGTAAAAGCAGTAGACTTTCGCCCCGCAAAGTGAACCCAGCCTTTGTGGGCAAGAGTGTGTCATGCATGCTACATGCCAAAATACACATCCTTTTAGGTAGTAGTAGTTTATGCATCAAGTCACAACAAGTTCCCGCCATTTGAGTAAATCAAATTTTCATTTTTATTTTTGGGGGGAGAGAGAGAGAGAGACAGAGGTTCTTCTGCCCGCAAGCGCAGTGGGTGCAGGAGCGATGGCGGGGCGAGCTGCAAGACCTCGCAATGCGAGGCCCTCCATTGCTTCCGCAGGGAGGCCGAGTGTATCAAGGCGTTCTTCTGTGACATATAGCAAAGCTGGGGCGCCCCGAGTAGACAACAGACCCATTAACGACAAGGGCTTTCAAATTGCCAGCATGCGCAAGCTTGTTGAGTACCTTTCTACACATGGCTATGGCTTCCCCATTCCCCCCAAGCTCCTCCCCACTGGGAAGGATATTCACAACATGATTGAGTTCTTAATTCATCAGATTGATCCCCATTTCCCCCTGACCAGGCTGGAAGATGACGTGCCCTTCTTCTTCAGGTCCATCGGCTACCCTTTCCAGATCAGCAAAAGCGCTCTCTATGCTGCTGGATCGCCCCATTCTTGGCCCAACCTGCTTGCAGCACTTTCTTGGCTTGTTGATACTCTCTTATGTGCTGAAGCAGAAATCAATCGGCGAGAGGACCAGTCGTTTAGCATTGGCAACTTCATTGCTCAAAGCTACATGTATTTCTTGCTAGGGAAAGATGATGCATGTGATGCTCTGGAAGAGGATATTCAAAAGCAATTTGATGAGGAAACACAGGCATTACAAAGGGAAGCTGAGCTAACCGCCAAACAGATTATGGAGCTTGATTCCAAGCTTCAGGGGCTCAAGTCTGGTCCCAGCCCTCTTGAAGCCCTGGAAACTAAGAAATCCTTGCTAGTGACTGATTTGGGCAAGTTTCATGCTCTTATCCAGAACTTGAACGCACACAAATCAGGCTTAGAGAAGAGAGTGGAGCAGCATAATCAGCAGATCAACTCCAAAGAGGCTGAGTTGGAGACAATTACTGTGGAAAATCAGGATATGGCGAGACGTGTGGCTCAGCAGACTTTTAGTGTTGAAGACTATGAAAAGATGACAAGGGAGCGGCAGCGAATTGAGGAGGATTTTCAGTCAGCGACAGCGTGGAGGAAAGCAAAGGAGAAGGAAATCTGGGACTTGGAGGTGCTGTGGGCCAAAAAATTTAAGCAGCTTGAAGAACTTGCACTCGATTGTAAGAATGCACGGAAAAGGTGCTATTTTTATTGACATCAAATTGGGGGATAAAAGTTCTTGTTACCCTCGATCTAACGTCGTCTTATGTGTGTGTATGTTAGCTATATGTCACATGTGGAAATTGTCTCTTATGAATGAACCAGGTTGAAGCTGCCAAGTCAAGAAAGTTCAGCAGGGAACTCCTATGAAATTCAGCTGAACAGTAGAGGAGAGACTGTGGAGGATCTAGTAGGAGTTAACATCAAGGAACATATAAGGCCTCACTTGTTAGCGCTGCAGGAAGAGATTGAGAAGAACGCTAGAGAAAAGTGGAACGAGTCAACTGAGCTTTTGAAAGAGAACACTGTATTGGAGGATGCTTTGAAAGGAAAACAAGCCTTCAACTCACAGGTGGAAGCAAGAACAAAGGAGGTCTGTTTAATTTTTCGGGTTGTTTTGCTGGAGATTATCAATTTTTTGCTGTGGATTGATATTTTACTTGTAGAAATCTGATTGGTAATGCTTTTGACAATCAGCTGGAGGCTAGCATCAAGAAGAAACAGGAAACCTTGGAGTGTCTTCAGTCTGAAGTTAAAAGGGTTCAATCTCATATCAAGGAAGATGAGGAAAATGTCAAAACTCTTGAGCGTGAAAGCGCAGAGAGACATAAGGTATTCAATTTTCCATGCCTTGCTTCCTCATTCCCATCTCTCGTCACTATGCGTGAGCCTGTCGTAGATAGCTTGGATTAAATTCACAAATGTATTACACTGGGAAATTCTTATTGCCATCTCATTTCGATGATTAGTGTAAAGAGCTGTATTTTTTTGGTGTGTGCAGAGAACCAACAAGGAGTGTGAGCAACAGGAAGCTGCTGTAGAACAAGAGCTTCAACAAGAAGCGGCCAGTCTCGTAGCTCTGATGGAAGCAGAGAGCAGCCTAATGGAACAAATCCATGCAAGACGGAATGTGGTCAAGGCCAGGGTAGCAGACCTCAAAGAGATGGTGAGCAATAATTATGTCAGGAAGCTGAAGGAGTCAGGCTAGCTGTTCAAATTGTGCCTTAAGAGCCTTCGCCATCTTTAAATGAGTATGTACACCTTCTGTGTGGTACCCATATACTTCCCTGTGGTCAACATTTAGCTCCCGACCAAATGACCAATTATGTTCCAGAGATTAGCAGTTGCTTCTGTACAGGGAATATCGTTTGGTAGTGCATTTTCACTGCTACTCTTAGGAGTCTTGTTTGTATTATGTAAAGGGGTCGCTCTGCCAACAATTGTTCCGACACAAGCTGTTCAAGAGATTTGAGCACAAGTACTTGTACTTTTCTGTATTGTAAATCAGACATGGAGGCTGATGAGACATCCATGAAGGTTGGCAGTATTTTGGTACTTGGGAAAGAATCATTTTCCTAACCATACACAATTCCTCTCTACACTTTCTCAAGAGGGTATTATACACGCTGTTTTTTCTCAAATTTCAGGTGGAAATTTTTCTTTTTCCCTTGCTTCTAAGTGGCACAAATGTAATCTGAGACATTTCCTGAACACTGGTACAATGTATGTCACCCCAGAATGGCCAAAGATGTGCGTTGTTATCAATGAGCTTAGCGACAATTAGCTTTGATTTTGGCATGTTTGTCCTCAAACTCAAGTAAAGATCTAACGTTTTGCTTCTTCACCTTCATTCATGTAAACAGTTTGGGCATGCAATTTCCAGGTGCTTGTCATACCTTTATTATGTGCACCGAGTGTTATTCTGATGTGATGATATACAATCAACAAGCAACATCCTCTGTGTGAAGAAAATGCTTTTTCTTTAAAGAAATGTTTTTCCCTGACTCTTGGGTAGGAGTCACCCATCTCTTTGTATCAATCTGTCTGAGACATTGCTTGATAATGTTGGTAATATGTGAACGTGTGAATGCGAAGAGATGGTGCATCCAGAGAACATTGAATCTGTCACAAGTAAAGCCATGCAACTAAAGCCAACCTGACGTCTTTGCTTACCAACATCTCAAGTCTCCCTGCATGGCTAGCTATTTAGTTGACTTTGTTGGGGTAAAGTTCCTTGCCATGACTTGCCATGACTAACACCAACTCATCTTCTTCTTCTCCTCTTTCCTCTCTCCATGCATGCATACATCGCACATTGTCGCACGAGCACCTGCAATTGGTATTAGAGTGAATGAATGACGATCACAGGGAGGAAGGCTTTCAAAAGTTTCGCAGCAATTGTCTCATGAGCTCGGCAGAGTTGGAGGTGGAGAAGAATAAATCTTGGAACCTTAGGAAGACAATCTAGTCTTGCTTGGTTGGCCTTGTGATATAGTGAAATACTATTGGAGATTTTTTTTCTCAAATAATATATCAAGATGGACATGAAATATATTTTTAATCAAATTGTAATTGTTACATTACAATCAAATACTTTTTTTTTTTTTTTGGATGTAAAGTAAGAGTGCAATATATACACAAAGATAGAGCACTCACCTTATTTGTAGTGGTTTCACTTAAACAATTACACACTTCAAAAAGCTTGCTCTTGATGAACTACGAACAAAAGTAGAAAAATAGTTAAACTCTCCATAGCATGAAAATTTAAAATTATCAATTTTTTTTAAAAAACGTGCACGGTCTATGTGAGTGCCATATAGAAGTATGTTGGAGAGCTTGACTGTGTGTCTCCAAAATTTATAAGAAATGGAAGCCATGCCTTGCCTAGTAGTCCATTTTTTCCTATATAGTCATGGTATTCAAGAACAAGATAACGAACCTAAATTTCTCTTTGATAATTTGATATTCAAGTCCGTGCCATGGCCATATGAATTTGTCTATTTAATTTCGTATTCAAGTCCTTGTCACAACATTATTAGGCAGTTCTTGTAATCAACTTGTTCCGAGAGACTACATCTTAAATAGAAAGCTTGTTAAGAACTTTAGTAAACATTGAACTAGGTTTAGTTTTTGTGGTTGATGTTGTTTGGAAGAGCTAGGATATCTATCATCTCAATCCCGCTTGCTTCCGTCTCTACGTTCATCATCATTATCATTGCCATCATATCCATCATACCTTGCAATTATCGTGCTCTCTACTAGTTGTTTGTCCACTGCATCCCTGTGGCTACAATCCCTTCTTTATCAAATTTAATTCTGGTTTTCATAGTCTGTTCATCTTTCATACTTCTCTCATGTTGCTCATATCTATCCCGATCTCCATCATCAAGTAGATCATGTTGAGGCTTTTGATAAACGTTTGTTCTTCTTACTCTTCTAGGCGAGCTAGATTATGACCGCTGCTAATGTTGTCATAGAACAGCTGATGTTGGCTGTATGAGCTTTTCAATGCGAAGTTGTTTATTGTTACCATTGCTGCTTTATTCTTGCAGGCTTTATGATAAATTAGAAGTGTGCATGTGCGGCGATCGACAGAATTGGGAAAAGCGTTGTCTGTAAGAGATGGATGTAGGCAGCATCAGCATTCGATTTAACCATGTGGTCCATGACTGAAATTAGGTGGGCTTCACCATGGCCGTCTTTGCATCAAACATGGATGCCTTGCTATAGGCTACCTTCCTTCACAAATCAAGGTCCCTTGCATATGGCGCTATTGCCAACATCAACACAAATCTACTCATGCTTCCCCAATGTGGTCGATAATCGGCATCAACAAGGAAGCATTGTTCTATCTATGCATAAGAGTGCGAGAGGAAGGAGACTATAAGAGTCTAGAGAAACATAAGTGGTATACGTGTTGTGCAAGATACCGCTCTCTCCATTTCTGTTTTCTCCACAAGCTAGCCGAAGTGACACCCTCACTTTGCATCTGCTGAAGACAGCCCAAGGCTTTTAGGCCCTGCCACATTTGGCAT